>NC_064641.1:798479748-799189748 GCF_023864345.2 Schistocerca serialis cubense
CCAACCAAAACTGCATCGTCTCTCACACCAGGCAAAACATTTTTGCGACAATCATTAGTTTATTTTTCAAACGTTTAATTTGGATACCTTTAAAAATGGTTCAAATGGCTCTGAGCACTATGGGACTTGACTTCTAAGGTCATTAGTCCCCTAGAACTTAGAACTACTTAAACCTAACTAACCTAAGGACATCACACACATCCATGCCCGAGGCAGGATTCGAACCTACGACCGTAGCAGTCGCGCGGTTCCAGACTGAAGCGCCTAGAACCGCTCGGCCACCTCGGCCGGCGATACCTTTAACAACTGTTTCCTAGACAGTAGCATATTGTGTTAGATGGTAATGATTCACTTAAAGATGACAAATAAAATCACTCACTGGATCGACATAACTTCTTTTTCATAACTAACTGTGAAAAAGTGAGTGATAACAGTTTATTAAAGGAAATCAAAGGAAACACATTTTTCGACCGTTGGTAACTGGTATTTCTTCTTAATTTCGACCTCCTCAGTGACACTACCAACCAGGGTACATATTAGGCATCACTCTATAACCTACCTTTTGATAAAGCCACGACGAGGAAGTCTTGTGCCTCATTGAATAGTCCTTTAGAGGCATGATAACAATACTAATGTCCGTTGATGTTCCTACTTGTAGTCTCCTAAGTGACACCTATGATGTGATTTCAATTAAAATATTAGCAAAATGGTGCTAACTGCATTGAGTGGACCGCAAATAAATATGTCATTCAATTGTGTTATAGAAAATCAAATTCTTTTCGAAAATTAAAATCTGTAAACTTCTGATGTTCTATTGTTCTTTGTTTTGCGAAGGCGTAATCATGTTATCTATGAAAAAAGCGACGTTAGATTGAACCCTTCTTTCCTTTCTGTCAGCGGCACGATATCGTTGTGATTATATTGTAACGTTTTATTAACAACTATTAGATCAGTATAATTGAAAAATGTGTTTTATTTTGTAAAATGATCAACTCGCTAGTTTTTCTGTTTTAATTACATAATGCAAGTAATTTCCTTTTAAATTAGGCTGTAAGCGACTTACTTGATGACGCAACAATCGAGTGCCGTAAATGCTCTGTCGTTAGTTATTTTGTGTTTGGAAAGTAGAACCTACTTGTTAATCCGAAGTCCCATTAACTTTTTACAAGATATCTTCCCCTTTTTTACAATCTTTGAAGTGAGTCCTTTTATTTGAGACGTTATAACGTACATTAACAGTTTTCCTGTTTTAATTACATAATGCAAGTAATTTACTTTTAAATTAGGCTTTAAGCGACTTACTTGATGACGCAACAATCGAGTGCCGTAAATGCTCTGTCGTTAGTTATTTTGTGTTTGGAAAGTAGAATCTACTTGTTAATCCGAAGTCCCATTAACTTTTTACAAGATATCTTCCCCTTTTTTACAATCTTTGAAGTGAGTCCTTTTATTTGAGACATTATAACGTACATTAACAGGATATTTAGTCAGCTTGCTCGAACTGAGCCACTTCGATGCCACCTCGAGACGACGAGGTAACGAGTCGAGGAGAGTTCAGCCTCCTAGGCATTACGTGAGCCTTTGACTGCCCGGCAGCCCGGAGGACTTGTCTGCTAAGGGGAGTCCGGCGCGTCATGTGGAGTACAGGAGGCCGGACTGATCCCACTCTCACTTTGAGTGTCAACCCGGCTGAGGTGGGCTAGTATGGACTGACATCTTACGAATGCACGCCTCTGGGCACATTACATGGTGTCTACAAAGGCTGGAGAATGACGCAAAATCTAAAGCCGCATTTTGTACACTGTTAATTGGCGGAAAATGTTCAGAGATTATAATGTGGGAGAAACTGATGATGCACACTTGATGGGTGAGAATGTGTGGCAGTTCTGGCCGTTTACCTCTGTGCAGCGAAAGTGCCAACGGCAATGTATGTTTTTTGTAGCTGAAGGAATTTTAGGCAATTTGTGATAAGGCTAGCTGTCTTGGAGTGGTCTTGAGTGTAAAGGGTGTCCATAAGTAAAGTTCCAGTTTCAATACGCTGTAGAAAAAGAAACACTGGTCATAATGACGTCAAATTTTATCAGTATATAATTGGTGCAGGGAGAAACGTCAAGGAAAAAATTACCAATGTAAACTATGGGATCAAAAGTAGCCGGACACATGGTAGAAAATGACTTACAAGTTCGTGGCGCTCTCCATCGGAATTCCATATGGTGTTGGTCCACTCTTAGTCTTGATGATAGCTTCCACTCTCGCAGGCATACGTTCAGTCAGGTGCTGGAAGTTTCCTTGGGGAATGGCACCCCATTTTTCACGGAGTGCTGCACTGAGGAGAGGTATCGATGTCGGTCGGTGAGGCGCGGTACGAAGTCGGCGCTCCAAAACATCCCAGAGGCGTTCTACAGGATTCAGGTCAGGATTCTGTGCAGGCCAATCCATTACAGGGTTGTTATTGTCGAGTAACCACTCCGCCACAGGCCGTGCATTATGAACAGGTGCCCGATCGTGTTGAAAGATGCAATCGCCATCCCAGAATTGCTCTTCAAAAGTGGGAAGCAAGAAGGTGCTTATAACATCAATGTAGGCCTGTGCTGTGATAGTTCCACGCAAAACAACAAGCTGTGCAAGCCCCCTCCATGAAAAACACGACCACACCAGAACATCACCGCCTTCAAATTTTACTCTCGGCATTACACACGCTGGCAGATGACGTTCACCGGGCATTCGCCATACCTACACCCTACCATCGTATGGCCACATTGTGTACCGTGATTCGTCACTCCACCCAACTTTTTCCCACTCTTCAATCGTCCAATGCTTACGCTCCTTACACCAGGCGAGACGTCGTTTCGCATTTACCAGTGTGTTGTGAGGCTTATGAGTAGCCGCACGACCGTAAAATCCAAGTTTTCTGAACTCCCACCTAACTGTCATAGTACTTGCAGTGGATCCTGATGCAGTTTGGAATTCCTGTGTGATGGTCTGGATAGATGTCTGCCTATTACACATTACGACCCTCTTCAACTGTCGGCGGTCTCTGACAGTCAACAGATGAGGTCGGCCTGTTCGCTTTTGTGTGTACGTGTCCCTTCACGTTTCCACTTCCCTATCACATCGGAAACAGTGGACCTAGGGATGTTTAGGAATGTGGAAACCTCGCGAACAAACGCATGACACAAGTGACACCCAATCACCTGACCACGTTCGAAGTCCGGAGTTCAACGGAGCGCCCCATTCTGCTCTCTCACGATGTGTAATGACTACTGAATTTGCTGATGTGAAGTACCTGGCAGTAGGTGGCAGCACACTGTACCTAATACGAAGAACGTATGTTTCTGGGGGTGTCCGGATACTTTTGATCACGTAGTGTTTGGCGTTGTAAGTGTCTTAACGTAAATGGGGTGGACTACAGATGACAGATGAATCGCAATACAACTTGTATGGTCTGAGTTGCACATTACGTGATCCACACTGTTCGATGTGCATGACTGCACGAGTTCGGCAGTCAACAGCTGTGGAATCACTACGGCAGTGTCGTACCACATCGAATGGGAAAAATCTGTTGAGCCCAAAAAGTGCATAAAACATAAAATTACGTCGGTCTATAATTATTCTGGGCCCAAAAGTAGTATAAAAAGCGTAATGGCATCGGCTTCTAATTGTCGTCACATTGGTGCAAGACATGTTCAGTATACTCTCCACCGTTTTCTGCCACAACCTGAAATCGAGAAACACGATGTTCCACAACAGATCGGAGTGTCTCGGGGGTCACGTCCAGAAAGCTTTGCGCAATACGTGTCTTAGTTCAGCTCCGTTTGTAATTGGAGCAGTGAACACACCTTTCACATAACTGCACAGCCAGAAGTCACACGGATTAAGATCAAGTGATCTGGACGAAAAGACTGTAGGGAAATGACGGCTGACAATTCTCGCACTCCCTAAATACCTCTGTAGCAGCCGCTTCAATGGCTATACAATTTTCGGAGGAGCGTAAAAATAATCCTAAAGATAAATACACGCTGTTGAAGAGGTGGAATGACATTGGTGCCCAAGAGACTCTAATGCAGTTTACAGTGACGGTACAGGTAACAGGACCCGCAGGAACTCATCTCGAAAAAATGCGGACCTACGTTAAACGATGACGTCAACTGGAATCACACATTCACCTTTGCAGAACGAAGTGGTACCGGTTGGTGAGCGTGCGTATTTTCCGTTGCTCTTATTCTGTGGTTCTGCGTACTGACATGTCCTCGGAGATGAAAATGGGCTTCATCTGTCACAGAATGTTCCATGGCCATGCATGGTCCCGATCCATGCGCCCAGGAGATTCCAGAGTGAATGTTTCTCTTTCTGGCAGGGCAGCAGAAAGCATCTCCTGGACATGGGTGATTTTGTACGAATAGCAATGCCGAATGTTTCGTAGGATTTTACGCACCTTGCTTGCAGACATGTCCTACATTCGGGTAATTCCCTGTGCACTACATATTTGCAAACTGCTGCTCGATTCCTCCTGCAATTCTGCGGCCACATCTCCGAAAGACGTCGAATCAATTTCTTTCCTCACTCTGCCACATTGCACTTAAAAAGAACCTTTCGTTTCGAATTTTGTAATCATTTTTCCGGACCCGTAGCAGATATCGGACCAAAGCCTTTTTTCCTACTCTTGCTTGTTCGGAGAGTCTGCAAGACTACTGACGCACAGTCACCGTAGTTGTAAAGGAGCTTGACCAGTAGCGCGCGATCCTGCCCCGGACGCAAACAGAGGAACAGCCGTGTGTCACACGTGTGTTGTTACGCGTATTCTGACGCTTACAGCGCCATCTACTGATCAAAGTTTCGTTTGTATCTTCTGTTCCACTATCTATCCATACATGTCAATAAATAACATTCATATTCGACGCCATTTGGGCCAGTGGTCTTCTTTCTACAACTTTTTAAAATTGGAACTTTAATTATAGCTCCCTCTGTATAGAGAGAGACGGAGGTAGCCCACCAACCTGCAGGACGACTAATGGCAAACGGAGATGTAGTCGGTGTGTGTGACACTATACCCTCCTGATGAATTATTGGCTTCCTCGCCATACTATACCACACTGATACGTTCGGTTTGGTTTTAACACAGATGTGGTTCAAAATCAGAGAACGATACGAAGCGACCTCCATATGATTTGGCAGAGGACGGAGAACAGGTCGAACCCACTTCAGTGTAAGTGGTAGCTCATACTTTAACCTGAATATTCAGAAAATCATCAGAAACTGTTGCTGCCATTCACTTACCACTGACTTGACCACCTGTCAAGAAACGAACTTCAAACAAATTAGTCTACCAGCTTCATACAACAGCACCATATGGGATAAAGCATTATATGGCGATTGGACGAGAAAATAGTGAAGATCACTTTTACTAAACACTTCTAGAAGGAGAACCTCAACACTTACTCACACAGCCAGACATATTGGAATATATATGTGAGCCGAGTAGCGGGAACTGTCAACTTAGACTGTTATTCCCAGCCACAGAATATATAAGTCACTATGAAGAACCATAACAACATCTCAACAGAACGCTTACGCAAAATTCACATAATCGTACTGAATCGACGGGACGTGATCTCAACGGAGACCTACCTGGCCTAGAGACTTCATTATCAAGATTTGGGAACTGCTCTACAAACGCAGAAGTTCGCATTGAGCTGAAATTGCCCTCACAAGTAACATACTGCGTTGTTGCACGTTTTTTGCTGCTACGATTCGTGACGGTATTTATTTCCTGATTTTTTGCATTGACCTATTCAGAGTTCAGGACCGCAAAAAATTTTCCTCTAACAAGATTATTAGACTGCGGTGTTTCAGTCAGTGACATATGTAGTGACAATATCCATTTAATTATAAATAAATAATGAAGATGAATTTGGTTTTTCATCAAGTATTCCAACTTCTTTGTCCTCTAATTGAATTCGGTGGAGTGTACAGGTATCATAACAATATAATGGTACGTGGAATAAAATGACTTTTTCATCACGTTGTAAGATCATCGGCACATTGGTATTTCAAAATTTACGTAGTGTATTTTCTTCTTCTTCTTCTTTCTGTTCTGCCTTTGAAATCTTCTGAAGACCACATTATAACTATTATTACTATCACCGTTCTGTTGTGGTAACTCACGTTACCTCGAGTATTCCTTCATGAGTGAATTTTTATTGTTTATGTTTTCGTTTTTCACTTTGATTTTAGTGTTTCTATCTTGCTGTCTTATTGTCTTTCCGTCTGCGCCACTCCTATTGTAAAACTGTTCTCTTGGCATTACTTGGTTTTCCTGTAAATCTTTCTAGGCGTCCCGTAACCAGATTGCTGTTATTTATTTTGCCGAAATCATTTGAAATTCTGTTTGATTAATTTCTTGTCTTATATTCTATACAAATGACAAAAGAATAAACCTTCCTGTTCTTTATTGCTTCCGCCATACTCTTTATGATCGACGTACAAATCTATACTCCGCCAGTTACTTTGTATATCATTGCCACTTCCCTCCTTTACCGTTCTGATATGTTTCAAGATTACTTCCCCGGTTCCAATAGTTTTTACTTAATCTCATATTATCGTCAGAATTATTTTCCAAAATATCTCTTCTCCTAACTTACAGTTCAATAGTAAACCTTCTTGTACTTAAGCGTAATGATTCACCACCATATTATTTACTTAATTTTAAGGCTCTCAGAAAAATACGATTTTGCAGGGCCTGTGTTATTCCAAATTACGTTGCAACATCCGAAGCAAGAGACACTGCTGTTACTACAGCCATTATGAAGCAAACGAAGTGTATTCGTAGTTGCAAATATCGACAACCATCAACTAATAGTGGAATGACGACAATGAAAATTTGTGCCGGACCGGGTCTCAAACCCGGATATCCCGCTTATCGCCAGCAGTCGCCTTGCCATTTTTTAATCTCATTTTTTGTTAGTGATTGTTCGTTCTATTTGTTTGGGGTGGACGTTCCATGACGCTTGTTCATCGTCGTTCCATTACCTCAGGTTTTTATTACAGAGGGCGGCTAACCCTCTGACCAAACACGATGAGCTACCTTGCCGGCAACTATCCGGCTATCCAAGCACGACTCAAGGCCAGACATATGGTTGACGACATATGGAAGTTTGTGTCTTGCCGTGACCTCGCGCGATAAGTGGGAAATACGCGTTCGAGCCCCGGTCCGGCACAAATTTTCATTGTCGTCATTCCGTTATGTAGCTGATGGTTGTCCATATTCGCAGCTGCGAATACACTTCATGAATCTCAGAAAAATACATTTTGTTGTTACTAGAAGCGAAAGGAACATTAGGATTTTACGTCACAGCGGTAGCGACGTCATTGGAGACGCGAGGGAAACCTCGAAATTGGGAAGAAAATCGGACATGTCCTCTTGAAAGGAATCATCCTGGAATTCATCTGAAGAGATTCTGGGAAATCACGGAAAATTCTGGCTAACTGGACGTGCCATTGAACGTTGTCCTCCCGAATGCTAATCCTTTGTTTTATCATCATACCACTTCGTTCGTTATGTTTCGTTACAAACATTTCTCGTGGTGGATCAGGCTTTCCGCGCTTAGCTACCTCCGTGCTCGTGACTCGCAACTGTACAGTTCTTTCTGCTGTTATATCAATAAATATTTAGATTAAATATTCAATAACAGGCCGATGTAATCTTATCTTAATGTCAGATATTACATGGAACGTAAACCTTGTTGAGTACTCAAATTGATGCACACAACCGCTCTATGTCGCTGCCATTAGTTTGAGAACACGTTTTACCCTCGCGTATTATGAAATTTTTCGAGACCGAATATCTAGTCTGTAGGTATCAATTTCGATTCCGCAAACAACGATAGTGGGAACCGTAGCTTGCTCTTTTCGTCTATGAGACCCAGAAGGCAGTAGATAGGATTCCCAACTTGATGCCATGTGTACTGTATTTCTTGACTTTCGGAGTTCTCTACAGTTCCGCACTGTCGCCTGATGAATAAAATACGAGGGTACGAATACCTGACCAGTTTTGTGATTCGACTGAAAAGTTCCTACGAGACAGACGCAGCATGTCATTCTGTAAACTCACCCCTCTGGTGAGGCGGTGACGTTATAGACTTCAGGTTCTCAGCTTCTAGAACTTTCGAGTGTTCATGTACATCTACATCTGGATATATACTCAGCAAGCCACCGAACGGTTCGTGGCGGAGGGTACGCTAGTACGACATATTATTGAATTTTACTACCAGTCGTTTGCAGTCCTGTTCCACTCGAACACAGAAAAAGGGAAAAACGACTATCTACACTCATGCTCATAAATTAAGGATAATTGCAGAAAGTGGTGTCACACAACTTGGCACTACAAAAAACTGGCGCTAATAGCATAGGCACATAGGGAACACACACGACACAGATCTGTAAGTCCACGGTATTCGTGATAAGTTGAGAAAACCGACCCGAAACACATGTGCTACAAAACGCCACTGTTTCCTTCGCATGTATGTCGACATCAATATGGAATCTGATCACCATGCGAACGTACACAGGCCGCAAAACGGGTTGGCATACTCTGGATTAGGTGGTCAAGCAGCTGCTGGGATATAGCCTCCAATTCTTGCACCAGTGCCTGTCGGAGCTCTTGAGTGTCGTAGGGGTTTGAAGACGTCTGCCGAGAGCATCCCAGACGTGCCCTATGGGGTTTAGGTCTGGAGAACTGCACCCCTGAAAACGCGGACATGGTGCAAAATGACGTCGCGATACACCTGACCTGTTACAGTTCCTCTGCCAAAGACGTGCAGGGGTGTACGTGCACCAATCATAATCCCACCCCACACCATCAAACCACGACCTCCATACAGGTCCATTGCAAGGACATTAAGGGGTTAGTATCTGGGTCCTGGTTCACGCCAGATGAAAACCCGGCGAGAGTCACTGTTCAGACTATACTTGGACTCGTCTGTGAACATAACCTGGGACCACTGTTCCAATGACCATGTATTGTGTTCTTGACACCAGTCTTTACGGGCTCTCCTGTGACCAGGGGTCAGTGGAATGCACCTTGCAGGTCTCCAGGCGAATAAACCATGTCTGTTCAGTCGTCTGTAGACTGTGTGTCTGGAGACCACTGTTCCAATGGCTACGGTAAGGTCCCGAGCAAGGCTACCTGCAGTACACCGTGGCCGTTTGTGGGCACCGATTGTGAGATATCGGTCTTCTTGTGGTGTTATACACTGTGGACTGCCCGTACTGTAGCACCTGGACAAGTTTCCTGTCTGCTGGAATCGTTACCATAATCGTGAGATCACACTTTGTGGCACACGGAGGGCCCGTGCTACGACCTGCTGTTTGACCAGCCTCCAGTCGCCCTAGTATTCTACCCCTCATAACGTCATCAGTATGTGTTCTCTGAGCCATTTTCAACACACAGTCACCATTAGCACGTCTGAAAACGTCTGCACGCGTACTCTGACATGCACCAACGCACATCTGCGTATGTGGACTGCTGCCAGCGCCACCGTGCGACGACCGCAGGTCAAATGCACCGCATCGTCATACGCCGAGGTGATTTAAGCCCTCAAACCACCCACTACAGCGCTGTTTCACCATGTATCAACATTATCCTTAATTTATGAGCATGAGTGTATATGTATATCCCAGTATGAGATTTCGTTTTTCGTATCATATTCGTGGTCCTTAGGCGAAATGAATGTTGGTGGCAGTAGGATCGTTCTACAATTAGCTTCAGCTGCCAGTTCACAATATTTCCTCAACAGTGTTCCTCGAAAAGAATGCTGCTTTCCACCCAGGGATTCCAATTTGAGTTGCAGATGCATATCCGTAACACTAGCGTGTTGTTCGAAACTAATGGTAACCAATCTAGCAGTCCGCCTCTGAATTGCTGTGATGTCTTCCCGTAATCCAGCCTGGTACGGATCCCACACACTCAAGCAATATTCAAGAATAGGTCGCACCAGCGTCCCATATGCAGTCTTCTTTACAGATGAACCACAATTCCCTATAACTCTCCCAAAAAAATGACGGAATCGACCATTTGCCTGCCCTACCACACTCCACATGCTCGTTCCATTTCATAACGCTTAGCAACGTCACGCCCAGGTATTCAAATTACGTGACTGTGTCAAGCATGACACTACTAATACTGCAGCCGAACATTACGGGTTTGGTTTACCTACTCATCCGCATTAACTTGCATTTTTCCACATTTAGAGCGGGCTGGCATTCATCACACCAACTAGAAATTTTGTCTACGTCATCTTGTATCATCTCACAGTCACTGGTTTCAACACTTTCCAGTATATCACAGCACCATCGGCGAACAACTGCAGATTACTGCCCACCCTTGCACTCCAGGTCATTCACGTATATATAAAATAACAGCGGTACTATCACATTTCTCTGGGGCACTCCAGACGATACCATAGTTACCAGATGAACATTCACCATCAGCAACACATATCTGCGGCCGTATCCCGTATGCTCGTGCCCTCGTTACAGTCTGCAGTGGGCTACCGTGTCTACTGCTTTTCGGAAACCTAGAAATACAGAATCTGCCTGTCTCCCTTCATCCGTTTTTGGCGGTACATCATGTGAAAAAAGGGCAAGCTGAGTTTCACACGAGCAGTGCTTTATAAAACCGTGCTGATTCGTGGCCATAAGCTTCTGGATCTCTAGGAAATTTATTATAATTGAACTCAGAATGTGTTTATAGAATTCTGCAGCAAACCGACGTTAAGGATATTGGTCTGTAATTTTACGAGTCCGTTCTTGTACTGTTCTTATAGATAGGAGTCATTTATGCCTTTTCCCATTCGTTTGGGACGTTGCGCTGGTCGAGAGATTCGCGATAAATGCAAGCTAAGCAAGGGACCAATATCATAGAGTACTCTTTGTAAAACCGAATTTGGGATTCCATCCGGACCTGACCACTTACTTGTTTTCAATTCTTTCTTCCCGCCCCGATAGCTGAGTGGGGTCAGGGTGACGGATTCCCATCCTACGGGCCCGGGTTCGATTCCCGGCTAGATCGGGAATTTTATCCGCTCAGGGACTGGGTGTTGTGCTGTCTTCATCATCATTTCATCCCCATCCGGCGCGCAGGTCGCCCAATGTGGCGTCGAATGTAATAAGATCTGCACCAAGGCTGCCAGACCTGAATCGCAACGGGCCTCCCGGCCAACGACGCCAAACGCTCATTTCCATTTCCATTTTCAATTCATTCAGGTGTTTTTGTACGCCAGGGATGCTTGTTCCTTTGTAGGGAGTTAGTTCGTTTGTCCAACGACGGTATGTTTGCGTGATTCTCCTGTGTTCCGGTCTTACGCCCGATGGTGCCAGTGAAACAGCGGTATCTGTAACAACATTTTATTAATGTGATTGCTACGTGAATATTGTCTTCTCCGGCGCGTTGGAAAAGGACCAAGCTGCTCGCTCAGTCGTGGCCAGACACGGCAGTCCAGCGTGTCATGCAGCTTTGCGGCAGGTCAGTCATACTGCCTGACGGATGGGGCGTGTATTGCGGCAGCGAAAACCAGAGAGGCGGCCCGCGGATGCGCCTCTGTAAACACGACGACCTCAGTGCTGTCGAAGATGGAGACGTGCTCATACCTGAATCCACACCATCCTGCGGACGGCGGTTGTCTTCAGGATGGAAGCCCACGCTCCCTCAGTACACACAGCGCACCGTCAGAAGTGCAGAGCACGCACAGCCCAGCAAGTAGAAGGTGGGAGCTCCTTCAGCAGAGGAAGGGCACATAGGTCTGCATCTATCAGCCACGGCTGTGACCCACCAGTATCGGCAGCTTGGAGCGCCGAAGTCGAACCACAGCCGGCAAGCTGCAGTCTGATATTTGAAGCGTCTTGCTAGCGGCAAACACAATGAATGCCTTTCCTACGCGATAGCAATGGAAAGACTATCGATGAATGTGCTGCTAAAGCAGAGTTGCTAAACACAGTCTTCCGAAATTCCTTTCCCAAAGAAGACGAAGTAAATATTCCAGAATTCGAACCAAGAACAGCCGCCAACATGAGTAATTTAGAAGTAGATATCCTCGGAGTAGTAAAGCAACTTAAATCCCTTAACAAAAACAAGTCACTCAATTCATCTAGGTTCCTTTCAGAGTATGCTGATGCAATAGCTCTATACTTAACAATTATACGCAACCGCTTGCTCGGCGGATGATCCATACGCAAACATTGGAAAATTGTACAGGTCACACCAGTACTCGAAAAAGATAGTAGGAGTAATCCACTAATTTACAGGCCGGTATCATTAACGTCGATATGCAGCAGGATCTTGTAACATGTATTGTGATCGAACATTATGAATTACCTGGAAGAGAACGATCTATTGACACACAGTCAACACGGATTTAGAAAACATGGTTCTTGTGAAACAAAACAAGCTCTTTACGCACACAAAGTGTTAAGTGTTACTAACAAGGGATTTTAAATTGATTCCGTATTCCTGGATTTACAGAAGGCCTTTGACACTGTACCTCACAAGCGGCTTGTAATCAAATTGTCTGTTTATGGAATATCGTCTCAGTTTTGCGACTGGGTTCATGATTCCTGGCAGAGAAGTCACAGTGTGTAGTAATTGGCACAAAGTCATCTAATAAAACAAAAGTGATTTCTGGCATTCCCAAAAATATTGTCATACGTCCTCTGCTGTTCCTTATCTATACAGGGTGGTCCATTGATCGTGACCGGGCCAAATATCTCACGAAATAAGCGTCAAACGAAAAAACTACAAAGAACGAAACTTGTCTAGTTTGAAGGGGGAAACCAAATGGCGCTATCGTTGGCCCGCTAGATGGCACTGCCCCTACTCATGGGGCAGGGGAATGAAATTACAATAAAGGAAATAAAAGACTCAGAGGTCAGTCATGTTCCAACTATGCTCTTTTGTTGTTCATAGTATGCATCGTTGTCAGTTACTGGTCTTGCTATGTCAAGGCTCTCGATTTAGTTCACTCTTTGGACTTGCATACTAGCGTATCAGTCTGTAGATGTTTTCATCGTTGTTGTTGTCGTGTGGCTTTGGGAACTCACTGTCTACACCCTCAGTTCAAATGGTTCTAAGCACTATGGGACTTAACGTCTGACGTCATCAGTCCCCTAGACTTGGAACTACTTAAACCTAACTAACCTAAGGACATCACATACAGCCATGCTCGAGGCAGGATTCGAAACTGTGACCGTAGCAGCCGCGTGGTTCTGGACTGAAGCACCTAGAACCTCTCGCACACAGTGGCCAGCCTACCCCCTCGGTCTGTCGGCCTGTGTCTCCCGGTTGTGTCGGATTCCAGTTACTAGAACTGGCGACGAGGTGAAAGGTTAACGGTGCATTATGGACGCAAAACTTGTACAGTTTCTGGTACAGCAACAGCTGTCCTGTAGCAGCAATTACGACAGAAGTTCTGTCAGCAAACGAACCTTTTGCGTCAGCAAATGCAGCTGCTGTCGGATTGATTGCAGATGAAAGGTCCACAACCCGTCTCGACTGTGCTCACCTCCCAGATGGAGCCATGCCCACCCTCATTCCCTCCGTTTGACTATACCAGGAAGGATTGGGGACACGTGTTTGCAAAGACTGAAAGAACACTTTGCCGCTTTTCGGGTTTCTGATGACGCTCTCCAACGGTAGCTCTTCCTTTCATTGGGCTTCCTCAGAGACATTTTTCTTATTTGAGAAATTGGCTACCCTTTCAAACCCGCTTGCACTCACTTTCGAAAAAAAGTGTTCGTTTCTGTCGACTTATTATTTGCAACGGTTCTACGTGGTCGCATCGCACCTCAAAATCCATCAGTACCAGCAGCAAGTGGGCCAATCGTATCGCTCATGGGTGACAAATTTGCAAGGTCTGAGTCATCGTTGCGATTTTACCTGTACCAACTCGTCTTGGAAAACCTCATATGCCGATTCCCTGATCCGTGACGGAGTGGTCCAAATGGCTCCAGATCCAGTAGTTCGCACTGCAGTCCTCTAGATCTACAATCCTTCCCTGGACGACATACTAAAAATCAGTCTTTCGGCATCGCACAAGCAGCAAACGATCGTTTTATGGGCCTCATCCAGGTCGCTGCTGTTCAACCACCGCCGCGAGGACTGAATTCTCGCAAGCCTTCTTACCGACGGTGGCGTCGTGATTAATCACTTTCCACTTGTCAGTGGCCTCTGAGCAGCCAGTCCAGCCACGTCACCGAATCCAATGCGTTCTGCCTTCTTGTCCTGCCTGTTTTCTGGCGCACCAACGGGCCTACTGCTTTGATCGTTGGGCGTACTGCATCCTATGGGGCAAGGATGGACATCTCCGAATTGTCTACCGTCGGCCATCAAGTCAGTCTGGCCCTACTCCTAACTTGAGTAACAGGACGGAGCATGAACTTCAGCCCATCGTTCCCCAGGCCAATCCTTGCGCTCCCAAGTTGTTTATTGATCTCACAACTTCTCATCAGAACGATCGTTTTCAAGTCGACACGGAATCAACGGTATCCCTGGTCGATCTCCCCACATAAACTCGACAGGGTTACCCAGCGTTGGCAAGTTGGTTGCAAATGATAACATATCAGAGGTCAATTCACCAATACGGCCACATACAAGATGATTACAAGGTCCCTAACGCTGTATGTTGTCAACAGTCATTCAGATGTCAACATTTTCGGCCTTGATGCTTTCTCGCTGTTTTGGCTCTTCATTACGGGTGAAGTTCGGGTTGTCTTGGACACGGTCCCCTTCCAGTAATTTGACCTTTGTGCCTCTGTTTGAGCTTGGGGTGCGCCATCAATTTTCAGGCATATATTTCTTTACTTCCAGATGTGGTGCCCCGTTTCCGTCAAGCACGTCCTCTTCCATTCTCCTTATGGACGGCCGTTAAGCTCGATTTCGAAGCTGGGGTCATTGAGACGGTCAAAACTAATGCTTTCGCAACACCCCTGGTCATAGTGCAGAAGGCAATTGGTTCCGTCCTGCTTCGCTGAGATTTTGAGTCATTGATCAATGCCCACGCTCTGGTGGAACCTGCCCCATACTACGTCAAGGGGATATCCTCTCAAAATGCATTGGACATTGGTGTACTCAGCGACGAACCTGGGTGCACGAATGGCAAAACGTCATTTTTTCGGATGAATACAGGTTCTGTTCACAGCATCATGATGGTCGCATCCGTGTTTGGCGACATCGCGGTGAACGCACATTGGAAGCGTGTATTCGTCATCGCCGGCGTGATCGTATGGGGTGCCAATAGTTACACGTCTCGGTCACTTCTTGTTCGCCTTGATGGCACTATAAGCAGTGGACGATACATTTCAGATGTGTTACGACCCGTGGCTCTACCCTTTATTCGATCCCTGCAAAACCCTACATTTCAGCAGGATAATGCACGACCGCATGTTGCAGGTCCTGTACGGGCCTTTCTGGATACAGAAAATGTTCGACTGCTGCCCTGGCCAGCACATTCTCCAGATCTCTCACCAACTGAAAACGTCTGGTCAATGGTGGCCGAGCAACTGGCTCGTCTCAATACGCCAGTCACTACTCTTGATGAATTGTGGTATCGTGTTGAAGCTGCATGGGCAGCTGTACCTGTACATGCCATCCAAACTCTGTTCGAATCAATGCCCTGGAGTATCAAGTCCGTTATTACGGCCAGAGGTGGTTGTTCTGGGTACTGATTTCTCAGGACCTATGCACCCAAATTGCGTGAGTAGTCCTGTGGAACGGCTTGCCATGCCATTTCCACCTGGCGCCTCAGTTGGACCAGCGTTCGTGCTGGACGTGCAGACCGCGTGAGACGACGCTTCATCCAGTCCCAAACATGCTCAATGGGGGACAGATCCGGAGATCTTGCTGGCCAGGGTAGTTGACTTACACCTTCTAGAGCACGTTGGGTGGCACGGGATACATGCGGACGTGCATTGTCCTGTTGGAACAGCAAGTTCCCTTGCCGGTCTAGGAATGGTAGAACGATGGGTTCGATGACGGTTTGGATGTACCGTGCACTATTCAGTGTCCCCTCGACGATCACCAGTGGTGTACGGCCAGTGTAGGAGATCGCTCCCCACACCATGATGCCGGGTGTTGGCCCTGTGTGCCTCGGTCGTATGCAGTCCTGATTGTGGCGCTCACCTGCAGGGCGCCAAACACGCATACGACCATCATTGGCACCAAAGCAGAAGCGACTCTCATCGCTGAAGACGACACGTCTCCATTCGTCCCTCCATTCACGCCTGTCGCGACACCACTGGAGGCGGGCTGCACGATGTTGGGGCGTGAGCGGAAGACGGCCTAACGGTGTGCGGGACCGTAGCCCAGCTTCATGGAGACGGTTGCGAATGGTCCTCACCGATACCCCAGGAGCAACAGTGTCCCTAATTTGCTGGGAAGTGGCGGTGCGGTCCCCTACGGCACTGCGTAGGATCCTACGGTCTTGGCGTGCATCCGTACGTCGCTGCGGTCCGGTCCCAGGTCGACGGGCACGTGCACCTTCCGCCGACCACTGGCGACAACATCGATGTACTGTGGAGACCTCACGCCCCACTTGTTGAGCAATTCGGCGGTACGTCCACCCGGCCTCCCGCATGCCCACTATACGCCCTCGCTCAAAGTCCGTCAACTGCACATACGGTTCACGTCCACGCTGTCGCGGCATGCTACCAGTGTTAAAGACTGCGATGGAGCTCCGTATGCCACGGCAAACTGGCTGACACTGACGGCGGCGGTGCACAAATGCTGCGCAGCTAGCGCCATTCGACGGCCAACACCGCGGTTCCTGGTGTGTCCGCTGTGCCGTGCGTGTGATCATTGCTTGTACAGCCCTCTCGCAGTGTCCGGAGCAAGTATGGTGGGTCTGACACACCGGTGTCAATGTGTTCTTTTTTCCATTTCCAGGAGTGTATATTTGTCCAATGAATTCTCGTTTTTCATCTGCATTTCTTCTTGGTGTAGCAATTTTAATTGCCAGTAGTGTATTATGGGTACTACGCTGCAAGGCAACCTGCTTAACCTACGTAGCCTCTTTACAGCGTTGCATGCTGCAGGCTCTCGATTTGGTTCACTCTTCAGACCTGCATACTGGCGTATCGGTGTGTAGCTGTCGTTGTTGTCTGTACCTGTTGCCTTTCTGTGGTTTTGGCGACTCACCGTCGACACCCTTGGCCAATCGGCCTGCGTCTCCTGATCTGTCAAATTCCATTTACTAGAGTAAGAGTGTTTATTTTTATATTCCAGACTCTCTATTGTGCTTGGAGAGCCGGCCGAAGTGGCCGTGCGGTTAAAGGCGCTGCAGTCTGGAACCGCAAGACCGCTACGGTCGCAGGTTCGAATCCTGCCTCGGGCATGGATGTTTGTGATGTCCTTAGGTTAGTTAGGTTTAACTAGTTCTAAGTTCTAGGGGACTAATGACCTCAGCAGTTGAGTCCCATAGTGCTCAGAGCCATTTGAACCATTTGTGCTTGGAGAAGAAACTAGAACTCAAATAAGGTGCTTGGGAGACGAAAGGTGTAGTCTACACAAATTCAGAACAAATAACCACACTCTACGCTAGCGTGACGCATATCAACACTGACGGCAGTTCGTTCAGGTCAAAATCGCTAGTAAACAAAACATAATCAGCACGCATATCCTGCTGGCACTCTAACCCGGAAAATATATGCCTTTCTGCTTTGGTCTCTTCTAAACAGCAATAAACAAACGGCATCCTGATGAAGACGTACTAGAAATAAAGAGACAGTAATAGAATTCTAAAAGTAGTGGAAATACAATTTCGGAAAAAAAGTTTTACAACTCCTCTACAGAAATAACAGTTTTTCCACGTGTTTTAGCATGTGTACTATAACTGCATAAATAACAATTGTCACCACCACCACCGTACTGTACTGTCTGTTAGTTTCTATACGTGCTTTTACCTTGCGTCATTTGTTCTCTACATTCACTTTAATAAATTACATTAACAGAAGCATCATTCTCCCATTTGCCAAAGAACAACTGTAAAAGCGAAGAAAATAGCTGGAATCCTACTTCAACTTTTTAGAATTCCAGTGAATTGCGTTGTGTTACTAGCATTGCGACTAGGATCACTTCGTCACACACTGTCAACAGACAAGCTTCAACAGTCAACGTCTTTGTTGATTACCACTGCCATTAAGGTTTAGATTCTCGTTAACCAAATCAGCTGCCTTTGCGTGGTTTATGGAATATGTATGCAGATGCGAATGTGCGTGAGATAGAGAACAACGTAAGAGTCACGACTTTAGGTCGGCATCTGTGTCAAGCCAAACATCCGTAGCACACGAGTTTTCTAGGGCAGCCATTCAGTCTTTGTGACATCGGTTACTCACGTAGTCTCCAACGAGGCTTTGTATATCTGCAGTGGAAGCACGTAGCTCTATCATGGCAGCACGCTCGCTCCCCCAGGTCTCATATTACACTCGACTGTGCAACACGTTGCAGTTGTTTCTGTCTTATACGTCTTCACGTATATCTATCAACTTACAAGATTTCAAGTTGTATTACTATTGCAGAAAACAGTTACATCTGATCCAGATATATCGATTCGGTCAAAACACAGTCGAACAGTAACTTCTTTTGTGGTTTGCATATTTTTTTACCAGTAACATAATAGAAATTTTGTCGTAGAATCAGTAAACAGCCAATCTGTTACAAATTGGAAGATTTACTGAAACTACTCTACCAAGTTTCCAACGTCTTCTTCAGGATTAAATATTGACAACATGGTGTGTCAGAAATACGTTAAAATACCGCCGAAAGGGGTCAGTCAAATATGAAATGTCAGGTGCAACATGCACAACATGATTGTTACCGTATGGCATTAACTCACCATTGTGGACTAGCTGTACATTGATGAGTTAGTATCATATGACAACAACCACGTTGTGCATGTTTTAATTAAATATGGGGCTGAAATTAAATACTTGACTGATGGGATATATTTTAACGTACTTCATCCACAATATGTAATCCAACTGTCTACATTTCCTTCTGAAGAAGACGTTTTTATAAACACTGAAACCTTGGTTCAGCCGGCCAGAGTGGCCGAGCGGTTCCAGGAGCTACAGTCTGGAACCGCGCGACCGCTAGGGTCGCAGGTTCGAATCCTGCCTCGGGCATGGATGTGTGTGATGTCCTTAGGTTAGTTAGGTTTAAGTAGTTCTAAGTTCTAGGGGACTGATGACCTCAGAAGTTAAGTCCCATAGTGCTCAGAGCCATTTGAACCATTTTTGAACCTTGGTTCAAAAATGGCTTTGAGCACTATGGGACTTAACTTCTGAGTCATCAGTCCCCTAGAACGTAGAACTACTTAAACCTAACTAATCTAAGGACATCACACACATCTATGCCCGAGGCAGGATTCGAACCTGCGACCGTAGCGGTCGCGCGGTTCCAGACTGTAGCGCCTAGAACCGCTTGGCCACTCTGGCCGGCTGAAACTTTGGTAAGGGGGTTTTAATAAACATTCCAGCTTGTAACTGATGGGCTATTTACATTTTCAATAACATTTCATTCTGATGTTGCTGTTCCAGCCATGTACAAATTTCAGATAATAGGAATTATAGCCTTCTTTAGATCTAAAAGTAAGGAACTTAAACAGGAAAATGAGTACAATACATTCATAGAAACACCATGCCCACGTTTCTGAACGAATTTATACCAAACAGTATACATATCCTTCAAAGCGAATGATGCATTTAGTATTAATATCTGTATTTACTAACGTAATCAGTACCATCCTTGGTACAGTTTGAAAGAATCAATTATGCTACGCTCAAATACTCTCTAGGAAATACAGGGCCGTCTTGAAAAGCGAGTGATCATCGGACAATGAAACTTTGGGGAAACATTTGCAAGGACATGCGCAAGAGAAGTTTCACAATTGTTCGCCGCACTTATCGAATGGACCATGGAATATTCAGCTGTCGTGACACAGTTCGTGCTCTGCTTGAAGATCGGACATGCACATTGCGTCCAGCGTTGTCAGTCATAGCCACAGCAACTTAAACAATGAAAGGCGTAATTGCCCGTCAGCGTCTCCCAGAAGCAATTCCGAAACCGCTAGTTAGTTAGAACTTCCGAATCATGTTCTTCAACCCTGGTACGAAAAGGGGACCTCTCTGAGTTCCTTCTATGCATCGATACCGGCAGCAGCAGAACTACTGCTACTGTTTTGGTAAAACAGCTTTGCGTGTAAATCTATGCTTACCTTGTCCAGACCCATGTGGGCTGTTGACGACTGTAATGCACACTGATGTTACATTTCAAACCTAGTCGTCTTACCAGTACGGGCGCCTAACGGGAAGACAAACACTAACACTATTATCAATGCACATCTTGCATTGCACAGTTTGAATGCTATCCCTGTAAAATTGTGTATCCATCCGACGAATAGTTTCCCGCCTACACTGGCCCAAGTAGCGAAAGTTTCATTATAACAACTCTGTACACGCGACTCCAGAAATTTCAACTTCGTTCCTTTCAGGGAGCATTGCCACAGACCTATAAACTGAAATTGTCATCTGATGATGGAGCAAAACCGCCGAAACATGTTGCAATTGAGGAACTGAATTTGAGTGTCTGACTGTGCCCTATTTCTTTATTTATAGAGTAACTGTGGGTTCTTCAGATAATTCAAGTATCCTGCAAAGCAAGAATGTATTGTGACTGCAAGAATAGAGAGGAAACCACGAAAATATGTGCCCCGATAGTTCTCTGTGGGAACTTAATAGATAAAGTTGTACATGGGAACCTATGTCCAGAAAAATCATCCAACTACGCCATAGAGCGCCGAAGTAATAGGCGGTCACGCCTGTAAACGCATATACAGAGTGATTCCATGATGAGAAGTTACAAACTTTTAGAGATGATTGAGACGGTTACCTGTATCAATTTGATGTGAGTGTCTCTCGTTCGGAGACGGACGAGTCGAAAGTTACAAGTGAAAATCATTGATACCTCTGACAGTAGAATGCATGTACTGGTACCATTGTTGCTAAACTATTGCTAAGAATGTAGGGTACGCAACTTTCAGATGTGGTAGTGTGGGTCAAGACAAGAACGAGTCTAGTAAACAAGAGCTCTAAAATGTATACCTGAGGAGTAACGATTACTTGTTCATCTTTGTTAGCACGAAACACATATCTTCTATTGAACAACTGCTCATAGCTGTCAAGGTATAGAGACCATGCTTACTACACCTTTTTCCTTGTTTTGGTCCGTACTACAACCTCTGAAAGCTGCCTATCCTACAATCTTAGCGAAAACAGTACCAGTACATGTGTTCCGCTGTCAGAGATTTCAGAACGGTTTTCGCTTATAAGTTTCGATTCGTTCGTTTCCGTTACAGAAAACTCAGATTGCTAAATTTAACATTCTCCATCATCCTCGAAAGTTTGTATCACCATCACATAATCACCCAGTACATACACAGGGTGTTACAGAAAGGTACTGCCAAACTTTCAGGAAACATTCCTCACACACAAAGAAAGATAATATGTTATGTGGACATGTGTCCGGAAGCTCTTACTTTCCATGTTAGAACGCATTTTATTACTTCTCTTCAAATGACATTAATCATGGAATGGAAACACACAGCAGCCGGCCTGAGTGGCCGTGCGGTTCTAGGCGCTACAGTCTGGAACCGCGTGACCGCTACGGTCGCAGGTTCGAATCCTACCTCGGGCATGGATGTGTGTGATGTCGTAGGTTAGTTAGGTTTAAGTAGTTCTAAGTTCTAGGGGACTGACGACCACAGTAGTTAAGTCCCTTAGTGCTGAGAGCCATTTGAACTATTTGAAACAGACAGCAACAGAACGTACCAGCGTGACTTCAAACACTTTGTTACAGGAAATGTTCAAAATGTCCTCCGTTAGCGAGGATACATGCATCCACCCTCCGTCGCATGGAATCCCTGATGCGCTGATGCAGCCCTGGAGAATGGCGTACTGCATCACAGCCGTCCACAATACGAGCACGAAGAGTCTCTACATTTGGTACCGGGGTTGCGTAGGCAAGAGCTTTCAAGGGCCCCCATAAATAAAAGTCAAGAGGGCTGGGGTCAGGAGAGCGTGGACGCCATGGAATTGGTCCGCCTCTACCAATCCATCGGTCACCGAATCTGTTGTTGAGAAGCGTACGAACACTTCGACTGAAATGTGCAGGTGCTCCATCGTGCATGAGCCACATGTTGTGTCGTACTTGTAAAGGCACATGTTCTAGCAGCACAGGTAGAGTATCCCGTATGAAATCATGATAACGTGCTCCAATGCGCGTAGGTGGAAGAACATGGGGTCCAATCAAGACAGCACCAACAATGCCTACCAAAACGTTCACAGAAAATCTGTGTTGATGACGTGGTTGCACAATTGCGTGCGGATTCTCGTCAGCCCACACATGTTGATTGTGAAAATTTACAATTTGATCACGTTGGAATGAAGCCTCATCCGTAAAGAGAACATTTGCACTGAAATGAGGATTGACACATTGTTGGATGAACCATTCGCAGAAGTGTACCCTTGGAGGCCAATCAGCTGCTGATAGTGCCTGCACACGCTGTACATGGTACGGAAACAACTGGTTCTCCCGTAGCACTCTCTATACAGTGACGTGGTCAACGTTACCTTGTACAGCAGCAACTTCTCTGACGCTGACATTAGGGTTATCGCCAACTGCACAAATAATTGCCTCGTCCATTGCAGGTGTCCTCGTCGTTCTAGGTCTTCCCCAGTCGCGAGTCATAGGCTGGAATGTTCCGTGCTCCCTAAGACGCCGATCAATTGCTTCGAACGTCTTCCTGTCGGGACACCTTCGTTCTGGAAATCTGTCTCGATACAAACGTACCGCGCCATGGCTATTGCCCCTTGCTAATCCGTACATCAAATGGGCATTGCCAACTCCGGATTTGTAAATATTGCACTGACTGCAAAACCACGTTCGTGATGAACACTAACCTGTTGATGCTACGTACCGATGTGCTTGATGCTAGTACTGTAGAGCAATGAGTCGCATGTCAACACAAGCACCGAAGTCAACATTAACTTCCTTCAATTGGGCCAACTGGCAGTGAACCGAGGAAGTACAGTACATACTGACGAAACTAAAATGAGTTCTAACATGGAAAGTAAGCGTTTCCGGACACATGTCCACATAACATCTTTTCGTTATTTGTGTGTGAGGAATGTTTCCTGAAAGTTTGGCCGTACCCTTTTGTAACACCCTGTATACGATTAGAGACATTGGCGATCATGATTTTGACGCTCTGTAGCGTTGCTGGATGAGGTTGCCCGACATTGGTTCCTATGTAAAACTCAATCTACTAAGTCCCCTCTGTAACTTGGAGAACTGTATAACATGAATTGTGAAAAACTCTGTGTACTTAGAGGTATAAAACCAAGTTAAAAAATTTCGAATGTAGAGCGTCACCACGTGAATATCACTTCTCGTTCGCACATCCATTATATCGTATTGAAGAAAACGAGATATTTACAGTTGGAACGATAGCGCATACGAAATACGTTTAATGAATCTTACAGAGGTATCATGAAACTAATGATGTATGTGTTGCGTTGTAGGCGTCAGTAATAAAAGTCTGTTCATAAAGAAAGGATCAAGTGAGTGTCAGCTAGTTCCGAATGAAGTACATCCGAAATAAGCATCCACACAAACACAGTTAGGATATAGAGGGTGAGTTTTTTCCAGCGTGTACAAACTTTAGGGACTGAAAGATGAGCGGATACGGAACAAGTGAGGTCTAATGAACTTATGTCCAGAAATGCATAAGTTGTATGCTAGACCATTTATTCAAAGATACATTACCATAAACACTGCGGTTTAATACACGCTGTACGATGCAGCCACAGATATAATAGGTATTGAAAGTTGTTTCCATGCGCCTCGACGCATGCTTATAAACGCCGTAGCAGGTTCTGTCTCACACATTCACATCGGCCAGGCTGCATCCGAACAGCATGAATATACTGCCCCAGTGTCTCCATATCTGGAACGGGCTTTGCATGCACGATACGTTTGAGAGAGCCTCATAACCATAAATCGCACAGGTCGACATTCAGTGAACGGGCAGTTCATACAACTGGATCCCATCGTCTGATTCATCGACCAGGGAAGACACGACTGAAATGCGTCCGGACATTATCGGTGAAGTGAGCTGGAGCACCATCCCTTAGCAACCACATAATTCTTCCTCCAGCAGGAGAGGCATATTTACCCACAAGAAACGTCGATAGTTCCAGACTGATACGCGACGTGGAAGGAAGACTGGTCCCAAAATACGATAGCCAGTTGCCCAGGCCCACACATCCCGGCTGCATCGGTGCTGATGATTCGCTCTCACCATACCGTGGGGGTCCTGGATACTATCCCACAGATGACTGTTACGAAAGGGGCTAGAACCCGAATTTCCCGCTTTACGCTAAGGCCGCCTTAATCGCTTCGGCTATTCCTGCACGATCCACGGCCATAAACAAACTCCCATATGTCATCGTCCATGTGCCGTACCTGTACTCGTCCATTCTATTAATGTTATTCCAGTACAGTAGAGACATTTTTATTTTCGAGTCGGTTGCCCGGTATTGCCGACAAATACGAAACTGCAGCGCCTGTGTTGTGAATAAGTACGGTGCATGCATGTTCGAAGTAAAATTGCATCGACTTTCTTTACGACACAGGCACCAAAATTTCGTACAAACAAAGGGTACGTCACAAAAGATGTGGAACTTCATATAATTGACTGGATTTTAGAAAAGCTGAGTAGTCGCAAACAAACCAGTACTAGTTGCTTTCTGGTACACTTGTTCCGGGCTCTGCCCGTCATCTTATTTCCTTGTGTAAACAATATGACAAATAATTAGTTACACATTTTTTTAAAACGCCAAATGTTAACAAGAAAGCGCAAAGTCGAACTAAGTGCCAGAACCAACACATACCATTTCATAACAAAATAACTTTGACAGCTTGTTCCTTACTCACATATCCACGAACCAAAAGGTGTGACATATAATTTATACTTGCAAAATGGGGTCGGCCGGTGTGGTCGAGCGGTTCTAGGCGCTTCAGTCTGGAACCGCGCGACCGCTACGGTCTCAGGTTCGAATCCTGCCTCGGGCATGGATGTTTGTGATATCCTTAGGTTAGTTAGGTTTAACTAGTTCTAAGTTCTAGGGGACTAATGACCTCAGCAGTTGAGTCCCATAGTGCTCAGAGCCATTTGACCCATTTTTGAAAACACTAACCAATAACAACTAAAGGTACATGCTGTGCGCCTGCACACAGGCACACCAAAACACACATCGCAGTATCACAAAGTACAAAAAAGTACATTACAGGATTGTAGAAAAAATATTTTGTCTTGGAATGACGTGACTTGTTGGAGACTGCAAAAACAAATTATTTCGATTTTCTATTACAATTCTTGACTATTCGTCACACATAAAATCTTAAGACATTCGCCCCATCCTGTGGTTTATTACTGCGGCTATCCATATGCCAAAATGTTTACTGCCCCTTAAGACAGAATACAACAAAAATACATGTAGTGCACCTGCCCATAAGCACAATAAAAGAAGCATCACTGTAGTACATGGGCACGAGATTGTACCTTTCAACATATCAAAATATTTATTAATCTTGAACGGAAAGCGTATAAAATTTACACAACAATTAGTCTCGATTCACTGATCAGAGCAGTACACAGGGGTGGGACTATACGTTTCAACGCTAAATTTTTTTGTATTAAGAAGATAAAACTTCATAATTACACAAGGACTTGTTTTGATTTGCCAGTGCACTTCCTGATTAACGTCAAACGTGCAAACCGAAGACGCTCTCCTCCTGAACCACTGATGAACGTGTAACGTAGGGCACAAAAAATAGCAAAAAACAGCTCGTACCTGTTTCTTTACGACTACTCAGCTTTTCTAAAATCCAGCCAGTTATGTTAATAATGATGCTCGCATACCTCTACCGTCAGTTTCAGGCCGACGTATGTGAGAGTTCACTTTTACCGTTTGGAACACATCAGAGTGAGCCCAAATGTCACTGTATTACAAAGACAGCTCTGAACGTCTGGAGAACTCAGTTACCCTTGCCTGTGTACAATTTGACAAATATAGCTACAATGAACTAATACTTTCCTTCCACTGTTCAGAAAGAATGTAAAACAAATTAAAAGTTACTATCCACCCTCACCGGCTTCCATGCATATCATTAAGTATCTTTTGCCATACGGTTTCTATAGATTATATCATACTTAATTTCACAGCAGAGGTTTCACCATATCACTTAGATATAACTTAAATGGCTTAACCAGTGCACGTTAGCAAAGTTCTCCCGAGGCACGACTTCACAGACAAATATTCAAAAAAATTATGTGTAGAAACATTCTTGGTGAATCAGTCTATTTGTTAATTGAAACCGTATCGTAATCCATACGGCACTTCCTGATGTTAGCCTTCACGAGTGCATCGTAGATGTGTCAAGGAAGTTCTTTGCGAGAAAATGCGACAGCAATATTCATGAGTATGACTGAACTCCGTAATGAACGGGGAAGTTTGTGGATTTCACATGAGTGGTTATAATGATCTGATATCGTTAAACAGTCCATTTTTCTCAGTTATGGTTCAATGGCACTTTAAAAATGGAGCCTTTGTTCATTAAAAATACCTGTAAAATATAGGGTTCACTGGCAAGAAATGTAAATAATCGCCTTCCTTACGTCTGGAATCTGTCTGTCTTAACATGTATCACTCGCATACCATCGGATGGACGTATTAAGGGAGTACAAAAAGGTAAAAATCACTGCAGTTTAATGTCGCATTGGTGTTGTTTTTCCTCCCTTCTCTAACCCCTGCAGACAACAGACGGTGATGTCCATATTTTCAACATATTACCGAATTACACAAATACGAAGTTTGTTCTATGTATCTGTTCTCTACGCCGAATCGGACTTTCTTTAGTTTTTAAAGACAATTAAATGTGTTAACAGTAATTATTTTCAAAACGCTCGCTTACGTATCAGAATCCCAGATTTCTAATAACATGTGACTTATACATAAATTTTGACAAATTTTTTTGTATAGATTTAGGTTTCAAGAGATCTGATTCGAAGTTTTGATATTTGTTGTTTAGAGGTTTTAGCGTTTAACGTAATTCGGAATTACTTGAATGGTAAATAGGAGCAGCCAAGTTTCATGGATAAATAATGATTTTACTTCAAAACTGCTGCTACTCGTCACGCATTTTAAAATTTAATCTAAAGACATGTTATACATTGTTCCGTTAAGAACTTATGATTCTTTCTTTCACAGTTGTATTTCTTTTTGAAGATATAATAATCAAGAGTTTTAATCGTACGAAAATGATGTAACATCGAGATTGCTTTAGTGTAATTACATCTGATGGAATGCCTGACTTCCCATCTCCTGTCTTTTTCTTCGTGTTTTCGTGTTCCGTCGGAAGTCTCTTTTATAAGAGAAAAGCAACTTTACGCAGTGCGTAAGGAACAACTGACTTTTCGTCCTATTGACGGGCTTCGATTCAGCCCCAACTTTAAATTAATTAGATCACGGATCGAGCAACAAAGTTTATGGAGTATCGTACACAATGAAAAGAGGATAGAGACTGAAGTTTGACTCAATAAACAAACATATTTTGTCACGAGTAATTTCTGTTCGCCGTATTCCTGTGTCGCTGAAAGGGCGACAGACGCGAGCAGAAACGAAATGAATGCAGTGACTGAAATCGGAGCTAATAATGGGGAACATGAACACCGAAACTTCCTAAAAGTGTACCACATTGGCTGTCAGCGTGAGCTAGGTGTGGCTGGGGTTGTTAAACACCCCGCAACAACAGTCCGTAGAGTATAGTAGATGGAAGAGGGCAACAAACTGGATTGTAAGATTTTACAACGAAAGAAACTATCAGTTATTCAAAATTTTACGTAACACGCAATACTCATTTCGTCTAACGTCAATGCATTTCACTTATTACTTCCTAACTAAAAAGTGTTGTCGTTATTTCATCATACGGTACAACTGCAGGAGGTATATATGAAAGTTTGATTTAACACCATTATCTTCACTAGTTTTGAACTCTTATATCAATTCATTTGTGGAAAAGCATACCTTCGGGTTTAATGAAAAAATCACGTTAGTAACATGGAAGTGAAATTTATCATAATTCGAAACCTGGAATTGCAATTTGAAATAAAACGGTTTACCCCTTCAATCGTGGCTTGTTGCCGCTTTCCCTTAAAAGTATCTGCTTTACGCTACGATCAAGGTACTCACGAAATATCATTATTTGACATAACAGTATTAACGTTACTAATTGACTTACAGATGAAGATTCGAAAATTTTTGTTTTAGCGGCTTGAATTTGTTCGTCGATTGTAGGTAATATGCAAATAAGTTTTTAGAACGAGACATCAAGAGGGGTTGGTCCAGTCACATGAATGGTATTATGTTCTTTCTACACACGTATTGTCTGTTTCCTGCACTAAGCGTGAGTGTGGTTACTTCACGTTGCCTCCGCAAGGAAATTCTCACGCTTAGAAATGATTAAGACTACCTTGCCATTGACAGCATACACCTGGGGACTTCCATAAAACGAAGCGGTGGCTAAGCACTATGACTCATTAGGATGTATGGTCCTCGTCTCTGTTGATGTTATTAATTGCAATTTTAAATTCAATGGATCCTTTAATGAATTTTTTCAACAGAATTAAAATTTCACTGGCTCTAACGACGTTATTCTAGAACACAGTTTCTACTTTATAGGATACCGCATTTGTATACTGCGCAACGTCTTTTCGGCATTCCGCTCCCACGCGATATTGTTTTAAACATCAGGCTTCCTGAATCTTACATCCTCTTTTCCGATCCTCAAAGGACATGTCACACTAGACTGACTTTCTGGAAGCAACGAAGTCTCTATGAAACAAACGTGGTGAATATTTCGCACCCATACAATTTTATTATCTAATGCTAATCATACTATTCTCCATCAGTTGAAGAGGAAACCTCATTCTAACTTTCAGAGAGAAGAAAAGTCGAGAGGACATTGATGTTAAGGTTATCATGCATGTAATGCTACTTTAAGCAATATCAGATTATATTTAGTTTGAAGAAGGGGTATGGTGTTTGTCAAATTTTGGAGAAAGTACCTTGTGAGGGAAACTGTTTCCAAATAAAAAGCGTACTCCTTTCGAAGTTGTATGGTGCAATAATAGGTGCCGCTTACTGCACGCTTGCTACCGCTTGTAATGTTTCTATCTCTGGCATACTAGCTGTCATCCATGTAGGTCGTTCAAATTATACTGTTTGGGGTGCGCGACAAATAGGTTAAGTAGAGGACAACGTAAGTCTTTTTCCGGTATTGTAATCACGTATGCCACTGTTGTTTTTATACTGGTCCATGTTGTTGGGAATAAATTTCATTATCGAGTAAATGTTCAGTGACGCTGTTGCAAGAATTCCTAATATTTTAAGCAGATGCCTACAAGATGTGTGACTATGAGCCCCAAACGTTTTTCTAATCACTTTCTTTTGAGCAGTGAATACTTTTTCCTAATTGTTGAGTTACCCCAAAATATTATTCCGTACGACATCAGAGAGTGAAAGTATGCGAAGTATGTTGGCTTACCAATTTCTGTATCCTCAAAATTGTCAATTATTCTGATTGCAACAGTTGCTGAACCTAGTCGCTTCACGAGATCCAAAACATGAATTTTCCAATTAAGAGTCTCATCTATACGAACACCCCGAAACTCAGTACGCTCTACCATGGCTACTGCAGGAATTGCACTACATGCAGCAGAAAATTGGATGTACTGTGTTTTTTTCAAAGTTCAGAGGAAGCCCATTCGCAGAAAACCCATTAATAACTTCACCAAAGACATTATTTGAATAATTTTCTATTGGAGTTTCTTCTACTGGATTAATAATGATTCTTGTATCACAAGTGTCAGTTTAGCTTCACGTTTCAGATAAGAAGGGAGGTCATTCACATATATCAAGAATGAAAGGCGACGCTTAATAAAACCCTTTGGAACACCTAATGTAATTTCACCCCAATTAGATGAAGTGGAAAACTTCTTTAACTTCCGTAAATCACATAAAGAAACTTTTTGCCTCCTGTTATGTAGATGTGACTAAAACGTTCATATGCTGTTCCATTTATACCACAGAATTGTAATTTCTCTAACATAATGTCATGGGTCACACAATAAAATGCTTCGGATAAGTCACAGAAAATTCCTACAGGCGACATTTTACTATTTAAAGACTCTATTATGTATATTGCTATCTCACTGGAAAAGCATATTTGAAATCCGAATTGTGATATACTAAGTATCTTATTACTGTTGAGATGGCTAACCACACTGAGTACATTACTTCCCCGACGATTTTTGAAAATACTGTAAGCAAGGGTACTGACCGGTTGTTATTGACATCTGTGGTGTCTCCTTTCTTGCAGAGAGGCTTGACAATGGCATATTTGAACCTGTCTGTGTTACCTTGAGTTAGAGATGCATTACATACGTGATTCAGAACATCAACTGTAAATGCTCCACATTGTTTTAATATCTTGCTAGAGATGTCACCTACTCCAACGGAATATTTATTTTTCAAAAATGTTATGATTTTCCTTATTTCACAAGAGACTCTTAGGTGAAAATTAATCTGACTAAGATTTCTCAAAACGGGATCGAAACGTTTGTGTTGCTCAAATGGTTCAAATGGCTCTGAGCACTATGCGACTTAATTTCTGAGGTCATCAGTCGCCTAGAACTTAGAACTAATTAAACCTAACTAACCTAAGGACATCACACAAATCCATGCCCGAGGCAGGATTCGAACCTGCGACCGTAGTGGTCGCTCGGCTCCAGACTGTAGCGCCTAGAACCACACGGTCACTCCTGCCGGCGTCTGCGTTGTATTATGTGAATTGTATTTAGCATATTCCGTTCAGATGAGACTCTCTTTACAGTGGGAAAAAGTCAAATAATTTCCTTTCATGTAATTACGTGCCAAAATAAAGAAATTTTACAATATAAGTACTTCTATAAGACACATTATAACAAAAAACATTGAAATTAGAAGTCAATGAAGGTGCCCATTAATGTGGTAGAATCTGCTGAGTAAGAGAAAGATTTTGCTGAATGTTTACTGATATCAGTCACGATTTGTATTTATTTATTTCAATTATGTACTGAACGGCGCACGTGGGGAACAACTTTCGTTACGATGTATTTTCTTAATGTATTATGGGATGTTAAATATTTTGTTGGCTGTCTATGAGCTGTGTGCCGCTGTAGAACTTCACTACCATTCAAACACAAATAGACTCACTGTTATTGATGTTTTTATTTCTGCAAGTACTACTGGGAACAGTGAAAGTAATAGCTTATCCTTAAGATTAAGATGTAATGTCGTAAAACTACATTCATAAATGTGTATTGTTTACCGAAACATGACATCCCTTAAAGATGCAGTATTTTGCAGGTGTATAGTAATGAATACAATAAATGTAAGTTTTGGGATTCATCCTCCAATTATCCTCTACATACAGAGCATTGAATGTGCTGTAGCAAGTTGTTGCCCATATTTATGTCTCTTTTATTTACTCATATTGAATCCCCGAAGTATTTTCATTTAGTTTTTAATATTACTCTACTGCTTTCTACTTCTTTTGAGAAAAAAGAAAATGACGCGAAACAGCTATATGTTCTGAAATACTGCTCGAAATATCGTTTGTTTAAAAAGGTTTGCAGCACATTACAGGAACAACAAGAGATATTATTTTTGTAATAAATCTCTGTGTTCAGAAAATGTGATCTCTACAAATCCTGCCTACCAATAAATGATTCTCTCACTCATTAATGATAGGAAACATGCAGAGTAAACGAGTCTCCTCAGTTTTAGATTAACTATAGCTGATATTATATGTGACGCAACCCATCCAATGTGCTTAAGTTAATAGACTAGGTTTGCAAATTCAGATTGATATATATATATATATATATATATATATATATATATATATATATGTATATATATATGTATATATGGTGAATTTGTATTGTGTGTGACATGCATTGTGTGTGGTATTCAAACTGAGTCGCGTCGTGTACGATAATAGGAGACCCGAAGGGAACTGGTAACCTCACGATATGTATGCATGTATTCCAATATGTGGCAACAAACTGTTCGTTTGTTATGAAGCTATGATAAACATGTATACAATTCTAGGACCTCCATTAATTTTCAAGCCATTAAGAACACTCTTTCTACATGCGCAAGGGATTTTTTTACAGGAAGTGTTGATATTTGTATTTGCCTAACGTGCTAATGAATTAAACGAATACGTATTACACGATTGACTACCGCAGATAAATGTACATCACAAAATAAACTTTAAATAACTCGTCTGTGCACAGAGTAACACAAACATGTCCAATGGCCGCGGCAGCGTCTAAAGCACACGCCACTTAGTTTAACAATGGCACAAGCAAAGTGGGAAAATAGATGATAACAATGACAGAAACAAAAGCAAAGAGACAGAAAGTTAGGGCGCTGTTAGTCAGATTGTTGATATTTCTGTTATTACACTCCAAAGAACTTGCCGAACGTTTCGTGCTGTGAATGTACCGTCTATCATCGTTATATATACAGGGCGAGTCAAAAAGAAAGAACGGATTTCAATTGTTTATTAGAGACAAAATATGAAAGATACAAACACATTGCGCATGTCAATGGGCAGAGGAAAGCTCTACGCGATTTTAAAGTAATTTGCATATCAGAAGTGATCGGTAAGATATCAGTAACAAGACTCGCTTGATGACATTGCTATCCTCGGTGAACGTGATGAAGTCTCATAAGACATACGGAAACGAATCAACTGTCAACTGAGCACAGAATTTGGATTGAGAGAAAAGAGAAGAAAAACAAATAGAAGAAATGTCATTAGTGAGAAACTCACAATCCAAATTAGGGACCACGAAGAAGACGAAGTGAAGAAATTCTGCTATCTTGGAAGCAAAAGAACACATGATGTACGAAGCGAGGACGAAAGCAGACTAGCACAGTCAAAGAAGGCAGTCCTGTCCAAAAGAAGTCTACTGACACAATCATCACCCTTTGTTTGAGGAAACAGTTTCTGAGGAAGTGCATTTAGAGTACAGCATTGCACGAAAGTAAATCATAGGTTATGATGAAAGCGTAAAAGGAGAGAATCGAAGCCTTTAAAATGTGGTATTATAAAAGAATATGCGAAATACTGCTAACACAAGAAATACGGAGGTTCTCGCAGAAATGTCGGGGATATAAATATGTGGTAAACATTGACAAAAAGAGACAGGATAAGAGGACATGTGTTAAAACATCAAGAAAGCATTGTCACGCACTAGGAGTTGTAGTGGCTATAAGCTGCGGGAAGACAGAAGTTGGAATATATCTAACAAATAAATGCGGAGGTTGCGACCAAACGCTACTCTCAGATGAAGAGGTTGGCACGGGAGAGGAATTCAAAAGCCGGATGATAAAAAAAAAGGTCATGGCAAAAATTTGAACATTTTTATCGCACATCGAAAGTTTTCAAATATTTGATCAGCTCGACTGAACTAGTAATATAGAACCAAGGTACTATTTATAGGCCGGCCTCTGTGGCCGAGCGGTTCTGGGTGCTTCAGTCCGGAACAGCGCGACTGCTAGGGTTTCAGGTTCGAATCCTGCCTCGGGCTTGGATGTGTGTGATGTCCTTAGGTTAGTAACGTTTAAGTAGTTCTAAGTTCTAGGGGACTGATTACCCCCGATGTTAAGTCGGAAAGAGTTGAGATTTCAGATAAATTGACAAGTCTTAGTATAAATGGGGACAGAGATTCAGATGATACAACTCCACTGCCATTTGCAGAAACCGAAGAGTACCAGAACATAAACAAACATGTTGAAAATCAGGGAAAATTTAATGAACGCCTTAAAAGGGAATGTCAGGCGTTACGAAAGCAAGTTAAACAATTGAAAGCGAAATCGTAGGAAAAGACAGTAGAAGAAATTTGGAATCACCGATAGCAGCGGGTTTTGAAGAAAATAATTTATTTCATTTACGAGATGCAACAAGCGAGCACCAGGCGCGCGAACTTGACAATAATCGACATTTGGACTGGGACTGACGCGGTAGGTCTTTGTCGCCACGAGGCGAAAACTTTGACTATAAACACTTTTTAACTGTTAGGATATTTAAGATATTTCAATTCTAAGAATTACATACATCCATGTTCATGGTTAGATCAATTTATGTATGCACTTCCACCAAATTGGCCACTAAGTCACAAACTGGAATTTATGTCTGGATATTTAGAAAACGGACCGGCGACGCGCATGCGCGCACTTATTAGAGATTTTAATAATTTAAATGATTTTTATCATGCATTTCTATCGGCATATTGGTCCGAAAACACGCAAGACAGAGTAAAATATAGTCTTATTATGCAGCGTAATTTTAAACAGTCTGAGTTCCGCACGCCAGCAGAATACTTTGAAGACATGATTCGAAAGAATCAATTCCTTTCTAACCCTTATAGCCCGACTGAACTAATTCGCATTTGTTTAACTAAGCTGCCACAATCGATAAGACACATTGCTTTAGCCGGAAGATGTAAAGACGACATTGAAACTTTTAAGACTTTGCTACAAGAACTTGAGTATGACAACGACGACGGGACTTCTTGTAACTTTTTGAGTAACGGTATTCACAATAGATTTTCAGAGGAAAGGGATAATGATAGGAACGGACGTTATAGCGGTAATTTTGAGAATGACAGACGAAGCAGACAGGACAATAGATACCAGCCTTATGACAAAGGAAAGCGTAGCGATTAGACAGTATTATTTAGTTCGCAATGATATTCTTTTTAAACGAAAAACGGTTGACAACTCTGTTTGGTTAGTTTGCATTCCTGATGAGTGGGTTAATAAATTGATTTGGTGTACACATTTCAGTTATGCACACTTTGTTCTCAGAAAATGCTTTCATAAATTACGAGAAAATTGCTACTTCAGTAATATGGAAAAACGTATTCGATCTGTTCTTGCCAAATGCAAATTATGTCAAAAATCTAAGCCGCCAACTATTTCTCACAGAGCACCGTTGTTTCCTATCATTCCAGCGAAATTAATGGAGACGGCTGCAGTCGATTTGTTCGGTCCAGTGGTTCGTTCTACTAATGGTTTTGCTACATTTTGTTAGCAGTGGAATTGACATCGAAATATGTGTTTTTACACCTTTACGTAAAGCAACAGCTCGTTCAGTATCTAATGCTTTCATCAAACATTTTCTTAAAGAACTGGGTCATGTTGATATGGTTATATCAGATAATGGATCACAGTTTCGCTCTAAAATTTGGCTTCGTACTCTTCGGCGTCGTAAGATTAAACCAATTTTCATTTCTCTTTTTCACCCTCAATCTAACTCCTCAGAGAGATGGATGAAGGAAATCAATAAATTGTGTCGTCTTTATTGTCATCAGAATCACAGAAAGTGGGATCAGTATCTTCATATTTTTCAAAACATTCTGAATGAACTCCCTAATGATTCAACTTCTTTACCGCCTATATTGCTATTAAAAAATTAAGCACCGACAAATCGCATTTCTGACATCGTTCCTTTTCCGCCTACGCGGAAACTGCGGCATTTTGAAGTTGTCAACCTGGCTCTACAAAATATAGCACCTGCGGCTGCTAGAAGAGAGAAATCAGCTAAACGTCCTGGTCGTTTAAAAACCGTATCAGTTGGTCAAAAGGTGTTAATTAAGTCTCGTCCATTGTCTCACAAAGTAAAAGGCTTGTGTCGCAAATTTTTTCTGCTTTATAACGGTCCATATAGAGTTCGCAAAATTATTAATGATAACACTGTCGAAGTAGAAACTCTTAGCCGGCCGCGGTGGTCTCGCGGTTCTAGGCGCGCAGTCCGGAACCGTGCGACTGCTACGGTCGCAGGTTCGAATCCTGCCTCGGGCATGGATGTGTGTGATGTCCTTAGGTTAGTTAGGTTTAAGTAGTTCTAAGTTCTAGGGGACTAATGACCACAGCAGTTGAGTCCCATAGTGCTCAGAGCCATTTGAACCATTTTTTTTTAGAAACTCTTAAATCACGGGGCTCTAAGGGAATACATCATATATCGAACGTTAAAATTTTTGTGGAATGACATACTTTTGAGAAACTAACAGTTACATGTAAACACGCGGAGAATACAAGGATACCGCGCCGTGTTCTGGCGGCGGGACATAGTCAAAGCAACACTCAAGTCTGCGCGCCGCACAAGGCAGTCGTTGACCTCAAACAATTACTTCCTACGTCACGCGTACCTACAGCTGATGGAGCGCTCAGTGCGAATGCACTGACAGCCGTAAACAAATACACAGTCTAATTTCTCCGATTAAATTCAGTATAAAGATATAGTGACTTGATAAATTATGTTATTAACTTTCAGTTTTTCCAGGATACAGTTGTATAAAATATTTAAGAACTTCAGGTAAATTCGGTGTGTGTCCGACGTTAAGAGGACTTGCTATCGAGAAAATTTCAGGAAGAATGTAATTTCGAAGAAGAAAGTAATAAACTAAAAAGGGTAACTATTAATTGAGTTTATTTTTCAGGTAACATATTTCCACTTAGGTACGTACTTTAGACGTAATTTGCTGCTCGCGATTACGTGATTTATACTTTGTGTTGACTGATTTTGACAATGATTGATTAATGAACAGGGTTGTTACTTATGCATATTATGCATCGCTTGGCTGCTCTGCTTTTTCACTGATGTCATATTTTTTTATTGTGTGCCTGCTGTGCTTATTTATTTAAATTATAATTGTCACCTGATTAGTCGTGCTGATATGGTTATGTATGTAAGTCATACTTTGTGATTTATCTGCTTGCGCCTTCATGTTTACTTATTAAGATTACATATAAACATTTTGTGGTGTCACCGCCAGACACCACACTTGCTAGGTGGTAACCTTTAAATCGGCCGCGGTCCGTTAGTATACGTCGGACCCGCGTGTCGCCACTATCAGTGATTGCAGACCGAGCGCCGCCACACGGCAGGTCTAGAGAGACTTCCTAGCACTCGCCCCAGTTGTACAACCGACTTTGCTAGCGATGGTTCACTGATAAAATACGCTCTCATTTGCCGAGACAATAGTTAGCATAGCCTTCAGCTACGTCATTTGCTACAACCTAGCAAGGCGCCATTACCAGTTACTATTGATACTGAATCATGTACAGTCAAGAGCGTCGCTCATCATTAATGGATTAAAGTTAAGTATTCCACCAGCTACGTCCGTTTTTCTAAATTCTAATTTCCTTGTCCTGTTCCAGACCTCACGCCAGCCTGCGTGAGCTAAAACGCGTGCCTTTCGGCTTCCTCTAATAACACGGTGTTGGCTCTCGTGCCAACCCACAACACATATATTTGCTTATGCTGATATGGTGTTAATGACCTGTTTGTTATGTAAGATATATGTTTGCTGCTTTGCGTATGGATTGCATATTTACACATTTTTGTTTTGTTGTCATAACTGCTCTTTAATTTGGTATATAGAAATGCTGATATACGGTGTACGAACATGGAGTTTAGGTCACACTATGGTATTAATTATTGATTGTTCCACGCCCGGGTTCCCGGGTTCGATTACCGGCGGGGTCAGGGATTTTCTCTGCCTCGTGATGACTGGGTGTTGTGTGATGTCCTTAGGTTAGTTAGGTTTAAGTAGTTTTAAGTTCTAAGGGACGGATGACCATAGCTGTTAAGTCCCATAGTGCTCAGAGCCATTTGAATCATTTTGAACCATTTATTGTTCGCTTGGAAGAGCCTCGTTGTAGGGATTGTGCCACATCCATTTGTTGACATTATGTTCTCTACTGGTATATTTACTCCCTATTGCATGTTTTGCTTACGCTCAGTGCTTTATATTTTAGGATAAGAAAATGAACTGCTATAATTCTACGAACGATTTTAGTACAAAAAAAAAAAAAAAAAAAAAAAAACCTTCATTGAAGTCACATGAGCTGGAGGTTTTATGGAAGCTGTATAAATTTATGCTAATAGAAAGGAAGCTAACGACATGAAGTACCAACACTAGGTTTAGACCATTGACAGTTATTACACTGCATTCTTCGTGAGCAATTGAAATAGCAAGTGACACTTGACACAAGAAATACTCCACAAGTTTGCTTCTGTTTTGCCATGGTTCTTGAAGTGCTGTACACACTGTGAAATATTACGATTATTCACACTCCGTACTCGTACTTACTTACTGAAAGTTATTCAAACTAAAGGCTGTTAGAGGTAATGTAGGCATTTCTTTTATTTAATGATGGACAAGGTAACCAAAATGTATTTTATAATTCATAATGAATAGAAGATTTGGGTCAGGTGGATTACACAGAGGTTGTATGTGGACTTTGTGTCTTCGGATTGTATGGGATGATGAACTAAAGTTTGCACTAGGATTTTATCTGTACTTGTTCGAGGAGACTGACTAGAGGAAACAGTAGTTATGGAAGTGAAATGATATTGGTGATAAGGTTTATATGTATCGACGTATTGAAGAGGTATTATAGAGGTATAGAGATTGTGTGAAGTTGATGATTATTGGAGTTTTGGTGGACAAGAGGTAAGGTAAATGATATTGATGATAAGGTTTATATGTATCGACGTAAGAGGTATTATTGAAGTATTAAGATTATGTGATGCTGATGATTATTGGAGTTTTGGTGGATAAGAGGTAAAGTAAGTGAGGGGCATATTGTTGGTTTATATGGAACAAGGAGAATGAAGATGGCAAACTAGAACACTCAAGTGGAAGGAAGATTGTCTACACACACACTTTGTTAAATCGATAAGCAGTATATACTTTTTTTGGAGAGAGGAAGTATTTGCATATCTTGGCACACTGACAGCTGTTCAGCAACCGTACATTTTGATTTGGCTTGGCAAACATTGGTCTTCACATGATGACTACGATGCTGACTAACTATTATTGACTGTTATACACTGTTACCACTAATACTTGAATCACATGTTGAACATCAAATTTTGACAGGATTGCATTTACACAGTTAACACTATTCAATTACACAGTAGTACTTAAATGTGGATGAAAGATGAATGAGTGTGTTTTGTGTCTTTTCCTTTCGTAATCCCAAATAATTGGTACCGACCTATCTCCTAAATATTATTTTACTTGTTTGTTGTGGCTTGCACTGACACCCGTAAATATTATAGGTTTACTGATATTTGTGTATTTGTAATAGTTAATATGACAATTATCTGATATCATTTCTATGTTTATTATAATTTGTATGTTTAGTGTAAGAGAATTGATAATAATTTTGTAAAAGCAATTGTGTGTACATTCAAGCTGTTGTTCGTGCTTGAACCTATCATCATTGATGGGTGCCACTTGGAAATGTTTAATTTCTGCTAATCAACTGTCTAATTAGTGCCACTGTTGGAACTGCTTCTACTGATGATGTCACTTGTTGGTGTCTGCACCTGCTCAACATTGCTGAGTGTCACTGTTGGAACTGCTTCTACTGAAATGATGTCACTTGTTGGTGTCTGCACCTGATCAACATTACTGGGTGCCACTGATGGAATTGTTTCTACTGAAATGATGTTACTTGTTGGTGTCTGCACCTGTTCAACATTGCTGGGTGCCACTGTTGGAGCTGCTTCTACTAAAATGATGTCACTTGTTGGTGTCTGCACCTGTCAACATTACTGGGTGCCACTGTGGAACTGCTTCTGCTGAGATAATGTCACTTGTTGCTGTCTGCATCTGTTCAACACTGCTGGGTGCCACTGATGGAACTGCTTCTACTGAGATGATGTCACTTGTTGGTGTCTGTGCCTTCTCGCCATTGCTGGGTGCCACTGTTGGAGCTGTTTAAATATTGCTGATGAAATATTATGAGACTGCTATTTGGACCTGTTGACCATTGCTGGGTGTTATTGTTGGAACTGTCAATACTCTGAGGAGTGCTACTTGTTTATTGATATATTGAGAAGATTTGTATAAACTGATTTTTGTGTATTTACTGTTTAAGAAATGTTATGAGACTCTTACCTGCACCTATTCGTCATTGCTGACGGTATTGATTGAATTGTTTAATCACATTGTTTAACAAATGATACTTGTGTAAACTATTATTTAAAACCACATGTATGGAAGCATTTGTGTTCCTTACTGTATTTTATGTATTAGGTTATTGAAGGGTCAGTGCAAAGCCAAAATTTATTTAGTTATGTGATATTTACTTATTAATATTATCTTTTATATTTGTCTGTATTTTTTGGACGAATTGGGTGGTATTTTCATCACCAATGCTGGCAAAAATACCATCAAATTCTAGCCCGTGGAGGAGGGGCATATGAAAGGTGGCTACACTGAGTCACAGCGCCAGAGATTGCGCCAAAGAGTATTATTCCGCCCCCTCCACTGGAGCAGTAGTGGTTCAGAGGTTGCCGTGGGAAGTGCTTGTTGAGAGGATGTCGAGAGCAGTACTAGTTGAGAGCATGTCGGTGCAGTTATTGTTCTGTTGGGCGAGAGAGTAGATGGTGTTCGGTTGGTGTAATGTATAGATGGAAGATGTTGCAATGATCACAGTGTATTTTTCGTCAACATATATGGAGGTAACAAAATTTTTTTTTCTTTCAAATTTCCTAAATAACAATGCCTCTTGGTCACAGGTTCAGTCAACAAAGCATCTGGCTCGTGTTCATGTATTAGACTTGTAATTCTGGTTTCTATATGCAATTATAGTATTTCTGGTTTTTTAATTACTTCATTGTAAATGGTGTTTAAAATATCTCGTCGTATTCAGGAAGAACCGTGCCAGATACGTGTACGTTGAATCACACTTCCACACACAGATCAGTTACACTTGTGCTTTGTTGTTTCGTAGCTTTTACAGTTGCTGGGGACTTAATTAATCAATTTTGTTAACGGAAATTTCCCTTCATTCTTTATTGTTATTTTATGCAGTCAGATTGCGTACTAATACTAGTCAGGGCCAACCGGTTACGAGACTTCGTAACCGGACATACAGCGACTAAAATTATTTGCATTTTAATAATTAAGCCCCCATGGAATATCACACACACGCCACCCGTTTCGTTCGATGTACCGACACTGCGCGCCACTTGTTCGTTATTGTAAAAAAGATAGCATGTAGAATCCTAGGAAGACCCATTCTTCCGTAGTGCTCCAGTGTCTGTGATCCCTGACCAGGTATTTTTTCTTGTTAGATTTATGTATTTATTTATTAACATTACATCATTACAACATAACATCTTTACAACAATACGTGAGCAGAAATGTAATTATGAGTAGCAGGTGAATGTTATACAGAATCGAAATTCTTTAAAAAAAAAACAGAATGAAAACAAAAACAATTGAAATGTGTGACAAGTTATTCACAGAGTTCTTTTGGTAATAATCCTAAAAGAAATGTGTATTAGTTGCGAAATTTAAACAAATTGAAATAAATGTATCATGTAATAAAGTAAAAAAAATTGAAAACTCTAATGAAAAAGGGAAACAAATGGGTATTTCTAGCAAGGATATCACTGTAACTAAAACATCCTCTGATAATCATACAATAACGCAACTGATAAACTGCATGCAAAATGTTCGCTGTACTTCGCTGAACGGTTCAGTCGTTGATGACCTTCCCACAGGTATGTCATATACTGTACGGCATCACTCTGTTGTAACTCAAAAATAGCGTAGTGGGTGCAGTTTAGAGTCAGGAAAGAGAATCCACGTTGGTGTCACACCGGAAGGTGCAGTTTGGTTGATAAGCCCCACCATCAATCGGCATAACTCCCATACTTTACACATGTAGCAGCACTCTGTACGGTGGTCTCTGGTGTCGGCATCTCCACACTGGCTGCATTCGTTCGTCTGAATAAGGTGAATGTCTGCTGTTTGTCGGAAAGGTGTCATGACTACTCTGTACCACAGTGAACTGATGTCCAATGGCAGGAATCCAGACGACCGTTGGCATCCGTATTTCCAGTTTGTGCGCTGTTGGAGAGTCTAGGAGAGCTTCATGGATCCGTCGAGCCGACGTATTCCGATCTGTAGCCGCCTCCAAGACATAACTGCGTGCGAGGTAAAATTCTCTAGCGTAGGACATCTTAAAAGGGATGCCCACTATTGAAATTGGAGCGTATTGTGATTGAGGCCGGTATCGATCCAATATGGCTGCTGTTGTCCCGTTAGGATCGTCGGTTTGTAGCTTCACTGTTCAGTGGATGAGGAGTACTGTGCACTTCCGTCGGAAGTCGATCAATCCCAGTCCTCCAAGTGATCGATCGAGACCCAGGTGATGGTTCGCACTTTGAAGATGGAGTGTCTCCACAGCATCCAGTACACTGCTTTCGTAATCGAATTACCCGAAGTTTCGGGGCAGTCAGCAGCTGGGCGACCTACCACGCCTTGGCGAGTATTGTTGTGCTAATGACCGACACCGCCTGGTGAAGGTTCAAACGTCGGTTGGTACGACAACAGCACAATCCTCTTACGGTGTTGAGGAGTCGTCCCCACGTGAGTGTTTGCATTTTCTGACGGCAGGCACACACCTGCAGTCCCAGCATTTTGTGCTCCTGGACGATCTTGTACCATCGGCGTTCGTCATCAGTAAGGTGGAAGCAGGACTGATTTACGTTGGTTGATTGCAGCTCCAGATGCACGTTCATAGATGTTTAGCACTTGACGTGTAGATTCTATGTCTCTCGTGTCGGCCAGAAAGACGCCGACGTCGTCCGCGTAGGCGACACAGCGAAGAGTAATTTTGTGAAGAGGTACTCCAGTGACAGGATTTCCAAAGGCCCTCAGTAGCGGGCCAATAACCAGCACAAAGAAGAACATCGATAACGGGCATCCCTGACGTACAGAGCGAAGTATCGGGATAGAAGGGGTACAGCATCCATTTATTGCCACCACGGAATTGGCACCTGTGAGAATATTCCTGACTACACTGATAAAATGCAAATCCCATTCTTTCCATGACACGAAACAGGTATTCGTAACTAATGCCGTCAATGGCACTAGCGAAGTCAACGGAGGGTACTCCAGTCCGAAGTTTGTGCACTGTCGCGTAGGTAACGATGTCTCTGTACGCCGATGCTGGGTTGAAGATGGTTCTCCGCACGACTGGTATGGGCTGATCACTTTGTTCATAGTTGCTCTTAGTTAGATGAAGGGAAGACACCGAAGGAACTCAGAGGCGTACTGCTATATTTCTTACTGGAAAGTTCGATCGACAAGAAAGTATTACGGAGATTCGTCGTGAACTAAAATGGGAGTCCCTGCATGGAAGACGACTTTCTTTTAGCGAGTACTGAGAAAATTTAGAGCTGGCATTTTCAACTGAATGCAAAGACTACATGAGAGAAATTAGGCCTCGTTTGGAGCATGTAGATAGTCGTTTTTTCCCCACACCGTGTTCGAAAGGGACAGTGAGTGAATGACTAGTGGTGGTACACAGTACCCTGCATCGTACACCGTATGGTGGCTTCCGAAGCAGGGATGTAAATGTAAATGTAGATGCAGCATTCAGAGTATGCGTCGGCGCAGTGCTCTTCCTGTCGTTGTCAGCTTCCCAGACTCGTACCATCAATTTCTCTTTAGTAGTATTCTTCTCGGGTATGCAGCCGGATCATAACGTCTTCATGACACAATATTTCCGCGGGCCAACTGGCCGGGACTGTGTTTTAAAAGAACCCATAGAGATTCGTTTATCTGACAATCTTATTAATAGAGATAAGGGCTTGGGACCCGGTGTTATTTGACATCAAAAAAGAACGGTCTGTGTTTCGATCGTCGGAATAAAAAAATTTTTAATTTTTGACAGCGATATCTCGATTTCGCCTATTTCCACCACTGGCGGCGCGGTATGTTTACTGCGCTAGAGGGCAGTTACGGCACCTTCTCGCGCACGCGTTGTGGGTCTTCTGCGGCCTATATAGGGGCCGCAGCTTGCGCTAGGAAGTCAGTTCCGGCGAGATCGTGCACCAGCACTCTCACCTGAAGATGGCGGCCAGTTGGACCGCGGAAATATTGTGTCATGAAGACGTTATGATCCGGCTGCATACCCGAGAAGAATATTATCAATTATTACGCCGGGAAAGCCTTTGTAGCCACAATGTCTCTTTAGTTGGTATCTAGAGACAGAGTGCGACTCGCTCCAGTGTTGTGTGTGGAATCTTATGGGACTTAACTGCTAAGGTCATCAGTCCCTAAGCTTACACACTACTTAACCTAAATTATCCTAAGGACAAACACACACACCCGTGGCCGAGGGAGGACTCGAACCTGCGCCGGGACCAGCCGCACAGTCCGTCACTGCAGCGCCTTAGACCGCTCGGCTAATCCCGTGCGGCTCTTCTTCTTAATGGCAACAGCGCATGGCGGCTGGATGGTCACCCATCCAAGTGCCGGCCACCCCTGACAGCGCTTAACTTCGGTGATCTCACGGGAACCGGTGTATCCACTGCGGCAGGGCCGTTGCCGCTCCAGTGTTCCCGCTAGTCAAAAATCACTAGACATGCTGAGAAATTAACCCAGGCTTTCTGCATGGAAGTCAGAACAGTAATCAAGGCGAACAAACTGAACACAGTAGACGCTCACACACAACGGTAACCTGATTATATTTCAGACCCACCTTCTCGAACCTTATCCATTTTGTTAATTCGTTGGCTGGTAAGTTACATACATGTTCTCAGGTGTTCCGAGCTCAGAATGTTCCGAGTTCAGAATACTCCCACAAGGAAACATAAGAATAAAGTTCTGTAATGCTGTATCGCCATTTATTATCAAAATTATTTTCCTCAGCGTAACGCAAATGGTTCAAATAGCTCTGAGCACTATGGGACTTAACATCTGAGGTTATCAGTCCCCTAGACTTAGAACTACTTAAACCTAACCAACCTAAGGACATCACACACATCCATGCCCGAGGCAGGATTCCAACCTGCGACCGTAGTAGAAGCGCGGTTCCGGAATGAAGCGCCTAGAACAGCTCGGCCACATCGGCCGGCTTAACGCAAATGGTCTCCTTTGACTCGTACTGAAGTTCAACACAGACAAAGTGTAAAAATGTCAATCACCTGGTAGAAAGATCTTAGACTAAATGGATTTTCACTAAACGCTTGCTAACACTGTCCTTCTGTTACTGGAACGCCCAAAGATGTTCTCTACGATATGATACAGTCATGCCATTTGAATGAACACTCAGAGAACTCTATGTCCACACTGCTGGGAGGCGTAAGTCTGAACAGAATGAAAATGAAGGTTCCAGCAAGCCGGTATAATTTCAAAGTCCCTTCAGTCTCGTCAGAAGAGTAACGGATAAGACCAGCAGTTTCAGTCCCCGAACTTCACGCTATCCACTGGACGCGAAGGCGGCGTGCACTCGGAGACGAAGCTGGGTCCGTGGCAGAAGACATCAACTGAGTAACAACTGCCTAGATCGGGGCCGGCGTGGTGCTAAATACACGCCGCATGGCGGGGATGTACTTGCATTCGATTGGCCGCGCTTGACGCGGCGGCTTCAGCAAAAGGCCCGCAGCAGGAGCGATCCCTGTCACGGCTGTGCACACCACCTGTTCTTCCTGTGTGGTGTACGCGAAGGTCGCCTGAGGGTCGGACTGTAAATTTCTTGGCTCACTCGACCGCGCAGACGTTGAGTCGCAGGGGCTGTGCTTGCTGCAGCCCGCCTCGCAGAGGTCTGCTGCAGGTGGCGTCGGAGCCTGATGACTTCTGCGACGCGCCATGTTCCATCATAGATCATTTGAATGGTTCTGTTCTCGAAATGATGTGGAACGACCTAGATGACATATGAGCTTCTGGTTTTTAGAAGTTTTTAAATTCTATTAATTTCAGCGAAGGATGTTGGTGCTACTTCTAGTTTATTAAAGTTTTATATAACGACATTTTCAGTATACTCTCTTGATTCTACAACTAAACTATTTAATCCTGTTTTTGCTGCCATATTTAGGAAGCGCTTCTGCAATTTAGCTGCAGGCGAGTTGCAAAATTCCCCACTGAAATCAGATTGAAACAAGGAAATAATATTTTCAGATCATTTTTCCTGTCAGAATCTTTCAAGAAATCTACATTTATAATCTCACAAACTACTCCTCAGTTTTGTCTGACAGGAAGTTCCGTAATGCATCTAGATTTCTTACAAATACCTGGAAGTTTCCTAAGGCGTGATAGACTGTTACAACTACAAGAGAAGCGTTCTGGGATAACAACTCTCAAGCACGTGCTCCCAGGTACTGATCAGCACAAAAATTGATTGTTTCAATATTTTTAACGATGTGTTCAACTGTTACATATGTAACAACACGTCCTTTTACTATGTTAACTCTACATGAAAATGATGATACTCAATCTTTTATATTTAAGTTCTCTATCCCTGTATTTACATGATGTCAAGAGTGGCCACGAAGATCTACCACTGCATAAATTTTCACGACTTCTAGACATACAACAACCTCATCTATCTCCCTTTTCTGTACAATGCTGTCGGCCGTTGTGGCCGAGTGGTTCTAGGCGCTTCAGTCCGGAACCGCGCAGCTGCTACGGTCGCAGCTTCGAATCCTGCCTCGGGCATGGGTGTGTGAGATGTCCTTAGGTTAATTAGGTTTAAGTAGTTCTAAGTCTAGGGGGCTGATGACCTCAGATGTTAAGTCCGATAGGGCTTAGAGCCATTTGAATCATTTTGTACAATGCTACATATATTATCGTCCTGTCCTGTTGTACCTCCATTCAAGACTGTTCACAACCTGACTAACCTAAAAAAAACCTGTGTCTCTGACTCCAGCCAGCACAGAGATTTTGCGTTGTATTCTTGTGTCTCCCCATACACTGTCAGCAAGATGCTCAGTTAACCTATTATTATCCCTCCTGAACAAAATATCCCCATCTCCCAACTACAGCCGGGGGTATGGCACAGATGTAAGACTTTGTTTCAGGCAGAACCAATCCTCTCAGACCTTTGTTTACCTGGAAATCTACCATATTGAACAAGGGCTGGTCATTGCACTGCAAAACGTGCACAAACCGAATACGAATATGCGCAGCTACTGCTCCGACTCGTATTTCCTCCACTTGACCTTCTAGCCAGTTTGTATCCTTCTCCACCTACAATAAGTATCTGACCTCGTCATCAAAATCTCTGCACAAAGCCGCCATATTCTTTGGCATTTGTCACCTGGTTAAGATTGGCACTAGGTTTCATCAAGCCTATTACCTGGTATTCTGCACCTAGCTTTTCCTGTTGCATTTGACCCACATCGCTCTCATTACTTTAGTGTACATCAAGACTCTTTTCTTTCTACTTGACTTTTGTAAGGACTTATCCTTAAAGTTTTCTTACGATTCTACTGCACTCTATTTCGTCAAAAAACAGGTTGAGGCTCTTCTATTTCAGCTAACATGTCGAACTGGTTGCTAGCCGGAATCTGAATAGTGATTTCTGAAGTTTTGTCCTTTCGCTTATCACTTGTTACTTTTTTTCAGTTCCCTCTGCCTCCTTTCCTCTTCAACCTAACTCAAAGTATGCCATTTATAAATCTGCCAGAAGGGCACAAACCTTTCTTCCCTGTTGCATCATTCTGCTGTCTCGACAGCGTAACCTACAACTTCATAGGAAGGTCTCATTGGATAATTTACTTGGCTCTCCATTATAATCACCCAAATGAAACACCAGCCCACAATTACGATTTGTTTCTCCTACACTTAAAAACCTACAACGACATCCACATTTGTCATACATTACGATACATTTACAGTAAACTGAAAAAACACTAGCACATACCTAAAATGAAGAAAAATGAGTTGCACAACCAAATTCCAGAGAGCGGGCAGACGTAAACACTTAGTTTAGATTGTTGCTTGGACGCAATAACTTCGTCCTCTGTAATAAATCTCGAGAAATGTGCTATGTATCGCACTTAGGCGTTGCCAAATTCTGTGTGGCGTTGCTCTGCCGTCTGTCTCGATAGAACGTGAACAGTAGTGACGCCCTGGGCACATACTACTTTTTTGTGTCCAGTTTGTTGCGAGGAACATAACTTATTCATTGAATACAGGTTTCCCATATGCAATCCTTTTGAGATCTTCCCTTAACGAACTCTGTCCGTTGTTTCTGTACGGTGATCTAAACATCCGTATGGAGCGACATTAAAGTTTGTGCATTCAGTGGTATCATCAAAACTGTTAAAAAAGAAAAGTCTTCTTGAATACCAATGGAGAACTGACATTAATTTAATCTCATTCGGATTTAATTCGGGCAGCTGTCGAACCATTCTTTTGAAGATACTTAATAACAGCACTTAACTCGTTTTTCTTCTGGCTGGACACAAAAGTTCACACAGAAGCTTCAGGATATCTGGCAACTTACGCCTTGTTTGTTTATTTATTTTGTTGCTTAAAGACTGCACGCTATGTTGATGTAAATAAACCGATAGGATATTGTTGAAAAAGATGTACAGGATGTTCAAAAAGTGGCAAATGTTTTGAGAGATGGTATCACTCATTGGGACAGGAAATGCAAGTGGAACTGACGTGGGTCCAGAAATGCATACTTTCTGAGGCATATTTTTCAAAAAATTACTCATTGTAGGTTTTCCACGTGACTTCAGTCCATACCAGTACATCACTCTGACATTCGCTGTAATGAAGCACTCATCCTTCGAAGTCCTCTTGCTTGTTGTTGTGCGTGCTGTCGTGATGTGTGCTGTCATGCTCCGAAGACAATAGTTTGTAATGTCTGCACGTAGTCGACTGCTGTGGCGTAGATGAATTCCTTCAAGTGTTCCCTTAATCAATAATCTAGTGGGTTGAGGCTGGAGAGACGAGGAGACCACGGAGTCGAGATTCTCGGACCAGTCCAGAGGTCCTGAAATCTCAGTGTCAGATGTTCAGCCACATTGCTGAGAAAATGTGCTGATGCGCCATCGAGCACGAATCACTTCTCTAGTCTTTCCCGTCATATCACATCCTCCAGCGAGGCAGGTAACACATTGACGAGACAGTGCCTATAGTATGTCCCGTTTAATATCTAAGGCTGTACGTGTGACCTTACTAATGTGTCCCCAAAATGGTTGCTCATAAGCAATGGCGTAGCGTGAGGGGAGGCTTTGATAGTCTCCCCTGTATTCGTGCTTAAAAGAGATGCAGTATTAATTCATAACAAAAATATAAACAACTTTCTAATAAGAGCACTGAATGTGCGAAGACATCAGTTTCGTAGCCCTCGTCGCACCCTGAGTATTGGTGTATTTGCCTTCTTGAGACTCGAATGCTCTGCGTCTCCGCCTCCCTTCCCTTAGCTGGCTGGCTGTGTGCGCTTGTGTGTTAGTGGCGTTCTCGGCTCCCCTCTTCTTCCCCTCTTCCACGAAGGCCGGTGCGCTGCATTTGCTAGCAGGTATCGAAACTAGTCACTGCCGTTTCTATGCTGGCTTTTAACACGGAAGTGAACAGTCGCGCGGTTTGTGTTCATAGTCATTCATTGTGTGATCTTAGTTCATATTTTCGTTGTGTCACCAATATGAGTGAGCAAGTAACTGAACACCTTATAGAATTTTTATTAAAAACGCCTTTTTCTACATTAACCTACGAAAAGGCGTGAATTGAAGGACAATCGACAAACTCCTATACTCAGTGTAGTTTTAAGTGAAGCCAAACTAAAACTCACTTTTCATACAGGCTGCTACGAAAAGTGTACTTGGTTGACTGCGAATGCAGTTAGTAACAGATTATATTGTTATATATGTCTTCTGTTTAGTGGTGAAAAGGAATGGTGGAATGAGGGCATTTGTACAGCAAAGAACATTGACAGGAAAGAACAAAAGCATCAGATATCAAAACGTCACCTGCAGAACAAAGAATGATTCAGTTATTGGGCAAAAGTAGAACTGAGCACGCTCTTTCTGCAGCCGCTCGACTGACAGCAATAAAACACAACGAACAAGTTGCATACAACAGGAGAGTATTGTAGACAAGAACTACCCTTTCGCGGCCATCAAGAACACGAATCCTCCAGCAACAAAGATAACTATCTGGAATTATTGGATATACTAGCTCAGAGCAGTTAGCCGGAGACCATCTGTCATCATTTTCAACTTCTACAGATATACAGAATGATGAAATAGAAATGATAACTCTGGCAGATATTGAGAATATAAAAGCGGAAATTCAGGACAGCAATTTCATTTCGATTCAGGCTGATGATACATTAGACGTGCCATGTAAGAGCCATATGAGTATAATTTTCAGATACTGTATTACAGACAAAATTGAGGAAAGATTCGTTGGATTTTACGATGTTTCTGGAGATAAAACTGTTGAAGGTTTGTCTAACATTACTCATGTAGTGTTGAAAGAATTGAATGTGGAAGGAAAAGTGGTTGGTCAAACATATGATGGCGCTTCAGTAATGGCGGGCATAGAAAGAGGCCTACAACAATTGGTGAAGCAGTTATGTCACAATGCGCTGTTTATTCATTGTTACGCACACCATCTCAATTTGGTACTGTTACATGCCTCGAAAATGAAACGACAAGTGCGCATGTTTGTAAGAGATCTTGCTACATTCCATTCGTTTTTCAGCAAATTATCATAACGAACCGTATTGCTAACTGAGAAAGGATTTAAACTGCCACATGCAAGTAATACTCGCTGGAACTTTCGTTCCAGGGCAGTTTCAACAATATCTAGTCATTTCTCAGCGCTATATAGTGTTTTTAATTATATAATTGATGATACAGTCTCTCAGTGGAACCCAGAATCTTTGAGCTGAGCTGTGAGAATGAAACGACGGATGGATCATCCTACGTTTGTCTACTTGGTTTGCTTCTACCGGGCGTGCTTTGTTTATGTTGATTATCTCTTTAATGTTCTTCAATCAAAAGCTGCCAGTATAACTGCTTGCCTCGACGAAATTGTTTTGAGAAACTTACGACAGTTAAGAAGGGAAACATCCGTTGATGAATGCATTTAATACAGCTTGTGTTTGAATGACAACTTATCATTCTGTGACTGTCAAAAGATATCTAGGAGGGCACTAACTTACGAGATACTGGATTTGCAAATTGTTCACATGGAAAGAAGATTTCAAGACTTTCGCCAAATTCAGTTTGTCGAATTTCTGAACGAAACGTGTTTCCCGAACTATCAAAAAGAATTCCTAAAGTTGAATGTGCTTCAGTTATTAAAACAGTACCCTTTTTTCAAACAAGAACAACTTGAAAATGAACTGTGTAACATACATTGTCATCAATGATTGAGATTGTGATATGAAGAAACAACGAAGTTCCTGCGTTTGGTTTTGGCCCTACCCACAACTACAGCAAGCAGTGAACGAAGCATGAGTACTTTTAAACGAGTAAAGAATTATTTAAGGAATTCAATGTCCAACACCCGGCTGTTGTGTTTGAGCACGTTAGCAATAGAAAAGACACTACTGGGTAGCTACCCAGTGATCTGATCTTTGTAGACCGAGTTATAGACTTACTCGTTGAAAGAAAAGACAGGCGCATTGCATTTGTGTACAAGAAAATGTAAGTGCTTCTTCTCTTGCTGCTGGAGTTCTCCAGATCTGTCATCATTTCTTGAACAAGTTAGTTATTATTATTATTATTATTATTATTATTAGCAGTAGTAGTAGTAGTGAAGGTAGTGGTAGTAGTAGTAGTTGTTGTTGCTGTTGTTGATGTTGTTGTTTTGTTTGATGCATTTTGTTTCGTTTGTTTAAATTACTGTTTATTGTATTATTTTGTTTTCCTATAAAAACTGCACATTCTCCCCAACCTTTACAACTACGCTACGCCACTGCTCATAAGTTGATTGAGAAACAGTGTTGATGATCTCTTTATACTACTGCGTGGTGGTTTTCACCTGTCCACACACGCTCAGTAGGAAAGTTCATAACGACATGTCTTGTGAACCTCGACTTCTTAGTAAATAAAATGTGAGATGTAAATGAGCATCTGCGCCATATTTTAGCGAGAGCCGTTGATAGAACTGCACAGTGATCTTATGGCCTTAGGACTTGGACAAACTGAAGAGGATACAGATATATCATCTGATCATGAAATATGCTCCCGTATCTTAGGTGTGTCGACTGGTGTGGCATTCCAGTGTTTAATTTGTGGTGTGCCAGAGAACTTGTGTCCCTAACAAGTTGAAAAAGCAAAAAGCAGCCAAACAGTTTATCAGATTGTACTCTGCGATGCTGTTTTTTTTTTTTCTGTGTAGAGGGCATGGGCTTGCAGGCTAATTGCTTCCAAAGGAGCGGTGGAAAAGGGAAAATAAAATATACTGAAACAGACGCATGTATTGAAACAGCGCTACTTCCTTGTTTCACATAATGCACACCCATGGATCAAACGTTAGTCACTTGTGTCCTCATAGCACCTCGGTCCCTAGTGAACTAATCTGGTAGCGAGCTGTACCTTCGGATAGCACTACTTGGCGTATCTTTGTCGCTCGTAAAGCTTTGACCAGTGTCAGTCAATCAGGATGCTGGTCGCCAAAAATTCGGTTGCAGAACAGCATGTTGGGGAACAAAGCCACACATTCGTATGAACTCTTTCCTCCTTCGACCTCTGCTCCGTTCACTGTTTGCTGCTTATCCATCCAAGGGTTTCAAGGCAGAAGCTGTTCTTGAGTGTTTCGAGATGGGTGCATTCAACACCTGGCTTAACAGATTTGGTGACATAGCTGCTTGCGTCTTGCATTCACGTTACATTTACGTTACTGGAATTTCAGCTGTGTTAAATCGAACTAACTTCTCATATCGCATTTTTCATCCGGTTTTCTGAGGAACTTTTGTGTTCATTGTACTCCATTCGATTTCACCTGTGCACATGGAAGCCAGTATCAAGTTTTCGTACATCCACCCGTGGATACAAGTTATTTATTGGATCTCTCTGCTTCTCTCTCTCTCAGAAAATCACGATAGCAAAATTTTGTAATGCTTTTCCAAAGATCTCTCGTGTTATGATAAAAACTTGCCGTTTTGAATACCATGTTTCATGCATATGATATTCGACTACGAGTAGTAGTTAATTCTGTGTAACCTCTTGGATCATAATAATGCTTATTAAGCACTTTTGGTGTATGTGATTTCATCCCTTTGCATGCTTTACTTTGTCTATGTGTCTGAGCACATGTCCCTCACCTGATCATATTTATATCAGAGTTTATTCACAAAAATCGGTCTCATTTTCCTACATTGTGCTATTTTCATGGGTAACATAATTTAATTATGTAGCACATTTGCTATTGTGTTACTCAGAATTCTGATAGTATTACAGGTGATTACGTGATGTGGTTTTTCGAGGTATGTACGAGGGTAAGTCAATTATAAATAATAATAAATAATAAAATAAAATAGGAAACTTACAAGAACATCATTTTTCTACTTAATCTCTATACATTTCAGCGCACATGGTCCATCGTTGTACGAGCTTCCTGATGCCTTCATACAAGAAGGTTCTCGGTTGAGCTGCGAACCAGCCCGCTTCTTTCACTGCTTCGTCCGAGGCAAATAGACGGCCCCTAAATGCCTGTTTGAGTGGACCAAACAAGTGATAGTTAGAAGGGGCAAGATCGGGATTATGCAGAGGATGATCCGGTACTACAATTTTGAATTTCTGGAGTGTTTGAGCAGTGTGGGCTGAAGTATGCGGTGGGCATTGTCGTGCAACAACACAACACCTTTTGACAGCAATCCTCGGCGTTTGGTTCGAATTGCAGGCTTTAGCCTGGTAGTAAGCATCTCACTGTAACGTATACTGTTTATTGTTGTGCCCCTTTCCCCATAATGTTCCAGTACTGGACCTTGTGCGTCCCAAAAAACCGTAAGCATCAATTTTTCTGCGGACCTTGGGTCTTGAACTTTTTCTTGTGCGGCGAATTTGGATGTTTCCATTCCAAACTCTGCCGTTTACTCTCCGGCTCGTAATGATGGATCCATGCTTTGCCACCAGTAATGATCCTGTCTAAGAAGTTGTCCCCTTTGTTACCATAGCAATCCAAATGTTTTTTGCAGATGTCCAAGCGCGTTTATTTATGCAACTGTGTGAGTTGTTTTGGGACCCATTTTGTACTAACTTTATGAAACCCAAGTCTGTTGTGGCTGATTTCGTAGACAGAACCGTGACTAATTTGCAGTCGATGTGCCACTACGTCAATAATTAATCGTCTATCTAATAGAATGATTACACGTGAACGCTCAACGGTTTCTTCAATTGTGGCGGTAATCGGTCGTCCGGCTCCTTCCTCGTGCGTAACACTTGTGCGACCATTTCGGAATTTTTCAATCCATTCGTAGACACTCCGTTGTGGCAAAACACTGTTCCCGTACTGTACCGAAAGTCTTCGATTAATTTCGGCCCCTGATACGCCTTCGGACCACATAAAAATGGATCACTGAACGTTGTTGTTCTTTGGTGCAAACAGACAACGGAGCAGCCATGATAAACAACACAGCTGCGATAACGACACTAACCTAGCAGTTTGAAAATTGCAAAGATATAACAACAAATAAACAAAGCATGCGTCATCAACGTAAAACGATAGTACTATCAAACTAAACAAAAATATAGCTAAATTGCGGACAATAATTGACTTCACCCTCGTAGTTGTAGAAACTGTCAATAGAATTCAGCCTCTTCACCCTCGTAGTTGTAGAAACTGTCACTAGAATTCAGCCTCTTCACCACGTCAGCTGACGCCAGATTTTTCATGCACTGAGGTTACATATGGTAAGCACATTTGCTTTGCGCTATGTGAGTCTACAAGGCAAGGCTTAATGCTCGAAAATAGTTTATTATGCAGTTTTGTACGCAGTATTCAAACCCAAATCTTTCAGAACCACTTCAGAATAGCCTCTTGTTGAACTTGCGGGAGTTCTGCCACATAGAAAGTATTAATATTTAAGTTAGGTGGCATTGCCACGGAACTATGTTCTATAACATTTTCAAGACCAGCCATGTTCAAAATTTTTCATGAAGATGCGGTTTAACATTTTCAAAATGTGATAGGCCTTCAATATCAACGGCACACTAACAATAATAGCAGAAGTGAAATTATTAGTGCAAGTAGGTATATATCATGATATATATCGCACAGTTCCAAGTAATTTACTGTAAAGAAAAGAAATAAAAAACTCCAAGCGAGATGGCACAGTGGACTCGAATTGGGAGGACGACAGTTCAAAACTCAATGCCGCAATCCAGATTTATGTTTCCCATGATTTCCCTAAATCGCTTAAGAAAAATGCTTCGAAGTTTTCTTCCCCAACTCACCCTAATCTGAGATTGTGCTCCGTTTCTAATGAATTCGATGTCGATGAGGTGTTAAAAATATTCTTACCTTCCTTCCGACGTTGATATAAAAGAAAAGAGAGACAAACACATACAGAAGAACAAGACTTAAAGTACACAGTTACCTGCAGACTACCTGACGCTCAAAGTAATATGTACTTACAGCGCTGTGATACACAAAACCATCGGAGTACTCTGTTGACGCTATTGGCCGATCAATAATGGAACGACTGTTCTCATATCCGCAGTTAAATATCTTTCAGCCCTGCAATTAAAAAGAATTGAGTTTTGTGGAAAGTATGCTTTTCCTACTCAGAAAAAAATAATAAGAGGAGGAAGTGTTTAACGTGACGTCGACTTGAGGTCATTAGGGATGGACTTCTGGACCTAGGTTTATTGGATTTGTTAATCTTTTTTCGGTGGGTAGTACCACCTCTCAAGGAATTCGACACTTTTGTTTTACGATGCTGTATATATAAACATATAATACATTTCCGTTGTATGTACGAGGGTCATTCGGAAAGTAAGGAATGTTTTTTTGGCTCAAAATGGCTCTGAGCACTTTGGGACTTAACTTCTAAGGTCATCAGTCCCCTAGAACTTAGAACTACTTAAACCTAACTAACCTAAGGACATCACACACATCCATGCCCGAAGCAGGATTCGCACCTGCGACCGTAGCGGTCGCGCGGCTCCAGACTGTAGCGCCTAGAACCGCTCGGCCACCCCGGCCGGTGAATGTGTTTTACTACAGGATTTTTTATCTGATGATATTACACTAACGTAAGCTGTATTTTACATACCAGCTACTCTTCTACGTAGTCATCGTTCAAATTTAGGCACTTTTCTTACCCTTTTAGCAGCTTTTCTACGCCTTCTGCACACTCAGTCGCTGCCAATCTGTTGAAATACAGATTAAGGGCTTCTTTAAGTTCATCGTAATTTCCGTATAGATGTGCTCGCAAAAAATCTTTCAGTGTGGCGAATAAGTGATAATCAGTTGGGGCTAAGTCCGGACATTTTGGCGGATGTTGAAACACATCACATGAATCCTTTAAAGCAAGTCATGTGTCACTCCCTCTGCGTGCGGACGTTCATTATCGTGAACGAGGATGGCTCCACTGGTTTGCATTCCGCGCCGCTTGTCTACAATGGCGGGGAAAATTGCTGAAAATTCTGACAGTAGGCCGCTGCACTTATGGTCTCCACTCTAGGCTTGTAATCAATGAACAGGACACGTCTGGAGCTCAAAACTTTTTCTGTTTCGTTGGGACTGCTCCTGGCGCTTTATTTATGGTGTGAAATGTAATATCTACGTCTTATCTTCAATGACAATGTGATACGAAAATTCATCACCATCATTCTCATAGCGACAGAGAAATGTCAGTACAGCTGCCATTCGTTTGGCTTTGTGTTCGCCTGACAAATTTCGAGCGACGCACCTGACACACACTTTTTGTGTCCCAGATGTGCATTAACAATCTTGTACAACACAGTTGTTGAAATTTCTGGAAAGAATGAGTGCTATTCACTAATTGTGAAACGCCTACATTCTTGGATTTTTGTTTCAGTACTTGCTTTTAATCCGTCAGTCACCACTGAAGGCCACTGGGGACCAAGCAATCTTCATCGTGAACATTCTTCTGTTTGCCATTAAACCTGATACACCTATTTCGTGGCATCGAAGGTGGAACCCGGGACTCCAGTAAGGCAGAGCTGAAGCCGGGACCCACGGCGCCGTATTTCGTCAGGAGGCCGAGCATGTTCAATAGCGACAAGGGGCAGTGCAGAGTGATGCAGCGGTATAAGGAAGTATTCCTTTATTCATATAATTTACAGTACTATGACATGTGCAGCATAGGGTCAGCGTGCCGCCCGCAATGCTGTTCTGTGAGTCCAGCCGGCTCATCAACTCCTAGTATGCCGACGCCGCTGCTCCGTCATCAAGGCCGCTCAGCTGGGAGTCGGCCGTGCTCTGCCCGGTCGCCGCCCTTCGAGGCGTCGCGATTCCGGAGACTGTTACAGTCCCTGGTCCCCGCCACTCTCCACCCCGCCGGCCGGAGTGGCCGAGCGGTTCTAGGCGCTACAGTCTGGAACCGCGCGGCCGCTACGGTTGCAGGTTCTAATTCTGCCTCGGGCATGGATGTGTGTGATGTCCTTAGGTTAGTTAGGTTTAAGTAGTTCTAAGTTCTAGGGGACTGATGACCTCAGAAGTTAAGTCCCAAAGTGCTCAGAGCCATTTGAACCATTTCTCCACCCCGTTTGGCCTGCTCTGTCTAACCATGGGATGAAGGTGGACGTACTGGTCACCCGTGGCCCTCGGGCTGCCGCTACTCCCATTACAGGACCGGACTAAAGCCCGCGCCCTCCTGGATGCTGTGATACAACTTACCACTAGTGGGGCTTGCCGGATGGCAGCTTCTACTGCTGTCTCTGGCGCTGCTTCAGCCCTGCCGCACCTCCCGCAGCGTGCGCCTCGTCCGGACCCCGGGACGCCAGGTGGTAAGCGAATTTGGCCTGTCCTGGACCCACTGCAGACTGCTGTCACTGCTCTCCTTCAGGCAGACTGTGCAGTCTCCAAGTATCTGGATGCCGTTCCATTCTGTCCCGGTGTTGCCTCCCCGGAGGCGGAATGCAGCCCAAACAAGTACATGGAAACAAAGTTCAGGTTTACACAGAATATTGACAATATCGCTGCCAGACTGGCCCCTATAAACGTAGACCGGTTCAGGTCTGACCCGACTCTCGACTGACATGGCACACCTCAAGGTAAAAGTGCCTTACTATTTATACTGCTTTCCATCTCGCTTCTGACGTAGTGTCAGAGAGAGACAGAAACTATGGCAGGGGTAGATTCCCAAACGTCATCCACTTACATGTCGTCACTCCCGGCTCTGGCCTACTGCCTCACCTCATAGATCGCAATAACTGAAAGCAACGCTGCAGTTCCCTGTCTTGCTGTTGCTTCATTCCAAACAAATCATACGTGCAATACGCCGCTACAGCTACAGCCCTTGTTTACTCTGTCTACAACCAGGCGACTATTACCACCCACTGCCAGCGGCCCCAGACTTCATCGCCCAACCACACCTTTACTGAATTTTAACAAATTTCCCCTTTCCTACGACTAAGATTAATATTAGTGCAGCACACCATTTTCGAATTGAAGCTTCTTTCATCACATTACCATAAACCTTAGTTAATTGTCTATAAATTTCCCTCGGATGGGCTTCTTGCGAATTTAAAATGCAGATAACACTGTGCATCTCTCATTTGGCGGAATCGTCAATTTTGTCGCACATCTTGAAGCCACACAGCTACGCAGTAAGCAACCGTATTGGATCGTAGCTGCCACCAAACCGATGCGGATGAGCACCAAGGTCAATGACCGGTTGGCGGTGGTGGTGGAAGGACGAGGTCACTTGTCGAAACAAGACATGCCTTACTTGCCGGACGATCCTCGTAAAATTTTATAATGTTTTCTAGCAAAATGGTTTGGAGTATAAAGGAAGGTAAAACTAAGAAAGTTTAGTAAGAAGACGAACAGAGAAAGAAATAGGAAACGAAAGAAAGAAGTTGAGGATAGGAGAATTACTTGCGTAATAGTCAGCCATATACACTTTTTCTCGTCGTATCCGTTTTGCGAAGATTAGGAACAGCATTATAAGGCTACGAACAGGTGGCGGCAGTTTAACACGGTGCCACCCTCTGTTATAGAATTTTAACAGGCTTGTCAGTCGATCCTTAATTTTCAGATCGTATCCTGATGGTTTGCACACAAGATCTGGAATTAATGGCTTCACAAATCGTGAGAAGGGCAACTCACACAAAATATCAGAGAGATCACATAAAAGCATTGTTATTCATATATTTAAAAGAAAATTTATATTTCAGTATGACGTGAAACAAAATCGTTTTTTCATCGCAAGTACTGCGAACGCATGTGGCGCAGTGGGCACTACACGATTCGTCGTGTAGCCAGTCCGAATGCGCAGTGACCGTACATCTGCAACTTTTATTCCCGTCCTTTGAATTTTCATAGGGAACTGCTAGCTCTCTTCTCTCGAAACCTGTTGGCTTTTACGTTTGGCCTATCGTACTGTCATGTCAGACATTATTTGCATCTCTCTGCAAAATTTCTCGTTGCCGTGTCCCTTTAGTGCAACAGTATTGACATTTTTCACTGAGATTACGCTGTAAAACGGCATTTATTGACCGCTGAGGTGATAGCGCCGTTTTCCAACGTGCCCTATTTACCTACACCGCGTTATTCTGTCTAACATTTTATGGCTCAATTTCCGACTAAAAGTTATTTCGTTTAGCGTTGCTCGCTTACAGACTGCAGGAGTAGACGCACGTAGCTTAATTCTAGAGTTTGCTATACTTGCAGCATTGCCAATTGTCTAAAGGAAAAATATATAAATGTGTGACTCTAAAACTACTGAATTAATTACCCCATAGTGGTAGATTTTCTTGTCACTCTAAAATTTCCAGCATCTGTTAATGACTAAGAAGTACGGAATTTTATCGGTAATGTGGTCGAAAATATTTTTAAAGAATTTAGATGAGAACATTAAAACACTGAGCGGAGAAATGAAAATTGTTTCACATATTGTGTAGAGCTTCCACTTGCGCTGCTGGGGTATCGATAATTCAAGTCCTTTAAGGGTGGGAAGGGGAGGGAGAGGTTCGTGTAGAGAAGCAAACAAGTCCTCAAAACCTCTCGGTTTCCTAAAGGAAGGTGGGAGGCACATTGTGGAACTAACTCTTATTCTGCACAAAATTGGGTGTTGAAAGTTGCTTCCGCCATAAAGATTTAATCCAGTCACAAAAAAAAAGCTTGAACGACTTCGTATTATCGTGTGTTGTCTTCGTACGCTACCGGTCGAAATCTTGTCAATTTTGAAACGAGTGAACATGCAGAAACTTCGACGTGCTATTGTGTGTAATTGAAAACATCATATAGCAGCATTAGGGAGCCCTATAGTGATTTTTGACCAGATGATGAGTATACTTATATGCAAAACAGGATATGTACCTGGAACATGTAGAGCTTATGACTGAAAATAAAAACAAAGGAAACATTTAGCTAAATACATTATTGTCCACTTATGTGCTTGGTGTGACGATGAAGTGACACCACTGAGACTACGATGGTAATGTCTCAAAGTGGAACACGAATACTGGTTGCTCCCTGACATCTTTCAATAGTGGTTACCGGAAATTATATGAAAAATGGGTACGAAGTAGAAACTTGCTTAAAAATGTCCTGAAAACTACGTTGCTGTAGTTCTACACGTTTAAATGAGTTTCGATAATAACTTCATCTGAGGAGGAATTAGTTACCCCCGTCGTAATAACGCGTGACCTAGCAATAAAGCGAAGTGAAAGCCGCGATTCGTAGTGACAAAATGAACCGACTGTCGAACCTTGACTTTCCAACTATTCTTACCCCAATGACACACACTGGTCGACCAGACTGCGGGTGTTTGGGTACACACTAAAGTTTCTAAGTCTACATCTATAGCTATGTGAGTACTCCTCAAATCACGCTTAAGTGTCTGGCAGGGGGTTCATCGAACTACTTTCACACTACTTCTCTACCGTTCCATTCTCCAACAGCGCACGGAAAAAAGAATACTTAAATCTCTCTGTGCGAGCTCTGATTTCTCTTGCTTTATAATGATGATCACATCTCCCTTAGTGGGTGGGCGTGTGTGCATTTACATAGCTGAGGTTCATAGAAACATTAATGACTCATTTAGCCTCGTACATGAATAAACATAGTATCTACATACATATACACTGACAACTTCTATAAACCACATACACTCCTGGAAATTGAAATAAGAACACCGTGAATTCATTGTCCCAGGAAGGGGAAACTTTATTGACACATTCCTGGGGTCAGATACATCACATGATCACACTGACAGAACCACAGGCACATAGACACAGGCAACAGAGCATGCACAATGTCGGCACTAGTACAGTGTATATCCACCTTTCGCAGCAATGCAGGCTGCTATTCTCCCATGGAGACGATCGTAGAGATGCTGGATGTAGTCCTGTGGAACGGCTTGCCATGCCATTTCCACCTGGCGCCTCAGTTGGACCAGCGTTCGTGCTGGACGTGCAGACCGCGTGAGACGACGCTTCATCCAGTCCCAAACATGCTCAATGGGGGACAGATCCGGAGATCTTGCTGGCCAGGGTAGTTGACTTACACCTTCTAGAGCACGTTGGGTGGCACGGGATACATGCGGACGTGCATTGTCCTGTTGGAACAGCAAGTTCCCTTGCCGGTCTAGGAATGGTAGAACGATGGGTTCGATGACGGTTTGGATGTACCGTGCACTATTCAGTGTCCCCTCGACGATCACCAGAGGTGTACGGCCAGTGTAGGCGATCGCTCCCCACACCATGATGCCGGGTGTTGGCCCTGTGTGCCTCGGTCGTATGCAGTCCTGATTGTGGCGCTCACCTGCACGGCGCCAAACACGCATAAGACCATCATTGGCACCAAGGCAGAAGCGACTCTCATCGCTGAAGACGACACGTCTCCATTCGTCCCTCCATTCACGCCTGTCGCGACACCACTGGAGGCGGGCTGCACGATGTTGGGGCGTGAGCGGAAGACGGCCTAACGGTGTGCGGGACCGTAGCCCAGCTTCATGGAGACGGTTGCGAATGGTCCTCGCCGATACCCCAGGAGCAACAGTGTCCCTAATTTGCTGGGAAGTGGCGGTGCGGTCCCCTACGGCACTGCGTAGGATCCTACGGTCTTGGCGTGCATCCGTGCGTCGCTGCGGTCCGGTCCCAGGTCGACGGGCACGTGCACCTTCCGCCGACCACTGGCGACAACATCGATGTACTGTGGAGACCTCAGGCCCCACGTGTTGAGCAATTCGGCGGTACGTCCACCCGGCCTCCCGCATGCCCACTATACGCCCTCGCTCAAAGTCCGTCAACTGCACATACGGTTCACGTCCACGCTGTCGCGGCATGCTACCAGTGTTAAAGACTGCGATGGAGCTCCGTATGACACGGCAAACTGGCTGACACTGACGGCGGCGGTGCACAAATGCTGCGCAGCTAGCGCCATTCGACGGCCAACACCGCGGTTCCTGATGTGTCCGCTGTGCCGTGCGTGTGATCATTGCTTGTACAGCCCTCTCGCAGTGTCCGGAGCAAGTATGGTGGGTCTGGCACACCGGTGTCAATGTGTTCTTTTTTCCATTTCCAGGAGTGTAGAAAAGATAAGAAAATTATGTTTACTGAGAGAGCTTTTACACTAACTTCTATCGAGTAAATGACTTTTTCAGAATAATTAAAATTTTTATCATAAAACCATTATTTTCATCTTATGGGATTTACACTTCATAAATACTACAGTGCAACTGCTGACATGTAAGCGTACATATTTCTTACCATCCTGACAGTGAATCATATTGACGTTCTCTCGCACGGACCTATTGCCATGATTCTTGGTCTCGGTCTCCTGGCGGAGGCCTGCAGGAATTTGGTATTTCTGTTTCGGCTCCGAGGATAACTCCACTATTTTTACATTTTGTGATTCCACAGTCGGAGGTGGGCTACTCGGGTCCCACCATTGTTTATACTGGTTATTCGCCATGGGCATAGCCAGTCCGTAATTTACTGGTTGACCCGGATTCATAAATTTTTGTTGCGGCTGCCAATGACTTGGCCCTGGTTGTTGCCAATATTCATTGTTACCACGAATGGTTTTTGGTTTAGCCTAGTACGGCCTGTACGATCTACTTTCATTTCGTCTTTTACGATAATAATAATTATTATTATTGTTGGTATTTTCATTACTATGTTGCCATTGATTACCATTCGAATGCTGGTAGTCGCTGGTTTCCTCGTAACTACTACTATTGCTGAGGTGACCAGATTTTTGGTTGTAATGATTTTTGCTATTATTATCCTTTCCATTGCCATGGGTTTTGTTTTTGTTTTTCTTGGGACTGCCTTCGCCCCTTTTTGATTGCTTCCGTTCCAGGAACCTTATCCGTTAGAGCAATTGGCACTATTTTCTGCGTCAGAATTCTTTCTGGCGTCTTCCTGGACTAAGTCTAACGAGTCCTCCACAAATAAAAATTCCTTAAGATCAGTATCTGTGACGTTCAACAGTTTCTCTCTAATATGCATTGGATATCTAGCCTCCAATCTCGTATAGGTCTCATGTGGTTACTGTTCATCCCAGAACTTGTCATATTAACATATTTTTCAAAAAAAATTCTCAAAGAGCCTGTCTTCGGGTTATATATTTCTGCGTTATATACAATCTTACGTAGTTGTTCTTGAGTCGACACTGACCAGAACTGGTCGAGTAACGCCTTCTCAAATTCGCTAAATGTTTTGCATGTTTCTGCTGCGTTCAACGTCCAGAGCGATCCGGCCCGGAAACATGTGAAACCACAAAACAGATTTTCTGTTCCTCCATCCAAGACTTTGGAACAGTTCTAAAGTTTCTAACAAAAACTACGGGATGAATATTCTTTTTACTCTTCTCTTTGAATACTTGGCGGTGTTTAATCGAGCTCTCTTCATGCATTAATTTACTTAAGTGCATAGAGTTGTTGTCATTAGCAGGCGATGTACTGACTTTATTGCAGGTACACTCTGCTTCATAATTCGGGTTTCTTGGTGAAATAAATTGCTCGGGCAATACAGATTGATTACCGAAACTTTGTCTATTATGCACTGTATTTCAATGTTCTCTTGCCTGTCAGTACCGGCTGATTAATTATCTGGACAAGTTCCTTATTTCATTGGCTAAAGATATTGTTTACTTCTTCCATGAATTTCCTACCACGCTCCTGCTCCTTGAGCTCATGTTGTTGTTCTTTTATAGCCTTTCCTTGCTTCTCTCTGAACTCGCGTTGTTGATCTTCTATAGCCTTTTCTTGCCTAAGCTTTTCCTTTGCGTGTTCCATGGTATTGAACTTTTCAAATAATAATGCTAGCAGTTTACCATCCGGTAGTGCCATAACTCGAGAACTGCTAATTTCTGCCCCTTGCCCAATAGAAATACTATCATTCACTTCTAAAGGTCTAACTGCAGGAACGTCCGTCTTTGTTGACAACTCCTCAGTTTCATATTCACTCGGAATATCAGTTAATGAATCGTTATCATCTATATTTACATTATCAGGGATTTGCACTGAAGTGCGCAAAGGCTGATCTATTTGAGGGTCTGCTGCCATTTCTGCATAACCATGCTCATTCGACTTTACTTGCTTCTTCGGTCTAACCATGTTTGACACTAATATTGCACAAAAATATATAACTTACAATAACAATAAATCCCACAAAATATCTTATAACTAACACATATACAAATAAGAAAGGTTAAATGGGTGAAATTAGTACAGCAAATATCTACCAGAAAAATCATATTTAAAGATATTACACTTGCAGGCGGAACTGCAGCACTGATACAGAGGGCAGCTGTCACTTTCACAGTACTGTGCTATTTATAACAGCACATGCTCAACTAATGAAACTGCGTGTGAGTGTGCATGTGTGTGTGTAAGGAATGTGAACGTCTTTACGTACTCTTATTCCGGATGACAGAGGACAATACAGCTCAATCGACCTCGGTTACTGCTTGCAGCACTTCAGATGCCAATATTGCCGAAATATATCTCTCCTGATCTCAGATTCTCACATGAAAAGAGAATAACATACGTATTAATATTTTATTACGGTACACTACACCCGTAAACAATTAAGTAAGTACAATATTACAATAAATGTTGTGTATTGTGGCTCCGGGTTGCTTGGTGCCAACGTGACGTGTGTTTTTATTTAATCACTGTTTTTTCCGGTTAATAAACATTATTTTGTTAACGAAATCTCCACCTGGGAACGTGAAGCAATGTTGTCTGACAAGCAGTGTAAATGTCACTAAGTTCATTTACAAAAGTAATCATCTATAATCAACAAACAAGCTAAATGTATGATAAGTAATCTGAACTAAACAGATTAATGATTTTTAGTAATTTCAGTGCTATTATTTAAAAGACTCTTTGCTAACTTTAGATTGTTTATAAAAGTTAACGTTACTGTTATTCGAGGTGGTAACACTTTTCTTTAAGCAATGTGACCAACTTTGTCACACAATACCACACGTACACAACACAAATGTGTTTTCCTGTCATAATATTTCATAAAAATTGTTACGAAATTACCAGGTTTCATACATCAGCAGGTAAGAATTTAAATCGGTAAGATGTTGTTTGCATTCATAGAAGTTCAATGAATTCACAGTCTAACTGGAATTTACTACCTCAGAGTGGGTCCTCGGCAATATTTCACTAAGATGGCGGCTAACATAACACAATCACTTTATTTCTCAGTGATCCAAGACCCAATAATATTCACCATTTACCAGTAAACTGCGCTGTGGGTCAATAGCCCTTATCGCTGTGCTCTTTGGTAGCTGATCAGGAAACGTAACATTTATATAGGACGAGAATTACATTGAAACAGTCCGCCTGCTTACGTGGTTGGTAACGTGCTTGCCTCCCGTGCAGCGGGTCCGGAATCCACTCCCGACCGGGTTGGAGATTTTCTCCGCTCGTGGACTGGGTGTTGTGTTGTTCTCATCATCATTTCATCCTCACCATGGGCGCGCAAGTCTCTCAATATGGTGTCGTCTGAAATAAGACATATACTTGGCGGCCGAACTTCCCGGGATGAAATAAAACTTCAAACAAAGAAGATTCAGTTCAATAACACATAAGCTCTATTTTCAAATATCGGTTACTAACATAGTACAGTTTTTTACAGACCTCTGTGTTACGAGACGTCAATCACATCCTATGAGTACAATAGGTCGAACAAGAAGAAGGATTTTTCTAAAAAATCGTAGATGACGAAAGGTGAAGATCTTCATTATCTTTTTACATGGATATTGCCTGAGATACACTTTTTTTTACAAAATGTTAAAGTACGTCGTTGACAATAGTTGTTTGTTATTTTACTAACGATGAAGTCCTTTTTATTAGTATTACGAGAATAGAATCAAAGTTCAGTCACATTCCACATACAATGCTGTCGTGAATATTACTTCGAATAAAATATATGCACGGATATTACATCGGACCCATTGTCCGCCCCGGTAGCTGAGTGGTCAGCGTGACAGACTGTCAACCATAAGGGCCCGGGTTCGATTCCCGGCTGGGCCGGAAATTTTCTCCGCTCAGGGACTGGGTGTTGTGTTGTCCTAATCATCATCATTTCATCCCCATCGACGCGCAGGTCGCCGAAGTGGCGTCAAATCGAAAGACCTGCACCAGGCGAACGGTCTACCCGACGGGAGGCCCTAGCCACACGACATTTCCATATATCGGACCCATTGGACACCTTTTATTATGTCACTGATATGAAGTTACCGTTGTTAGCAAGGTGGTTATCACCAACCATGAAAGTGTATCGTTTTCCTTTCAGTTATTGCTCAAAGGGGGCTAGGCAGGCTGTTAGATTGTTGACGTACAGAATATCTAATAATAATATTTAAAGTGCTCAAAAACCGGCAGCATATTTACAATGTGCAGCCGATATTTTATAGGGTGGTATGTCGATATCTTTTCTGTCGATATATTGCTGTATCGATACAATATCCGGATACATTGAGGGCCAATAATGATAGTTTTTTAAATATCGTTATATCGGATTCGCGATATTTTTAAAAACGTCAACATTCCGAGACACAACTCTTATCGGTGTTCACACTGGGACGATACGATGTGCGATAGAATACGAGATGCGTCTCACGTTACAAGCAACAAGACAACACGAATCACTATTCTGTTTCACTTTCAGCTGCGGTCATGTGCTCTTCTGAGGAGGACGTTATTGTGGCTTGTTATTTAAAGCTTAAAAAACTGAAAAAGAAAAGGAGGTTGTGGGTGGAGCCTACAGCGCTATAAATATCACACATACTCCGGAACTCTTCTGTCGTGACGTCTTTCAGCACAAAAAATTCTACAGAGTGAATCCGGGTAGTTTCCATTTTTTAGAGCAACTATTATCGGCTAACCTAACAAAGCAATATATATATATATATATATATATATATATATATATATATATATATATATATATATATATATATATATATATTACAAATTAATGATGGTAGGACAGTGTTTCCACGTTTGCTCGGATAAATAAAATAGTTCATGATTCACCTTCATGAGTATTAAAATAAAAAGAAACTATCGGTGGTGTAGCAGTGGGGGGTGAACTATGCAGAGGGGTAGACAATGTGTTTGAAGAAATGGTAGAAGTCCATGGCGAGGAAAATCCCAATATGTCCTTCTCGGATTTGTCCAGCTGCTCATTCTCAAGTAACAGGACTTTAAGTGCCAGATCTCTTTCAGGCCTGACACAAAATTTCATGAAATCAAGGAGCATAGACTGATAAAACATCAATTCTGCAACATCATCTGATAACTCCCAGTGTCTTTTCGATCCAGTAAGTTTCTAATTTTCAGCTTCGGCTTGTACCGGCAGCGCATGAAAAAATTAGAAACCTGAGGCTGCTCCACCCCCTGCGAAGCAGACCAAAGCAGGCGCCAATAGTCATTTGTGTGGAGCGTAGTTGCCAACCTCACCACACGTATTTTCTTGAGATTGGAAAGAGGTATCGCTCTCCTTGCGCCGTTAAAAGCAATTTAGATATGTTAGCTGTATTTCATATGCAGCAATGTATGACCTAAAACCTAGTAAATGTAAAGTGACCACCGACTGAATTCTTCACTCCAAATTTTTCAAAATATGCCTTATGGTTTACATATTTCCAAAGTAGCATATTAGCTTTGGACAATAATGCAAAGAAATCCAGTGCATTATCAACTAGTGATGTTGGACTATAAGATATGAAATTCTTTTTTTTTTACCAAAAAGTTTCCTTAGAATCGCCGCGCGAGATTAGCCGAGCGGTCTTGGGCGCTGCAGTTATGGACTGTGCGGCTGGTCCAGGCGGAGGTTCGAGTCCTCCCTCGGGCATGGATGTGTGTGTTTGTCCTTAGGATAATTTAGGTTAAGTAGTGTGTAAGCTTAGGGACTGATGGCTTTAGCAGTTCAGTCCCGTAAAATTTCACACACACTGTTTCCTTAGAATCGAATGCAAAATCTTGCATCTTGGAGACCGTGTTTTTTTTCGCAAAATGTAGAAGCTTTATTGAGAAGCTAAGTATAGAGACGAAAGCAGCTTTGCTTCATTTACATACAACAATTTCTTTCGAGGCACGTCACGTCTGAAGAGTCGAAATTTTGATGCGTTTTCTTGAATACTTGCGTACTTGAATTAGGTTGTGAAATTTGTAAAAGTCAAAGTGTTAAACGGAATTTAGTTCTTTTCTCATTCAGCAATGGAACAACGGTCATTTTTGACAGCGGTGCACATTCTTCCTACTGCATCTAAAAAGAATGCAGTGATGAGAATAAAACTGGCTTCTTAAGCTATTACAAGGTACGAGCCGTAGAAATTTAACACTACCATCATTTCATGCTGCGCGAGATTAGCCGAGAGGTCTAGGGTGCTTTAGTCATGGACGGTGCAGCTGGTCCCGGCGGAGGTTCGAGTCCTCCCTCGGATATGGGTGTGTGTGTTTGTCCTTAGGATAATTTAGGTTAAGTAGTGTGTAAGCTTAGGGACTGATGACCTTAATGGTTAAGTCCCGTAAGATGTCACACACATCTGAACATTTGATCACTTCATGGGGCCTATATCTGACAGCAGCGAGACTAGCAGACTCACAATTCGGAGACGATGGCCGGATCATACATAATTTGGGCTTCCTCAAAATAATCGCAAGTCAGTTTTAAATTATCTCATGGAACTTTTTTGTTTACAGCAGAATCAATGGCTGAACGCGAATTGCAATCGGCACATTGTGTTTCTTTGCCATAGTCTGCTGAGCTCCCAGTTCCAGCTAGCTTTTCTGAAACAAATAATTTAAAATTTCCGTCCGAAAAGGCCTCGGAAGGACCGACAGTACCGACTGACCGTTGTGTCATCTTCAGCAGACAGGTGAGGTGTCACCGGATGTGGGTATTGAGGGCTATGTGGTCAGCACACTGCTCTCCAGGTAGTTGTCAGCTTTTGTAACCGGAGCTGCTGCTGCTCAGTCAAGCAGCTCCTCAATTGGCCTCACGATGGCTGAACGCACACTGCTTGTCAACGGCATTCGGCAGACCTGAACGGTCACCCATCCAAGTGCTAACCAAGTCTGACAGCACTTAACTTCGGTGATCTGTTACCACTGCGGCAAGGCCGTTGGCCTGAAACAACTTTTACAAAATCATAATTCATTTACAACTTAATCACTCTGGGGAGAACCTTTAGTTGTAAATGATAACAATAATGTAAGGCATTTTAACATACCAATAACAATTCAATATAAATAAATCAATATCAATATAAACCGACATATCACTATTAATCAAATCTATATCTGATGTAGAGAGTCCTACACACAATACATCCGCTCAGACTGGGACAAGAGAAGTGGGGAGATTCAGTTTGTTGAGAGGAGCTTTGCTCCTCGCTTTTCTCTAAAGACTTATGAAAATACGATTCCTCCGATTCGTTACAGCCACAGGCTGATTTCTGTGGTATCGTTGATCTGAATTTACAGTTCATACACTTTTATTACATTTTTCGGAGATAACTTGAAATATTTCTTTAATAAAAGAGCGCATGTGGGTGCAAGGAACGCACTTTGAAATATTTTACACAGAAAAAGAGATGATATTCTTCAAGCAACCCTTCAATTTGTATTGTACGATAAATTTGCACGGGACTAGTCACTTCCTATTACGGCGAGTGGAGCGTTAGAGGTATACACCATGTGATTAAAGGTATCCGAACACCCCCAAAAACATACGTTTTTCATATTAGGTGCATCGGACTGCCACCTACTGCCAGGAACTCCATATCAGCGACCTCAGTAGTTATTAGACATTGTGAGAGAGCAGAATGGGGCACTCCGCGGAACTCACGGACTTCGAAGTCCGCGGCTCGTGATCTTGCTTCTCCCTTCCCATGCACGGGGTCCCGGGTTCGATTCCCGGCGGGGTCGAGGTGACTGGGTGTTGCGTGTCTTTCATCATCATTTCATCCTCATTCACTCGCAAGTCGCCGTAGTGGCGTTAAAGAACTTGTGGAGCGGCGGCCGAACCACCCCGCGAGTGGTCGCCCGGCCACCAATGCCATACGCTCATTATTATTACTACGGACTTCGAACGTGGTTAGGTGATTTCCACTCTCCTAAACATCTCTAGGTCCACGGTTTCCGATGTCATAGTGAAGTGGAAACGTGAAGGGACACGTACAGCACAAAAGCATACAGGTCGACCTCGACTGTTGACTGACACCACCGACAGTTGAAGAGGGTCGTAATGTGTAATAGGCAGACATCTATCCAGACCATCACACAGGAATTCAGGAATTCCAAACTGTATCAGGATCCACTGCAAGCACTGTGACAGTTAGGTGGATTTCATGGTAGAGCGGTTGCTCACAGGCCGGTAAATGCCAGTGGACGCTTCGCTTGGTATAAGGAGCTTGAACATTGGGCGATTGAACAGGGGAAAAACGTTGCGTGGAGTGACGAATCACGGTACACAATGTGACGATCCGATGGCAGGGTGTCGGTATGACGAATGCCCGGTGAACGTGATATGCCAGCGTGTTTAGTACCAACAGTAAAATTCGGAGGCAGTTGTGTTATTGTGTGGTCGTGTTTTTCATGGAGGGGGCTTGAACCCCTTGTTGTTTTGCGTGGCACTATCGCAGCACAGGCCTACATTGACGTTTTAAGCACCTACTTGCTTCCCACTGTTGAAGAGCAATAAGGAGATGGCGATTGCATCTTCTAACACGATTGAGGACCTGTTAATAATGCACGGCCTATGGCCGAATGGTTACACGGAAATAACATCCCTGTAATGGTCTGGCTTGCACAGAGTCCTGACCTGAATCCTATGGAACAACTTTGGGACGTTTTAGAACGCCGACTTCGTGCCAGGCCTCACCGACTGACATCGATACCTCTCCTCAGTACAGCGCTCCGTGAAGAATGGGCTGCCTTTCCCCAAAAAACCTTCCAGCACCTGAATGAACGCATTCCTGCGAGAGTGGAAGCTGTAATCAAGGCTAAGCTGGGCCAACACCATACTGAATTCCAGCATTACGATGTAGGGCGCCACGAACTTGTAAGTCATTTTTAGCCAAGTGTCCGGATACTTTTGATGACGAAGTGTATTTTGGTGTCGTATCACTGTCCTCCCACTGTGAGTCCATTCAGTTGGTTCAACTACTTTCCTATGCGCACCACCAATGTGGATTGCTTCTGCATCATACTATTGCAAGTCACACCCAGTATCCTAACGTTTCACGTATCGTATAGCGAATCTTATTGTGTCAATGAGAACTGTGCGTAAGAGTGTCACACTTACATTTTTATACCTTTTGTCGAATGTGGACTCGATTAGCTGACAGTTTTTGCGTGGTGCACGTGGGTTCGAATTGTAGGCCGTGGGTGGATGATGCAATACTATGAAGGGCAGTTGAGGGAATCGTGTGTTGTCTGCCGATGCGTTCAGACGTTTGCGAAGCTGTCATGTCGTAGATGAACACCGTGGATACAACGACTCTCCCACTTTCGGTCCGCAAACACACAGCGTGGTGTGGTATGAGAATGCATAACGGGGTGGGGGTAGGGGGCAAGATGTGTCAGAACATGGCGCATAGTGGAGCGATGCGCACATTTTCCGTGCTTAAATTCTCTAAATGTGAGTTAACTCTGACGATTAACCGACAGTTGGGTAACAAATATCAGATATAAGCTCCAGCGGACAAAACAATCCATGAGTGGTATAACACATTCCGTGAGACTAGTTCCTTATGTGACGCAGAGAAAACGAGCAGAAAATCTCTGTTGGTCCATCATGGACAGGGTCTGGTGCCGAGCGCCACGGGTTTCGAATCCGCGCAAGACGGCATGTACTTCGATCACCACTAGAGGTCTCTGCAGCCGTCGCACCGTAAGCCGCGGCTGCACGCGCGCTCCTGGCCCGCGTGTAATGTGAGGGCGCCACGGTGGAGCACATGGTCCCAGCGACCAATAGCGACGGACTCTTACCAGGTGTTTAAGTGCCTGCCTCTCGCTCAGCAGGCAGTCTGATACTCGCGTGAGTCTGTCGACATCTCGCCTGCAGACAGCGTGTTTACCTTACTGTGTTTCCGTGTACGAGTGGACGTTGTGAATTCGTGAGGTTTCGCTTGTGAGTCCGTTACTATTTGCGTGTTCTTGTTCGTTAGGTCTTTCTTCGTCGTCCGTCGTTGTTTTGGTCCATCCTTCCCCGTTCGTTTTGTTTGTTCCTAGGGCGCTCCCGTTTGGTCCCGCCACGCTCTCCTTCTCGGCAACGCAGCGACCGTTCCTGTCACGGTTACAACACAGGGAATACCAGCTGTTTAACTATTTGTCAATATCAATGAAATTCTCCAACAGCCGTGTATCTAAGACGTTATTTTATTTTAGTTTGACGACAACCAGTTTCAACATTCAATTATGCCATCTTCAAGCTCCATACATATCTCTTAAAATAAACGGTAATGCCATACAGTGCCATGTACCTCTGGATTTCGTGAATTCAAACCGTTTCACAAGTGCTTGATTCTGAACACCCAAGTCCTCGAATGAAGCACTTGTGAAACGGTTTGAATTCATGAAATCCAGGGCTCCATGGCACTGTATGGAATGCCGAAACTGGTGTCATCTAAATAAAATAAAATCACATCTTAGTTACAAGGCTATTGGAAAAAATCATTGATACTGACAAAGAGCAGAAAAGGTGGAGTGTGTGCAGGAATTATTCATCAAGAGCCCGAAGAAATCAATGACACGTGCGAGCAGATACTTGTAGATCCCACAGTCAACTGTCTGGCGCATTGTACGCAAACGTTCGCATGTAAAAACATACAGGCTGCAGTTGTTACGTGTGCGGACTGCTCGAGATCATGAGGCTAATTCTGACTTTTGGAATGACGGGTATAAAGTATGATTCTTATTTATGTGGTTTATTCGTTTGTCTTCATATAGCGCATTATTTGCGGTGTAATTCGAGTTCCATTAGTTGATTCTTGTGATTTTGATTGAGCTTTGTATCTGTGTCCTAACGGAACTGCCAGTTGTTTCCAACAGTCATGCACTGAGGGTCTGGATGTAGGATCTGCAATCTACTGTGAAGCTGTCATAAAATTTGGGTGTTCTAGAGGAATACTGTAAATGCCATATAAGTGTAAATGCCATATATGTGTAAATACCATAAAATTGACCATGATGCAATTTTTTTACTATCAGCTGCTACATACATTTAGTAGGAATCGTCAGGCATGGCTTGTGGTTTGGGAGATCGAGACTGAGTTTGGATGTTCTATTATTTTTGTTGTCAGTCGTCTGCGAGGTATAGTATGCATCAAATGGGGATTTGTGAAACAACTGTCAATTACTGCGGTTTTTTGGGGAGGAGGTTAGGTAGTTTATTAATTATTGGAGCTATTAGGGGGACTGATGATCATAGTGAAGGTAGAGGGGTGGTGTTTCGGTAACAGGAAGAGTGATAGGAAAAAAATGGCTCTGGGCACTAGGGGACTCAATATCTTAAGTCATCAGTCCCCTAGAACTCAGAACTACTTAAACCTAACTAACCTAAGGACATCACACACATCCATGCCCGAGGCAGGATTCGAACCTGCGACCGTAGCAGTCTCACGATTCCGGACTGCAGCGCCTAGAACCGCACGGCCAGAGTGATAGGAGGTATCAGGTAGTGGGTCAGTGGGGTTTCGGGGTAGTTATTTCTGAGAGGGATTGTGATGATTTTTATGGTTGATAGGAAATCGTACGAGTTGGATTTTGAGGTCTTTAGCAGATAAGTATGTAGCACAGGGAAATAATATTGACTATGACGGATTTGTCTCTTTCAAGTCCTCGCATAGTAGGAGGTGTAATCGTTTTGTTGTCAATCATAAATTGGGATTTAAGGATTATGAGACAGGGTACTGGAGGGTCGAAAAATCTGTAGTGGGGAGAGCCAAATGGCGGTATTCGTTTCTGCTGTCTCATCTTGTTCAATACTATTGGAGAAGGTATTCTGCTGTGGTTTTGTGTGTGTTAGGCTTTCATGAAGTTAACTCGGAAAATTTACAAGCTTGTTGATTAAGTGGGGTCGGGTTGTTTGTTTCTTTTATTATTATTTCCTTTTAGTTGGTGTGGAGGGCTTGTTGTCGATTGGGTTGGTTTGGTTGGGTGGGAGACATTTGGTTGGGTTAAGTTGGATTGTGTTTGTGATGAGGGGTTTTAGTGTTGTGTTGTGTTGCTGGGGTATGGAGGGGGGGTGGAGTGATTGGGTTCGTGGAGTGTTTCTTTTAGGTTTTGGAGGGGGGTTTGGGGCTTGGGAGGCAGGAGGTTGTTTCATATTTGTGTTTTAATTGTAATTTTATTGTGTTTTAATTGTAAGATAATTTTTGAAATATGGTATTCTGATATCATCCATTATTTGCTTCTTAATTTTTGTGTCACTACACCTCAACAGTATTAGTACAGGCCGTCTCATAATCCTTAAAAGCAAATGTGTGATCAACAACAAAATGATTACACCTCCAACTAAGGGATGCCTTGTAAGAGGTAAATTTGTCATACACAATGGATCACCCTCTTCTACAACCTCCTCTATTAAAGACGTCAAAATCCACTTCGTACGATCAGCTTCATGTCTGACCGATTCTGCCTCTACGGCCTTCGAGCGGAAAGTTTTTAATCGCCCCTTGATTGCCACTGGAAATACATTTGCTGATCGCCATTTTGAAATCTTGTGTAGTTGCATCTTGGGGCGTAGTATCACGTCATGGGTCGACGCTAACAGTGGTATCATGCGGTTTGGTTTGTCTGATTCTGCAGTGTTTTGCAGAGGCTACTGGAGGAAGACAATTTTTCACATAAGTTGGTTTTCAGTGACTGGGAAGATGAATCGTCATCGCCGACGTCTTCGGGGCACAGAATATTTATACGATGCTTTAGAACACATCTCTGATTTTCCTTAAGCTAAGTTATTTTGGACCACATCCTCTACAAAATTTTAATGACTCGTTTCGTATACCTGGATACGCTGCAGCATTGACTTATGCTACAGTTAAGACAAGACAGTGAGGATTTCATTTTGGAACAATATAGTGCTCCGTCACACTGTCCCTCAGTGTCAAAATATCTCAGTTTTGGAGTGGGCATACGCTACATTACGACTCTTCTTTTCTTCAGCGACCACCCCGTCCACGTGACTTCTATGTGACGTCGGTATGATTTCCTGTTATGATCGTGCCTCCATTGCTACGCCATTTGGAAGATTTTCAAGGAAGGATAAGTAAAGAGGTGGCTGATATAGACCAAGTCGAGATGGGACGTGCACGGTAAGAATTTGACTATCGTTTCGACGTTCGCCACGACTTAAACTAAGCCCGTATTGAGCACCTGTAATATGAGAGATTGTACTGGTGCTCTATCCAGTGATATGTTTTCTGTATGCCTTGTAGTTTTCTCTCAGTCTGCTGACTCTCTACAGGTGCTTATGAATAACCCTGTATTAACAACATTATCTAAAATATTCTTAATCACTTAGTAAAAGTAAATGAAAGAAAACAACATTAGGCATGTAGTGGCTTTACGGTGCATGTCTTGATATTAACTATCTGAAATAAATATTACCTATTCAGTGAAGACTTCCTCAGGAACCGTCAGATTGACTAGAATATTATAGTTGAAGAGCTGGAATGATCAAGGTACCTGTCATCTCCACCGAAGAACCCATTTCTGAAAGCATGAATTGAACATTGCATGAATTTTTCAATCTCGAATCATTCCTTAGAGGATAGTAAACCGGAAAAGCCGTTGGAAATAACTTCCCTTTTGATATTGACAGGCAAGTCGCCCAATCCTTGAAAGAAGAGGATGTAGAAGAAAAAGAAAATGATGATAATTATGATGATGAGGATAAAATAGATTCATTTTAAAAGAGTATAATAGACTGTTGTGTCTGAAGCACTGTTTGATGATACAGTCCAAGATTTAGCTGACCACAGACTGTTCATTTGTCGCTCGACATCCACTGTGCCCCGGGAAAGTGTTCTAGGACCTCTCTTGTTTTCTGTACATAAATGATCTGACAGATAGGCTGAATAGCAGTCTGCGACTTTCATGTGATGAATGGCAGCTGGCTCTAAATGTAGATAAACGCAAGATAATGCGCATGAGAACGAAGAACAATCCTGTAATATTGAAATACACTCTTAGTGGTATGCTGCTTGAAACAGTCACGTCGATTAAATATCGAAACGTAACATTGCAAAGCTGTAAGCAATGTTAGGACCACACAAGGTCGGTGAGAGACACATATAATTTAAAAATACGGGAGAATAGTATAGACACGAGGTACGAAGGAGTTATAACATAAAAAATGTATGTCCGATTTCTTCACAGAGAAGTGACAATGTTATTCCATAACTCGGATCTGGTGGTACGGGTTAATAGCAGCTGATGAAATTTTCTCATACTTGGTGTATGTGGATAGCAAATGGCCGTCGCCCTTTGGAGAAATAGTCTCTCATAAAGTCCGATAGAAAACAGGAGAGAAATTGCAGTTTACACGTCGGTGCAAAGCGCGCGAGGAAGAACGACAGCGCAAGCAATTAAAATTTATGAGACATCCCGTGACAGCCGAACAAATGAATTAGTAATTAACTCGGAACTCCGATCGGAACACCTGCTAAATAATTAAAGGAAAAACCGGCTTATGGCAAAAGAGAAAACATTTATTTTTAAATTGCCGCGCAGCTTTACGTATTGCAGGGGAAAAAACTAAACAGAAAAATAAAGAATTATTTGCTCTGTTTACATTCTGATTTGCAAGCTTACTCATTTACAATTGATTGAAAGCATTTGTAACCAACAATCAAAGGTGTTGCACCTTAACAGAAACTGTGTTACGTTATTGCAACGTACCACGACTGGAATACTCGTCCTGAATAATTCACTGTCTGTGTCGAAAGCTTCCGAAACTGGCGAATGGAGTACATACTTTGTCGTACAAACGCTAATACAACTTCCTACATAATCACTACTGCGTCAGTATATGACTTAATTCGTCCTAGAAGTCATTTCAATTACAATGTCGTTTAGATAACTGACTTTGTATTTTGAATGCTAGCAATGGACCACCAACATATTTCTTTTGGAAAGAAGAGCAAAATGGGAATAAAAACTTTAGTTAAAAAAAAGCCTCCGCCGTTCAAAAATCGGACGACTGCTGGGATAGGGGAAGGCTGACTCTTCGTTACTAAACCAAAAACTGGCCGACTATTGTCAAGGAAACATCCAGAACATTTCCACGCAGAATAAATTTGCTTCGGTAACGGTACGGTGGCATGTATCGAACTTTTTTTTAAAGTACCATGCATCAAATTTCTATTTCATTAGCAAATATCTGTCTGTGCTCCTGGCACAAAACATCTGTGGATGTCTTCATGCCAGTAGTCGAACACAATGAGCATTACTGTAACACTGGAAAACACAGCTCTGATTTCGTTCAGTGACTGTTTTAGAGTTTTATGCATATCGTCCCCAATGGTGATGGATATCCGAAAATGGGGATTAACGTTTGAAATCCTGACTCCCCTTCAAAGCATTCGAAGCAAATTTATTTACATTAATTTATTATAGATTAATAAGCAGAGATTTGCAATAGTCACGCTTCTGAAGTTAGACCCTGCAGGCGTGAAATTCTCTAATTTCTTAGACAGTGATTATGCCTTGTGCTTAGTAAGAGCATAGGCGGTGGGAGACACGGATAGAGTTACGCAACAAAATAAAAATGATGCACACACAAAACACACACATACACACACAGACAGAATTGACACGCCGAAAGTACACTCCTGGAAATGGAAAAAAGAACACATTGACACCGGTGTGTCAGACCCACCATACTTGCTCCGGACACTGCGAGAGGGCTGTACAAGCAATGATCACACGCACGGCACAGCGGACACACCAGGAACCGCGGTGTTGGCCGTCGAATGGCACTAGCTGCGCAGCATTTGTGCACCGCCGCCGTCAGTGTCAGCCAGTTTGCCGTGGCATACGGAGCTCCATCGCAGTCTTTAACACTGGTAGCATGCCGCGACAGCGTGGACGTGAACCGTATGTGCAGTTGACGGACTTTGAGCGAGGGCGTATAGTGGGCATGCGGGAGGCCGGGTGGACGTACCGCCGAATTGCTCAACACGTGGGGCGTGAGGTCTCCACAGTACATCGATGTTGTCGCCAGTGGTCGGCGGAAGGTGCACGTGCCCGTCGACCTGGGACCGGACCGCAGCGACGCACGGATGCACGCCAAGACCGTAGAATCCTACGCAGTGCCGTAAGGGACCGCACCGCCACTTCCCAGCAAATTAGGGACACTGTTGCTCCTGGGGTATCGGCGAGGACCATTCGCAACCGTCTCCATGAAGCTGGGCTACGGTCCCGCACACCGTTAGGCCGTCTTCCGCTCACGCCCCAACATCGTGCAGCCCGCCTCCAGTGGTGTCGCGACAGGCGTGAATGGAGGGACGAATGGAGACGTGTCGTCTTCAGCGATGAGAGTCGCTTCTGCCTTGGTGCCAATGATGGTCGTATGCGTGTTTGACGCCGTGCAGGTGAGCGCCACAATCAGGACTGCATACGACCGAGGCACACAGGGCCAACACCCGGCATCATGGTGTGGGGAGCGATCTCCTACACTGGCCGTACACCACTGGTGATCGTCGAGGGGACACTGAATAGTGCACGGTACATCCAAACCGTCATCGAACCCATCGTTCTACCATTCCTAGACCGGCAAGGGAACTTGCTGTTCCAACAGGACAATGCACGTCCGCATGTATCCCGTGCCACCCAACGTGCTCTAGAAGGTGTAAGTCAACTACCCTGGCCAGCAAGATCTCCGGATCTGTCCCCCATTGAGCATGTTTGGGACTGGATGAAGCGTCGTCTCACGCGGTCTGCACGTCCAGCACGAACGCTGGTCCAACTGAGGCGCCAGGTGGAAATGGCATGGCAAGCCGTTCCACAGGACTACATCCAGCATCTCTACGATCGTCTCCATGGGAGAATAGCAGCCTGCATTGCTGCGAAAGGTGGATATACACTGTACTAGTGCTGACATTGTGCATGCTCTGTTGCCTGTGTCTATGTGCCTGTGGTTCTGTCAGTGTGATCATGTGATGTATCTGACCCCAGGAATGTGTCAATAAAGTTTCCCCTTCCTTGGACAATGAATTCACGGTGTTCTTATTTCAATTTCCAGGAGTGTATATTACTTGCGGTGATTCACCTTCCAAATTACAGTACCTACTGAATAACATTGCACCTACGCAAAGGTACAGAGTGAATATAGTTCTCAGAACCAAACACGAACTGGGATGATATTGCCAAACGAAGAACGTTTCTGGCAAATAAAATTGCAGCACCATGAAGGCGCAATACAACAGACGTCGAACTGGCACCTAGTGAAAGCATTGTGGCCAATCGAGACTGAGGTACGAAATCGACTGGTTCACGCAACGCCATGGAGGATTTCGGTGACTTAGAAGAAACTAGCGCCCGAGAGGACAGACATGTCATTCGCTCGACCTTGCAGGACCGTCTCTGCACTTCACACATCTTGAGTCACCGAGCGAGGTGGAGCAGTGGTCAACACACTGGACTCGCATTCGGGAGGCCATCCTGATTTATGTTTCCTGTGATTTCCCCATATCGCTTCAGGCTAATTCCGGGATTATTTCTTCGAAAGGGTACGGTCGACTTCTGTCCCCATCCTTCCCTAATACAATGAGACCGATGCCCTCGCTATTTGGTCCCCTCCCCCAAATTAACCATCCAACCAGCACCTTGAGTCAAAATATGTGTACTTCCTCATCGTGATCAATACGCGATATGTACGTGGGAGGAAGTAATATTTTCCCAAACACTTCTAGGAAAGTTCTTTCTTGAAATTTTAATAGTAAAGCTCTCTGTAATGCACAACACCTCTATGGTAACTTCTGCCACTGGAGTTCATTGAACATCTCGGTGACGCCTTAGCGTCGACTAAACGACCCCGTCACAAAACGCAGCTCTCTTCTTTGGATCTTCTGTATCTCTTCTGTCACTCCAGCAGAGAGAGTTGCATCGACAGGGGTGCACCGAATGACGACTCAAGGTACAGGAATGACACCACGTTCTATCTTTCGGACGGTTCTGCGTGAGGTCTAATCTTTGGAAGTATCAGTGGGAGAAGGCTCCGACGGGAACGAATGTTGTCAGATTGCCGTTGTCATTGCCATACATGTCCAGTACCTGGTATAATTGCATGGGATGCTACTGGAAACCAAACATGATTATTTTCCTACAACAGGAATTACATTGTGAGGTGGTAAGGCCGGCGACTTTGCCCTATTTTTCGTACTGTTCTTACCCATCTCGATACAGAAGGTGTCCGACTAGCGCCCTGGCCAGCACATTCTCTAGGTACCTCACCCACCTAAACACCTGGTAATGGGTTGGCGAGAGAATAGCAGCCACCACTCGTTAGTTACCAGCGTTCATGAACTCTGACAAAGAGTTGAAATAGCATGAAATGACGTGCCTGTATCAGTTATTCACGCTCGATTGGGATCGAAGCCCATCTGATTTTAAACCGTTGTTGCCTCAAGAGACGGTAGCCTTGTTTGCCAAGTTTCGCATCCTGCGTACCCCAAATCAACAATAAATTTAATCATATATTCTTTCTCTATTAAATACACTAACGGTCAACAGTTTTCTACCACCTACCACAACTATGGACTTGTGGTTAAAACCGGCGTTAAGTTTTGAATATATTGTCATAGTCATGTTCTGATAATAAAACAAGAATAAACATGCAAAGACTAAGCGCCTTTGATGTGTATTTGATGACTATCCACAACTATACTGACGTGTCATTACCTAAGACAGTGCTTCAAGAAAACTAATTCCAATGCAAGTGTTTAGCGACCTGGAAGATCCCGAGTAACATCATGCAGGGAAGATCAGCTCATATGTGTGGAAAGTAAACGTCAGAGGACTCGTACTCCACCTGAAATTCGCAAACAACTAAATAGTATGCGAGCAGCTCCAATATCTGTCTCAACAGTGCAACATCTTCGTAAACAAGGTTTAAAGAGACCTATTGCGGCCAAAAAACCTATATTACGCAAGAAAAATAAATGAAAAAATTGAAATGGGCACACCAACATAAAAAGTGGAGCATGTAGCTATGGTCCAAGGTATTATTAATGGACGAAGCTTTTGTATCTCCATCCTTTTGGCAGGAGGCCTTGGGGTCCACGGCATTTTACTATGGTAACAAAATGAATCTCCAGCAGCCGTCCTTATGATTTCGTTTGCTTTGCAACCAGCAAAGCCGTATAAAGAGTCATTATGTGACGCCAACGGAGAAGCTTGGTGGTGGGTCGATCATGATATGATGGGTGTTCTTTCGGTGAAAACGTCAGTGATCTAATGGGAATTAATAGAATTATAAAGGAGAAAGGAGTAAACAGGATGCTGGTCAACAATGTACACTCCTGGAAATTGAAATAAGAACACCGTGAATTCATTGTCCCAGGAAGGGGAAACTTTATTGACACATTCCTGGGGTCAGATACATCACATGATCACACTGACAGAACCACAGGCACATAGACACAGGCAACAGAGCATGCACAATGTCGGCACTAGTACAGTGTATATCCACCTTTCGCAGCAATGCAGGCTGCTATTCTCCCATGGAGACGATCGTAGAGATGCTGGATGTAGTCCTGTGGAACGGCTTGCCATGCCATTTCCACCTGGCGCCTCAGTTGGACCAGCGTTCGTGCTGGACGTGCAGACCGCGTGAGACGACGCTTCATCCAGTCCCAAACATGCTCAATGGGGGACAGATCCGGAGATCATGCTGGCCAGGGTAGTTGACTTACACCTTCTAGAGCACGTTGGGTGGCACGGGATACATGCGGACGTGCATTGTCCTGTTGGAATAGCAAGTTCCCTTGCCGGTCTAGGAGTGGTAGAACGATGGGTTCGATGACGGTTTGGATGTACCGTGCACTATTCAGTGTCCCCTCGACGATCACCAGTGGTGTACGGCCAGTGTAGGAGATCGCTCCCCACACCATGATGCCGGGTGTTGGCCCTGTGTGCCTCGGTCGTATGCAGTCCTGATTGTGGCGCTCACCTGCACGGCGCCAAACACGCATACGACCATCATTGGCACCAAGGCAGAAGCGACTCTCATCGCTGAAGACGACACGTCTCCATTCGTCCCTCCATTCACGCCTGTCGCGACACCACTGGAGGCGGGCTGCACGATGTTGGGGCGTGAGCGGAAGACGGCCTAACGGTGTGCGGGACCGTAGCCCAGCTTCGTGGAGACGGTTGCGAATGGTCCTCGCCGATACCCCAGGAGCAACAGTGTCCCTAATTTGCTGGGAAGTGGCGGTGCGGTCCCCTACGGCACTGCGTAGGATCCTACGGTCTTGGCGTGCATCCGTGCGTCGCTGCGGTCTCGTCCCAGGTCGACGGGCACGTGCACCTTCCACCGACCACTGGCGACAACATCGATGTACTGTGGAGACCTCACGCCCCACGTGTTGAGCAATTCGGCGGTACGTCCACCCGGCCTCCCGCATGCCCACTATACGCCCTCGCTCAAAGTCCGTCAACTGCACATACGGTTCACGTCCACGCTGTCGCGGCATGCTACCAGTGTTAAAGACTGCGATGGAGCTCCGTATGCCACGGCAAACTGGCTGACACTGACGGCGGCGGTGCACAAATGCTGCGCAGCTAGTGCCATTCGACGGCCAACACCGCGGTTCCTGGTGTGTCTGCTGTGCCGTGCGTGTGATCATTGCTTGTACAGCCCTCTCGCAGTGTCCGGAGCAAGTATGGTGGGTCTGACACACCGGTGTCAATGTGTTCTTTTTTCCATTTCCAGGAGTGTAGTTCTATATGGTTGGAGACGTATTGGTTGTGGGTTTGCTATTCGGCAGAACAATGATCCCAACATGTTTTTAAATTGTGTAAAGTGTATGTAAGTAGAAAATAGACATGTGGGGAAGTGAAGAATATGATTTGGCAAAGTCAGTCACTTGACTACTCATAACTCTTAAGGGATGACTTTAACAGGGAGGCCTGAGAACTGAGGTCATCTAATGTTAAAGATCTATGGAATAATTTACGGCCGTGTTAGACTGCAATACCTGGAGAAACGCAACAACATCTTATCCCCAGAATGCCAAGTGTTTGCGCGGCTGTTCTGAGCGCAAATGGTGAATTCTTTGAAGAGGCTAAATTCTGAATCATATTTTATCGTATTTAATGATAGAGAGGGAAAATATTTGTTTTGTTGTTCTATTTAGTTTGTAAGATATGTTACAACATTGAAATAAAGTAGTGTATATGCAAAGAACGTGAAGTTTTGCCATTTGTTTGACTTCTTCTCAATGCGATTTTAACAATCAGCAATGCTATAAATTTCAGACACGATTGGAATAACAAATTCTGGTGATAGGAGAAAAAAGACAGTACCTAGGATAGAAACTGTTCTGGCGTAAAGTCAAGCGCCAGCATGCTGATCAGCAGAGGCTGTGAAGATGTCAGCCAATAATTGTACACAGAGCAACCTCTCTAGAGGATGACAACGTGACGGCAGTGCCCTCTACGTGAAGACAACATAACCGCTGGACCCGACTGCAGCCCAGTTCTACGGATTCTAACGCAGCGAGTTCATGAATAGCGGCAACATTAGTCATTCCACTTCTACTATGTATCATTGTCTATACTGAAGAGATTTCTTATATTGTTTGTCGCCCTTTGCTTGCAACACATCTGTTTAACACAGAGTTAAGCATTGTAATCGTTTCCTTTTGTAATAAAATTCATTAATACGATTTGCTTGAATTGTTGTCTAGCGATCTGAGGAAGCAGGTTTCCTATGCACCCAGTATTTGACAAGGTGGCAGGATACAAGAGAAACAAGTCGACATTTGCTTACCTCGATTATGTAGATAATCATCGGTGTGCTGTAGATGATGGACACTTCTCACCCATTAGCATCCCAGATGTTGCTGTGCTGAGCTGTAACAATGACTTCCTAAATGTGTTTTGTCTTCCAGTGAAGTGTGAAAGGTAAGCTCTACTGTTAACACCTCACATCTCGCCACCATCTCAGTAGTGCTAGTGGCTGAAGGTAGTTTCTAGACAGACAAAGGAGACCACTTCCTCTGCACTCTCAAGGTCACCCCTCAAAGTTTGGCCAGTCCACTCCCACCCAAGGTCACTCCCTCAAAGACACCCCATCTTCCCTTCAAGATTAGTCCTCAAGGTCATACCCTGTCCTCCTCTCACCATTCCTCTCTCCCTCTTCCTCCTCCATGCAACATATATTTCTTCCAAGACGCTGGATCTAATCCACATATGCAACTTTAAAAATTATAAATATGTCAGTTAAATGTTTGGAAGATGGTTTGTGCAAAAAAATCGAAGATTCGGAAATGGCAGTGTTTTGTGTACTGCCATGATGGAATTTCCACACTTACATTATTTAAAATTCGAGAAGGTTGAAACAGGTCAGTTCTCCTATATTAAAATTGCGGAATGGAAGCTTATATACCTACTAATATATCTGGGATAGCCCATTTATACTGTTTATAAGTGCTACATGATGTTATTAATTTTTTTAATAATGGTATTTGTCATACAGCACATAAAATCTAAGTGGTCTTTGTAGAAGCATGTGTGATGAAGTACGTTTCTTTAGCTGAAGAGTATCGGAGGTATAGACATAAAAAGTCAAATATAGTGCAAGTAATGCACATATGATAAGCTGAAATAGTTGAAAAAATCTGCACGCATCAAAAACAGTTTTACATCACTTCGGTTCCGAGAGTTCTGGAACCTGTACAGAAAATTGGAACAGAAATCAACATAAACATCATTTCCGCTCTTTTTATTGCTCATGGAAACCACACATTGCATGTTGTACCACCATACAGCGAGACCTTCAGAGGTGGTGGACTTTACACACCGGTACCTCTAATATCCAGTAGCACTTCCTCTTGCATTGATGCGTGTCTGTATTCGTCGTGGCATACTATCCACATGTTAATCAAGGCACTGTTGGTCCAGATTGTCTCACTCCTCAACAGCGATTCGGCGTAGATCTCTGAGTGGTTGGCAGGTCACGTCGTCCATCAACAGCCCTTTTCAATCTAACCCCGGCATGTTCGATAGGGTTCATATCTGGAGAACATGCTGGCCATTCTAATCGAGCGATGTCGTTACCCGGAAATCATTCACAAGATGTTCACGATGGGAGAGTGAATTGTCGTCTATGAAGACGAATGCCCCGCCAATATGCTGCCGATGTGGTTTCACTATCGGTTGGAGGATGGCATTCAGGTATCGTACAGCCATTACGGCGCCTTCCATGACCATTAGCGGCATACGTCGGCCCCACATAATGCCACTCCGAAATATTAGGAAACCTCAACCTTGCTGCACTCTCTGGACAGTGTGTCTAAGGCGTTCAGCTGACTGGGTTGCCTCCAAACACGTCTCCAACGATTATCTGGTTAAAGGCATAAGCGACACTCATCGGTGAAGAGAATCTTGATCGACAATTCGGCATGTTGTTGGGCCCACCAGTACTGCGCTGCATGGCTCGTGGTTGCAAAGATGGACCTCGCCATGGACGTCGGGAGTGACGTTGTGCATCATGCAACCTATTGCGCGCACAGTTTGAGTCGTAACACTATGTCCTGTGGCTGCACGAAAAGCATTATTCAACATGGTGGCGTTGCTGTCAAGGTTCCTCCTAGCCATAATCCATAGTTAGCTGCAGTAGCCCTTGGGCGGTCCAAGCGAGGCATGCCATCGACAGTTCCTGTCTCTCTCTGTCTCCTCCATGTCCGAACTTCGCTTTGGTTCACTCCGAGACGCCTGGACGCTTCCCTTGTTGAGAGCCCTTCCTGGCACAAAGTAATAATGCGGACGCGATCGAACCGCGGTATTGACCGTCTAGGCATGGTTGAACTTCAGACAATACTAGCCATGTATCTCCTTCCTGGTGGAATGACTGAAACTGATTGGCTGTCAGACCCCTTCCGTCTAATAGCCGCTGCTCATGATTGGTTGTTTACATCTTTGGGTGGGCTCAGATGGCTGTGAGCACTATGCGACTTAACTTCTGAGGTCATCAGTCGCCTAGAACGTAGAACTAATTAAACCTAACTAACCTAAGGACATCACACATCCATGCCCGAGGCAGGATCGAACCTGCGAACGTTGCGGTCGCTCGGCTCCAGACTGCAGCGCTTAGAACCGCACGGCCACTCCGGTCGGCCTTTGGGTGGGTTTAGTGACATCTCTGAACAGTCAAAGGGAGTGTGTCTGTCAACGACTATCTTCAGTTCTTGGAACTGGGATGGTGCAAAACTTTTTTTGATGTGTATATATATGGGAACTACTGAATGTTGCTCGCCTCATGTAGAACAGTATTTCTAGCAGCCAGCAAATAGATCGAGCAACATCCTACAGGATGTCTCGCCATCCCATTGGCCAAAAGCTGACGGCATCTACATTTATATCGACATACATACTTCAGAAACCATCGTACGGTGCACGGCGGAGGGTACCTTGTACCACGACTAGTCATTTCCTCTCCCGTTCTACTCACAGGGCGAGGAAAAAACGACTGTGTAAAAGCCTCCAGATGAGCCCTAATTTCTCGTATCTGATCTGCATGGTCCTTATACAAAGTGTACACTGGAAACAGTGCAACTGTTTTGCAGTCGGCTTCAAGCGCCAGTTCTCTAAATTTGCACCATGGTACGCTGTGGAAGGAGCATCTTCTTGCATCCAGTGATTCCCGTTTGAGTTCATGAATACGAATCATGGCGGTCGAACCTACTGGTAACAAATCTAGCAGCTTGTCTTTGAATTGCTTCAATGTTTCCCTTTAAACCTATGTGATGGATGGCCCAAACTGTCAAAGTACTGAAGAATGTATTCTATACAATGTCCTCTTTGTGCATAAGCTGCACCTTCACAAAATGTTCCTATTAAAACGAGATCGAGCGTTTGCCTTCCCTTCTACCAAACTGACATGCTCATCCCATTTCGTATCGCTTTGCAGCGTTACGCCTAGATATTTAAAGGAAGTGACTATGTCAAGTTGTGCCCTACTAATGCTGCATTCGAACGCTAAGGAACTGTTTTACCTACTCATGCACATTAACTTACATTTTTGTACTCTTGGAGTAAGTGGCAGTTCACCACATCATCTAGAAATTTAGTCTAAGTCATCTTGTATATTCTTACAGTTACTCAACAATGACTTCTTCCCGTGGACGACACTTCCCATGGACCACAGCGTCATGAACATCATCAGACAGCGGTTCACCCTGTCCGCCAGATCATTTACACACACAAGAAACAATAACGATCACAAGAGAGATGCTCTCACGCTTCCCTGGGGCACTGCTAACGATAGCCTTGTTTCCGATGAACACTCGCCATCGAGGACAACATACTGGTTTTTTTTACTTAAGAAGTCCTTGAGCTAATCACGTACCTGGGAACCTATTCTGTGTACCTGTACCTCCATTAACAGTTGGCAATGTGGCACCATGTCAAATGCTTCACGGAAGTCAATGCATATGGAATCTGCCTCCTGCCCTTCATCCATGGTTCGCTGGTTCTCATATGAAAAAAGGACAAGCTGATTTTAGCATGAGCGATGCTTTCTAAAACCGTGCTGATTTAAGGGCAGAAGTTTTTTCCCCTCAAGTTAATTTATCATATTACACTCTCTCAGTTTCTTATTTACTCCACTGATCGCAATTTCTAGACCCTCCACTTGGGAGTCTGTACGGCAGTAAATGATCGTATGTTTTTATGACCTCTTGCGTGTTGATTTCTTTGAAGTGAAATTTTAAACTTCAGTTTGCTTCTGCTATCTTGTATAGCCACCTCAGACAGGTCGACGAGTGACTGGATGGAAGGCTTCGTATAACTAGAATTTTCTCGGGTTCTCCGCAAGATCATTCGTTTAGTTATAAAGGTAGAAACGTATACTTCACACAGTGCTCGTTCTACAGATGCATAAGTTTCTACTAACTTTCGTCTTTCATCATCTGGGTGCTGTTTTTCAAGCAGATAGAGCAAGCAACTGTTTCGTCAGCATTTTCGGAATTTGATTATTAAGCCACGGAGGGTACTTTCCATCCTTAACTGACTTACTTGGCACATGCACCACCAGAGTGCAATTTACAATGTTTAAACTTTGCCCATAACCCCTCTACGTCCATCACACTCGAGCTTAGTAATGTCCATTCATTATCTAAGTGGGATGCTGACAACTGCTTACCTGCATTTTCCTGCATAAACTTTCTCCTGGCCTTCTTGGAGGATTTATTAACTTCAGTATACACAGTCGCCTGATGATATCATCATGATAACTAAACCATATTTTACTGTTATACAAGGTCAGGGCTGGTTGTAGCTGTTGTTGTTGTGGCCTTCAGTCTGAGCACTGGTTTGATGCAGCTCTCCATGGTACTCTATTCTGTGCCAGCTTCTTCATTTCCGAATAATTACTGCAACTTAAATCCTTCTAAATCTATTTACTGTGGTTATCTCTTAGCCTCTCTCTACAGTTTTTACCCCCACCCCCACACTTCCCTCCAGTATTACATAGGTGATCTGTTCGTGTAGCAGAATGTGTCTTATCCACCGATTCCTTCTTCTCGTCAGATTGTATCACAACTTCTTTTCTCCCCATTTCTATTCAGCACCTCCTCCTTAATTACGTAAACTACCCACCTAAGTTTCAGCATTCTTCTGTAGCACCCATGAGCTGTGGTTGTAATTCTGGTATCACCTTTCGAATTCCTGGTGTCAGTGGCTTGATCTGTCGTATGATGTCCCTCTGGTTTGAGGCCACTAAGATCTTTGCTCGAGGTCGTTCATGGGGACGGAGAGTGTTTGTGGGGTGTCGAGTTGGGGAGTGGTAACGAAACGAGGAGTGTGGTGTGTGGGATCCGCCTGGCGAAAAAGGCGAGTATTTGCGCAAGCGGCTTAGGCACGGAGTCCGGCGAGTGGTTGCTGGGCATAATTATGGGACGATTTGATTCCGTTGCTGACTTCGAGTGCCACCTTCATGCGTAGCGTGGCCAGCCAGCTCTGGAACATGACATATCGAAGAGAGAGTTAAAGCCAGTTTCGCTGTGCTGAATTTCTGGCCCTCTTTGGAACCGGCAAGCTTCAGCTTCGATTCGTGAACTTCAGTTATGTTTGAATTTTGAGGTCTTTCTGATTAATATCTATAGGTCTTTTGCGATCATTGCGATTTCTTAGCTGATCTATTTCACCATAGTTCGTTCCTGGCCTTGCTTACTTGTTTGTTAACAGGATATCTTAAACTGTGTGAGCCGATGGTGTTTCCTGAGCTGGAGCGATAACGTGTTTCTTCTCTGCTGTCTGCTGTGGCCAGACGTTCCCCCCCCCCCCCCCCCCCCCACCGAGCCCGCCCCTCCCTGTCGTCAAGCAATACGTAGATGACTGGGCTTCAGCCGACCTCGTTACCAAGCACCTTAGAAAACCAGATAGGTACCATTCTCTTGTAATACGGCCGGGTGCCGGTTTTGAGATATCTTTGGGGATTGCGGACGTCATTGCTCTGTTAATTATGTTGGCTTAGGAGCTGCCTGGGTCTCAAAAGTTGCAATTGCTGAGGCTGTGAAGTTGGATTTAGCATTATAGTTTTCATTCCGACGTTTCACCCTCGTTGTACAGAGGGTATGTTGCATTGACACGGGTATACCGTTTGGCTAGTTATTGTTGCTTTCACGTAGTTAAACTTGTGGTGTTAATATTTCTTTTGCCGCTCTGTACCCAATAAAGAGAGGCTTTGAATGCCGGTCCTCCCGTTGTATCCTTTCTTGGCGTACCTATTTGGTGTAGTCTTGTGCTCCTCGCGTATAACCCTTCTGGTGCAATTCAAACTCTTGATTATTTAACTGAAGCAGTTATTCATGAAGGTTTAGCTGATATCTGTTTGGTAGTCTTACTTAACTGGAGCTGTTATTAAAGTAGGTCTGCCTGTTTTCTATTTTGTAACTTTGACCCAGTGGTCTAGGGGTGCTAGTCTTTGATTCATAACCAAAACGTCTTCGGTCCCGGGTTCGATCCCCACCACTGCCTAAATTCTGATAAATAATCTGCATTGGCGGCCGAAGACTTCCGGCATAAGAAGTCAGACTCATTCTGCCAACGGCCTTGTCAAAAGAGGGCGGAGGAGCGGATAGAGGTTCAGGGCACTCTCTTGTCCCAGGGGTGGGAAATTGCCCCTAAAGGCGGAAGAATCAGCAATGATCAACGACATGAGGATGCAGAAGGCAATGGAAACCACTGCATTAAAGACACGTAACGAGTATCCACAGGACATGTGGCCTGTATTTGAAGAAGTGTCATGATGATCTCTCCATTGGCAAAAGATTCAGGAATAGTCCCCCATTCGGATCTCCGGGAGGGGACTGCCAAGGGGGACGTTACCATGAGAAAAAGATTGAATAATCAACGAAAGGATAACGTTCTACGAGTCGGGGCGTGGAATGTCAGAAGCTTGAACGTGGTAGGGAAACTAGAAAATCTGAAAAGGGAAATGCAAAGGCTCAATCTAGATATAGCAGGGGTCAGTGAAGTGAAGTGGAAGGAAGACAAGGATTTCTGGTCAGATGAGTAACGGGTAATATCAACAGCAGCAGAAAATGGTATAACAGGTGTAGGATTCGTTATGAGTAGGAAGGTAGGGCAGAGGGTGTGTTACTGTGAACAGTTCAGTGACTGGGTTGTTCTAATCAGAATCGACAGCAGACCAACACCGACAACGACAGTTCAGGTATACATGCCGACGTCGCAAGCTGAAGACGAACAGATGGAGAAAGTGTATGAGGATATTGAAAGGGTACTGCAGTATGCAAAGGGGAACGAAAATCTAATAGTCATGGGCGACTGGAATGCAGTTGTAGGGGAAGGAGTAAAAGAAAAGGTTACAGGAGAATATGGGCTTGGGACAAGGAATGAAAGAGGAGAAAGACTTATTGAGTTCTGTAACAAGTTTCAGCTAGTAATAGCGAATACCCTGTTCAAGAATCACAAGAGGAGGAGGTATACTTGGAAAAGGCCGGGAGATACGGGAAGATTTCAATTAGATTGCATCATGGTCAGACAGAGATTCCGAAATCAGATACTGGATTGTAAGGCGTACCCAGGAGCAGATATAGACTCAGATCACAATATAGTAGTGATGAAGAGTAGGCTGAAGTTCAAGACATTAGTCAGGAAGAATCGATACGCAAAGAAGTGGGATACGGAAGTACTAAGGAATGACAAATACGTTTGAAGTTCTCTAACGCTATAGATACAGCAATAAGGAATAGCGCAGTAGGCAGTACAGTTGAAGAGGAATGGACATCTCTAAAAAGGGCCATCACAGAAGTTGGGAAGGAAAACATAGGTACAAAGAAGGTAGCTGCGAAGAAACCATGGGTAACAGAAGAAATACTTCAGTTGATTGATGAAAGGAGGAAGTACAAACATGTTCCGGGAAAATCAGGAATACAGAAATACAAGTCGCTGAGGGATTAAATAAATAGGAAGTGCTGGGAAGCTAAGAAGAAATGGCTGCAGGAAAAATGTGAAGACATCGAAAAAGATATGATTGTCGGAAGGACAGACTCAGCATACAGGAAAGTCAAAACAATCTTTGGTGACATTAAAAGCAACGGTGGTAACATTAAGAGTGCAACGGGAATCCCACTGTTAAATGCAGAGGAGAGAGTAGATAGGGGAAAAGAATACACTGAAAGCCTCTATGAGGGTGAAGATTTGTTTGATGTGATAGAGGAAGAAACAGGGGTCAATTTAGAAGAGATAGGGGATCCAGTATTAGAATCGGAAATTAAAAGAGCTATGGAGGACTTACAGTAGAAGAAGGGATAGATAACATTCCATCAGAATTCCTAAAATCATTGGGGGAAGTGGCAACAAAACGACTATTACGTTGGTGTGTAGAATATATGAGTTTGGCGATATACCATCTGACTTTCGGAAAAGCATCATCCACACAGTTCCGAAGACGGCAAGAGCTGACAAGTGCGAGAATTATCGCACAATCAGCTTAACAGCTCATGCATCGAAGCTGCTTACAAAAATGATATACAGATGAATGGAAAAGAAAATTGAGAATGCGCTAGGTGACGATCAGTTTGGCTTTAGGAAAAGTAAAGGGACGAGAGAGGCAATTCTGACGTTACGGCTAATACTGGAAGCAAGGCTAAAGAAAAATCAAGACACTTTCATAGGATTTGTCGACCTGGAAAAAGCGTTCGACTATATAAAATGGTGCAAGCTGTTCGAGATTCTGAAAAAAGTAGGGGTAAGATATAGGGAGAGACGGGTCATATACAATATGTACAACAACCAAGAGGGAATAATAAGAGTGGACGATCAAGAACGAAGTGCTCGTATTAAGAAGGGTGTAAGACAAGGCTGTAGCCTTGCGCCCCTACTCTTCAATCTGTTCATCGAGGAAGCAATGATGGAAATAAAAGAAAGGTTCAGGAGTGGAACTAAAATACAAGGTGAAAGGATATCAATGATACGATTCGCTGATGACATTGCTATCCTGAGTGAAAGTGAAGAAGAATTAAATGATCTGCTGAACGGAATGAACAGTCTAATGAGTACACAGTATGGTTTGAGAGTAAATCGGAGAAAGACGAAGGTAATGAGAAGTAGTAGAAATGAGAACAGCGAGAAACTTAACATCAGGATTGATGGTCACGAAGTCAATGAAGTTAAGGAATTCTGCTACCTAGGCAGTGAAATAACCAATGACGGACGGAGCAAGGAGGTCATCAAAAGCAGACTCGCTATGGCAAAAAAGGCATTTCTGGCCAAGAGAAGTCTACTAATATCAAATACCGGCCTTAATTTGAGGAAGAAATTTCTGAGGATGTACGTCTGGAGTACAGCATTGTATGGTAGTGAAACATGGACTGTGGGAAAACCGGAAGAGAAGAGAATCGAAGCATTTGAGATGTGGTGCTATAGACGAATGTTGAAAATTAGGTGGACTGATAAGGTAAGAAATGAGGAGGTTCTACGCAGAATCGGAGAGGAAAGGAATATGTGGAAAACACTGATAAGGAGAAGGGACAGGATGATAGGACATCTGCTAAGACATGAGGGAATGACTTCCATGGTACTAGAGGGAGCTGTAGAGGGCAAAAACTGTAGAGGAAGACAGAGATTGGAATACGTCAAGCAAATAATTGAGGACGTAGGTTGCAAGTGCTACTCTGAGATGAAGAGGTTAGCACAGGAAATGAATTCGTGGCGGGCCGCATCAAACCAGTCAGTAGACTGATGACAAAAAAAAAAAAAAAAAAAAAAAAAAAAAAAAAAAAAAAAAAAAGCTTTACTTAAGTGAAGCTGTTATTATTGAGGGCTTGCCTGTTTTGCCTTTGATTATTTTGCTTCACTGGAGTTGTTATCATTGAATGCCTGTCTGTTTTGTATTTGGTTTTATTTATTTAGCGTATGGCTCATAACATCACAGTAAAAATTACAGAAACAACACGACTAAAAAAATCACATATGTATAAACAGAACAATAAATAACAGTTTGTACATAAGGACACCATGAATTGTAAATTTACACTCACAGAAGAGCAATCACAAACAAACGTCCAGCTTAGATAATATGTTCTTTTTGATAATTTTATTTAACTGAAGTTGTTATTAAAGAAGGCCTGGCTGTTTCCTATTTTGTAATTTTGCTTAACTGAAGCTGTTATTATTGAAGGGCTGCCTGTTTTTATTTGACAATTCTACTTAACTGAAGCTATTATCATTGATGGCCTGTCTGTTTTCTGTTTGGTAATTTTATTTAACTGAAGCTGTTATTATTGAAGGCATGCCTGTTTTAATTAAATTAAGAGCTATTTCATAATTTGTGTGAGCTGGAACTCTTATTAATCAAGGCCTACTTGTTTTATTGCTCAATTATTGAGATCTGATATCTTACTTCACCTGTGCTGTAATTAACTGAAATTGTGACAGCCAAAGGCTTACTTGTTTCAGAGGTATTTATGTCAATTAGGTAGTAACAGGAAATGACACACGATGGTACATAGGCCCTAACATTTCCCCTTATAACACTTTATCGATAACTATAGGTTTCAACCACATATCAAAAGCTTCTGTTCTTTTCTTGTCTATAGTGTTTATCATTTACGTTTCATTTCCATAAGTGGCTACACCTTAATTCAGAAACACTTTGCTCGCCATAGTCCACCTTTTATATCTCTACTTTGGCCATCATCTGTTATTCTTCTACCCAGGTACCAAAACTCACCTTTTACTTTCAGTTTCTCGTTTCCTGATTTAATTCCTTCAACAACACCTCACTTGATTCGAGTACATTCCGCTATATTTGTTCTGCTGATTTTGGTGTTCATCTTATATCCTCCTTTCAAGCCCATGTCAATTCTGTTCAACTGCCTTTCCAAGTCTTTTTCTGTCTCTGATAGAATTAGCCATCGGCAAACCTCAAAGTTTTAATTTCTTCTTCCTAAACTTTAATTCCGACTCCAAATTTTTCTTTTGTTGTCTTTAGTGCTTGCACAGTGTACAGACTGAAGGACACTGGTAATAGGCTACAATACTGTCTCCCGTCTCAAACACTGGTTCTCTTTCATGCCCCTCGACTCTTACAACGGTTATCTAGTTACTCTACAAACTGTAACTAGCATTTCGCTCTCTTAATGTTACCCTGCAACAATCAGAATTGCGAAGCAAGTATTCGAACAAACATTTCAAATTCATTCTCTAAGCCTATGACATGATCGTGGATTTTCGTTTCCTAAGATTAATCGTAGGGTTAGTATTACCTCACATGTTCCCACATCTCTCTGGAACCCAAAATTATCATCTCCCAGGTCCGTTTATACCAGTTTTTGAATTCTTCCTTAAAGAATTCGTGTTAGTATTTTGCAGCCATGACTTATTAAACTGATAATTCGGTAATATTTAAACGTGTCAGCATCTGCTGTCATTGGAATTGGAATTACTGCTTTTTCTTGAAGTCTGAGCGTATTTCACATGTCTCATACATCTTACAAACCAACCTTTCCCAAGGCTGTCACCAGTTCTGACACAATATCATCTACTCACGGGGTCTTGTTTCGACGTAGGTCTATCAGTGCTCTGTCAAATTCTTCTCGCAATATCATATCTCCCATCTCATCTTCTCCTACGTCCTTTTCCATTTCTGTAATATTGTATTTAAGTTCATCTCCCTTGTATAGACCTCTGTATACTCCTTCTAACTTTAATCTGTTCCTTCTTTGCTTATGACTGGTTTTCCATCTGAGCTCTTGATATTCGTAGGTCTGCTTCTATTTTCTCCAAAGGCCTGTATATTTTCCCGGTAGGCAGTATCTGTCTTTCCCCTCATGAAATATTCTTCTAAATCCTTACATTTGCTCTTTAGCCATTCCTGTTAAGTCCTTTTGCACTTCCTGTCGATCCCTTTATTTAGACGTGTGTATTCCTGTTTGCTTGCTTCGTTTGCTGCATTTTTGTATTTTCTCCTTTCCTCAGTTAAATTCAATACTTCCTGTGTTATCCAAGGATTTATATTAGGCCTTCTCTTTTTACCTATGTGATCCGCTACTGCTTTCACTATTTCGTCTCTCAAAGCTACCCACTCGTCTTTTACTTTTTTCCTTTCCCCTTTTCTAGTCAATCGTTGCCTCGTGCACTCTCTGAAACTCTCAGAAATCTCTGGTTCTTGCAACCTATCCAGGCCCTGTCCCCTTAACTTTTGCTCGTATACATCCTTCTTTCATGATACTTAAACCAATTGTTAAATATGATTAAATTATTCTCCATGCAATAGTTTACCAGACAGCTTCCTCTTTCATCTCTTTCCCTACAGTCCACTTTCACCTACAATTTTTCCTTCTCTTTCTTTTACTACTATCGAATTTCAGTCCCTCATCACAATTAAATATTCGTCTCCCTTAAGCATCCGCATAAATTTTTTGGTTCATCAAACATTTCTTCAGTCTCATCATCATCTGAAGAGCTAGTTGTCATACAGACTTGTACTACTGTGGTATCTTGGCTACAATAATGCATTCAGAATGCTGTTCATAGTAGCTTATACGCATTCCTATTTTCTTAATCATTATTAAACTTACTCCTGCATAACCTCTATCTGATTTTTTATTTGTAACCCTGTACTCGCCTAAACAGAGTTCTTTTGCCTCCTGCCATCGAACTTCACTAATTCTCACCGTACTTAACTGTAACCCATCAATATTCTTTTTTAATCTTTCTACCCTACCTGCGCAAGTAAGGGATCTAACATTCCAAGCTTCGATCCGTAGGAACAGTTTTGTAGCTACAAGATCTAAAATATTTCCATTGCATTTGCGTTGTCAAACTATTTGTTCAATTAAGTTTTTGGAAAACGTGTTCAGAAGTACTTAACGAGGATGTCTGTCTGTACCACCGGTAGTGAATCTATAGACTTTCCAGTCTATACCCGGTAGGTTGAAGTCATTCCAACTCATATTATACGATGTGGGTATTCCTGCCATATTGATCGTAGACTTTCTGATACAGGCCTTGGTGTCCTTAGGATTTCCGGGTAATGACCCACATGAAAGAACTGGATCCCAGGATTTTTCCCTTCCACAATATTCACCGTTTTGACAAAAATACAAACATTTCTTTGTTACATAAACAAGAAGTGCTAGCAATTAACAAGAGCAACTGATTGAAAAGATAATTGAAAGGGACCACTAAAATTGTTAACTGAGCCATATCTGACAACAAGGAAAAAATTTAAAGCCACACGCTATTTCTCCTTAAAACTAACAAGAAACTAGAGAAATAATCTGTTATATATAGCATGAAATTACTCCCTTTATCAGGGCACTAACATGAAAAGCGTTTACTTCCACAATTTCTTAAGCATTCAGTATTACTTCAGGAATTAAGTGTCCTTCCCACAAACAAAGAAGTAATTCATCAGATAATCTGAAAACGAACTAAGGAAATTAAGTGGCACAAGCTTGCCAACAATAAAATATTTTTGAAACATTCGATATTAAAATTTCAATTTTAAAGAAATTGACAATTCTAACAGTCTTTCAGTGATACATTATACATCTACATCTACATTTACAATCCGCAAGCCACCCAACGGTGTGTGGTGGAGGGCACTTAACGTGCCACTGTCATAACCTCCCTTTCCTGTTCCAGTCGCTTATGGTTCGCGGGAAGAACGACTGCCGGGAAGCCCCCGTGCGCCCTCGAATCTGTCTAATCTTACATTCGTGATCTCCTCGGAAGGTGTAAGTAGGGGGAAGCAATATATTTGATACCTCATCCAGAAACGCACCCTCTCGAAACCTGGACAGTAAGCTACACCGCGATGGAGAGCGCCTTTCTTGTAGAGTTTGCCACTTGAGTTTGCTAAACATCTCCGTAACGCTATCACGCTTACGAAATAACCCTGTGACGAAACGCGCCTCTCTTCTTTGGACCTTCTCTGTCAACCCGACCTGGTACGGATCCCACACTGATTAGCAATACTCAAGTATAGGTCGAACGAGTGTTTTGTAAGCCACCTCCTTTATTGATGGACTACATTTTGTAAGGACTCTCCCAATAAATCTCAACCTGGCACCCGCCTTACCAACAATTAATTTTATATGATCATTCCACTTCAAATCGTTCCGTACGCATACTCCCGGATATTTTACAGAAGTAACTGCTACCAGTGTTTGTTCCGCTATCATATAATCATACAATAAAGGATCCTTCTTTCTATGTATTCGCAATACATTACATTTGTCTATGTTAAGGGTCAGTTGCCACTCCCTGTACCAAGTGCCTATCCGCTGCACGCTTCCTGCATTTCGCTGCAATTTTCTAATGCTGCAACTTCTCTGTATACTACAGCATCCTCCGCGAAAAGCCGCATGGAATTTCCGACACTATCTGCTAGATCATCGGTCGAAATATAAGGGCGCCTCCTATTCCATTACCTTAGTAGCAAGTGCCAGTTAACAAATATAACAAGACCCCTATAACAAGCGACACACATAATCTGACAAGAGAGAAAACACAACCATCAGATCGTATGTCAAAGCCACAGAGCCAAAAGTGTACACAATAGTTTTTGACAATAAACTTAATTTGTCTATGGGATCCGCACATTGAGAGAGGCAGGCCCTATGTACAGACTGAGAAACCCTTGTAGTCGTCACACACACCGGCTAGCATTTCCGATGTGTATGTCGCCTTATCGGAAACCAGGAAGCCAGTGGAACCCAATGAAAACTCCTAAGTTACCCAAGTTTGCTCCCGCGGCTGGTAGGGCCCAGCCGAACATAAATAACAAATTTGACAGGCACATCTGTGATACAGAAAATTTTATTAGTTAAGATACAAATATCAGATCTTGACATGAAGCGCACAGAACGGAGGAGCGAGATACTGAATACATTCTGGGTACGATACTCTTACGCAAGTCTTTGTGCTTAGTATTTAAATCTGAGACTGACAGTTATCTGTCGAAATATAAGGGCGCCTCCAATTCTGTTGCCTTAGTAGCAAGTGCCAGTAAACAAATGTAAGATAACACGACCCTTTAAACGATCTTCGCCCTAGGTGACACAAGACGTATGAACAAATACAAAGGGCATTCAACTACAATTAAAATATCAGCTCCGTTAAATGGAATACTACAAGCAACTCAGAGGCCTGAGCGGCGTCCTCTACTTATTAGCATCCAATAAAATTTAGAAAGTTGGAGAAGTGAAAATCTCTGTTAGCTTACTGTCTGTATCTCTCCCGCCAGCAAGCAGACAGGTAAATAGCTGACCCTGCTGGCACAACCGTATGGTGACGTAGAACACACCTTAAACTTACCAGGCTCCGTAGACAATAGTAAAACATACTAAAATACACATCAGCATCTTACGCAAGCAGAGCGCTTTAAGGGTTAAATTAAAGCCGCTCACATAAGACCTTAAGAACAACAGCACATCATACGTATAAATATTACAATTCCGCGAAGGTAGCAAGGCTCTGATCGTAATTGAGAGGCTATCTTTCTCTCACACCACCAAAACGTGATGGATCAGGATGAAGTGGTCACAAAGCATAGTTTGAGAGTGCGAGGAATTGTAATACATCTGATTCCAAAATAATAATCTCCATTTGTTTCAATTTAGGCCGGAGAAACCAAGAGTAAATAAATGCCAAACAAAATAAAATCTTGCATGTAAGGAGACATGTTATAAACCTACCGGTCTAACTGAAGGTGACGACAGCATGCTCGAGCGTGTCGTCTCGATACGTAAGCGACTGGACAGAATTCACCCTGACGTTCTTGCAAAAGAACGGATCGGAGAATTGGAGGCATATATTTGCACAACAAAAAGTAGTTCAAAATTTGGAATCGCTAAAGAGAGGCATTGCTTAGACTTACATTAATGGCTTCAAAAGAGGCTTGATGACTTTCACCCAAGCTAAAAACAGATTCCTATTTGCGCAAGTTATTAAGAGAAAACGCCACCTTTGCAAAATTGGGCACAAATTTGCAAAAAAAATTGGTCATGGTAATAAGCCTGGCCATCCTTTTTTATCATTCAGAGGAGGGCATTTTCGCAAATCTCAATGTAGTTCCTGATCGAACTCCTTCTGCCCAGATAAAGTGTCGTAAGAAGGAAATCATCCGGTCGACCAACGTAATTTGGGGTGGTTTAACCGTGAGCCCAACCCCTCTAAGGCAGACCAAGACCTCTTTCAAACTTGGGAGATGCTCTCGAAATGTGGCACTATAAACAACATAATTCAAAGTATTATAAATGGAGTTAAATTTGAGATCTCCCAACACATTGTCCAATAGATGTGACAAAACAGCGACTCCACTCGACAAACGGAAGGAGCCTATTTGAATTTTTACAGTCCATGCAAAAGGCAGTAACGTGTTCAGAGTCCTCAGTTAACGATATCTGATAGTATGCTTGACTGAACTCAAGCACAGGTGCCTCAACAGCAGTAGCACAATTATGGGGGTCGTGAAAGGGAATAGATTCCGTAACAACTTTTTGGTTCATTGCCATGACTTGTCGCGAGTCCCCCACTTCGCCCGTTAGGGACAAAAAATATGGTGTAGGTATACAGTGACGTAGAAGGTCTAATGACCCCGTCACAGAGCATACTGTTCATTAATCCCCGCAAAGTTTTCACGTTGGAGGGGCTGGGAAGGGGGATGAGTACTTACATAGAGTTTGCCGCACCAGAATCTAATCCGTTAGGTGGGTCTTATATTTGACTTTGTTATCAGCCTCCAGTTTACTACACTACTAGCCATTAAAATTACTACACAACGAAGATGACGTGCTACAGACGCGAAATTTAATCGACAGGAAGACGATGCTGTGATATGCAAATCATTAGCTTTTCACAGCATTCACATTAGGTTGGCGCCAGTGGCGACACCTACAACATGCTAACATGAGGAAAATTTCCAGCCGATTTCTCATACACAAACAGCAGTTGACCGGCGTTGCCTGATGAAACGTTGTTGTGATGCCTTGTGTAAGGAGCAGAAACGCGTAATATCACGTTTCCGACTTTGATAAAGGTCGGATTGTAGCCTATCGCGACTGCGATTTATCATATCGCGACATTGCTGCTCGTGTTGGTCTAGATCCAATGACTGACAGCAGAATATGGAATCGGTGGGTTCAGGAGGGTAATACGGAACGCCGTGCTGGATCCAAACGGCCTCGTATCACTAGCAGTCGAGATGACAGGCATCTTATCCGCATGGCTGTAAAGGATCGTGCAGCCACGTCTCGATCCCTGAGTCAGTAGATGGCGACGTTTGCAAGACAACAACTATGTGCACGAACAGTTCGACGACGTTTGCAGCAGCATGGACTATCAGCTCGGAGACTATGGCTGCGGTTACCCTTGACGCTGCATCATAGACAGGAGCGCCTGAGATGGTGTACTCGACGACGAACCTGGGCGCATGAATGGAAAAACGTCGTTTCTTCGAATGAATCCAGGTTCTGTTTACAGCATCATGATGGTCGCATCCGTGTTTGGCGACATCGCCGTGAACGCACATTGGAAGCGTGTATTCGTCGTCGCCATAGTGGCGTATCAGCCGCTCACCTCTCGTTCGCATTGACGGCACTTTGAACAGTCGACGTTACATTTCAGATGTGTTACGACCCGTGGCTCTACCCTTCATTCGATCCCTGCGAAACCTTACATTTCAGCGGGATAATGCACGACAGCATGTTGCAGGTCCTGTGCGGGCCTTTCTGGATACAGAAAATGTTCGACTGCTGCCCTGGCCAGCACATTCTCCAGATCTCTCACCAATTGAAAACGTCTGGTCAATGGTGGCCGAGCAACTGGCTCGTTACAATACGCCAGTCACTACTCTTTATGAGCTATTGCATCGTGTTGAAGCTGCATGGGCAGCTGTACCTGTACAGGCATCCAAGCTCTGTTGGACTCAGTGCCCAGGCGTATCAAGGTTGTTATTACTGCAGATGTGGTTGTTCTGGGTACTGATTGCTCGGGATCTATGCACCCAAATTGCGTGAAAATGTAATCACATGTCAGTTCTAGTATAATGTATCTGTCCAATGAATACACGTTTATCATCTGCATTTCTTCTTGGTGTAGCAATTTTAATGGCCAGTAGTGTAATAAAGACGTCAGGGAACGGGCCCGGAACCTCCAGAAGTTGACTAGCTTACACGGTCCTGGATGACTAACATCAAAATCTGTGTGCAGAGGCTGAACAGAGTTCACTCTTTGAAAACCTTGGCAAGAAAAGAAAACTACTCTTTAACAAGGGAAAAATATAAAAAAGAAAACTGTCAGCACAGCCAAACTATTGTATAAAGCTACATCCCAGACTAACAGAAAAATTCTTAAGTCAATCAGGCACGAAAAGTCGATAATATTAAGCTTCACCTTCCAGAAGCAACATCAGTCCATTCGCAGTCCAACATCTCTGAAATGAAATGCGCAAAGGAGGGAGCTTGCGCATGGTACAAAACTCGAGGTACCAATTATAAGGGAAGAGTGAAATAAGGCTGACAGAGTAGAGCAACGCGGACACAGGTTCATTATTATGTTGGGCAAAAATATAGGGGAGAACCTGACCTGGTGCTGGCCTAATATGAGCAAAATGCTTCGGCAGGACAGGGGAACACCCTCCTGCGTGTTTCTGATGGCATCAGTTGTTTGGCCACAACTCACGCTTTATCAGACACTCGCACACAAAATGCCCTCATCGCCACATAGACTTTCGGCTTAAACTATCTCGGTCGGGTGTTCACTGGTTCGCTCTGGTTCATATGGTGAAAAAGGTAAGACTTAATCCCCCACATTGCTCGTCAAGAAACTTCAGACCTTTGATGCCAGCGACCAAGACATCTAATTCCATAAATGTAGTGGGCTTCTGCGAAAAAGTTACATGTAAATGATCTTTAGGCTTCATACATTCTTGACAAATTCACCCTCTCCATGTTTTAGTTCTAAGGCCGAGACCGCTGTGCAAATGTCCTCAATTTACCTAGCCAGAGTTTAAAAAAAGGCTCTGAGCACTATGGGACTTAACTTCTAGGGTCAGCAGTGCCCTAGAACTTACAACTGCTTAAACCTAACTAAGTACATCACACACATCCATACCCGATGCAGGATTCGAACCTGCGACTGTAGCGGTCGCGCAGTTCCAGAATGTAGCGCCTAGAACCGCTCGGCCACCCCGGCCGGCGCCAGAGTTTCGCCAAGGCACTATGCCCGCCAGAAATGTTTGCGCGGCAAGTCCACTCTTAATGCGGGGGAGGAATAATTTCAGCTCAGTAATCGATTTTCTCAAATCATGCAATGATCCTTGGCTCTGCTGAATCTCCAAAAAATATCCTGCTCAAAAACCTACAGGTTAATGGATACAACAGCTGGAGAACAACAGGATGTGAAACTCCAAAGGCTTTGGCATTTAACCCAGAACAAACAGTCAACCACAAGATAAACTCAACTTGCACACCCTTTTCAATATACAGTTCGACCACTCCCTGAAGCAAATGAACAATAGGATTATGTAAAGTGACGAAAGATTCGATGCTGAGTCTACTTCCTGTTACCTCCCCTTCGTAACCACGTAACCACTAAGCTGAACTAAATGGCTGACAGCCAAATCTCCTTCACTTCCCTCCCCCCCCCACCCCCAGCCGTATTATTTAAGCCCAGAGTACTCACGCCCGCTTGCAACCTTCTGTGTTGGCCAAGCTACTGATCAATTAAACTACCCCGTTACGCATTTGCTTGCAGTTGCCTTAGGTCAGCAAGACGATTATCGAAACGAGTAAGTTCAGCCTGGACCACGTATACCTGCTTTCGAGTCAGCTGGCTGACATCAAGAAATTCAACGTTCTGACACAACGCTACAAGAGTTGCCAAACAAATATTAAGTGTTGTACCTACCTCACCAATGCAGTCAACGGTCTCTCCAAAACGACGCGCAAACGGGATGCCGAATCTGATAGGCTCCCGTAGGCTGCCTGCTGAAGGATTCTCAGTTCATACTATCACTGACCGCTCCTGCAGAATGAAATACTCAGCAAATCCTGACCTCCCTACTTTGTAAAGCTTCCTGAAATACACAACTCAACCAACAGCATTGTATAGTAGATAGTAATACATATACAACGTAATGAACGGTGAATAGTGTTGTCAGCAAGGAAAGAACGGTCTTGTCCTCAGTTTGTTACCAAAAGAACCACACTCTCTCAGTTGATACCGGGCTTGGTGCCATTAGGGTTTCCAGGAAACGAAATGGAGGTGCCTTGACAGCATAGCCGATGGACGAACCAAGCGACACTAGAATTGTCTCATGTGAACGCCAGTTCCTCTCCTGCCATTGAACCCAAAGGCAGTAACCTGCAGATGGCAGACCATAACCATAACTGTTTTCAGCTGTTTACAAACTGCGACCAGATCTTGTTGCGTCTATACACAGCATACATGCAACCTATCATACTACTAGTAACTTGAAAATGAAACTAATGAGAACAAACTGCAAAAGCCAAATATGTGACGCGCTAGTCTCGTGTTGCTTCATCAACTGAGGCTGGCAACTAATTGGGCTGTGGTCAACTTCCAAAGACAATCGCCACACTCGCTGTCGCCCCTGGTAAGGTTAGCAACCGGAACTACATTCTCTTGGAGCAGGTGTACAGGATGCAGACAGTCAAGGAAAATTTAGGGAATTGGTTTAAAAATTTTATTTTAAATATCCCAGTCAGACATTTACAAGTGTCTCCCATATAACTTCGGCTGCGTCTACATGACTAAAAGTGTCTGTCTTTCAGAACCGAAGCAGTTCTCTCCGGTTAAAGATGTTGACAAGACAAGCCCTCAACCTTCTGGTCAAATTGTTAGCGAATTAACGTCATCTGTTTTAGCCAATAGCCTGCGTCGGAGGCAGGTCACCTGTGCCGGGTTCTGAACGGTTCTACAGTGCAGAACACAGCTGCTTCTCTCTCTTGTGGTCGAGACCTCGAGTACTACAGACGTATTTCTTGGTACGCAGAGCTTCTGGCTCTGCGCCCCACAACTCTCCACCAACAGAACTTAACATGAACCGCTTTCCTTCCAATAATCCACTTTGTTTACTTTGTCCGCCCTCCTAGACTGGCCTACATCTGGTAACTCCCTCCCTAGGCATGTCCCTTGGATCCTGCCCATTGAAATATATGCTCTTTATTTTACCTTTTCCAGTTCTATCCACTTAACATCAGCCCTGGACTCCCGCTCTTAAGTCCTGACCGCACGACCTCCTATACAATGTCGTCTTGAGGGGCATACAACAACCTCCCTTCTTTCCCTAGTCTTGAACACAGCCACACCACTGTGCTGGGTCTGAGTCCATAAATACATGAACCGACACTCTCTCGACTTATTTCGGTTCGGACTTACAAGACATCACGATCTGCTCCTGTAATCATTATTATTTGATTAAACACTGTAACCTCCCCACCGAAATATAAAGAAATTTTATTTTAAATGCTAATGAACATTGAGCTAAGTGTAAGCTCCCCAGAGAAATTTTGAAACACAATAGTTGAATGTTAACAAGAATACAACCTAACGTAAGCTCCCAGCAAATAAATTTAATGGCAATAAAAATGAGAATCGCAATCTGACTCAAGGTGTAAGCTGTCACGAAAATAATGAAAAACAATTCAATGGTAATGAGACTTCAGTGACAATGTAAACTCAATTAAACCAAAATATCGGTCTTTGGCCCTGTGCAAAAATCAGAATTAATTTCTTACCTCAGTATAACTGCATGTCAAAGTTCTGCTCTTATTGTTGGCCGCCGCTTGGAGGAAATTGATTGCAAAAATTTTGAATTTACGGGAAGCTTTTCTTTAAGGAATATCAAGGGAATATTTCTTTCATTAAAGAATTCTTTGTTAAAAAAATTGCTTTGAAAACCAAAAATTATTATTGGGGCGATTATTGCACAAATTAGTTACAGTTAATTTCCATTATTAGCTGAGCGCATTTAAAAATAATATACCTCATCCTGAATCTTGACCAGAGTGCCATGTCGACGACCGCCGACTCCTCACACACAACTGCACTCGACTGCTACTACCGACATACTGCTCTGCCCTACTGCTACTGACAGATTGCCCACTGACTACTGCTCGCAACTGTACTGCACGATTACTACTGACAGAGTACCGCTCGCAACTCTCGCGCGGTCAAGCGCAGACTAGCCACGATAAATGGCTCTCTGGTCAGAGACTCTGCAATGCCTCGCCACAACATACGTGTTTCAACACTCATTCTGTATACTGGACTGGATTGTATAGCTGTTGAGGCTTCTCCACGTCTGTTCAGATCATAGAAGAGTCTCAGATTCACATCTCCATTTAGCTAGTTAACCTAGACCTAATGTGTAGAACAAACTTTCAGCAATCTTAGGACAAATCTCACGCAGTCAATCTTAGCTGTTTTCCACACTGAGCTGCGTCATTTCTCACCTCGATCAGGCAACGAATTTTAGGAATTTCCCGAGGTAAATGAACAATGAGCTGCTGGAAGGCACCGCGCCGCTGCAGTCTCCCAATCGTCGCCACTTTTCTAGCTCCTTTGTGGAACATGAATCATCGCGTGGTCAGAGTAGTGATCCCCCACTATTGTGAGTGCCAACTAGAGCTTTCGAAATTTTTCAGCTACTGGAAATGATGGTCTGTGGCTGCTGCTAGTGGTGAGAGAAGCCACTGTTGCGCCCTACTTGGCTCAGCTTTTGCTTAGCAATGAAATGTGTGTATGTTCGTAGTCAGCTGTCACTGGTCAGAGCAAGTACTGACGGCGAAGGCAACAAAAATTGTGTGCTGGTGAACATGCAGTGTTACAAAAGCTGAACTTGACACGTCTGCTGAGGTAGGTGGAAACAGCCGGATTTCACTCACCGGTACAGGGGGTTACACGATTGGTAGAGGAACGTAGAGATGAGACTCTGAGAGATACCATACAAACTACAAGTCTTTGCTCCATGAGTCTTCGAAAAGTGATTTCGTGACGGACATGAGGTGTTGCGGTGAGTAGCAAAGAAGAGGTGGCGACACGTCGTTTTGGTTCCTGTTGGTGTACGGCTGCTGTGGTGATCGTGGATCTTGTCACAGCAGCTGCGGCGGTCGCTGAAGTCGGTCCTCCTAATAAGGATCTGTTATAGCTGTGATAGCTGCACGCCCCCACCCTGTGCAACTATCTCCATCCACATGTATACTCTGCAAGCCACTCTGCAATGACTCGTGTATTTTGTACCAGTGTTTACAGCTTTCTGTACCGACTGCCTGTATGGCTTTGTACCCAGCCTAATCTTTCTTTCTGCGCTGACCCTTATGTGGGATATATGCTGGAGGTAGCAGAACTGCTCCGAAGCTCTCCAGATATGCTCAATAGTGTTTGACAGAAAATGTCGACTTTTTCTAATGATACCGATCTAATCTCCACCAGAATTTCTGTTACACTTCTGTATTATTCGTTATAATTACCTATAAACAACTAAGCATCAATTTGTTACTTGCTATCACGCCTATTTAATCAGATTCCACCCGCCGAACTGTGTTCGAGAGTTGTACGAACTAACGTAAACGATTTCCTTAACAGGTGAAATGCGCTTTCTCAAATCTCTCCCAAAAATTCCAATTTTCGATTTATTTTCCCTACTGTCGATTTTGCCAGTTGGTCATATTTCGAATAACTTCTTAGTATTACTTCCAAATAGCATTATTCCAAATATTTAAACGATGGACGGGAGGGAGTTGGCTTCTTTTATTGCAGATAGTCTTCACGTAAATTAAAATGGTTCAAATGGCTCTGAGCACTATGGGACTCAACTGCTGTGGTCATAAGTCCCCTAGAACTTAGAACTAGTTAAACCTAACTAACCTAAGGACATCACACACATCCATGCCCGAGGCAGGATTCGAACCTGCGACCGTAGCGGTCATGGGGTTCCAGACTGTAGCGCCTTTAACCGCTCGGCCACTCCGACCGGCTCACGTAAATTACTAATTGCAGTATGTAGATGATGCTTCAATCATGGGAAGGAGAGTTTAGTCAACATCCATCACACCTTTGTTGACAGAAATACAAAACAGCCATGTGTTATCCGTTCTCTATGTCAAAGAGTGTTGAAAAACTGTCAGCACACTTCACAATGGAGCGTACAAGAACTTACCAGCACTAATGATTCCTACATGTCTTCTATCTCCATCATTCTAAAGGGAACAAATTCGCATACCGAAAGACGCACAAGATCAGCGACGCAAGATTTTATTTTGAGAATGAAAATATGCTCCAAGTAGGCCTGGACCATGTTTTCATTCTCAAAACACGCTGAGGCTACGGACCGCCACAATAACAAAATTTTAAACGATATTTTACTTTCAGATTCTCCGGGGGTAATAAAGAACAAAACGTAACACTGTGATAACGAATAATAAAATCAAAATGGAGGAGGAGCGGAACAAAAACGCATTATTCTCTTACTATATGTGAAGGGAGCTAGTGAATGCGTGGGAACAATTTTCCGCCGTCAGGGCATATTCGATCCACTGAAAGAGCAGCAAAATCACAGATGTGGTCTACTGCACGAAGGATGATATTATCAAGCTGCAGAAGCCTGGAATCTCTGAAGTCGCTTGGGATAGTCCTGGCTGTGGCCGCCAGTATTTTATTTTGGTAGAAGCTCGCCTTGGTGCAACTCAGTACGCGTGAAGTAGCATGTGGTATAAAAGTGGAGTGAGGTACAAGCAGCAGATGATACAATATGTACCAGTTCCGTGGGAGAATCCGCCAATTGTACTGAACTTACTTCTGACTAGTCGGCACATTCGGGTATTAGGCGCCGAAACGCCAGGCTTCTCTTATTAATTATTTATATACTTTTCATTGTATTTAAGCCGGTTTTTAGTATGACACTCTCTCATGGTTACCCTACGACTCTATCGTTTTTTTATTAAATTGCGCTAGTTTTGAGAAACATAAGAGTAACGATATCGCAACCGAAATGCTTCGGACACTTTAGGGTCGCTTTGGCGCACCTGGGAGACGAAGTACTTCGGTTGCGCTAATCAGACTGTTTCGGGCGTTCTTCAGAGCCGGACATGTATCTCTGCTTCGAGCGGACGTGTCGTACTCTGTGTCGGAAGTGGATAGAAAAGTTACAGTACTGTTAAGAAAGCCATGTCGGGTGTTGTAAAAGACAGTGTAAAATGAGTGAATATTTGAATAATAACCAAACAGGAAACACTAATGAGAAGTGTCGCCTACCATCATTGTCAGTATAAAGATCTTGCCCTCTGTAGATATAGAGACTAACCTGGGCAAGTGGCATCCCACGAAAAGGACACTCACAGGTTCAAATTAACAGCGTAGCAGCCTCCACCGAAAAAAGATCCCACGACCGACGAGCTGTCTTCTGCGCTGGGGCACAACTTTGGAAGACTCAGGTTGGTGGAAAGAACGGTTAGAGACTCTTATTCTATCTCTGAAGTTCTCTCCAGCTTCCAAATCTGATTTCCAAAGCACACATAATTTATACTTTGCAGAATAACGCACACCAGGGAGTCATTGTGACAATTTGGAAACTACCGTCATTCTATCGAAAATCGACTCCTGTAACCTTCGTGACAACTGATAACTTGTAGCCTTCGTGACAACTGATAACTGTAGCAGGGAGAAATATCAGTAAAGAAAATCTGAAGTGGCACTGGCGTAGCGGTAAATACACTACCGGACATGAAAAGTGAAGCGCCCAGAATACATGGTCGGATATCAATGTAACTTCGTTGACGTGCACTCCGCTTTCAGATACGCAGATGATCAGAGTTGCAGTTCTCTGTGGCAGGAAAAACGGCCACCAGAGTGAATTCAAAATGGTTCAAATGGCTCTGAGCACTATTGGACTTAACGTCTGTGGTCATTAGTCCCCTAGAACTTAGAACTACTTAAACCTAACTAACCTAAGGACATCACACACATCCATGCCCGAGGCAGGATTCGAACCTGCGACCGTAGCAGTCGCGCGGTTCCGGACTGAGCGCCTTAACCGCGAGACCAACGCGGCCGGCGGCAGAGTGAATTAGTGTTGTTTGTCTTAAGTGTTCTTACTAGGCCTGGTAGGTTATCTGAGGGGCATGAACGACGTGAGATGTTGAGTAATCCCTGTGAAGGGCACTGAGATAGTGTACTCGTATGAGATAGCAGTATTACCACTTGACAGAGTTTGAAAAGGGCTTCATTGTGGCTCCCCATTCGGCTGACTGGCTGAACAGTGCAAATACGGGTTAGTGGGACACTTGGATGTGACAATGGTTCAGTGTTGGACTCTAAGGGAACTCGACGACTGGCATACCCGTCGTCGAGATTCTGGTCGGCGACATCCGATCACCACAAGGTACGATTGCTGTATTGTCTACCAAGCACATCTGTGCTTGCCATCCTGCAACCAGTAACGGACTCTCTGCAAAATGCTGTGTCATCTCACATCATTCGGCGAAGACTAGTATCAGCCGCTAAATTCTGTCATCTCATACCACTGGGCGAAGATTACTAGAATCAGCCGGATTAACGAATTATCGCCCAGTGTTGTTGTTAACACATCACAAACGGCTGCGTCTGGAGTGTTACTTGACCAGGAAGCATGGACTGCTGATGAATGGCTTCGCACTTTCAGCGATGAATATCGCTTCTGCATTACCCCGGACGACCATCATCGGTGAATATTGGTGCTACCAGGAGAGAAGTCTCATTCTTCCGATGGTTCGGAGAGGCACAGCGATGTTATTCCTGGCTTCACGGTGTGAGGAGCCATGGGGTACGACAACAGGTAACGGCTACTGGCGACTGTGGGAACTCCGACAGCACGACGGTACACCACGGACGTCTTGCCTCTTTATGTGTTACCTGCCATGTGATAGCACTGAGGTGCCATTTTTCAAGAGGACGTGTCTCTATGAACCGTCTATGTTGAAGCACCTCCATGGGCAGCACAATCACCACATCTGTCCTCACAGAACATATGTGCGACCAGATTGTACGTCAACTCCATCCCTATGCCTGTATCCAGGAATTAAGTGTTGGGGGACAGCTTTCCTCAGGATGTAATACAACGGCCTTATGACACAATTCCCAACCGCATCAGTGAGTACGTCAGGGCCAGAGAGGGGTGCAAACTCATGTTGATACTTCCTGGCAGATTAAAACTATCTGCTGGACTGTGACTCGAATTTAGGACAAACTGAGACACCCAAGCAAGACTCACGACCCGTCCTCGCAGGTAGAGCACTTGCCCACAAAACGAAATGGTCCTGACTTCGAGTCTCCGTTTGGCTCATAGTTTTAATCTGCGCTGCAAAGTGGAAACCTCATTCTGGAGTCATGTTGATAATTGCATTCTTACGCAAGCTTCTTTGTAAATTTTACACGATTTTTTGATTAATGAGGATTCACTTCGTTTCCACTTCCCCTTCTAGCTGTAGCACTATCTTTGTCAGGTATTATATATAATATTGTTGAAGACCACTGCAAGGGGAAAATTCTTTCACTTTTACTACTTTTGACGGCAGGGTAGCCAAAATAATACCGAAATGACAAGAACATATTCGATAACAATGTAAACCCATGTAGAAGGCCTCTGTTGCACATAGAACAATCCCTTCTTGGCACTCGGAGAGTAGTGTACTACTGCGGTAACCGCAGGTGCTGTGCTGAACCCCAACTAATTAACTGTTTGCTGCGTGAGTCATGCCGCCATTAGTAACAGCTGCCACAGACTGCTCGGGGGAGCCCCCTGCCAAATGACAAAGTGTCGCGCTCCTGGCACTGCTGGGAAGAAGGGGTGGGGGTGGGGCTGGGGGTGGCCTGGTGACGGCGTTCCTCGCATAATGGACAAGGCATCGCCAGCAGCTACACATTCGTTAACCCCTCAATTCCTGAACAAAATTTCTTCATGGAAGGAAAACATAAACAGATTATCTCGGCCTAGTAGTACCTGAAACACTCAGGACTTCGCATCATGCGTCAGAGGGGCTGGTAGCTTTGTGTAGAATTTTCACCTGTCGGTACCAGCGCTCTGAAACGGCTAACCTTACATTTATATGAATGGCACTGGTATGACGCGAATTCCCAACGCCCGGTGTTACGGGGTTAATCAACCACGTCCGATTTATACCTTATAGCCTGGTCAAGAGGACCAGAAAAAGTCGCACAGGGGAAAAAAGGTGTAGTCGTAAATTTTTGTAAAGTAGTAGGTTGGTGACTCATGAACAACATACGAAAATGTTCTTCTAGTGAAAATGTTTGTCTAGCGAAAATGTTCTCCAGTAGTAAATGAAGCTACATTAAGGATAGGAACTTTTTAGTCTTAATTTTATTGGCTTAAAACATTCCTTAGAGAAACTATTTTTAAGGTTGATTGGTGTAAAATGCACCGTAAATGTTAAAATTTTACTGCAAAGGAGTCTGGGACATCCGAGTGCTCGAATGCAACCGATTTAATACTATGGTATTTATCGGCGGAATAGCGGTCCTGTTAGATTCTGATAGCATCACAGACGGCATTAATATCAACTAAAATACCATTCACAACTAAAATACCATTCACGGGATTTCTCTCCATAACATGATTAAGGTAAACAGTCTGAAAGCACTTCTCGTATCCATTTAACTTTTCACTTCGCTTGTTTTATTTTTGTGCGAATTAAAACTTAAGTGCTTGAAAATGATTAACAAAAGTATTCATATGGATATAAAAGGTTTGGAAAGTAATCCCAGTCGTGCAAATAAAGCTTCGGTTGGTAAGCGGAAGCTGGTTAATCGATATAATTTCGTCAAAACGAGAGCTGGCGTTGCCGATTAAGCTTCAATATTAAAAACCAGAAGTTGAAACTTTAAATTCTTGTTTTCTAAAAACAGCATTTTTCAGCTTGGCAGGAGCTACAACTGATGAAATTCATACGAAATTCCATTATGCTTCTTTGTAACTTGAGAAACGGCGTTTTCTCTATTGTAGTGCGTAAGATTTTTGCGAAATATTTAAATTTCGATTTTTGGTTCACGTGTTTATAACGACTTTTTTGTCGAAAAGATTGCCTTTTATTTCAGAGAACCGCCATTTTATTGAAAACATTTTTTTTAAAATATTCCTTCGAACTACAATATACAATATCATCAGTTTCAAAGCAGGTTTTGTAATTGTGCTCTTGGCTGAAAGTTGTGGCATTCAGAGGTACTACCAACCGCACTTGTACTACAGGAAGGCCTTACGTCGATGTTGTGTAGTGTCCTATGGATGCAAGTTTTTTACTTTAAAAATACATAATACAATGTTAATGATGTACAATAAAGGTCTAACCACCGCTTTGTAATTTGTCTGTTATTTTATTTTAAAAAATCGTGAACATCGGTCCAAAATTGAGTGTCATATCCCGGTCAACCACCTTATATTTCTTACAAGAAAGGTCCTATTCATTACTTTTTTAGAAGTAATAGTTTCCGCATTGCGACGGATGCATCAAGGACAGTTTATTAAAAGTAGTGCTTTAATGGTACAGATTAAACTTTCTAATGAACTGGGTTAAGAAGAAGTATTAAATATGTACGCCATGTCTAAGTGGAGTAGAGCCACATTAAGCGATAAAATGTGTGCTTGGAGAGTAAACGAGTGGAGTGGGTGGCTATAGAGCAGGCTGTTCCAACCGAGCTCCAGGGAGCCGGAGCGCTCCGGAGCGCTCACTGCGGCAGCTCGGAGCCCGCGTGGAGGGGGAAAGCGAACTCACTGCCCCCTGGCCGCATGCAGCCGTAATAATCCGTGCTCAATGACGGCTATGACTAGCCGCGGGAGCTCTGTACCTCTATTGGAGGATACCTTTCTATTCATTGAGAGGGATGATCGACCGCAGTGTTTTGTATGTCATAAAGTATTTAATTCTGCGAAGAGGTACAATACACAGAATTAAATACAGTCAGGTAGAAGGCGTTGCACGCAGAGAACAGGTAGCCAGGCTTAAGAACGACATACCAGTAGACGTATGTTTAAAAACGGATTCGTAATACGGAGGGTATCAAAACATGCAACATAGTTCGTGTTCTGTAATGCACCAAGAGGCACTGTGTGCTGAAACAGTAGAGCTAGGTGGCGTAATGAAAGATGTCGTGAACTGCGTGAATTTTGTGCGTCGTCAAAGGATTCCTGAAAGATGTGGAAGCGGAGTATGGGGATATATCTTACCACAGTACAGTTCGTTGGCTGAGTCGGGGAAAAGTTCTTGATGTTTTCTTTGCCATTAGTGAGGAAATACCCATTTTCTCGAAATGAAAGGGGAAGAAATGCGTTGTCTGAAAGATATAAAATGGATATCAGACCTGGCGTTCCTAGCTGACATAACTATGCATCTGAATAATTTAAATATGTCATTGCAGGGCAAAGGGCAGCTAATCGTTGACATGCACAACCAGATCAAAGTGTTCATGGAAAAGTTACATTTATTTGAGAGACAGATGAGTAATGGACATCTAACGTTCTTCAATCATCTTGCTTCTTTAAAACTACCTGAAGGTAATACTTAAAGCAGCTCATCACGTCGTTTGAAACACGATTCCGAGGCCTCACTAGTTTGGAAATGGAACTTAAGGTGTTCCGCACTCCTTTTTCAGTTTCCACCGATGACTTGTCATCGTCACTTCAATTGGAGATTATTGATTTGCAAAATTCAACTTTGTTGAAAGAGAGGTACTACAACACGTTATATTTGTCACGATGGTAGTGTTCATTACAGAAAAAACATTTCCCAAACTTCACAACAATGCCGCTCAGATCATGTGCATGTTTGGATCTACGTTTTGATGTGAGCAGCTTTTCTGAGCAATGAAAACAGTTATAAAGTAAGGAACGATCGCTTCTTCAGGATGCAACAATGAAGGCCATCCTCCGCATTAACGCTGCGAACATTTTGACGCCTGATATTTCCGATCTTTCAATGAAAAGAAAATTTCAAACTACAGAGGCCCAATAAATTTAGTATGCAATTTCTTGTAGAACATTTGTTTCTTATTTATTTCCTGAAGATCGTATTTCCTGGTGTAGCACGTCACCACGTCTTAGCAGCTAAGAGTGTGAGGTTGTCGGTCTTGTAAGACGCAGCTGGCACATCAGAACGCTTGCCTTGCCGCCTGCCTCAGCCAGCCGTGCCACGTGCCGGCGTGCCGGCCCACTTGACTGGTCACAGCGAGCGACGCGGCTCCCTGGAGCAGGGAGCGATCCGCGGCTCACAGCGGAGCCCACGAGCTGGAACAGCCTGCTATAGAGGGTAGAATCGTGAGGAAAGGTAGGTCGACAGATTGTGCTCATGCACTTCCTTTCCTGATTGGTCTGCAGACTAAAGACCTAGCAGATGTTTCCCCAGCGTATCTACCCCACTGAGTGACAAAAAGCAACTTCAGGCTGTTTCACAAAGTTATACACACTCTCCATAGTGTACTTCATGAATCACTGGCGACACAGTGCACACACATACCTGGAGCGGGGGAGGTGGGGAGGTGTCTATTTAACACAACATTTTGTGGGAAATTTAATGTAGTTCAGTTTAGTAGTGGAAAATACTGGAAAGTTATTCAAGAAAAACATAAATAAGTTACCTTTAATCGTCCACCACCAAAACCCGCTCACCACCACCCCCACTAACCTCATGTTCGCACCCCACCGGTGAGAATTTTGAATGTGTTTTTCTTGAGACTCCCGCCTACCACTATACTAAAAATTTGTGACTACAAAGTTTTTCCTCTAATTTTCCTTCGTTGACTGGACTACTACATTTAAACAACATATTGCAACATCAACGCTTTATTTAACACTCATCTGTCGGATCTGCTGTTCCAAACCGAAAGACTTTTGAGTTCCTTTTCTGCATGTTGTTTACACAGTAATGATGTCAGTATATATGTACAGTGGTCAAACGTTTATGATTTAAATTTCAATAAATAAGTAATCCAGTCATCTGTCTGCAGACTGAAGTTTCAGAGCTCTTACTTCAAAACAAATGATTATTCCCTGTTTCTACCTGTGAATTTGTTTGTATGAATCGGTTTACACCTTCGGGATGTTTCCCATAGCTGTACGCGAACATGAGAATGGGATACTCGCTCCAGTATATTCCCAACCGAGTCTTCTACCTTACTGCCAGCTCGCCTGGTATTTGGTTGAAAAGACCCTGACTGCTCAATGGATAAGAACTGTAACAACCCGCTAGATCTTTAATGGCAGCGAATGTAAAGCACATATAAAAAGTGTAAATCAGTTTAAACTTCTGGCTGTCTTCCTGTTCTGCTACGCCATTCAATCTTAAAATACTCGTCTATTTGAACTACTCTCCACGCTATTAGTTTTCTCTACACATACGTTATTTATCTCCAACTTTCACTTTTTGGCCCTACCGTATAGGAAATCTTTTGTCTGAAGGGAACTTTATACCAACAATTAGACAAGTCCCTGATCTCAAATTATTTGCATTACAAAACTTTGTTTCACTTGCTTAAGAAATTCAGCACGGTGTGGTGCTATACACTCTGCAGTCATGTCGTGGCATTGACGCAAAGAAACTATGGATATTCTCCAATGGAATCTTCATTCACTCTTCCGTTTGTGAGTCCATGAGGTATCGAAATATTTGCGGTGGTTACCCGAGGAAAATAATGCCAGCTAACAACACATCAGATCTATTTGATGAGGAACATATCAGGCGAACTTGAAAGCCAGAGAAATAATAAATAAACGTCTTGGCAGACTAGAAGTATGTCCTGGACTCACGACCCGACTATTTAAAAATTGTGTTCGATACAGCCTGATAGGCTGTGTTTTAGCCGTTTCTCTGACATATCCCTTCTTCGATGAGTGCTAATTACGTAAGGTACGCTGGAGAACTTCTATGATGTTTGCACGCACCAAAGAAGGTTAATAAACAATAGTGTGTGTGTGAATTCCCAAGGGAACCGACTGCTTAGGTCCTCGGTCCCTAGACCTACACACAAACTGACTTATGCTAAGAACAACGCACACACCCATGCCTCAGAGAGGACTAGAACCTCCGACGGGAGGGGCCGCGCAGTCCGTGACATGACGCCCTAAACCATGCGGCCACTCCGCGCGGCGAAAAAATAGTACTCGCCTTCTAACGTTATCTGTACCTGGATTAATACATTTCTCATGATTATTGAACGAAAATTTTTAAAATCTAGAGTTACTTGAAGGAAGGTCAATAACACAGGTATCAAAACAAACATGATATAACGATTGCTTCGTAGTTCCCTCATCACTTGGGCGTCAGTACCGCTTGTTGCTTCCAACGACACAAATCATCGGGCTTTGAGTATGTCCTCTGTCACTCAACAGCCTTAGAAGTGTAGTTTTCGATCGCTAATACACTCCTGGAAATGGAAAAAAGAACACATTGACACCGGTGTGTCAGACCCACCATACTTGCTCCGGACACTGCGAGAGGGCTGTACAAGCAATGATCACACGCACGGCACAGCGGACACACCAGGAACCGCGGTGTTGGCCGTCGAATGGCGCTAGCTGCGCAGCATTTGTGCACCGCCGCCGTCAGTGTCAGCCAGTTTGCCGTGGCAAACGGAGCTCCATTGCAGTCTTTAACACTGGTAGCATGCCGAGACAGCGTGGACGTGAACCGTATGTGCAGTTGACGGACTTTGAGCGAGGGCGTATAGTGTGCATGCGGGAGGCCGGGTGGACGTACCGCCGAATTGCTCAACACGTGGGGCGTGAGGTCTCCACAGTACATCGATGTTGTCGCCAGTGGTCGGCGGAAGGTGCACGTGCCCGTCGACCTGGGACCGGACCGCAGCGACGCACGGATGCACGCCAAGACCGTAGGATCCTACGCAGTGCCGTAGGGGACCGCACCGCCACTTCCCAGCAAATTAGGGACACTGTTGCTCCTGGGGTATCGGCGAGGACCATTCGCAACCGTCTCCATGAAGCTGGGCTACGGTCCCGCACACCGTTAGGCCGTCTTCCGCTCACGCCCCAACATCGTGCAGCCCGCCTCCAGTGGTGTCGCGACAGGCGTGAATGGAGGGACGAATGGAGACGTGTCGTCTTCAGCGATGAGAGTCGCTTCTGCCTTGGTGCCAATGATGGTCGTATGCGTGTTTGGCGCCGTGCAGGTGAGCGCCACAATCAGGACTGCATACGACCGAGGCACACAGGGCCAACACCCGGCATCATGGTGTGGGGAGCGATCTCCTACACTGGCCGTACACCACTGGTGATCGTCGAGGGGACACTGAATAGTGCACGGTACATCCAAACCGTCATCGAACCCATCGTTCTACCATTCCTAGACCGGCAAGGGAGCTTGCTGTTCCAACAGGACAATGCACGTCCGCATGTATCCCGTGCCACCCAACGTGCTCTAGAAGGTGTAAGTCAACTACCCTGGCCAGCAAGATCTCCGGATCTGTCCCCCATTGAGCATGTTTGGGACTGGATGAAGCGTCGTCTCACGCGGTCTGCACGTCCAGCACGAACGCTGGTCCAACTGAGGCGCCAGGTGGAAATGGCATGGCAAGCCGTTCCACAGGACTACATCCAGCATCTCTACGATCGTCTCCATGGGAGAATAGCAGCCTGCATTGCTGCGAAAGGTGGATATACACTGTACTAGTGCCGACATTGTGCATGCTCTGTTGCCTGTGTCTATGTGCCTGTGGTTCTGTCAGTGTGATCATGTGATGTATCTGACCCCAGGAATGTGTCAATAAAGTTTCCCCTTCCTGGGACAATGAATTCACGGTGTTCTTATTTCAATTTACAGGAGTGTATGTTTAAAAAGTATTCGGCCTTTACTGAAAGTCAGGCTGAAGTGAAAATTGTTTGAAAACACAATATTTTTCCGCTTAACGTTCCAGCATGTGTTCACTGTCCGCCTTCGGAGACTGCAGACTTCGAAGAGCAGTGCTGATCTTCAACAACTCTGTTTTCCTATTTACTTTCTGAGGGATGAAGACAGTAAAATCTAAGAAACAAGGGCTGTGAAAGGACTATAATTTAAATCGACGGTGAAAGCCGAAAATTTGTGCCAGACTGGGATTCGATACGCTGACCAGTGCGCCAGCCGGAAACTGCGCTCATTGCAGCTGCACAGACTACGCTAGCACGTCTCCCGTCGGATTCAAATTCTCAACCTATCCAAACACTACTAAAGTAGCTGGCCGGAGTGGCCAAGCGGTTCTAGGCGCTACAGTCTAGAACCGCGCGACCGCTGCAATCGCAGGTTCGACTCCTGCCTCGGGCATGGGTGTTTGTTATGTCCTTAGGTTAGTTAGGTTTAATTAGTTCTAAGTTCTAGGGGACTAATGACCACAGCAGTTAAGTCCCATAGTGCTCAGAACCATTTTTGAACTACTAAAGTAGTGGCCCTTGCTCATTATCCTCGTTCGAGCCTGGTATACATCCGCACTGAAGAGTTCACTGGTGGTCTTCCCTTATATATATATATATTATATACACTGAACACGTGAGGAAATACTGACCCTACGACTTATCTTAGAAAATAGATCGAGGGAAGGCAAACCTACGTTTCTAGCATTTGTGAACTTAGAGAAATCTTTTGACTGGAATACTCTCTTTCAAATTATGAAGGTGGCAGGGGTAAAATACAGGGAGCGAAACGCTATTTACAATTTGTACGGAAACCAGATGCCAGTTATAAGAGTTGAGGGGCATGAAAGGGAAGCAGTGGTTGGGAAGGGAGTGAGACAGGGTTGTAGCCTATCCCCAATGTTATTCAATCTGTATATTGAGAAAGCAGTAAAGGAAACAAAAGAAAAATTCGGAGTAGAAATTAAAATCCATGGAGAAGAAATAAAAGCTTGAGGTTTGCTGATGACATTGTAATTCTGTCAGACACAGCGAAGGACTTAGAAGAGCAGCTGAACGGATGGACAGTGTCTTGATAGGAGGATATAACATGAACATCAACAAAAGCAAAACGAGGATAATGGAATGTAGTCGAATTAAATCGCGTGATGTTCAGGGTATTAGATTAGGAAATGAGACGCTTAAAGTAGTAAATCGGTTTTGCTATTTGGGGAGTAAAACAACTGTTGATGGTCGAAGTAGAGAGGATATAACATGTAGACTGGCAATGGCAAGGAAAGCGTTTCTGTAGAAGAGAAATTTGTTAACGTCGAGTATAGATTTAAGTGTCAGGAAGTCGTTTCTGAAAGTATTTGTATGGAGTGTGGCGATGTATGGAAGTGAAACGTGGACGATAAATAGTTTGGACTAGAAGAGAATAGAAGCTTTCGAAATGTGGTGCTACAGAAGAATGCTGAAGATTAGATGGATTGATCACATAACTAATGAGTAGGTATTGTATAGAATTAGGGTGAAGAGAAATCTGTGGCACAACTTGACTAGAAGAAGGGATCGGTTGGTAGGACATGTTCTGAGGCATCAAGGGATCACCAATTTAGTATTGGACGGAAAAAATCAAGAGATGAAAACATTAAACAGATTCAGAACGATGTAGGTTGCAGTAGGTACTGGGAGGTGAAGAAGCTTGCACAGGGTATAGTAACATGGAGAGCTGCATCAAACCAGTCTCTGGACTGAAAACCACAACAACAACATACACTAAAGAACCAAAGAAACTGATACAACACCTGCCTAATATCGTGTAGGGCCCCCGCGAGCACGCAGAAGTGCAGCAACACGACTAATGGGATGGACTCGACTAATGTCTGAAGTAGAGCTGGAGGGAATTGACTCCATGAATCCTGATGGGATGTTCATAAATCTGTAAGAATACGAAGGGGTGAAGATCTCTTCTGAACAGCACCTTGAAAGGCTACACAGATATGCTCAATAATGTTCATGTTTGGGGAGTTTGGTGGCCAGAGGAAGTATTTAAACTCAGAAGAGTGCTCCTGGAGCCACTGTGTAGCAGCTCTGGACGTATGGGGTGTCGCATTGTCCTCCTGGAATTGCCCACGTCCGTCGGAATGCAGAATACACATGCATGGACGCAGGTGATCAGACAGGATGCTTAGGTACGTGTCACCTGTTAGAGTCGTATCTAGACGTTTCAGGGTCCCATATCACTCCAACTGTACACGCCTCACACCATTATAGAGCCTCAACCAGCTTGAACAGTCCCATGCTGACTTCCAGACTCCATGGATTGATGAGGTTGTCTCCATATGCATACACGTCCATCCACGCGATACAATTTGAAACGACACTCGTCCCACTAGGTAACATGCTTCCAGCCACCAATCGCCCACTGTCGGTGTTGAGGGCGGTTTCTTTGGCGCTTCGTTGTATTTGGTGACTGTTCTCCTCTTTTTTCGGACATGCATATTATTTTGGTCACTCTGTAAATTATGTTTCTTACGTAAATGTCGATGTGCATAGCTCACACAAAGCAAAACCATAAACTTGCAGCTGAGTAATCTTTGACTGCTGCTTCAATAGCTTTGTGTTGCTTCACCTGCTCTGGCTGACAGCGCCAGCTAAGTTACATACATTTTAAGTTGAGTAGTCTTGAGTAGCAGGTATATTTTGACGAATGACCAGGAAATTTTCTTTCTGAGTGTGACATGAGATTGATGGAATTGATCAATATTTTTGATGCAGTTATGGAGAGAGAACTAGGGAGATTATTAGTGAGTGTTTTGCGAATGTTGATAGACTGAGGTAAGCCAGCAAATGCGTAGCATTGTTTTGTGTTATTGAGACTGTAGTAACGAAGCTCAGATACTGGGATTGTTATGTGGATTGCTCTGACAGGATGGTGAGATTGCTTTTGCTTAAGGTTATTTCTTAAAATCATGTTATGTAAGTATTGTTGTGAAGATAAGTTGATTTTTGAAGCATTACTTTTAAATATAGAGTTTCATTTGAATTTTGTCATTCAGTTAATTATGTATGCATGCGCTATGTACATTGTGGTATGGAATTTTCAGTCGTAGTTGCTTTGCTTCTGCGTCCAGTGTGCTGCTTTCAAATGTTGAAATGTGTGTGAAATCTTTTGGGACTTAACTGCTAAGGTCATCAGTCCCTAAGCTTACACACTACTTAATCTAAATTATCCTAAGGACAAACACACACACCCATGCTCGAGGGAGGACTCGAACCTCCACCGGGACCAGCCGCACAGTCCATGACTGCAGCGCCTTAGGCCGCTCGGCTAATCCCGCGCGGCTGTGCTGCTTTCCAGATATCTGCAAAAATATTTCTCAAGAGACGAGACAAATGAAAATTCTGCGTAATTCAGTTGCACATTTATTTCGGAAGTTACGCAGCACTGCATATTTTAGAAACAGTTAGCTTCAGTTTGTAGACAGTGTTAAGAAAATAATATCAAGTCTTTGTATAATTCAGTACAGTCAGATTTTTGCACAATACACAAATTTAAATTAGGAATTAGTTTGTTTGGTAATCATTTTTGAGAAATTTTGGCACATAGTTTTAAGATGGTGCTGACGCACACTAGGCTCTAACTCTTGCGGGAATCAGTGAAGTGTCACGAGTATTGAGAATAATGCGCAAGGGAAACAGGAGCACTTACTAGTAGTGTGTGGATCAGTTGAGAACTTGGGTCTGATGAGAGGTGTGCTAGGGTAGTCCATGCAATTGCGATGACCACTGTGTCCGGATGGCGCAGTGGTCAGTGTGTAGGTGTCTCCATTGATTCCGATACTCGAAAAGCAGACATAAATTCCCTGTGCAGTGTGCCAAATAAAGACACAATTATAGGTCACCTGTGTTCCCTCGGCAGTTGCAGTAACAACCCAAAAGTAATATTAGGAAACTTCAGCGAATATTACTGTTGTAACTGACAATTCGAACGTTTTTACAACACAACTTTTATTTACGTGAGTCTGCATGGAAATGACTGAGAAACAACGAAAAGTCACAATCACAAAGCCAGTGTTTCCTACTAGAGGCAACAAAAGATAACTTTTTTTTCCTCACAAAAGTCCGTTACAACACATATACACATAATTCCAAGTTCTATTCCGATGGCGAAGACGTAGTCTTCCATGGAGACGTCCTAGAGGTCAGTCTCGGCGTGAACTGACGTCCGGTGTTGGTTGTAGCCTTTAAATAGTATTGGCCAGCCAATCAGATATTGGTGTAGTAATACTTCCTGCAGGAAGTAGTACACGGAATGTCTGTTTCCAAAACATCCGATGTTTACGATTGCTTACGCCTTTGGGCATAGGCAACCTCGGTCCTGTGTCGTGTTAGATGTGTTGCCGGCCCGCAGGGGCTACCTAGGCGGCGGCGCAACAATTATCCTGCATGGAACCTACGTCGAGAGGATAGGTTTGGGTGATTAATCGCAGGATTCATTGGCGAAATTAACTGAGTGACAATCAAGACGGAGACTAACTATAATCAGTACCCAAAACCGACGGGGCGATGCAACAGACCTGGGTTTTACGTCTACACTCATTGATTCAAGTTTTACACATGTGTTCGCGGAAGATTCACTATGCCGAGACCACTTACCACTCATCCTCAGATACATATCAAAAAGCCCATATAGATCGATCGTATATGACAGTTGCCGCTGCACCATACGCAACGCAGACTGGGGCAACTATAAAACGTTAATAGAATCCCTAATGAACCGATTCTATGTTAGAGAAAACCCAGTGGCGCCTTGTATCAGTTTCAGGAAAAAATGTGGAAGACACAGCGGGGGTGACCATTCCACGGATTAACTCATTGTTCCAAGAGAAAGAAATGATGGGACGAAGAATGTAAACTCGCGGCAGAGGAACTCAGAAATGCATTGATGCTACCCAAACAACAAGCGACGAAAAAAAATTACAACAATTTAAGTGGAATACAGGGAAAAGTGACAACACTCTTAAAGAAACATGAAAGAAATAACGGGAAGTTATTTTGCGGTGTTTAAACGCAAGGCACTTGTCTAGGAAAGAGTTTAACGTATCAGAAACGTCCAGATACCGACGTCGAGCCCAGTGACTATTCCTATTATTATGATGGAAATGTTTCTACGACGTCATGCAGCCTACTCCTTGGACATCGTTATTAATAAAATTGACGCAGGTATACAACATTTCTTGTACGAATCCTTATCAGTAAGAGCACTGAACCCAGCGCCGTCAGTTGGCACAAGTACGGCAATGGATCCTGACAACATTTGTCACGCCATGGTGAATAATTTGACAACGAAAAACTCATCTCTAGAGAATTTTAAGTAATATTTGATTCAGTGAGAATTACGGCCCTGAACAAACGACACCATGAGTTGTTACAGTTTTAAGGCCTGGTAAAATTTCGGTTAATATGCCGCCATTCTGTAGTCAGGTTTTTTGAAGAATTATGAATAATAAATAATAAAATAATAAACATATAAATAATAATAATAAGATGAAGAATAAAACATGGGCTAGAATGGTGGCAGAATATAACAGGCTGTTATACACTGGGCAAATGGATTTTCGAAGAGAAAGCGGAATCTATGATACATGAGAACAACTTATCGCAAATAACCAGTTCTGTCTCAGCAAGTGCGTAACACCCGTTTATACGGATGTTGAGAACGCATATGATGAATCTTACATCTGATTACCAGCCAAAGAGATAGAGTGGTGCAATATACCTCTTACCTCTATTGTCAACATCATTTGTCTACCTAAGGACAGAGAAATTTGTATGGACGGTGGTAATAACAGCCTGAGACGAAAGAGGAGGGTAAGTAAATCCCGCAAGGGTCAGTTCTCTCACCAATACTGTTTAATATCTATACAGCTGACATGAACACCACTTTCACCAGGAAAATGAACATACTACAATACGTAACGATTTGTGTATAGCGGAGTGCTAAACCACTGGCCATTAAAATTGCTACAACAAGAAGAAATGCAGATGAAAAACCGGTATTCATTGGACAGATATATTATACTAGAGCTGACATGTGGCTACATTTTCACGAAATTTGGGTGCATAGATCCTGAGAAATCAGTACCCAGAACAACCACCTCTGGCCATAATAACTGCCATGATACGCCTAGGCATTCACTCAAACAGAGCTTGGATGGCGTGTACAGGTACAGCTACCCATGCAGCTTCAACACGATACCACAGTTCATAAAGAGTAGTGACTGGCGTATTGTGACGAGCCAGTTGCTTGGCCACCATTGACCAGACGTTTTCAGTTGGTGAGAGATCTTGAGAATATGCTAGCCAGGGCAGCAGTCGACCATTTTCTGTATCCAGAAAGGCCAGCACAGGACCTGCAACATGCGGTCGTGCATTATCCTGCTGAAATATAGGGTTTCGCAGGGATCGAATGAAGGGTGGAGCCACGGGGGTCGTAACACATCTGAGATGTATCGTCCACTGTTCAAAGTGCCGTCAATGCGAACAAGGGGTGACCGAGACGTGTAACCAATGGCACCCCATACCATCACGCAGGGGGATACGCCAGGATGGCGATGACGAATACACGCTTCCAATGTGCGTTCACCGCGATGTCTCCAAACACGGATGCGACCATCATGATGCTGTAAACAGAACCTGGATTCATCCGAAAAAATGACGTTTTGCCATTCGTGCAGCCAGGTTCGTCTTTGAGTACACCACCGCAGGCGCTGCTGTCTGTGATGCAGCGTCAAGGGTAACCGAAGCCATGGTCTCCGAGTTGATAGTCCATGCTGCCGCAAACGTCGTCGAACTGTTCGTGCAGATGGTTATTGTCTTGCAAACGTCCCCATCTGCTGACTCAGGAATCGAGACGGGGCTACACGATCCGTTACAGCCATGCGGATAAGATGCCTGTCATCTCGACTGCTAGTGATACAAGGCCGTTGGGATCCAGCACGGCGTTCCGTATTACCCTCCTGAACCCACCGATTCCATATTATGCTAACAGTCATTGGATCTCGACCAATGCGAGCAGCAATGTTGTGATACGATTAACCGCAATCGCGATAGGCTACAATCGGACCTTTATCAAAGTCGGAAACGTGATGGTACTCATTTCTCCTCCTTACACGAGGCATCACAACAACGTCTCACCAGGCAACGCCGTTCAACTGCTGTTTGTGTATGAGAAATCGGTTGGAAACTTTCCTCATGTCAGCACGTTGTACGTGTCGCCAGCGGCGCCAACCTTGTGTGAATGCTCTGAAAAACTAATCATTTGCATATCATAGTATCTTCTTCCAGTCGGTTGAATTTCACGTCTGTAGCACGTCGTCTTCGTGGTGTAGCAATTTTAATGGCCAGTAGTGTATTTTATTTGAAGGTCCGATCGGTAGCGAAATGTAACACTCTGTGAAAATAAAAAACCTTTACGCACAGCTTTCAGATTCTTCTCTGCGTAAACGGCGTTCCGTCATTTGTCATACCGTTGTACCAACTCTCTCAACAGAAGGCAGCCTTCGTTGCCTAAGCCAAAATGCCCTCTTCATAGCCAGTGGTTCATGTAATGAAAGTCGTGTTGGAGGACAATACCTGATGACAACATTCCTCTTCGCTTGTTCTGAATTCCCCTTCGTATAGCTTTAGGTACGCCCTGAACAAGGTCATTGCCTGCCACTCATTTCCTTCCCTGACCACCAACAAGAGTGTCTGTATATCCTGCTTCAAAGTTCCTGCACCACTGCCATATTTTGCTGCCAAGCGTGGAAAGAATCCTCAGCACCTACTATAGACACTGCGCAACACGTCTGTACAGAGCTTCAACGGCTTTTCACTGTGCCTTTAATTTCGCTCCCAATAGGGGACTGAAAAAAAGTAGCCATCATACATAACATGTGACAGCGTAGAAAAAGGACACAGAGGTGACAGCTCTCGGCTAGTGCCTGGAGGAAAACGGACAAATAGTATTACAGGGCTTCTCTGATGAGAGCGTGTATACAAGACAACGAATGTAAGAGATCCCTTGCATGACGCTCGGAACATGAAGTCTCCCAGAGAAGCGATTGGTGAAATGTCTAGGGTACTTTTTTTTTGGGCCATCAGTCTTCTGACTGGTTTCATGCGGCACGCCCCGAATTCCTCTCTGTGCCAACCTCTTCATCTCAGAGTAGCACTTGCAACCTACGTCCTCAATTATTTGTATATGTACTACAAACTCCGTCTAGAGTTTTTGCCTTCTACAGCTTCCTCTAATACCGTGGAAGTAATACCCTTATGTCTTAGCAGATGTCCTACCATCCTGTCTCTTCTCCTTATCAGTGTTTACCACACATTCCTTTCTTCTCCGAATCTGCGCAGAACCTCTCAGTCCTTTTCTTACCAGTCCACCTAATTTTCAAAATTCTTTTGTAACACTACGTCTCAAATGCTTCGATTCTCTTCTGTTCCGGTTTTCCCACAGTCCATGTTTCACTACCATACAATGCTATACTCCAGTCGTACATTCTCAGAAATTTCTTCCTCAAATTAAGGCCTATATTTGATACAAATAGGCTTCTTTTGGCCAGGAATGCCCTTTTTGCCATTAATAGTCTGCTTTTGATGTCCTTGCTCCGTCCGTCGGTGGTTGGTTTACTACCTAGGCAGCAGAATTCCTTTACTTCATCTACATCGTGACAGTCAATCCTGATGTTAAGTTTCTCGCTGTTCTCATTTCTGCTACTTATTACTTTCGCCTTTCTTCGATTTACTCTCAATCCATATTCTGTACTCATTAGACTGTTCATTCCATTCAGCATATCACATAATTCTTCTTCACTTTCATTCAGGATAGCGATGTCATCAGCCAATCGTATCATTGATATCATTTCACTTCGAATTTTAATCCCACTCTTGAACCTATCTTTTATTAGTACGTCTTCGATATACAGAGCGAACAGTAGGGCCGAAAGACTACATCCCTGTCTTACATCTCTTTTCATCCTAGCATTTCGTTGTTGGTCGTCCACTCTTATTAGTCCCTCTTGAAACTTGTACATATTGTATATTACCCGTCTCTCCCTATAGGTTACCCCTGTTTTTCTCAGTATTTTGAACGCATTTCCCAGGTCGGGAAATCCTATGAACATATCTTGATATTTCTTTAGCCTTCCTTCCATTATTAACCGCAATGTCAGAATTGCCTCTCCCGTGCCTTTACCTTTTCTAAACCCATCTGACCGTCATCTAGCATATCCTCGATTTTTCCCCACCCTTCTGTATATTATTCTTGTCACCACTTCGGTGCATGAGCTGTTGTTGAGCTGATTGCGCGATAATTCTCGCACTTGTCAGCTCTTGAGGTCTTAGGAATTGTGTGGATGTCGTTTTTGCGACAGTCTGGTGGTACATCGCCAGACTCATATATTCTACACATCAATGTGAATAGTCGTTTTGTTGCCACTTCCCCAAAAGATTTTAGAAATTCCGATCGAATTTATCAATCCCTTCTGATTAATTTGATCTTCAGTCCTCCAAAGCTCTCTTAAAATCTGATTCTAATACTGGATCCCCTCTCTCATCTAAATCGACACCTGTTTCTTCATCTCCCACACCAGACAAATCTTCCCCCTCATAGAGGCTTTCAATGTATTCTTCCCACCTATCAGCTCTCTACTCTGCATTTAACAGTGGAATTCCCGTTGCACTCTTAATGTTACCGCCATTGCTTTTAATGTCACCGAAGGTTGTTTTGAGTTCCATTGATGCTGAGACTGTCCTTCCGACAATCATTTCTTTTTCGATTTCTTCACATTTTTCATGCAGCCATTTCGTCTTAGCTCTCCTGCACGTACCATTTATTTCATTCCTCAGCGACTTGTAATTCTGTATTCCTGAGTCTCCCAAAACATTTTTGTACTTGCTCCTTTCATCGATCAACTGAAATAGGCTATATCTTCTGTTACCCATGGTTTCTTTGCAGTTACCTAATTTGTACCTATATTTCTTTCTAACTACTTTGATGGCCCGTTTTAGAGATGTCCGCTCCTCTTCAACTGTACTACCTACTGAGGTATTCCTTATTGCTGTATCTATAGTCTTAGAGAACTTCAAGCGTATTGTGACGCCCCTTCGCTCCTTCTGCACTTGTCGGGAGGAGACGTGACTCGTAATGATGTTCGTCCCCGTCAGTATGATGTGAAATAGCACTTGTAACTCCCGTAGAACACACCTCCTCGCGTAGTTAAGAAATATTCTATTGTTCGTCCGTAACACTCTTATCAGTTTGTGTTAACTTATAAATTGCAATTGTTTGTCTTTTATCTTATGCCCGGTTAGTTTCGTTGAGCAGTGAAATCTTGGTTCTTGATCCTATCATTACGGTCGTTTTTCACATCATCCTTAGCGAGGATTAGTAATTGCTGTTCGTAATTCCGTTGCTATGCCGTTGCTGCGTCAAATTATTAACAACGGTCAAACGTAGCTGCAGAGATCAGTTATGTTGAATTAACGTCCATGTAACATGCCGTAATGCAGATTTTTATATTACTCACCTTTCACTGTCTGTTATTCCTGTCTTCATACAGTCACTTAAAATGTTTAAAAGACTCAGTCACTAGCATAAACATACGTAATATTATTCCTTGAATGATGTAGGCGACCCATCTGATTTATCTCTTGGCTCATAGCTTATTAATCCTTTTGTAATTAATTGTTTGTCCCTATCACACACACACCGGTATGTCATTCAAGATTAATTTCTCATCAGTCCAGTAATCGTGACGTTGACAACAACTTTTGATTGAACGGCGTATTGGTTTTTCTTCATTACTTTGTATTATTGTGTCCTACTCAAGACTACGAATAGTTTTCTTGTCCCTGATCCGCTACTATCAAGTTCGCAACTGTTCTTCAGTCAGTAGGTTAAGTCCAGTAAATCAGTATCACTCAGTTAAAATCAGCGTCGCGTTGATAACGGTAAAGATTGCTTTATTCACTCGAATGACTGAGTATGGCTTCAGTCTCTCTCTCACGAACTATCGAACTTTCGCAACTGAAACAATCTAATAGCGTTTGCTTCTAGAAGACTATCGCAATAGTACTCCAGAGCGTCTCAAGAGGAACTAACTAAACATTTCCATATCCGAGTTGCATTGTAGGCGCATTGAAATTCCTTTTCGATGCGGCTACAGCTCTCTTCCATGGTAAATTTTATATTTGACCGAATTACCTCCTTGGATTTAACCTTCGTTCATACGAACTTAACTTTATTCTATAGATGTTTAAAAAATTATATATGACAACCCTTTCCTTTTATCTCCTCTTTCGTATGTTACTCTCAGTATTTAAGTGTCACAGTAGTTAATCAAAACATTATCAGTGTAATTTTTGTATCACCAATAGTTGTTGTCACTGTCAAGATGACTCACTTCCCTACTTTAAGTTTTCACAAAGTTTGTTAATTGGGATTTTCTGTCCTTGAGGCGTTACACATCTCCTCATTCCTTAGCACTTCTGTATCCCACTTCTTTGCGTATTGATTCTTCCTGACTAATGTCTTAAGCTTCAGCCTACTCTTCATCACTACTATATTGTGATCTGAGTCTGTATCAGCTCCTGGGTACACCACACAATCCAGTATCTGATTTCGGAATCTCTGTCTGGTCATGACGTAATATAACTGAAATCTTCCTGCATCGCCGGGCCTTTTCCAGGTATACCTCCTCCTCGTGTAGTTCTTGAACAGAGTATTCGCTATTACTAGCTGAAATTTATTACAGAACTAAATTAGTCTTTCTCGTGTGTCGTTCCGTGTCTCATGCCCATATTTCCAGTAACCTTGTCTTCTACTCCCTTCTCTACAACTGCATTCCAGTCCCCCCCCGCCCCCCCCCCCCCCAGATTATTAGATTTTCATCTCCCTTTGCGTAGTGTATTATCCTTTAAATATCCCTCGTATACTTTATCTGTTCATATCCAGCTTGCGACGTGGCCATATATACCTGAACTATCGTTGTCGGTGTTTCTGATAAGAACAACACTATTACTTAACTGTTCGCAGAAACACACTCTCTGCCCTACCATCCTATTCACAACGAATCCCGCTGCAGTTATACCATTTTTTGCTGCTGATCTAACTATAAATCCTTGTCTTCTTTCCATTTCAATTCACTGACCCCCTACTATAGATTGAGGCTTTGCACTTCCCTTTTCAGATTTTCTAGTTTCCCTATCACGTTCAAGCTTTTGACATTCCACACCCTAACTCGTACGAAGTTATCTTCTCGCTGATTATTGAATCTTTTTCTCATAGTCACGCGCCCCTGAGCAGTTCCCTCTCCCAGATCCGAATGTGGAATATTCCGGAATCTTTTGCCAAAGGAGAGATCATCATAACACTTTTTCAATTACAGGCCGAAAGTCCTGCGGATACGCGTTACGTGTCTTTAATACAGTGGTTTCCATTGACTTCTGCATCCCCATGCCGTTGACAATTGCAGGCTCTTCCGCCTTTAGGGGTATTTTCTCACCCCTAGAACAAGAGAGTGCCCCGATCGTCTGTCCGCTCTTCCGCCCTCTTTGACAAGGTCAAAGATGAGGGTGACTTCTTATGCTGATTATTAATCTAGCATATATATCGACAACAGCACTTGCATGAACGTGCATCGTGGCCTAGTACGAACACAACTAGACAGCGTAAGTACGTGGGGCGTTCAGCAAAGCCGGCCAGTGTGGCCGAGCGGTTCTAGGCGCTACAGTCCGGATCCGCGCGACCGCTACGGTCGCAGGTTCGAATGCTGCCTCGGGCGTGGATGTGTTAGTTAGATTAGTTAGGTTCAAGTACTTCTAAGTTTTAGGGGACTGACGACCTCAGAAGTTAAGTCCCATAGTGCTCCGAGCCATTTGAACCATTCGTTCAGCAAGTTGGGTAACACATTATTTTTTCCAAAAACAGGTTGGTTTTATTCAGGATTCCAATACACCATATTATTCCTAATTCCTTTCGCTACAAAACCATGTGTTTCAAATAATGTCCGTTCAATGCGACGGTCTTAAGCCGCCTTACTGGGAGGAACTGTATGCCTGCATGGTACCACTCTATGGTTCGATGTCGGAGCCAACGTCTTGCTCCTTTAATAACCTCCGCGGAGTTTATCATTCATTAGGCCAAACAGATGGAAGTAGGAAGGTGCGAGATCCGGACTCGAGAGTGGATGAGGAAGAACAGTCTAATGAAATTTAGTGAGCTTCTCTCGGATGCGCAGATTTGTGCGAGGCCTTGCGTTGTCATGAAGAAGGGGAAGTGGGCTTGCATTATTGTGGTGACGAACGCGCTGAAGTCGTTTCTTCAATCTCCTGAGCGTAGCAAACCACACTTCACATTTGTTCGTTGCATCATGAGGGAGAACACCAGACAGAATAATCTCTGTAGAGTCCCAGAAGCTCGTCACCATGACTTTACCGGTTGAGGGGTGGCTTTGAACTTTTTCTTCGGAGGAGAGGTGGTGTGATGCCGCTCCATGGACTGCTATTTTGTTTCATGTTCGAAGTGAGGAAACCATGTTTTGTCACCTGTGACGATGTCCGTAACGTGCAAGCTTGTTTCTCTTTGTGACCATATTTTAACAGAGTTACTTCCATATTGTCATTGAACCTGACGTGAGATTTGTTCTGTCAGTTACATTAACTACATTCCCAGATTTTTTTTAAAAAAAAAGATAAAATGTGAAGCGCCCAGGCGACATCCCCAGATGAAGCTCCGTCCAAGGACACGCCATCGGGTGGTGTGTAAATGATTAGAGTTGCATTTTTCTGTGACAAGCAAGACGGCCACCAGAGTGCACTAGTGTTGTTCATGTTTAGTGTTCTTATCATCCCTGGCTGGGTATGTGAGAGACGTGAACAGGCGCAGATGATGAACGACTATTGTGAAGGACGCGAAGATGCCACATACTCGTCTGACAAAGCGTTATCAGCGCCTAAGAGGATTAGAAAGCGTCCTCTTTTTTAGGCCTCCATTTGATCGGCTGGTCGCATCGTGCAATATCGGATCTATGGGGGATTAGGATATACACTACTGGCCATTAAAATTGCTACACCAACAGGAAATGCAGATGATAAACGGATAGGGTATTCATTGGACAAATATATTTGATTACATTTTCACGCAATTTGGGTGCATAGATCCTGAGAAATCAGTACCCAGAACAAGCACCTCTGACCGTAATAACGGCCTTGATACGCCTGGACATTGAGTCAAACAGAGCTTGGATGGCGTGTACAGGTACAGCTGCCCATGCAGCTTAAGCACGATACCACAGTTTATCGAGAGTAGTGACTGGTGTATTGTGACGAGCCAGTTGCTCGGCCACCATTGACCAGACGTTTTAAATTGGTAAGAGATCTGGAGAATGTGCTGGTCAGGGCAGCAGTCGAACATTTTCTATATCCAGAAAGGCCCGTACCGGATCTGCAACATGCGGCCGTCTATTATCCTGCTGAAATGTAGGGTTTCGCAGGGATCGATGAAAGGCAGAGCCACGGGCCGTAACACATCTGAAATGTAACGTCCACTGTTCAAAGTGCCGTCAATGCCAACAACAAGTGACCGAGACGTGTAACCCATGGCACCCCATACCATCACGCCAGGTGATACGCCAGTATGGCGATGACGACTACACGCTTCCAATGTGCGTTCACTGCGATGTCGCCAAACACGGCTGCGACCATCACGATGCTGTAAACAGATCCTGGATTCATCCGAAAAAATGACGTTTTGCCACTCGTGCACCCAAGTTCGTTGTTGAGTACACCATCTCAGGCGCTCCTGTCTGTGATGCAGCGTCAAGGGTAACCGCAGCCATGGTCTCCCGGCTGATAGTCTAGGCTGCTGAAAACGTCGTCGAACTGTTCGCGCAACTGGTTGTTGTCTTGCAAACGTCCCCATATGTTGACTCAGGGATCGAGACGTGACTGCACGATCCGTTACAGCCACGCGGATAAGATGCCTGTCATCTCGACTACTAGTGATACGAGGCCGTAGGGATCCAGCACGGCGTTCCGTATTACCCTCCTGAACCCACCGATTCCATATTCTGCTAACAGTCATTAGATCTCGACTAACGCGAGCAGCAAAGTCGCCAAATTGATGGTACGCATTTCTCGTCCTTACACTAGGCATCACAACAACGTTTCACCAGGCAACGCCGGACAACTGCTGTTTGTGTATGAGAAGTCGGTTGGAAACTTTCCTCATGTCATCACGTTGTAGGTGTCACCAGCGGCACGAACCTTGTGTGAATGCTCTGAAAAGCTATTCATTTGCATATCACAGCATCTTCTTCCTGTCGGTTAAATTTTGCATCTGTACCACGTCATTTTCGTGGTGTAGCAATTTTAATGGCCAGTAGTGTAATAGCGGTCCGACGATGGAGTGCACGGGAATGTGAGGGCAGGCGGACTTGTCAACTTTTGGTCGACGAAATCTGATCATCTCGAGGAAATAGCGTAGCATCGTGCACCAAGCATATCGTAATACCTTCACATGTGCGGCTGCCTTTCGAGAACAAGTAATTGATTCCCTGCAGCATTGACAGGATATAGTAACAGCAGCAAGACCTGATATCACATCTGTAGGCTGCCTTTTAACATCAGTACACAAACGGCTGCGTTTGGAGTGGTGGCAGGCAGCACTTACAGCTGATGAATGCCGTCACATTACTTTCAGCGATGAATTTCGGTTCTGCTCTACTGCGAATAAAGGTCGTCGCGCGAGTATGAGGGTCGACTGGGGGAGACATTCAATTCTTCCAATGTTTTGGAGAGGCACAAGAGTGTCACTTCATCTACATCTACATCTACACTCCGCGAGCCACCTTACGGTGTGTGGCGGAGGGTACTTATTGTACCACTATCTGATCCCCCCTTCCCTGTTCCATTCACGAATTGTGCGTGGGAAGAACGACTGCTTGTAAGTCTCCGTATTTGCTCTAATTTCTCGGATCTTTTCGTTGTGATCATTACGCGAGATATATGTGGGCGGTAGTAATATGTTGCCCATCTCTTCCCGGAATGTGCTCTCTCGTAATTTCCATAATAAACCTCTCCGTATTGCGTAACGCCTTTCTTGAAGTGTCCGCCACTGGAGCTTGTTCAGCATCTCCGTAACGCTCTCGCGCTGACTAAATGTCCCCATGACGAATCGCGCTGCTTTTCGCTGGATCATGTCTATCTCTTCTATTAATCCAACCTGGTAAGGGTCCCATACTGATGAGCAATACTCAAGAATCGGACGATGAGTCACATTTTCTTAGAATTCTTCCTATGAATCTCAACCTGGCGCCTGCTTTTCCCATTATTTGTTTTATGTGATCATTCCACTTCAGATCGCTCCGGATAGTAACTCCTAAGTATTTTACGGTCGTTACCGCTTCCAATGATTTACCACCTATGGCATAATCGTACTGGAATGGATTTCTGCCCCTATGTATGCGCATTATATTACATTTATCTACGTTTAGGGAAAGCTGCCAGCTGTCGCACCATGCATTAATCCTCTGCAGGTCCTCCTGGAGTGCGTACGAGTCTTCTGATGTTGCTACTTTCTTGTAGACAACCGTGTCATCTGCAAATAGCCTCACGGAGCTACCGATGTTGTCAACTAAGTCATTTATGTATATTGTAAACAATAAAGGTCCTATCACGCTTCCCTGCGGTACTCCCGAAATTACCTCTACATCTGCAGATTTTGAACCGTTAAGAATGACATGTTGTGTTCTTTCTTCTAGGAAATCCTGAATCCAATCACAAACCTGGTCCGATATTCCGTAAGCTCGTATTTTTTTCACTAAACGTAAGTGCGGAACCGTATCAAATGCCTTCCTGAAGTCCAGGAATACGGCATCAATCTGCTCGCCAGTGTCTACGGCACTGTGAATTTCTTGGGCAAATAGGGCGAGCTGAGTTTCACATGATCTCTGTTTGCGGAATCCATGTTGGTTATGATGAAGGAGATTTGTATTATCTAAGAACGTCATAATACGAGAACACAAAACATGTTCCATTATTCTACAACAGATTGACGTAAGCGAAATAGGCCTATAATTATTCGCATCTGATTTATGACCCTTCTTGAAAATGGGAACGACCTGCGCTTTCTTCCAGTCGCTAGGTACTTTACGTTCTTCCAGCGATCTACGATAAATTGCTGATAGAAAGGGGGCAAGTTCTTTAGCATAATCACTGTAGAATCTTAAGGGTATCTCGTCTGGTCCGGATGCTTTTCCGCTACTAAGTGATAGCAGTTGTTTTTCAATTCCGATATCATTTATTTCAATATTTTCCATTTTGGCGTCCGTGCGACGGCTGAAGTCAGGGACCGTGTTACGATTTTCCGCAGTGAAACAGTTTCGGAACACTGAATTCAGTATTTCTGCCTTTCTTCGGTCGTCCTCTGTTTCGGTGCCATCGTGGTCAACGAGTGACTGAATAGGGGATTTAGATCCGCTTACCGATTTTACATATGACCAAAACTTTTTAGGGTTCTTGTTTAGATTGTTTGCCAATGTTTTATGTTCGAATTCGTTGAATGCTTCTCTCATTGCTCTCTTTACGCTCTTTTTCGCTTCGTTCAGCTTTTCCTTATCAGCTATGATTCGACTACTCTTAAACCTATGATGAAGCTTTCTTTGTTTCCGTAGTACCTTTCGTACATGATTGTTATACCACGGTGGATCTTTCCCCTCGCTTTGGACCTTAGTCGGTACGAACTTATCTAAGGCGTACTGGACGATGTTTCTGAATTTTTTCCATTTTTGTTCCACATCCTCTTCCTCAGAAATGAACGTTTGATGGTGGTCACTCAGATATTCTGCGATTTGTGCCCTATCACTCTTGTTAAGCAAATATATTTTCCTTCCTTTCTTGGCATTTCTTATTACACTTGTAATCATTGATGCAACCACTGACTTATGATCACTGATACCCTCTTCTACATTCACGGAGTCGAAAAGTTCCGGTCTATTTGATGCTATGAGGTCTAAAACGTTAGCTTCACGAGTTGGTTCTCTAACTATCTGCTCGAAGTAATTCTCGGACAAGGCAGTCAGGATAATGTCGCAAGAGTCTCTGTCCCTGGCTCCAGTTCTGATTGTGTGACTATCCCATTCTATACCTGGTAGATTGAAGTCTCCCCCTATTACAATAGTATGATCACGAAACTTCTTCACGACGTTCTGCAGGTTCTCTCTGAGGCGCTCAACTACTACGGTTGCTGATGCAGGTGGTCTATAGAAGCATCCGACTATCATATCTGACCCACCTTTGATACTTAACTTAACCCAGATTATTTCACATTCGCATTCGCTAATAACTTCACTGGATATTATTGAATTCTTTACTGCTATAAATACTCCTCCACCATTGGCGTTTATCCTATCCTTGCGGTATATATTCCATTCTGTGTCTAGGATTTCGTTACTGTTCACTTCCGGTTTTAACCAACTTTCCGTTCCTAATACTATATGCGCACTATTTCCTTCAATAAGAGATACTAATTCAGGAACCTTGCCCTGGATACTCCTGCAGTTTACCAATATTACGTTAACTTTTCCTATTTTTGGTCTCTGAGGACGGACGTTCTTTATCAACGATGATAATGTCCTCTCTGGTAAGCCGTCAGGTATTTTATCGTTTCGCTCAAGGGGGGGTCCCTCTAACCTAAAAAAACCCCGTGTGCACGCCACACGTACTCTGCTACCCTAGTAGCTGCTTCCGGTGTGTAGTGCACGCCTGACCTGTCTAGGGGGGCCCTACAGTTCTCCACCCAATAACGGAGGTCGATGAATTTGCAACCATTATAGTCGCAGAGTCGTCTGAGCCTCTGGTTTAGACCCTCCACACGGCTCCAAACCAGAGGACCGCGATCGACTCTGGGCACTATGCTGCAGATATTAAGCTCAGCTTGCACTCCGCGTGCGATGCTGGTTGTCTTCACCAAATCAGCCAGCCGCCGGAAGGAACCAAGGATGGCCTCAGAACCCAAGCGGCAGGCGTCATTCGTTCCGACATGTGCTACTATCTGCAGCCGGTCACACCCAGTGCGTTCAATAGCTGCCGGAAGGGCCTCCTCCACATTACGGACGAGACCCCCCGGCAAGCACACCGAGTGCACACTGGCATTCTTCCCCGACCTACCCGCTATTTTCCTGAGGGGCTCCATAACCCGCCTAACGTTGGAGCTCCCTATAACTAATAGGCCCGCCCTCTGTGACTGTCGGGACCTTGCCGGAGAATCGGCCACTGGCCCAACAGGCGAGGCATCCTGTGGTGGCTCGGAAACGATGTCATCACCACTAGGAAGCACCCCGTACCTGTTGGAAAGCGGTAAGGCAGCTGCCACGCGGCCAGATCCCACCTTCGCCTTTCGGCCAGGCACGCGCGAGCCCACCACTGTCCGCCATTCACCCTGGAGTGATGGCTTCTGGCGTCATAGAGAGGAGAGCCATAAGGTATGACTTCACGTCGAAGCTGGTACTGACCAGCGGAACTCTGATGACAGAACGGTACGTCACGGAGATCCGGCATCCTGTGCTACTTCTCATGCTACAGTATCGTGGTCCCATTTTTCAACAGTTCAATAAATGTCCACGTGTGACACCTTTCTGCGTGGCGCTGAGGAACTCACGTAACCAGCAAGATACCCACATCTGTCGCCGATAGGACAAGTGTTGAGCCAACTCGAATGTCAACTCTGTTCCATTTGGAGCGACAACGTTGTCAAAGACCAGGGTTGAACACTTGGTGCCTCAGTAGTGTATACAACTGCTGTATGACACCCTTTCCAATAGAATCAGTGCATTTATCCATGCCAGAGGGGAGTGTAGCGCCATATTCATAAGTCGGCTCATACTACCAATAAAATTTTATCCCATTTTGTAATCACAGGGACAACATCGCATAGACTCTCAATCAGTGAAGATTCATTTCGGTTCCTCCTTCTCTTCTGGGTGCGTCAGGCAGTGTACTTCAGATCATGCCTTGCGTGAGCTCCGAGGTCAAGGAACCAGGAGAGAATAGAATCGCCTTTTGAGACTGTCACAAGCACAATATGTGAAAGGACGGCAGAGTTCATGGCGATATTGGGAGCCTTTAAGTACCGTCGTGTAGCATCAGAGGAAAATGTTTTCATCTTCTCTGACTCTAAATCTGCACTCACTCCCCTTAAATACTTTCAACCAGGGCTTAAAATCTAGCCGTTAGTAGACGAGATAACAGCTAACGTGAAACAACTCTACAGTAATGGCTGCAGTGTCTCAATGTATTGAATTAAAGCCCAGTATCATTCTTACTGGGAAGGGAAATCGATGACTCTCTTGGTAACGAAACCGGGACCTCAGATGGAGTATGTATTACCGATTTTCAGGACGATGATTCGAAGTTAATGAAAGAATGACAAACATGTTAGACAACGCAAGGAAAATGCTAATCGAAAATAATAGCAGTGCTATGAAACAGACCTCGGTACTATGGACTCATGGTCAGTGACCATCACGTGGTGTAAGGTCAACCAATGAATCTTGCACAGCATCTATAATGCAACAGCATCTTCACCTTGTGACTGTTAGAAGATGCAATGGATAGCTGAATAAGTGGGATGAGACATCAGACTTCTTAAAGAATGTTATGAATAAAACATACGAGTTGCCAACATTATTAGTAACCGTAGACTTTGCAGTGTATAAAAACCTTAACGCTTCTATAACGTAAGGGAAGAGAGACATATGAACTAACCGACGTAACATCTTCAATTCGATCAGAATAAACAACCGTGACAAATATCTTATACAAATGAAAGAAAAGTTCGACATCCAGAAAGACATTGCTGAAAACAAACATGAATGAGCAAACACACATCAGTTCAGACTCCCTACTCCACTTAATTAAAAAAAAAAGATAAGATGAAAATCATCGCACTTGCACATGGAACCACATTGAAACAGGTAAATGTCTGCTCTCTCTCTTCCCGCCTTGTGCTTACACACACACACACACACACACACACACACACACACACACACACACACACACACACACACACTCAAGATTACATTTTTAAAAAAGGCGTACCAAAACAAATACCATCTCTCTCTCTCTCTCTCTCTCTCTCTCTCTCTCTCTCTCTCTCTCACACACACACACACACACACACGGACAAACGTAAATACATATGTACACACAAACACATTACAAATATCTCGAAAATTACACCAAAAAGTTGGCAATAATATTCGATCTTTGGCAGTAACTTCCGACAATCAGCAACACAAACTAAAACATAGCATCAAAACAAGTGTTCAGTTCCTAGTGCTATGAGGTCTGGGAAACAAAAACTCAAAATGGAGCAACAACATAACACGTGGAACATAATCCACGGAACTTGTATGTAGAATTTAAAATATTCATCAGACTACCTTCCGTTAAAAAAAGTGGTTGCACTCAGCGACTGTGATACGATTTATAAATTATAGAGCACAGCAATCACTCCTCCTCCTTTTCTTTTGGATTTGCCAAATAAAACCTGCAAAAAAAGGACGACCGGTTGCTGCGCTCTATAAACTATAAATTTATAAATTTAAAATATTACTACGTTATAGAAAAGCCAACCACCAAAACTATTCGTAACCTACATAAACGTTATCCGAAAATGTAAACTGAGTAGTAAAAATATGTACATATTCCACGCCACCAAAGATGCCTTGCAGTGAATAAAGGTGAAACGCGTATGGCTCGAAAATCGTATTTCATTCAGTTGTAATTACACGGTCCAAAAGTAAAAATTACCAACATACCCTAGTAACCGACGTAAACTAACAGTATGTCATTTCAAGTTGTTTTCGCCTTTGTTTTATACCATCATCATTGGTGTTTGTTTTACGAACTTGGTTTTATTATCTATGCCAGATGTATGCATTTCTGATGACATGGATGGCTGTGTGGGGTAAACTCAAAGGTCAGTAAATAAATATGTATGCCAGTGACGGCATTCAGGTATTCATGGCAGTCTGAGGTTTTCATGCGTTCTGGATACCGGAATTCAGCGCACTCGTGTATGTGCTGCCACTCCAGCACAATGTAGGTGGCACTGGACCCTCGACACAGACTGGTCCACCCAAAACTGATTCTGTTCAATACTGCTAAGAAAACACGTAAAACAACTGCGGCAGCGAGTCGGTTACGAACTGTATCACAGACTAACGCAGAGTAGTGCGTATTGTTCCACAAACGTTTTCATATTGTATGTGTAGCTGCAACCACAACGCAGGGGTATCTGTTGAGAGGTCAGACGAACGTGGGGTTCCTGAAGAGGGGCAGCAGCCTTTTCAGTAGTTGCACGGGCAACAGTCTGGATGACTGACTGACCTGCTTTGTAACACTAACCAAAACGGCCTTGCTGTGCTGGTACTGCTAACGGCTAAAAGCAAGGGGAAGCTACAGCCGTAATTTTTCCCGCAGGCATGCAGCTGTACTGTATAGTTAAATGATGATGGCGTCCTCTTGGGTAAAATATTCCGGAGGTAAAATAGTGCCCCATTGGAACTCCGTGCCAGGACTACTCAAGAGGACGTCGTTACCAGGAGAAATAAAACTGGTGTTCTACGAATCGGAGTGTGGAGTGTCAGATCCCTTAAACGGGCAGGTAGGTTAGAAAATTTAAAAAGGGAAATGGATAGGTTAGAGTTAGATATAGTGGGAACTGGTGAAGTTCGGTGGCAGGAGGAACAAGACTTTTGGTGAGTACAGGGTTATGAATACGAAATCAAATAGGGATAATACAGGAGTAGGTTTAATAATGAATAAAAGCTACTACAAACAGCATAGTGAACGCATTATTGTGGCCAAGATAGACACAAAGCCCACGCCTACTACAGTAGTACAAGTTTATATGCCAACTAGCTCTGTAGATGATGGAGAAATTGATGAAATGTATGATGAGATAAAAGAAATTATTCAGGTAGTGAAGGGAGACGAAAATTTAATAGTCATGGGTGACTGGAATTCGAGAGTAGGAAAAGGGAGAGAAAGAAACATAGTAGGTGAATATGGATTGGGGTGTAAGAAATGAAAGAGGCAGCCGTCTGGTAGAATTTTGGACAGAGCGTAACTTATAGCTAACACTTGGTTCAAGAACCATAAAAGAAGGTTGTATACATGGAAGAATCCTGGAGATACTAGAAGGTATCAGATAGATTCTATAATGGTAAGACAGAGATTTAGGAACCAGGTTTGAAACTGTAAGACATTTCCAGGGGCAGATGTGGACTCAGGCCACAAACTGTTGGTTATGAACTATAGATTGAAACTGAAGAACCTGTAAAAAGGTGGCAATTTAAGGAGATGGGACCTGAATAAACTGACTAAACCAGAGGTTGCACAGAGTTTCAGGGAGAGCATAGTGGAACAACTGACAGGAATGGGGGAAAGAAATACAGTATAAGAAGAATGGGTAGCTCTGAGGGTTGAAGTAGTGAAGGCAGCAGAGGATCAAGTAGGTAAAAAGACGAGGGCTAGTAGAAATTCTTGGGTAACAGAAGAGATATTGAATTAATTGATGAAAGGAGAAAATATAAAAATGCAGTAAATGAAGCAAGCAAAAAGGAATACAAACGTCCCAAAAATGATATCGACAGGAAGTGCAAAATGGCTAAGCACGGATGGTTACAGGGCAAATGTAAGGATTTAGAGGCTTATCTCACTAGGGGTAAGATAGATACTGCGTACAGGAAAATTAAAGAGACCTTTGCAGAAAAGAGAGCCACTTGTATAAATATCTAGAACTCAGGTGGAAACCCAGTTCTAACCAAAGAAGGGAAAGCGCAAAAGTGGAAGGAGTATATAGAGGGTCTATACAAGGGCGATGTACTTGAGGACAATATTATGGAAATGGAAGAGGATGTAGATGAAGATGAAATGGGAGATATGATACTGCGTGAAGAGTTTGACAGAGCACTGAAAAATCTAAGTCTAAACAAGGCCCCGGAAGTAGACAACATTCCATTAGAACTACTGACAGCCTTGGGAGAGTCAGTCCTGACAAAATTCTACCATTTGGTGAGCAAGATGTATGAGACAGTCGAAATACTCTCAGACTTCAAGAAGAATGTAATAAATCCAGTCCCAAGAAACCAGGTGTTGACAGATGTGAAAATGACCAAACTATCAATTTAATAAGTCACCGCTGCAAAATACTGTTGCTAATTCTTTGCAGACCAATGGAAAAACTGGTAGAAGCCGACCTCGGGGAAGATCAGTTTGGATTCCGTAGAAATATTGGAACACGTGAGGCGATACTGATCCTACGACTTATCTTAGAATCTAGATTAAGGAAAGGCAAACCTACGTCTGTAGCACTTATAAACTTAGAGAAAGCTTTTGACAACGTTGACTGAAATACTCTCTTTCAAATTCTGAAGGTGGAAGGGGTAAAACACAGGGAGCGAAAGGCTATTTACAATTTATACAGAATCCAGATGGCAGTTATAAGACTCGAGGGACATGAGAGGGAAGGGAAGGGAGTGAGACAGGGTTGTAGCCTATCCCCGATGTTATTCAATCTGTATATTGAGCAAGCAGTAAAGGAAACAAAAGAAAAATTCGGAGTAGGTATTGAAATCTATGTAGAAGAAATAAAAACTTTGAGGTTCGCCGATGACATGGTAATTCTGTCAGAGACAGCGAAGGACCTGGAAGAGCCGTTGAACGGAATGGACAGTGTCTTGAAAGAATATTAGGTTAACATTAACAAAAGCAAAATAAGGATAATGGAACGTAAACGAATTGAATCAGGTGATGCTGACGGAAATAGGTTAGTAAATGAGACACTTGAAGTAGTAGATGAGTTTCTATTCGGGAAGCAAAATAACTAATGATGGTCGAAGTAGAGAGGATATAAAACGTAGACTGGCAATGGCAAGGAAAGCGTTTCTGAAGAAGAGAAATTTGTTAACATCGAGTATAGATTTAAGTGTCAGGAAGTCGTTTCTGAAAGTATTTGTATGGAGTGTCGCCATGTATGGAAGTGAAACGTGGACGATAAATAGTTTAGACAAGAATAGAATTGAAGCTTTCGAAATGTGGTGCTACAGAAGAATGCAGGCGATTAGATGGGTAGATCACATAACTAATGAGGAGGTACTGAATAGAATTGGGGAGAAGATAAATTTGTGTCACAACTTGACTAGAAGAAGGGATCGGTTGGTAGGACATATTCTGAGGCACCAAGGGATCACCAATTTAGTATTGGAGGGCAGCGAGGAGGGTAAAAATCGTAGAGGGAGACCAAGAGATGAATGCTCTAAGCGATTCAGAAGGATGTAGGTTGCAGTAGGTACTGAGAGATGAAGAAGCTTGCACAGTATAGAGTAGCATGGAGAGCTGCATCAAACCAGTCTCATAACTGAAGACCACAACAACAACGAAATTTCAGAAATACATTTGTCCAAGCAATATACATAACTGCTTAACATTGAAAGAACACAGGGTATGTAAGCACGAAATGAGCCATTGAAAATGTAAAGTGCTAGTACATTAATACCGGATTTCAGTTTGTGGGACGGAGTTCCGTGCCTGCTGCACTTCATCAGTCAATACAGTGTAATATCTCTTTATATTCGATGAATTATTCTGATACAATTCTACCCTTGAACGACGTTTACAAATTTCCTATCTTCATACTCGCAGAATCCATGCGCAAAATAGTTTCATACAATAGCTATGCCATGAGCGCATAATTATTCTTTGTAGTACTCTCTCTGGTGGTTGTTAGAAAAAAAAAGGAAAAGAAAGCTTCCGAGATGGTCTTCGTGACGATTAGCCTGAGCTTTGTTTAGAAGAACTGTAATCTGATTATTGAGATTTATCATAGAAGATAACTGATACGAACTGTACGATTAAAAAGGAAATATATATAGATTGCTCCTTCATACAAAAGGTGTGTATTTGACATTAGAGAATTAATGATATTTATCGATATATTGCGTAGTTGTTAATCAGAAGGGAACTTCCGGAAGACTGGATACGAACCTGCATTTAATAATCCAAGAGCTCCATCACTTCTTCGAAAGGTTAAACTTCATCAAAGCCAAATATCCGCTTGATCTGAGGTTTCCCGACTGATTATACAACGCTCCCAAAATTACGAGGCATTATATTTATACAGATTAGCAGACTGCCGCAAAGCACGAGCCTACAGAGAAGAAGAATCATCGCCTGATTTCATTCTAACAAGTAAAATTTCAGAATCATTTTGAGTGACTGTGCTATGACTGTGTTTCCTATCATGAATGATTGATTGCTCGAACGAATTGAGAGCCATATAATCACGTAGATAGGAGGAAAAATTACAGTTGCGCCGGTGTGACAGGACTCTCTTGGATTTTTATATAATACATGTATTTTTTGTTTCATGAAAACCGACGAGAACGAGAGGTAACTAATCTGAAGAGAGATTCGGTACCCATAGTAAAACATTGCTGATACCAAGAAACGATTTCAACTATTGGACAACACCGAGACTACAGAACAAGGCCAGAGAAATCTAATTTTTTTATCCTGTAGTTAAAATAGTTTCAAATCAATTTAGAAAGAACTTTTTTCCAGATAGTAGTTAGATTGTAGAACTGTATATTGTGTGGTTTTCGTATCTGGACATTGAACTTTATACCATCTGTGAAGTAATTTGAAAGTTAAGTGTGTCTACGACAGTAAATTTGAAACTGTATTTAGTGATTAGAATCTGATATTGACAGTTATTTAATGGTATTGACTAGAGCGGCATTTGAAATGTCATTGAATCAGCAACGAGAAGTGCAACAGCCTTCAGCTGTTTGCGCAGGAGCAGAGGCCACGGATAGCAATCTAAGACTGTTGTGGCTAGCGGTAGCAATATAAATAATCCCGCTGGTTCAGAAAACATTCATACAACAGCTGATCAGACTGTTGTTGACAGATTAGTTGTTATTATGCAACAGTTGTCTCTACTAGCCGAAGGCCAAGCGGAGGTAAAACAAGACTTATCCGTTATACAAAACGAACTCCAAAATCAATTAGCCGAAAATCAAACAGAATTACAAAATCAGTTAAGATCAACCTTTACCGAATTAGATCAGAGTTTAAATACCCAGACACAGGAAATAAAAGAACAGGCAGAAAGGACCGAACATAATCTTATTGCTCAAATTGAGCAGGTCCGCCAACAATGCCAAGAAAACAATAGTAAATTAAAAGCAGAACTAACCGAATATGTATCCGTCAAAATTGACACAATACAAAAACAAGTAGAACTGTTTCCTCAAGTAATACAAGCTCAAGAGGACATACCGTGTTCCGTAGCTATGATACCAGAAGTTATAGAATCCCAAGATAATCTAAAGAAGCAATTTGACGAAGTGAAGGAAAAACAGGAGACAGTGGAACATAGAATGAATGTACTTGCGGGAAAGTTTTCAGAAATGACATTAGAGCGGCAAAATTTTCCTTCGGAAACCATAGAACAAACTGTGAAAGTAGCTTTACAGTCATTTTCAGAGAGTTCCGAGGAGAATTTTTTGAACAAAGGGTTAAAGGAAATTCGAGAACAACTTGGCGAAGAATTCTCGCGTTGGAAAGTAAATATCGAAAGTTCACTAAATCTCTCGCAGGAGGGTTTAGAAACAGCGAGAAGTAGGAAACAAAATTCTCAATCTGCGTGACATCCCGTCCACGTCAAGATCCGATGTAGACAGAACTGGAACGTCACAAGTTAGATTCGATATAACGGAGAGCCACAGGGAAAAGTACGAACAGGATGATTTTTGGAATCGTAGTACTGTTGAGGAAAAGATGATTAAACAGAGACAATTTCAAATCTTTAACCCTGACAAAAGGAATGTTCACCCTGTAGTCTTTATGCGAAGTTTCAGAGGTCTATTTGCACGATCTTGGACAGAATGGCAAAAGGTTAGTTTTGTATCTGGATATATACAAGGATCAGGAGCATTGTGGGCATCCGAACAAACATCTTCTTGTAAATGTTACAAAGAATTGGAGCAGGCTTTTCTAGCAAAATATTGGTCTGCTGGAATACAAGAAAGACTTAGGCAGGAAGTATTATATCCTGAGCCTTTCTCATTTTCTAGAGGATCTCTAAAGAGATATTTTGAGAAATACATTAATAAATCTTTGTGTTGGGACGTACCGATTCCTTTGCCGGATATACTTAGGATACTCAAGTCCAGACTACCCACCAGTATAAGGAATCAGCTGTTATATATAAATGATAAGGATATAGACTCATTTATGACTACGCTTGATCATATTGATATAATTGAGGAGGACAATAAAAGGGCGAGAGAAATGTCATATCAAAGAAGAGTAATAGAAGCGAACCCGAGCTGCAACTCGAATGGGAATGGCAGTAATGGTAGCAGTAACAATAATCATAGCCAACTACACTCTCCGAGGAGACTTAGAAATGGAGAAAATGCAAACAATAATAATTACCATAATGGAAACTTTAGTAATGGTGCAGCGAGGGGCTATTTTAGGAACAATAGGAATTTTAATCGATATAATCCAATGTATGGCAACACAAGACAGTTCTACCAACACCAGCAGAACAACAATAATGATTACACGAATCAGGCAAGACAATATAGACAGAATTCACCACAACAACCGATAATCACTGAAGTAGCTGAAGAGACAAATACCAATCAGACCAACAATCAGTCAAACTAAACATGACCGCATCGTGCCCGGAGGAGCGGTCAGGGTATCTCTTAGGGGCGAAACACTAAAATTACAATTGTTAAGATACAATGATGGTGTGCTGTTGACTGAAGAGTTAACAAGGGATTTAATAACGTGTCATAATGACAGATCGAGTGTTCCGGTATCGGAAGTATTTGTTGAAATAGACGAAGTTCCAACGAATGTGATATTAGACACCGCCGCTTCCGCCAATGTCATCTCAGGCGCTCTTTTTGGGAGAATTATTAGGAAGAAGAAGGTACCAATTTTGCCGGTACAGAACTGCAAAATCATCGGAGCTGTTGGAGCACGCTCTCCCAGTGTCAAAATACAAACACAATTAGAGATGAAAATGGGAAATGTAGCAATAAAATGCACGTTCCTTGTAGTGGAGAAGATATTAGTGGACTGTATTCTTGGTATTGAGAGTACGCAGGAGTACGATTGTCAGATTGATTTTTTGGAAGGAATAGTTAAATTTAGATTAAATGGAAAAGAGATAGGACTGGCTTCAAATAGAAAGGAAACGGTGCATGAGAAATATTGTCGCGGTGCCATAGTGCAATTAATTGACACTACAAACGGTCGTTGGAAGGAGCTTTCAAAGGATTTGATACAACAGGAGGACTTTAACCAAGCAACAATGATAAAAGCTAGTGAATCAAATCAGCTTACCGGAGAACAAAGGCAGCAGCTTCATTATTTGTTAGAGGCATATGAAGAGATTTTTGATGAGAAACCAGGAATTATTTAAGGGTATCTTTGTCACCTACAAGTGAAGCCACAACAGACTTACTGTTACACGCACTATCCGATCCCCAGGCGTTTAAAACAATCCGTTCAAAGGGAGATAAATAGAATGTTAGAATGGAACTTGATTGAGCCATGAACTAGTCCATATTGTTCTCCGCTCTTAGTCGTCCCAAAACCTGGAGGTAACGTTAGATTAGTTCTGGATGCGAGAGAGATTAATAAAATAATAGTACCTGTAAGAATTCATCCGGAAAATATAGATGAATTAATTCAAAATTTCCAGGATGTTTCGTACTTAACTAGTGTTGATTTGAGAAGTTCGTACTGGCAGGTCAAAATGGATGAAGAATCTAGGAAATATAACGCATTTATCTATGCTTGGAGAAGTTACCAATTTAGAGTTGTCCCGTTCGGACTTAATATTAGTGCCGGAATATTTATTTCAGCGTTGGATTATGTTCTTGGGCCAGAATTGCGTAGTCGTATAACTGTGTTTGTTGACGACTTATTAATAGCCACGAAAACATGGGAAGAGCATTTGCATATTTTGGAAAGGATTTTTGCTGTTTTCAAGAAAACCAGGATTACAGTAAACTTACAAAAGTCTCATTTTGCTTTACCACAAATTAAGTTCTTAGGACATATGATAGATGCGAAAGGCATCCTGCCTACCGAGAAGAAGATAAATGCAATTCGAAATTTTCCATCACCACGGAATAAAAGACAGCTGAAGGGATTTATAGGTATGGCATCGTTCTTCCGTCGTTTCATAAAGACTCAAGCCATGAATTCTGAGGCATTAAACCGGCTTCTACGGAAGGATGTGCCATGGCAATCGACTGAAGAATGTGAACTAGCTTTTCGAGACATTAAAGACCAACTCGTTAACGCATCCTTATTATATCACTCTGATATGAATTGTGAGTTCTGTCTGTCCACGGATTCATCGGATGTTGGATTAGGTGCTTGTCTCTTCCAAATAAGGAAAATAAAAGGAGTACCAACATTCTGTCCGATAGCATTTGCTAGTCGAGTGTTATCGCCCTGTGAAAGAGCCTTTACGACCACAGAACTTGAAGCGCTTGCGGTTATCTGGGCATTCAAGAAGTTTAACTATTATTTATATGGTTCGAAAACGATTGTGTATTGTGACCATCAATCACTAACCTTTTTGCAAACATGTAAATTATTACATCCTAGACTGTCACGTTGGACAATGACACTACAACAGTACCAATTTAAAATTATTCATGTGTCTGGCAAAGAAAATATTATTGCGGATGCACTGTCAAGATCCCCAGAAGGTTTAACGCCGGAAATAGAATCAGTAAATACTTCGGATTTTCCAGTATTACTGTTGCAGGACAATATCTACAAGACTTATTATGTACATCTTTGTAAAGATATGGGAAATTTACAACGAAAAGACCCTCGATGGAAGAAGATAATTCAGCTAAAGGAACAACAAAACTCAAGGGCTAGTTTAGATCATTATAAATTAGTAAATGGAGTATTATTCTTCCTTTGTGGTAAGAACAACGATCCACGGTGGTGTGTATGTATCCCGAAGGAATACGAGGAAAAATTAATTTGGTTTACCCACTTATCATGGGGGCATTTTGGTGTAATTAAATGTGCCAATAAAATAGGAGCATACTGTTATTTTCCGAATATTCGGAGAAAAGTGCACCAAACAATACAAAACTGTTTACTCTGTCAAAAGGCAAAACCGGATAATAGAGGTAGTAAGCATGTTCTGCATTCAATTATTCCACGAGAGCCAAGGGCGTTAATTTCGTGTGATATCTGCGGCCCTCTCCCACGATCAAGAGGAGGAGTCAAATTCATTGTTGGATTCTTTGACGTGTTTACAAAATATGTGGAACTATATCCATTAAAGTATGCTACTGCCAGAGCTGTTATAGTGTGATTGGTGCGTGACTATCTTCCGCATGTAGGTTTACCGAAATCCATAATTACAGATAATGCCAGAATTTTTACTGGATTTATATGGAAGCAAACATTAACACAACTTGGTATTCGACAAATTTTGACATCATGTTACCATCCACAAGGTAGTCCAATAGAGCGAGTTTTCCGAGAATTAAACCGATTTATGCGTACATACTGTCACAGTAAACAAACATCATGGGCTGATTATTTGTCAGAATTTGAACAAATATTTAATAATCTGACGCATACCTCAACTAACTTTACTCCAACAGAGCTTATGTTTAGTCAGATTGAAAAGAACTTCTTGATAAACCATCTGCCAAAGTATGAAGACCAGAATTTAAAATGGGACGAAAAGATTCGACTCGCACTTGTCAATTTAACTAAAAAGGCAATACAACGGAAATTGACATAATGATATGAAATTGACATATGATAAATTGACATAGGATATGAAATTGACATATGATTGACATATGATCTTGGAGAAAAGGTTTTATTGAGGCGACACATCCATTCCTCGAAACTGATGAAGAACGTAAAGAAATGGAATCTTATTTATACCGGACCATATGTTATTGTAAACATACCAAATCCTGGATCACAGTTGTTGGCATATCCCGAATCGAAAAGAATTATTCCCGCATAATGATATTAAGAAATTTTTTGAAGGATCGTAGATCTGTGATACCAAATATGGAGAAGAATTTAGAGTGGAATTTGACTATGAGTCGAATGTGTATATAAATATCAAGAAGTTTATGTTGTCTAGAGGTTAAGAGACAGTGAGTTTACTCCTGTGATAGGTTAAGAGACAGTGAGATTGCTCCTGTGATCGGTTAAGAGACAGTGAGATTACTCCTGTGATAGGTTAAGAGACAGTGAGATTACTCCTGTGATAGGTTAAGAGACAGTGAGATTACTCCTGTGATAGTTTAGCACAAATATTTTAAGATAGAAGAATTTGTTAATTACTAGTGTTTGTAAGTGTGGACTATGAGCAGAAGCCACAGTGATATACAATGAAAGTGCATCTACATTTCCTCAAGACACGGCACTTATGTGAGAATTGCGTGTGAAACTTGAACAGTGTGGGATATGTAGGTAAATACACTGTGTGTATGATGTGCGCTGTTCGCGCAAGAAAACAAATGAACTGTGAAATGAAGCAACAGTCGATAATGTCACTGTTGCAAACAATTGAAGAATCTCTCTGGTTGCGCGAGAGAAAATTATTATAATTTTTAGATTTTTCATTATGCCTTCTTTACCAGGATAATTATTTTGAGAATTTTAATTAACATCATAAGAATAGCAGTTTGCGTGTTTCATATTATGGACATAATTGTTGAAATATATTTCCATAAATGTTCATGAGAGGATGAAGAAGATTCTGCGAGTGGATGATTTGTTAAATGAACATACGTCATCATTAATGATATTTATTTGCAAGTGGATCTATAAATCAATTAATTATAAGAATAATGAAAATTTTTCAAATTATTCCTTTTGTGGAGTCAGTGTCATATGCCTATGTTTAAAATTTTTCATCAGGTGTAAACTTAAATTTTATCCATAATTTTGTAATTGAAAGCAAACCTCGGACAGATTCAATGCTCTACTTCTACCTGCACTATAACAAAACGAAGATTAGATTAAAATTTTTATTGAGAGGAATACATTCGATATGAGCTACAACAAAATTTAAATGCCCACAGTCTATTTGGCAATGTTTTGGACAATCAACAGTTGTAATGCAAAACAACTTTGGTATTGAGGACTACAAAAAATTCGCGATTGTCAGGACTGATGGATGTTCTAGTCTAGTACAGATGGAAGAATATAAGAATCCACTCCGATTTTGAGTTCAAAGATGAAATATGGACTTCGTTGCCTTAATCCACTCTCTTCCAGGGATTTATTCAGTCAGAACATTTTCTTATTCCACTTTAAACCTGTTTCATGTTCACGTCCCTGACCATCTGTTCCTGAGATCATCTTGCTGTTTCTACGGCACATTACCAGCTTCTGTCCTGTGCCATAAGCCATCGCCTGTCCTCCGTGCCGCCTCCACCAAACGCTGTACGTCGCCTACCCGATTTCCGTACCCAGTGTTCCTGTTCCATCAACTTCACAACGAGATCGCCGGCTACATCGTCGAAAGAAGAATTTTGAAAATTTTTTTTGGGCAATATTGTAAAATTTTTTTTGGCTATGAGGCACTTTTCCTTCGATCTAATCTATGGAGCTTCTATATATTTCTAAATTACTGGATTTAGGCTTTCCTATCTTTTTTAATACCTGAGCTGGGGTCTATTCTTCAGGGTTTTCCAGGGTTTCCCTGTGAAGGACAGTTCCCAAATGCGTAGACCTTTTTCGTAACTACACCAATCTACATCTTCCCTGGTTATGTACTCGGGATGCGGGTATACCCCGGTACATGTAAAAGCTACAGCTTAGGTATTCTCGTAACTTATTGTCTTAACATGTTACCCATACTCTCTATAGTAAAATTCTACTAATTCAAAATATTCCTCTTTTGAATAAACAACCCAACAAATTTTTTCTGTTAGCTCGCAAAGTGTATTATCATTAATTGTAATATCTCTTTATATTTATTTATTAATTGTAATATCTCTTTATATTCGAGGAATTATTCTGATACAATTCTACCCTTGAACGACGTTTACGAATTTCCTATCTTCATACTCGCAGAATCCATGCGCAAAATAGTTTCATACAATAGATATGCCATGAGCGCATAATTATTCTTTGTAGTACTCTCTCTGTTGGATGTTAGAAAAAAAAAAAAAAAAAAAAAAGAAAGCTTCCGAGATCGTCTTCGTGCCGATTAGCCTGAGCTTTGTTTAGAAGAACTGTAATCTGATTATTGAGATTTATCACAGAAGATAACTGATACGAACTGTACAATTAAAAAGGAAATATATATAGATTGCTCCTTCATACAAAAGGTGTGTATTTGACATTAGAGAATTAATGATATTTATCGATATATTGCGTAGTTGTTAATCAGAAGGGAACTTCCGAAAGACTGGATACGAACCTGCATTTAATAATCCAAGAGCTCCATTACTTCTTCGAAAGGTTAAACTTCATCAAAGCCAAATATCCGCTTGATCTGAGGTTTCCCGACTGATTATACAACGCTCTCAAAATTACGAGGCATTTTATTTGTACAGATTAGCAGACTGCCGCAAAGCACGAGCCTACTGAGAAGAAGAATCATCGCCTGATTTCATTCTAACAAGTAATATTTCAGAATCATTTTGAGTGACTGAGCTATGACTGTGTTTTCTATCTACATCTACATCTACATCTACATTTATACTCCGCAAGCCACACAACGGTGTGTGGCGGAGGGCACTTTACGTGCCACTGTCATTACCTCCCTTTCCTGTTCCAGTCGCGTATGGTTCGCGGGATGAACGACTGTCTGAAAGCCTCCGTGTGTGCTCTAATCTCTCTAATTATACATTCGTGATCTCCTCGGGAGGTATAAGTAGAGGGAAGCAATATATTCGATACCTCATCCAGAAACGCACCCTCTCGAAACCTGGCGAGCAAGCTACACCGCGATGCAGAGCGCCTCTCTTGCAGAGTCTGCCACTTGAGTTTGTTAAACATCTCCGTAACGCTATCACGGTTACCAAATAACCCTGTGACGAAACGCGCCGCTCTTCTTTGGATCTTCTCTATCTCCTCCGTCAACCCGATCTGGTACGGATCCCACACTGATGAGCAATACTCAAGTATAGGTCGAACGAGTGTTTTGTAAGCCACCCGTCATGAATGATTGATTGCTCGAACGAAATGAGAGCTATATAATCACGTAGATAGGAGGAAAAATTACAACAGGGACGATTAATACTGCTTGTGAATGACGCTGGAGTTGTCGTCCAAAGATATCCCAAAAAAGCTCAATTTGAGACGGCTCTGATGATCGAGTAGGCCAAGGCAACACGTCGACACACTGCAGAACATATGGGTAACAATAGAAGTATGTGCGCAAGCGTTATCTTGCTGGGAAACACCCCCTGGAATGCTGTTCAGAAATGGCAGCATAACAGGTCAAACCACCAGATTGACATACAGTTTTGCAGTCAGGACGTGTGGGATAACCACGAGAGTGTTCCTGCTGTGATAACGAAATCGCATCCCAGACTATAACTCAAGGTTTCAGTCTCTACCAAGTAAGTCCTGAACTTGCTTCTTTCTAACTCACACACGGCCTTCACTGGCTTTCATCAGGAAACACAACAGATCTCCACTCGCCCTCCAACGAGCTCTCATTTGATACCAGTGATGTCACAAAAGGTGGTAGTTTGCGTTCATTGGAATGCTGGGAGCAGCCCTTGAAGTAACCGATTTGTAACAATTCGAAATTTGTGGTAAGGGTCTATGGGACAGAGCGGCTAAGGTTCTCGGTCCTTAGGCTTACACAGTAATAAATGTAACTTAAACTAATTTACCCCAAGGGCAACACACACACCCGAGGGAGGACTCTAACCTTTGAAGAGGGCAGCCGTGTGAAACGTGACAAGGCGCCCGAGACCGCTCGGCTATTCTGCGCGGCTCCGATTCGTAACAGTTTGCTTCGTCGCTGTGGTGTCAAATGCTGCTCAGATTGCTGCTTCAGATGCAGTACGATGCGATGGGCCAGAGCCATACGCCGAGCACGATTGCCTTCCCTCTCAGCAGTGGGCGCCGCGAGTCGGTCTTCTCGTGTCCGCACATTCTCGTGACCACTGTAGCTAACAGTCATGTACATTGGCTACATTCCTGCCATGTCTTTCTGCAGTAGCGCAGAAGGAACGTCCAACTTCTCGTAGCCCCTTACACGACCTCGTTCAAACTCTGCGAGGTGCAGATAATGCGTCTTTGTCTCCTTTAAAGGCATTCTTGACTAACATCAACTCATCACGTCCGATCTCAAAAGTTTCTAACGTCCATGACTGAATAAAACGTTCTCGGTTTTCAAGCCGCGTCAATTCGAATAGAATCCTCGAGCTTTCGATGACCATCACCGCCATCGTCGTCAGTTCACTGACTGCCGGGCATGATGTCATCATTCCTATATAAGCTCAATTTGAAAGCAAACCTGCTGTGCAACCTCGTAGCGGCACTACTAACGCTACTCTTGTGCGACTGGCGCGAAATTTCAAAAGACGTCATCTTTGAGATGAACGGTAGGAGCATGCCTGCCAACTTTCGTTTAAATCGCACAACTTCTTCTTGGTGTTGTGATTTTATACCCTCAGTGTATATTAAATCATAGCAGGCTTTTAGTGATCTGGTGTTTGCGAATTATGGTGTATTTTCACTAAAATTCATTCTCGTGCTAGTTATTTTTAGCACAGAAAAGAAGTCATTCCTACAGATGTCAGATATTAGGTTTGTTTGCCGCTAGTTTGATTTCTGAGGTGCACACCACAGCGCACTGTGTCCGGAGGACGTGCACGTCCAGTTTATTGCCATACTTGTGACAAGCAGCATGGGTGCTTCATTCCGACAGAGAACACAGACGCATGGCTGTAGTTCTACAACTGCAGAACGAGTGGCGACGATATGGATTCAGGTCGACAGTGTAGCATGAAGTGTAGGCACGGGTCCTTATGGAAGGACTACACCAAGGGAAGTTTGTATGATTGTTCTACTGGCTCTGGCGAATAAGCCGGCCGGAGTGACCGTGCGGTTCTAGTCGCTACAGTGGAGCCGAGCAACCGCTACGGTCGCAGGTTCGAATCCTGCCTCGGGCATGGATGTGTGTGATGACCTTAGGTTAGTTAGGTTCAATTAGTTCTAAGTTCTAGGCGACTGATGACCTTAGAAGTTAAGTCGCATAGTGCTCAGAGCCATTTGAACCATTTTTTCTGGTGAATAGACGGGCAGAGCGTCACCACGAAACGTTAGTAACAGGTTACTTGAAGCTGGCTAATATCTCGAGTTGCTGGGTGTCGCTTGTCGCTAACACCATACCGCCGAGGCTAGCATCACGTGGAACCAGAGTAATTGTCACACTGAGTGGCATTGTGTGCTCTGCAGCGATCAGTCTCGCTTCCGTTGATGGTGGTCGGATAGACGCCAACGTGTCTGTAAACGACATGCTGAAAGATCAGAGAGAGCAGTTATTCCCAAGATCCATACCAGTCCGACTCCTCGAAACACAGTGTGGTGAGTTATTGGATATGATAACAGAACTAATTTGGTAATTGTTGAAGGAAGGTTGAATGTAATCAGTACTTTGCAAGAACTGTAAAATCGGCTCTCATACTATTCATGACCACTGTACCAATGGACCAATTCCAGCTGGATAAAATTAGCTGTACGCCACACTGCTGTTAATTTCACAAACGCCTTCAGGTGTGTATGGACACTGGACTGGCCTGTCCGAACCCTGATTCGTTAGCCGTACAAAATATCAGGGATTACATATTCCCGATATACAGTCGGTGGAATGGCGAAGCGAAACAAGCGCTGTATAATTGTAAGAGACACAAAGGCGAGCGAGTGTGCCGAGGCTTACCCCAGTTCACTGCTACTAGCGCCACGTCGTCATAACGCGACTGTGCTCCAAGTACTAGGGATTGCATCATAATCTGAGAGTGAAATCAAAAATTAACGTAACTTTGCAAACTTCGTCAGTGTATGCTTCAATATATTAATGTTAACATTGTGAGGTCTCAGAGTGATCAAATGAATGTGTTAGGCGAGATATAAGATTTTAAGAAAAAATAAGTGGCGCTGAATAATAATACTACAAAGCTAATAAACGCCCAGAATATGTAAAAGTATGTTTCAATTAAAAGTTACAAGTCTGAACTTTATCAGAGCAATATTTTTGTCGCAATCGGCGTTCTTATGAACAATTGAAGGCTTTAAATATTAGAAACCTTAGTTATGTGACACCAATAAGCTACCTCTATTAGTTTTTAACTTATTTACTAAAAACCAAATATGGGCAGAAAAGTTCATTATTCATGATACATTAAGTATCATTTGTATTTGTACTAGGAAGTTATAATTGCAGCACTCGATCACATTCGTGCAATAGTACAGCTGCGCCAAGTTTCAAGACGTAGTGTACATTACTACGGTTACAAGGAATCTTAAAGAGCCAGTTCAGAGGTCATGTTCAGCTGTCAGTTATGTCATAAAAGTTCTAGCCGGCAAAGCTTAAATGCTGTGGAGCTAAAACTTTTTCAGTAACTAAAGCAAACTTTACTCTATTTATATAAAAATTAAAAGGGTTATAAATTGTCGCACTACAAAGATATTAATTAATACGTGTCCGAGAAAGGAGTCAATTAGATGCTCCTACATGTGCCTAAGGCGGTTGGTAACAGATGTTATGTTTCGAGGTCCGCTCTGCCTATATGTAAATACAGCCAGGGAGGCAGGAGAAGAGACACTTCGCACCAACATATCAAACTGTCCGGGTCAGTCAAACGCCTCCATGCGCTGTACCTCGAATGACGTCAGACCTGGGCACATAGCAAAAGCGTTTTCGTAAAAGTACGAGGGTGAGCCAAATCAAAACCTTAAATATTTTTTAAAATATTATTTACTGCGCAGAAGTGGTACAAAGCTGTATGACTTTCAACATAATCTCCTCCAGCGTTTACAAAGAGCATAAATTCCTTTAGAAAAAAATTCTTTAGGTAGTCCGTGCAACCACTCATGCACCGCCATGGCGTACCTCTTCATCAGAACGGTTCCTCCCATTGCGCCTATGAGTAGTCCAAACATATGGAAATCACTTGAGGCGAGGTCTGGTGAGTATGGTGGATGGGGAAGACACTCAAAATGCAGGTCTGTGATTGTCGCAACTTTATTCGTGCAGTGTGGGGCTTTGCATTGTCATGTTGCAAAAGGACACGTGCTGACAGCAATTTACGTCGCTTTGATTTGATTGCAGGCCGCAGATGATTTTTTAGGAGATCTGTGTATGATGCACGGATGACAGTGGTCCGTCTAGGCATGTAATGCTCCAAAATTACGCCTTTTTCGTCTCAAAAGAGAGTCAGCATAACCTTCCCTGCTGATGGTTCTGTTCGAAACTTCTTTGGTTTTGGTGATGAATAATGGCGCCATTCCTTGCTCGCTCTCTTCGTTTCCGGTTGGTGGAAGTGAACCCAGGTTTCGCCCCAGTAACGATTCTTGCGAAGAAGCCATCACCTTCTCGTTCACAGCGCACGTCGTTCTCTCATTTCAGTAGTCAGCTGCCGTGGCACCCACCTCGCAGACACTTTGCGAAACTGGAGCACATCATGCACAATGTGGTGTGCTGACCCATGACTAATTTGTAAACATGCTGCAGTGTTATTCAGTATCACTCGGCGGTTTTCCTTCACTATGGCTTCAACTGCTGTAGTGTTCTGTGGAGTCACAACTCGTTGTGCCTGACCGGGACGAGGAGCATCTTCCACTGAAGTCACACCATATGCGAACTTCCTACTCCATTCGTAGACTTGCTGCTGTGACAAACATGCATCACCGTACTGAACCTTCATTCGTCGATGAATTTCAATAGGTTTCACACTTTCACTACGCAAAAATCGAAAAACAGAACGCTGTTCTACCCCTGGTGCAAGTCGCAAGTGAGACCGCCATCTTTATACCGATACTGCGACGGTATGTGTGCATCTTCACCATGCTGCCACCTACTGGCTATTCTGCACGCTGTTTGTAGCATGCTTACCAACTTACAGGATAACGGCGCGAAATTTCGATTTGTTATTACCAATTTAAGGTTTTCATTTGATTCATCCTCGTAGGAAGTAAATTCGCGAGGACTGTACACCGTCCTGGATCGCTTAGATTTCATGGAAGTAACTGTTAGCGGGCCGCCCATAATGTTGAAAAAACACCATGGCAAGTGGCGAGATTATTTTCCACTTATAGGGCGAGCAATAAACTTTTGGTGATTAGAAGTCAGAGCTATAGATCATTTTACTAGGAACTTCCCGCAGACGTCGCCTCAGAACTGTTAAAGTGCTATTTCCAATAGGTGTACGAGTGTTTGATAGAATACTAAGAATTATGTTTCGTGTGTGTGAAGTTTTACAGAATATATCAGTCGGTTAAAACTCAAAACTTGTTAATAATCATAGTTCCTGATCCCGCTAGTAGGAACACTTTCTTTCAGTGAGCAGAGAGAGTAGTGTGGACTAGAAGGCTGGAAATTATGGTCAGTATGTTCTCCTTCGCTTTCTGGCTGACCGTAAAAATGGTTTTGAGGGTCTTGTAAACGGCGACGGTAGATGTAAAGCACGTACAGACAGTTTAAGTGTCTTTTCATAACGAAGTAACGACCATTTGGATGATTTAGCCGCCACCCCACAACTGCCTTGAGGTATGCATGGACGCTCGACTGGCCTATCCGGACCCTGATTCGTTACCCGTAAAACATGTCAGGGATTACATATTCCTGACATATTGTCGCTAGAATAGCGACCAACACAATACTCAAAAAGTATACATTTTAGTCTATAGCTGCAGTTTATTTATTTTGCTGACTGCGTACCTATTTCGGGACACAGCACAATCTTGAGGTCATTCTTTGATCAAAAACTTCTGTTATATAGTCTGAACTGTGGTGCAAGACCAATTTACAGAAATATTATACACTATGTAACCAACGCATGGTATATAGCGACACTCAAAGTGTTTAGGTAACTTCTTAGCCTTGGCTTCCTGAGTAAGTGTGTCAGAACTAAAAGAAGATGCATTTCAAGATGGTAGGGGCCTTGATATCATGATATTTTATGGCACTTATTGTTTTAACTTGCGGATGCATGACGTAACTACGTACTTAAAATCGTCTCGTCACTAATAGATGTTTGGAGTTTCCTGGCTGTGGCCGCCAGTGTTTTATCTTGCTAGAAGCTCGCCTTGATGCAGCTTGATACACGTGAAGTAGCATGTGGTACAATAGTCGATGAGGTACAAGCAGCAGATGGTACAGTATGTACTACTCCCGTAAGAGAGTCCGCCAATTGTACTGAACTTGCTTCTGATTGATCGGCACATTCGGGTGTTAGACGCCAGAACCCCTAACTTCTCTTACCAATTATTCATTAGCTTTTTTTTGTATTTAACCCAGTATACAGTATGACAGTCTCTCATGGCTACCCTACGTGTCTGCCGTTTTTGTTTATTAAATTTTACTAGTTATGTGAAACATAAGAGTAATGATATTGCAACCGAAGTGCTTCGGACACCTTCGGGTAGCTTGGTGCGCCTGGCAGACGAAGTATCTTCGGCTGCGCTAGTCAGACTGTTTCGGGCGTTCTGAAGATCCGGTCACACAACTCTGTTTCGGGTGTTCTTCAGAGAATCGGAAGTTGTCAGAAAAGTTACCTTACTATTAAGAAAGTTATGTTGAGTATTGTAGAACAGTGAAAAAACTGATATTTTAAAGTATAAACAAACAGGATACATAAATGAGAGGTGTCGCATACAGATCTTGACCTCTGTAGATACAGAGACTAACCTGGGCATCATACAAATAAACCACAAACACAAGTTCTAGATGACAGCATAGCAGCCTCCGGCGAAGAAGATCCCACGACCAATGAACTCTCTTCTGCGTTGAGGACACAACTTTACAAGACAAGTTGGTGGAAAGAAGGGTTAGTGACTCTTATTCAAGCTCTACAGATCTCTCCAGCTTCCAGATCTGACTTCCAACACAACAACAATGAAATGAAATGGCGTGTGACGAGGGCCTCCCGTCGGGTAGACCGTTCGCCTGGTGCAAGTCTTTCGATTTGACGCCACTTCGGCGACTTGCGCGTCGATGGGGATGAAATGATGATGATTAGGACAACACAACACCCAGTCCCTGAGCGGAGAAAATCTCCGACCCAGCCGGGAATTTTACCCGGGCCCTTTGGATTGACAGTCTGTCGCGCTGACCACTCAGCTACCGGGGGCGGACAACACAACATATAATTTATAATGTACACCACCGCCATGTTCAGAACATAATTAATGCATTACAGTGCCACAGTAGGACAATTTTCACAGTGAGACACGTTTGTTTATGGTTCTTTGATATCAAAGCCCATGCAGCCTTTCATAACTGCACGTTACCTATGTGGGTAACCTCCGCGGTCTATTGATGAGCTGCGTCATGGCTTCGAGAAGACACGATGCAGCGCCGCTGAGAGCTCCAGCGCACATGTGGTCAATGCTTGGACAAACACCAAACTGTAGACGCGGCCAAAGCCAGTCCACTGACAGTTGCAAAGCAGTATATTTTTCGCTCTGTACGTTTGGTTCCTTTGCAATAAAAATAATTTTATGTTTTCAGAATATAATATTATTTTTGCGACGACGCTTCCTTAACTAAAGATTTATGCTGACATGGCAGTTGTATAGTGGTCTGAATTGTACAAGGTGGGGCAAATAAAAGTGGCCAGAGCGAGTGGATACTGTTGGACGTGAATGTATAGAAGTACTACGAACAGTGACGCCCACACACGTGTACGTCTGTCACGTGATCTCCGCCGGTTCAGAGCGTAGTTCGAGCTGTGTCAATGTCAGTGGAGCATTGCAAAGTGGACGATGTTAGTGACAGTAGAGCAGCAAGTGTTTGTTGTGGGAAGTTACGTGACAACAAAGTTGTGGAAACGGTGTGGTCAGTCGTTGCTGAGAAGTCTAGTGGTGTCAAAGTGGCAGCAAAGAGTACCGTGCAACACATAGGACCTAAAATGGTATCAGACAGGATCTGTTTTGAACAAGTCAAAAACATTCCAAACCATGCCCGCACACCATGAAATACGTCCGCCCCTGGCAGCTGAGTGGTCAGCGTGACAGACTGTCAATCCAAAGGGCCCGGGTTCGATTCCCGGCTGGGTCGAAGATTTTCTCCGCTCAGGGACTGGGTGTTGTGTTGTCTTAATCATCATAATTTCATCCCCATCGACGTGCAGGTCGTCGAAGTGGCGTCAAATCGAAAGACCTGCATCAGGCGAACGGTCTACCCGACGGGAGCCCCTAGCCACACGACATTTCATTTTTTTACCAGGAAATACGGCTGCAATCACCAGAAAATTCTTCAGAGTCCTACCAAATACCTGTCATAGGAGACCGGCGTATCACGTAGATCATGCAGACGAATACTCCACCTGGACCTGCAGTCTGCTCACGGCCCTACCTCCCACCCAAGGCACCTCAACTGTCAACGCGTGATTACCCTCAGTGGGGAGCCCTTAAGTCTAAGGTGTATCGAAACAAGCCTCACAGTCTTCAAGAATTGGAGCACAGCATTTCGGATGAGGTTGCAGCAATTCCAGCGGTGCATCTTCGATCCGCCTTCAGCAACTTGCTGACTAGGGTCCAAAAGTGCCAAGAGATGAATGGTGTTCACTTTCAACATCCGCCATTGTCAAATTAGTACTGTTTTTCCTTTCCTCTGCTGTGTTTCGCTGTACCCTAGTACTCTGATCTCCGGACCACTTTTAATTACCCACCTATTATATAACGGTAAATTGTAAACAGGACTAATCACATTAGGGATTTTGCTTTCTGTGTGTTATTGGTTCAAATGTCTCTGCCGGCCGAAGTGGCCGTTCGGTTCTAGGCGCTGCAGTCTGGAACCGCGAGACCGCTACGGTCGCAGGTTCGAGTCCTGCCTCGGGCATGGATGTGTTTGATGTCCTTAGGTTGGTTAGGTTTAACTGGTTCTAAGTTCTAGGGGACTAATGACCTCAGCAGTTGAGTCCCATAGTGCTCAGAGCCATTTTTTTTTTTTTTTTCAAATGGCTCTAAGCACTACGGGACTTAACATCCGAGGTCATCAGTCCCCTAGAACTTAGAACTACTTAAACCTAACTAACCTAAGCACATCACACACATCCATGCCCGAGGCAGGATTCGAGCCTGCGACCGTAGCGATCGCACGGTTCCAGACTGAAGCGCCTAGAACCGCTCGGCCACACCGGCAGGCATGTATGTTATTACAGTGGGGACTATTTTGTCATTTAATTTCTTACTTTCAAATGTTACGCTTTTCTAGATATCTTTTATATTGTGACTTTTTTGAAAGGTAAACAAAATCCAAAACTACTGAAAACAATAAAATAAAATAAACTCTGTAAATAAGGAACAGTCTTATCAGTACTGGCCGCAATTTGCCTCTTCTTAAAGTTTAATATTGGCATATTCTTTTAGTATTTGACATAACTACTTTGGAAGCCAGTGTGACGGCTTTGTGCCAGGGGTAAGAGGTTACCTACACGTTTTAAGGTTGACTATATGTCATACGTGTTCTGTCATAGAGTATAACAGTCTTGTAAGTTGTTATTGCACTACTGTTCAGGCTATGTCATCGATTTTTTTTTATCATAGAATGCCCCGAAGGTGGTACTGTCTACCGAAGCTGGTGGCCAGTAGACAAAATAAACAAACTGCGACTATGGAATAAAACATCTACTTTTTCATATCTGGGATGTAATGAAGAAACATACACTTTCTTTCTAGCCAGCATCTTCATGATCCGAGACCCCATGCATTTCAGGCATGGCACGATACTGCTGAAGATGACGTCCAGAAACTGTTAACTTTCATGCCACAGGGAATACAAGAATGTATTCGTGCTCATGGGCTCACAACTCATATTTCTGTTGATGATAGACAGCAGATCCGAATATAATGAGAGTTTAATTAATAAATATGGGCAGAAAAGTTCCTTATTCATGATATATTAAGTATCATTTGTATTTGTACTAGGAAGTTCTAATTGCAGCACTCGATTACATTCGTGCAATAGTACAGCTGTGCCAAGTTTCAAGACGTAGTGTACATTACTACGGTTACAAGGAATCTTAAAGAGCCAGTTCAGAGGTCATGTTCAGCTGTCAGTTATGTCCTAAAAGTTCTAGCCGGCAAAGCTTAAATGCTGTGGAGCTAAAACTTTTTCAGTAACTAAAGCAAACTTTACTCTATTTACACAAAAATTAAAAGGATTATAAATTGTCGCACTACAGAGATATTAATTAATACGTGTCCGAGAAAGGAGTCAATTAGATGCTCCTACATGTGCCTAAGGCGGTTGGTAACAGATGTTCCGTTTCGAGGTCCGCTCTGCCTATATGTAAATACAGTCAGGGACGCAGGAGAAGAGACACTTCGCACCAACATATCAAACTGTCCGAGTCAGTCAAACGCCTCCATGCGCTGTACCTCGAATGACGTCAGAGCTGGGCACATAGCAAAAGCGTTTTCGTAAAAGTACGAGGGTGAGCCAAATCAAAACCTTAAATATTTTTTAAAATATTATTTACTGTGCAGAAGTGGTACAAAGCTGTATGACTTTCAACATAATCTCCTCCACGCTCAATGCAAGTCCTCCAGCGCTTACAAAGTGCATAAATTCCTTTAGAAAAAAATTCTTTTGGTAGTCCGCGCAACCACTTATGCACCGCCATGGCGTACCTCTTCATCAGAACGGTTCCTCCCATTGCGCCTATGAGTGGTCCAAACATATGGAAATCACTTGAGGCAAGATCTGGTGAGTATGGTGGATGGGGAAGACACTCAAAATGCAGGTCTGTGATTGTTGCAACTTTGTTCGGTGTGATGACACATTGTGTAAGACTAATCATTTGTGTCAGTGTAGTTTACGATTGCTGGTACCGTGTATGCAACTACTGAAATGGGTATTCTCGTCACGACCCAAGTTTCACTTTATTTAGCTGAAGAGAGCATCGTCAGTACTGAGAGAAGGAGTGTTCCCATTTGTTTCATGCTTAAAGTGTGAACGTGATCTTTGCATTTTAGTTGCAGCATGACTTCCCCGAGACAAAACTATTGGTAATAGGTGAAGCAGGGAAACAATCCCTCCCAGGCAAGAAACAGAATATACAACACGACCACTGACAGTTTCAAAAACAATAAAAAGCAAGTTTTAGTGTTTTCTTTCAAGGTGAGAAGCAGCGTGCATACGAAATGAATATTGGACATTGATACTATTTAGATAACGGTCTGGGACTCGCAGTAAAAATACAGCTCAGTCGTGTAGTTGAATCCACCGTATATTTTACGTGATGGGTCTTTTGTGTACGCCGGTATCGCAGATACGTAAATTACACGGAAACACAATTAGGTGTGGAATCGATCGCCGGGCAGCAGTAATCAACAGTAGGATGACAGGCCATCGCTCACACATCACATTACGCAGATAGAGATGGACAGACCACGATTCCCACGGAGGATTGAGGGTCGTTTTCCGAACTGAGGACTAGATTAACCTCTGATATGAGGTAGATTATATGCCGATACGTTTAGCGGGAAGTTGCTCCTTGCGTTACCACAAGACCACCCGATTTCGGAGTGATGGATGCGAATGCGGTGGTCTGAGAAGTTATCGTCACTTGTCGGTATGAATTTTAGATTAATCAGTAAGTGCGTACTGGCATTCTTTCCTAGAATTAATGTTATCACTATGCAAAAAGTGCTTCATTTTAGCAGCCACATAGGCGAAAGCTATGTTTTTGCAGCAAGAGGATCTAGAAGCAACATTTCACATGAAACACTCGTCTGTAAGACGTACACGGCCTTAGCGTGGCACGGAAAGGAGTGAGGTATTTAGGCACGAATATCCTCGAGCATCTACTCAATCATGCAAAGAAACTGAAATGATGTCTCCGTGACAGCTCCTTCTACTCCATAGAAGAATTTCTGAGTGTAATAATACTGTGTAGTGTGTGCACGTCTCCAAGAGAGAAAGAGACTGACTGTAGGTGAAGATAAATCACTATATGTCAGAAAAAATTAGAAAAAGGGTGTGTGAGAGAGAGAGAGTACAATTTAAGAGAATCATGTAAGTGGTCAGTATCTTGCCTTTTTTTTTCACTGAAATACGGTACTACGATTGTATAGCCTCCGGGTACCACAAAATCTACATCTAGATCTACGAGGCTACTCTGCAAATCACACTTAAGTGCCTGGCGGGTGGTTCATCGAACCACCTTTATACTAGTTCTCTATTGTTCCACTCTCGAACAGCGCGGTAAAAACTAACACTAATATCTTCCGTGCGAGCTCTGATTTCCCTTATTTTATTATGGTGATCGTTTCTCCCTGTGTAGGTCGGCATCAACAAAATATTTTCGCATTCAGAGGAGAAATTTGGTGATTGAAAATTTGTGAGAAGTTCCTGCCGCAACGAAAAACGTCTTTGCCTTAATGATTGCCACCCTGAATCCCGTATCAAGTACGTGACGCTTTGTCCCCTATTTCTCGATAATTCAAAACTTTCTGCTCTTCCGTGAACTTTGTCGATGTACTCCGTTAATACTATCTGATAAGGATCTCACACGCAGCTGCAGTATTCCAAAAGAGTAGTGACAAGCGTAGTGTAGACAGCCTCTCTAGTTGCATCTTCTGGGTCTTCTGGCAATGAAACGCACTATTCTGTTCGCCCTCGCCACAGCATTTTCCATGTGTTCCTTCCATTTTAAGTTGTTCGTAACTGTAATTCCTAGGCAGTTAGTTGAATTTATAGCCTTTAGATTGGGATGATTTGCCGTGTAACCTACGTTTATCGGATTCCTTGTAGCACTCACGTGGATGACCTCACACTTTTCATTACTTAGGGTCAGTTACCAATTTTCGTACCATACAGATATCTAAATCGTTTTGCAATTAATTTTGATCATCTGATGACCTTACTAGGCAATAAACGACAACATCATCTGCAAAGAACCTAAGACGGCTGTATAAAACATTCTCGGACTTCTTGCAGCATCAATTCAGGGTAATTGATTACGATGACCTCCACGATAGTCTTCGTCAGGAGAAATGGCTGTCAAAATTGCTGATGCGGTGGCTCCTGTTTAGTTATGTTAGTACTCACCCTGCGATGGCTGCAAAAATTGTCTCCTAAACCGTTTATGGAGATAAGGAATAGCAAAGGTCCTATAACACTGCCTTGAGGAACATCAGAAATCATTTCTGTTTTACTCGATGACTTGTCATCAGTTACTACGAACTGTTAGCTCTGTGACAGGAAATTACGAATTCAGTCGCAAAACTGAAACGATATTACATGAGTATGCAATTTCATTACAAGCGTCTTGTGAGGTATGGTGTCAAAAGCCTTCGGAAAATCTAGAAATACGGAATCAATTTGAAATCCCGATAGCGCTCAACATTTCATATGTAAAGAACTAGTTGTGTTCTCCAAGAACGATGTTTTCTAAATCCGTGTTGACTGTGTCAATACACCATTCTCTTAGAGGTATTTCGTAATGTTCGAACACAGTGTATGTTTCAGAATCCTGGGGCATATTGACGTTAATGATACGGGCTTGTAATTAAGTGAATTATTCCTATTGTAAGTAGAGGTCACAATTAAGATGTGTTGAACACGGAAGTAACAAATAACTTCACAGCAAAAGTCAAATAACTATGTACTCCGTACACTGCTGCGAATGTCATAGTTCACAGTATACTATATCCAGTTCGTACCTAAACACAACCACTCATCAAACAGTTACGTTTTTATTTAAGTATGCCAAAATCAACCACTGTCTTATCATGTCTTATAACTCCTGACCTCCCATGTAAAATAACGAACAAAAACAAAGTCTTTTTTCTATATTGGCTATCAGATCTCTATACAGCCATCTAAATACTGGTACTACTTAATTCTTAAAATTTCTTACCGTATTTAGTTGGTCTGAGTTGGTCGGATACAACATTTATGCTTAACTACATGGAGAGAGGTAGATAAGCCGGCCGCGGTGGTCGTGCGGTTCTAGGCGCTGCAGTCCGGAGCCGCGCTGCTGCTACGGTCGCAGGTTCGAATCCTGCCTCGGGCATGGATGTGTGTGATGTCCTTAGGTTAGTTAGGTTTAATTAGTTCTAAGTTCTAGGGGACTGATGACCACAGCAGTTGAGTCCCATAGTGCTCAGAGCCATTTGAACCATTTTTAGAGAGGTAGATAGTTAGAACGTAGGTTCAGAATAAGGTTAATTCAAAAAATTTAAGAGTAAAATAGTGACAGACAGAACCGTAATGCAAGTAACACACGACATAGCAAGATAATTGATAGATTTACATCAGTGATAGACGTCCTTTCATGAAAATGCTGTATATCTCCTAGGAGAGTCAATCACGGAACTGTATTAATTCGTTTAAATTAACAGGCAAATTCAAATTTACAACTAGCTTCTACCTTATTTTAGCACTGATTTCCATAATTTCTCTATGACTGTATTCATCTATGTTACATATTTAACTTTTCTGTGCACAGCAAGAAGGATTCTGTGTACAAATAATAGTTTGTTGGCGCCACGAGTGTCAGAAAATATGTTGGAAGTAACCACTTTAACGCCACTATACGACGAAACAACGTTACGGATTGCTGGAATCCAAATAATAAGTGTTTCACATCCTCCCTGATTCGATTCCTCATTCACAAAACGGTGATTCGACAGAATGAATGTTGTGTGGATGCTGAATGAAGCATGCATGATTGAAGCTCATGCATACATACAAACCTTCGTGTACCAAGATTTACTTGGTATTACCGGTGCTATACCGACGTAGGGTCGACCTCTTATTTTCACTGATTCTGCTCATTCTTTGTTCCATTCGTTTCTTTTGTAGAAGGTCGCTTTTCGATACCTTGAAGTGTTCGTCATCTTGTATTGCCTGTTTGGCCAGACTGTCTGAAGTTTCGTTTCCTCTCTCAATACGTCTTCTATGCCCTACTGGGTGATTCATTTTGCCGCCGATGTTGTTCTTTAGAAAGGCAATGGCTTATTTAGAATTTGATGGAATATTGTTATTTCTTTCGGTGCTATATTACAGAGAAGAATCCTGTAGAGTAAGACTTTTTTCATACTATAGACATTGATAGTGGCAAGGTGTAGGTCCCAAGGATTCCAAGACTTTCCAGAATATGATATGATTACAATTTAACAAGTTCGCATTTTTCATTGTACTTCTACTGTAAAATCTTTCCTCTAGCCAAATTTCATCTTCTAGGCCAACGGGAAGTCTCCAATAGATTTTGATCAATGAGCTATCGGATGTCAAAATATTTAACATAAACCGCCATATCTTTTAATTGTATTGACGTAAAAACCTAAAATTTTTACACAGTCAAGGAACCATCGACCTTAGTATGGGACACAAATTTGAACTTAATGCTCCAAAATGTTCCAGAGGAGAAGCGACTTAACAATGACGGACAGGCAAACATAGAGATAATTAAATTCTCCCTTTGTGTGGCCATATTGTCCGTAGTTCCTTCACAATTTCTAGTGTATTTTTGTTACGTCGTCACAAAGAAACAACAACAACACATTTTTTGGCAGTTGTAACGATGGAAAAAAAATACCCCAGAAAACAGCCAAACGGATAACAAGTATTTTTTTCGTTTTATGTTATTACAAATTAAAAGATATCGCATTTATTCCTTTACTTGTGCTGTGAAATTTTGCTTCTTGCCAAATTTCATGATTATAGGTCAATGTAAAGCGCCCTATAAATTATGTTGAATGAGTTTTCGAGTATCAAAACATCTGACAACAGTTGATTGCACTGACTTAGAAGTTTAAAATTTTTACACGGCCAAGGAACGATCGGCCTTAATATGTGACATACATTTGAGCTTGATACGTGGGCTCCTTTCTGAGAAAAAGGATTCTTAACTGTCGGACAGAAAGACAGACGACAAAGCGATATTGTAAGGGTCCGTTTTTACAGACTAAGGCACCGGACCCTAGAAGTGCACGTTTCGTAAGGAGGTTTTGAATAAAATGTTTATGTCTCAATGTTAATCGTAGTTTGTCTCCCTTCAACGAGAAATGCTTTAGTTGGTGTAGACAAGATTCAATTCGTAGCAAAATCCAAACCTTCGACCTTTTAGTTACATTTTCCTCTTTACGTATGCAAAATACAACGGTAGTAGCGTTATACTATCGCCGTAGTATCATTTGACAGAATCACTCTCTCGCTTTCCTTCATTTTTTCGTATATTTCAGCATATATCGTGTGCGATTTTCTCCTGCCGACCTCGCCTTAGCTGCCAGCCCAATAAACTGTACGAGTTGAACAGTGTAAACACGTTTTGCCACTCATATCACTGCTGCCTCGTCAGTCAAGTGAGCGTCTTGTATATGCATCTGCCTCCGCAGCTGAACGGACAGCGTGTGTGGTCGACCCGGATATGATTTCCAGTACTGCAGGTGAGTTTACTTTGGAGGGAAAACTCGAACGAAGGGCACTTGCTCTCGTGATGCCAAATGAGAACCTACATGAGAGAGACAGTGGTTCCAATATGTGGAAACTGGCAACAGTTGGGATCGTGGCATGCCTTCTCCTCCACCCTTCCCCTCGCCAAACCCCTACCACACGTCTGTGGCCGAATAACATCATTGGCCGAGGATGACATGACGGCCAGCCGGCACTGTATTGCTTGTCAGGGACAGTTCACGGATATGTTCATTTCTTGTGCCTGTTCATTCCCTCAAAACTTATTTCATATTTTTTGTGAATTGTAATACGTATTCATTTCCTCGCTGTATTTTACCTTTCTGTGAGTTATAATATTTATTTTAGTACTATCTCTGAAATTTTGCTGTAATCAGTTCCGTTATATTACTGTATCACGAGCTTTTTCGTAAGTTCTTTGCTATGTCACCTTCATCTCTAAAAGTTCTCTCGCAAGTCTGTTTGTTCTCTCAGCCAGTAGCATTCGTCGGTTGGTTGCAAGCCTTCCTTTCTCCTTGTTTGAAATCAGTTCGTCATTACTTTTGCATTCTAGGTGTAGTCTGGTTCCGGCTGTATGTTGGAGAGCTACCTTCGACGTCACAGGCGTTCCGAATGGAGTCACCATCGTTTGATGGACAGCTATGAGTTGAACAATCATTACTACGCACAAGATGTCTGATAGGAACAGTCCACTTAATATTCATTGACGGACTATTCTGTAGTGACAGAAAAGTAATGGGAAAGCGATATGCACATATACAGATGGCAGTAGAATCGCGTACGCAAGGTATAAAAGGTCCGTACATTGGTGCAGCTGTCATTTGTACTTAAATGATTCATGTGAAATGGTTTCAAACGTGATTGTGGCCGCACATCGGGAATCGACAGACTTTGAACATTCCATTTCTGAAAGCGTTACGGAATGTAGTATCTCGTGATTCACAGTGTCAAGAGCGTGCCAAGAATATCAAATTACAAGCATTATCTCTCACCACGAACAACGCAGTGGCCGACACACTTCACTTAACGACACTTTGCGTAGATTTGACAGTGTTGACAGACAAGCAACACTGCGTGACATAGCCGCAGAAATCAGTGTGGATCGTACGACGGTCGCATCCGTTAGGATGATGCGGCAAATTTTCGCGTTAATGGCTGTGGCAGAAGACGAACGACGTGAGTGCCTTTGCTTAACATCACGACATCCCCTTTGTCGCCTCCCCTTAGCTCATGACCATTTTCATTGGACCCTAGACGACTGGGAAACCGTGGCCTGGTCAGATCAGTCCCAGTTTCAGTTGGTAATACACTGCTGGCCACCGTAAATGCAACACCCTGAAGGAAGCATCCGAATCAAGTGAAATTTACTCCATGGGTTTGCAGCGACGAGATATGCAACTGATTAGAATTTCAGCGCAGACGCACATCACGCGCGCCTGTGGCGCCACCTCATAGCGCCATTTAAGGCTTGGCGATTTCGACGAGTGTACGTTCGGCACGTGTGTTTACCTTGTGGTTGTTTCACAAGACGATCAGTTATGCCTCGTAGACAACAGCGAACATCTTTTGATCAAGTATCCGAGTTCGACAGAGGAAGGATAGTGGCTTACCGAGATTGTGGATTATCATACAGAGAAATCGCTAGTCGTGTTGGACGACACCAAACAACTGTAATGCGGATATGTGACCGTTGGATGCAGGAGGGTACGACGGACCGACGTGGTCGATCGCATTCACCTCGGTGCACCACTGCACGTGCTGATAGGCAAATTGTGCGCATGGCAGTGACGGATCGCTCAATGACATCCCGAACCGTAGCACAGCACATTGCGTCTGTAACGCATCATCCAGAGTCTGCGCGTATCATTCGACGCCGTTTACAGCAGAGTGGTCTGTCCGCAAGACGTCCATTGCTTCGTCTACCATTGACGCAGAACCACAGACGTCTCCGTCGCCAATGGTGTGATGACAGACGGATGTGGACGGCAGAATGGAATGACGTTGTCATTACTGACGAGGCAAGCTTCTGTCTGCAGCACCACGATGGTCGGATTCGAGTGTGGAGACACCGTGAAGAGAGGATGCTGGACAGCTGCATTATGCACCGCCACACTGGTCTTGGAACGGGTATTATGGTATGGGGCGGTATTGGATATTACTCTCGCACGCCTCTAGTACGCATTGCCGGTACTTTAAATAGCCGGCGCTACATATCCGAGGTGCTGGAGCCAGTTGTCCTTCCTTACCTTCAGGGCTCGGCCACAGCCATATTTCAACAGGATAATGCGCGACCACACGTGGCACGCATTGTCCAAAGATTCTTCGTCAATAACCAGATCGAATTGCTTCCCTGGCCGGCTCGCTCTCCGGATCTTTCGCCGATAGAAAACATGTGGTCCATGGTTGCTCAACGAGTGACCCAGATTACATCCCCAGCTGCCACACCAGATGATCTTTGGCAACATGTTGAAGCTGCTTGGGCTGCTGTGCCCCAGGAACACATTCAACGTCTCTTTGACTCAATGCCAAGACGTGTGGCAGCGGTGATCTCCAACAATGGCGGCTACTCTGGCTACTGATTCTGGCAGGAACCACATGCCACAGACGTCTGTAAACGTAATCATTTGATACTTGGTCAACATGTTATCTACAAAATAAATCTTGTTGTGCTACCTCTTGTCTTTCTTGGTGTTGCATTTACGGTGGCCAGCAGTGTAGCTGATAATAGGTGTTACGCCGTAGCCAAGGAAGCCCCTGTGGGCTGGCAACACGTCTAACAGGACCGAGATTGTCTATGCCCAAGGCGTAAGCAATGGTAAACATCGGCTGTTTTGGACTCAGACATTCCGCGTACTAATTCCTGCAGAAGGAGTTTGAGATGTCCTGCAGAAAGTATTACTAAACTAACATCTGACTGGCAGGCCAACGCTATTTAAAGGCTAGAACCAGCACTGGACGTCAGTTCACGCCGAATACCGACCTCAAGGACGTCTCCACGGAAGACTACGTCTTCGCCATCGGAATAGGACTTGGAATTAAGTGTATGTGTGTTACCTCGGACTCTTGTGGGAAACTTAGATGTTAACTTTTGTTTCCTCTAGTAGGAAATTCTTACTGGCTTTGTGATTGTGACTTTTCCTTGTTATTCAGTCTTCTATGTAGACTTACGTAAATAAAAGTTGTGTTGTAAAAACTTTCAAATTGTCAGTTACAACAATAGGGTTCGAGTGTGGCGAAGACCCAACTGTGCAAGCTGATGGTGGCTCCATAATGGTGTGGGCAGCGTGTACATGGAACGGACTGGGTACTTTGTTCGAAATGGATGTATCATTTACTGGAAATGACAATGTTCATCTACTTGGAGACCATTTGCAGCCATTCATGGACTTTATGTTAACGAACAACGACAGTTGCTCACGACTGATTTGAAGAACATTGTGGACAATTCGGGCGATCGATTTGACCACCAATATCGCCCGACATCGGTCGCATAGAACATTTGTGGGACATAGTCGAGAGGTAATTTTGTGCACAAAATTCTCCACCGGCAACACTTCCGCAATTACGGGCGGCTATAGAGGCAGGATGGCTCAATATTTCAGCAGGGGACTTCCAGCGACCATGCCACGTGGACTTGGTGCACTAGACCAGGCAAAAGGGGGGTCCGAAACGATGTGAGGAGATATCCTATGACTTTTGCCACATCAGTGTAGCTCTCCGTGTGAAGTTACATGGCTTTGTGTACTAGTGTGGCTCCACGCATTCGCAGCGTATTCGGTTACGTGTTTCAGAACAATGGGAAATGTACAAAGAGGTTACAAATTCTTAATCACTTGAAAGCTGGTTACTGCATCACTTTAACTTCACTCATTCTGTAATGTCTTAAATTCTCCGATGTTAAATGTTCATGGAATGTAAGATAACCTTTTGTACTTATGATTCTGAATTACATATAGGATGAGGTTGTGTGGAGTGTAGGAGTGTAGGTTGGATTATCCTTGCAAGGTTGTAAATTCTTTCAGTTGTCATTAAAGACAAATACACTGAAGCGATAAAGAAACTAGTACAGGCGTGCGTATTCAAAGACAGAGATGTGTAATCAGACAGAATACGTCGCTGCTGTCGACAACGTCTATATAAGACAAAGAGGGTCTAGCGCAGTTGTTAGATTTATTAAGCTACTATAGTGACAGCTTATCAAAATTTAAGTGAGTTTGAACCTGGTGCATGAGCATTGGGTCACAATATCTCCGAGTTAGCGATGCGGTGGGGGTTTTCCCCCTACGAACATTTCACGAGCGCGTCGTGAATCTCAGCAATCTGGTAAAACATCAAAGATCCGACATCGTTGCTACCGGAAAAAGATGCTGCAAGAACGGGACCAACGACGACTGAAGAGAATCTTTCAACGTCACGGAAGTGCAACCCTTCCGCGAACTGCTGCAGATTTCAGTGCTGGACCATCAGCAAGAGTCAGTTACGAACAATCCAATGAAACATCATCGATACGGGCTTTCGGAGCCGAAGGCCCACTCGTGTACCCTTGATGACTGCATGACACAAAGCTTTACGCCTCACCTGGGTTCGTCAACACCGACAGTGGACTGTTGATGACTGGAAAGATGTTGCCCAGTCTGAAGAGTCTCGTTTGAAATTGTGTCGTTCTGCTGGACGTGTACGTGTACGGAGACAACCACATGAATCCATGGAAACTCCATGTCAGTAGGGGACCGTTCAAGTTGGTGGAGGCTCTGTAATAGTGTGGGGCGTGTGCAGTTGGAGTGATACGTGTTACCTGATATATCTACATACGACTCAGACAAGTGATGTAAGTAAGCATCCTGTGTGATCACCTGGATCCAATGCGACACCCCACACGTCCAGAATTGCTACATAGTGGCTCTAAGAACACTCTTCTGAGTTTAAACACTTCCGCTGGCCGCCAAACTCTCCAGACATGAACATTGCCGAGAACATCTGGGATGTCTCGCAACTTGCCGTTCAGAAGAGATCTCCATATCCTCGTACTCTTACGGATTTACGAGCAGCCCAGCAGGATTCATGGTGTCAGTTCCCTCCAGCACTACTTCAGACATTAGTCCATGCCACGTCGAGTTGAGGCACTTCTGCGTGCTCACAGAGGTCCTGCACGGTATTAGGCAGGTGCACCTGTTTCTTTTTCTCTTCATTGTATATTAACCACTGAATTAATGTGTAAGTATTTACTTACCAGAAACATATTTTCCTGTATAATTACTTTATTTAAATATTCCATAGTAGTGGGCCGACATCTTGCCGTGTTATGGAACTTCAATATGCTATTCACAGTCACTTCAAAAAAATCACCACTCCACTGCAGCTTAGGCGTTGAAAATAACAAACAGTAATCAGTAGAAGTTTTATGTACGCAGGCTAGCTTTCAAGGACTGAGTAATACAGGCTGATTCAAAAAGAATACCACAAATTTAAAAATGTGTATTTAATGAAAGAAACATAATATAACCTTCTGTTATACATCATTACAAAGAGTATTTAAAAAAGTTTTTTTTCACTCGAAAACAAGTTCAGAGATGTTCAATATGGCCCCCTCCAGACACACGAGCAATATCAACCCGATACTCCAACTCGTTCCACTCTCTCTGTAGCATATCAGGCGTAACAGTTTGGATAGCTGCTGTTATTTCTCGTTTCAAATCATCAATGGTGGCTGGGAGAGGTGGCCGAAACACCATATCCTTAACATACCCCCATAAGAAAAAATCGCAGGGGATAAGATCAGGGCTTCTTCTCGGCCGTCCAGAACTTTTCCCTTTGCACAAACACCCATTCTCTGTAAACTGTTTATACCAACGTTTAATACACCACCTATCAGGAGGTTTAACACCATACTTCGTTCGAAATGCACGCTGAACAACTGTCGTCGATTCACTTCTGCCGTATTCAATAACACAAAAAGCTTTCTGTTGAGCGGTCGCCATCTTAGCATCAACTGACGCTGACGCCTAGTCAACAGCGCCTCAAGCGAACAAATGTACAACTAAATGAAACTTTATAGCTCCTTTAATTCGCCGACAGATAGTGCTTAGCTCTGCCTTTTGTCGTTGCAGAGTTTTAAATTCCTAAAGTTGTGGTATTCTTTTTGAATCACCCTGTATAAGGCTATGTATGCTGTGGTACTGGCCACTGATGTGAGAACTTTGCACCATAAAGAAGGTAGATCAACAGGATTCTTGTTGTTACTGCTCCTTTATCTTCACAACCCCCTACTTGAACACAAGTCGGTATGTAACTTGTGTATAAATCTTATCTATATTAGTTAAAATTTTGTCAATCAAACTAATAATTTGCGTGAAAAATTATAAAAATAATAAAAGAACCTCATATCTGTTTTTTTTTTCAGACTTAATTTTGTTCTAAAGCAGGGGTGGTGAAGAATTCGACTCGAGAGCCATACCCTAGCAAGAGGGCAATAGTGCTCAGCCTGGCTGGCCCCCTTCCCCCACCCCATGGTGTCTGAGCGTGAGGAGGAGGAAACTGCGGAATTATCACATTTAAATGGCAATGCAGTCGCGCTGTGTATGATTTTGTTTTATATTTCACGTTTCTCAACTACATTACTGAACTATTTTGGGTCTCTGAAGGCATATAATTTTTATCTGCGTCTAACTGTCGGCATACAGATAGGCGCAGACAGTTTATAGATTTTCGCACTAAGGTGACTTATTTAATCACATTATCGAAGAGGAGATTAGTATTTAACGTCCCGTCGACAAAGAGGTCATTACAGACGGAGCACAAACTGGGATTAGGATAGGGTGGGGAAGGAAACCACCCCAGAATTTGCCTTAAGCGGTTTAGGGAAATCAGGGGAAAACCTAAATCAGGGTGCCCAGACGCTGATTTGAATCGTCGTCCTCCCGAATGCGTGCCGAACATGCTAACCACTGCATTATCTTGCTCGGTCTCATAACCGGAAAAAAATCCTTCCACACACACATACGTTGGTCGAAATATTGTAACACCTTTGCAACCTCATTATGGAGACATGGAAACTTCCTATGGAAAACAATTAGAACACCGGGCAATATCTTACTGTGGGCAGTGTCTGGTCAATTCCACTTCAAATGTGAGGTCTGCAGGTCACTCTGGATGCTCTCATTTTCGTTCCTGCACTCATTTTTCCTTCATACATTCAACGAGTTTTAAATCGAAAAATTGTTCAAGGCAAGCGCCTTGACTGAACCAACGTACTTTGCAGTAATATATACAGGGTGTTTCAAAAAAGAGCCGGCCGGAATGGCCGTGCGGTTCTAGGCGCTACAGTCTGGAACCGGGCGACCGCTACGGTCGCAGGTCCGAATTCTGCCTCGGGCATGGATGTGTGTGATGTCCTTAGGTTAGTTAGGTTTAATTAGTTCTAAGTTCTAGGCGACTGATGACCTCAGAAGTTAAGTCACATAGTGCTCAGAGCCATTTGAACCATTCTTTTTTTCAAAAAAGACTTCACAACTTTAAAAATTCATATAAATGTATTGTAAGAAGACGTAGAGTTGGGTTTAGTGTTATTTTGTAGGGAAATACATTAAGTTTGTCTCCCTTAAAGATGTTTATGTGGCTTCCGTTGGTTATCCTGCACAGATACCATGGGAAGTCAATTTCTTCCCAAACTCGCTGTTGCACTGCAGGTGTATGTAACTTGCTCAATGACGGCGTAAATTACTGCTCTAAGTTCAAGTAGAGAAGTCGGCACAGGTAGTACAAACACGATATCCTTGATGAATCTCCATAAAAAAATCGATCGGTGACAGGACTGGGGAACGCGGGGGCCATGCAATTGGCGCATCAAGGCCAATCCATTGACCTGGAAAGCGGTAACTGAGAAAATACCAGACGTCTGCCAGTTAGTGGGGTGGTGCACCATCTTGCATGAAGTAAACATTTTGTTCTTGGTTCAAATGGTTCAAATGGCTCTGAGCACTATGGGACTTAACTTCTGAGGTCATCAGTCCCCTAGAACTTAGAACTACTTAAACCTAACTAACCTAAGGACATCACACACATCCATGCCCGAGGCAGGATTCGAACCTGCGACCGTTTGTTCTTGGTCACCCTAATCTATCTGTGGTATCAAAAATTGTTGTAACATATCCAGGTACACTATCTCGTTGATGGTTCTCTCACAAAAAAGGGGCCATATACTTTGTTCTTGCTCAGTGCACTAAAAACGTTCAGTTTAGGGCTATCACGAACATGTTGCAACGTTTGATGTGGATTTTCAATGCACCAAATCTTACAGTTATGTGTGTTAACCTTGCCACTTACGTGAGGAAATATGATTTTGTCCAAGAAATGTTCATCCTCATATAATCGATTTAATATATTCGCACAGAAGTTGTTGCGAGCAATTTTATCAGTGTCTTTAATTGCTTGTACGATCGTCAATCTATACGTTTTCAGATGCAGACGGTTTCTTAACACATGCCAAACAGTTGTATGTGGGATATGCATTTCGCGAGATGCACGCTGGGTCTATTTCGTAGGGCTGTTGACAAAACGTTGTCTCACTCGCTCAACGGCGTCGTCAGATGTGCATGGACTACCAGATTATTTCTCATCTTACAGAGCACCCTGTTTCTACAAAACATTTATGCCACTCATAAATTGTACGCCTGCTAGGAAGATCCTTAGCGTACTTGGTACGGAAATTACGCTGAGCTGTTGTCGCCGACTTCGATTCTTCAAACCAAAACACACTGCTGTGCTGGTTCGTGTCCATTGAATGCAAACATCTTTGACGCAACTGCCGCTAGCGCTCCTTCCGGTGCCATTCGGCACTAGCGAACTACGTGAGAAAAAACTTGATGTATTTCCCTACAAATTGACACTACAGTCACCTCTGTAGGTACTATGTATTAATCTCTATGAAATTTCAAAGTCCTTTTTGAAACAGTCTGTAAATGCTCCACCCTCTTCGTTAAGTTCCAGTGAAAACTACTGCAGCTTACATCCTGCGTGCGACTACAGGAACTTTACTATTCGCGCCATCAATTTCTTCACTTGCTCCATGCCTACAAATTTAGCACAAACTGCTTTTGGTACACAGAACAATGAATCACACCTGCCGATTGTTGTAAGCCATTGCCAACTAAATATTTACATTATTTCTGTATAGTGAAATGAAATGTCGTGTGGCTAGGGCCTCCCGTCGGGTAGACCGTTCGTCTGGTGCAAGTCTTTCGATTTGACGCCACTTCGGCGACTTGCGCGTCGATGGGGATGAAATGATGATGATTAGGACAACACAACACCAAGTCCCTGAGCGAAGAAAATCTCCGACCCAGGAGGGAATGGAACCCGTGCCCTTAGAATTGACAGTCTGTGCGCTGACCACTCAGCTACCGGGGGCGGACATTTCCGTATAGTACTGTAATGTGTTTCATAGCAAATTTTAAGCACTCATCGCTTACGCGGGTGCGTAATATATATCGAGAATTCTCATCCCGTCCTTCTGTCATTGCCATTCATTTCTAAAGGCTTATGACGATAGATCGCTAGACTGGGTCTTTTTGTGCAAACAGCCACTGGGCCTGGGCATGTCCTTCATATGTCTAACAAATAACGAATGGTAACACAGGTGACACCACGATCCTGCCGAAGTGAAGAGAGCTGTGCCGACCGAAAAATACTACACCGCAATACTAAATGAAATGTTGCACTGTAGAGGGTACTTCGGGAAGGAAGGATCAAAGGCGAGACAGACCGTGCCGTGCCTGTTCGCAGCTCACACACACTGCACTCGTGAGGTTCGGCACACCTTGGCCGGCTCTACAGTCTTATCATCATTGCCGGCCGCTCGTGGTAGAGCGGTTCTAGGCGCTTCAGTCTGGAACCGCGAAACCGCTACGGTCGCGGGTTCGAATCCTGCCTCGGGCATGGATGTGTGTGATGTCCTTAGGTTAGTTAGGTTTAAGTAGTTCTAAGTTCTAGGGGACTGATGACCTGAGATGTTAAGTCCCATAGTACTCAGAGCCATTTTAGTCTTATCGTCCCTGTCTTGCTTCGGTCCTCCAACGGAGGAGTATTCAAGTTTTCAAATGCCATTTCAAGTATGGTGGCGAATGATTCTTTTTAATCTACCGAATCCTTTTGTTTTCCAGTAGACCATTTCCATGTACTTGTTGGTAGTGAAGTTGGTAAAGTTATCATCCCCACTCATACTAATTACGTAGTTGAGTAACTTCCAAGTAGCCCGCCGGTTAGCCGTGCGGTCTAACACACGGCTTTCTGGAGTGGGAAGGAGCGCCTGGTTCCCGTCACGAATCCGACCGGCCAGTCTGTGGATGGTTTTTAGGCGGTTTTCCATCTGCCTCGGCGAATGCGGGCTTGTTCCCCTCATTCCGCCTCAGATACATTATGTCGAGATTGCTGCGCACTTTCCCCACGTACGGGTACACCATAATTACTCTACCACACCACATTCGGGTTACACTCGTCTGGTGTGAGACGTTCCACTGGGGGCCGAACAGCACAATAACCCTGATTTCGGTGTGGGGCGACGGAGGGGTGAGTGGACTGCTGTAGCCTGTTGTGGGGTTGTGTACCACCGAGGCTGCCATGGGGACGACGCCTCTCCGTCGTTTCTAGGTCCCCAGTACAATACAATCCCGTTACTTTGCATTTTTGAAGCCAGAGAGAACTGTCAGACGTTGTATATTTTGTAGAAAACACAAATTTTTACGATCCTAAATGTTTCGGATAGGTTCAGGAAATGCCATTTATTTCCCACAATTGCCCCTTGTATTACCATACACGTCGTATTGTTTGTTGCTGTGGCATAAGCTTTTGTTGCTGGGGCGTGAGAAGACCTAAAAGGCCGTATACAGATACTGCATCAAACAGTGTGTGACGACAAGGTGAGAGGTATTTCAATGGACAAGGAAACTGGAAATATAGTAACTAGTCGCCAAGAATTCGAAGAAAGGGTCGGCATTATCAGTAGACTACATATCAGCAGCTACAGCTGTAAAAAATAGTGACATCACTGGTGACGGTAGTTTGACGGATGCTGCCAGCAAAGCGTTGTGGGGACAATGGTTTCGTCTATTCTTGTTTTATATAGTTCTTCATTCAGTTGCCTGCATAGACGTGTCATTGTATGGTGACAGTCTCTATACAAAGTAAACTGTACATACCTTTGGAGTCAGTTGCACGGGAAATTATGTGTAACATTTAGTCAGAATCGAACAATATAATTTTCAGTCAAAATTGGAAATAACACATATGCATACATATATAATTAATATTTCTCATTATAGTACAGGTAAAGGTCAATGTACCATACCGCATAAATTTCGAAATAAAATGAAACGTACTTACTTCGTTGTAAATCTGTCTTCATCTCTTTCTTCGCCGTCTGGACGCCGACATGCCCTGTATTCCATGCCTAATAGTAAAAATTAAAATGGATGGTAACCAAAGTATGAGTAGTTTGACTGTTTCAGAGAAGAACCGATCTTTTTAACTCGCTCACCTTATTTTGTTCTCCACTGAATTGTGAGTGTAAATTATGTATTTTTGTTTTCCCGTGTCGTGTTGAGATATTTCGTATGTTTCGGCCAAGTTCTCCATAGCATATCCCCTCCAAAATGGTTCAAATGGCTCTGAGCACTATGGGACTCAACTGCTGTGGTCATCAGTCCCCTAGAACTTAGAACTACTTAAACCTAACTAACCTAAGGACATCACACACACCCATGCCCGAGACAGGATTCGAACCTGCGACCGTAGCAGCAGCGCGGCTCCGGACTGGAGCGCATAGAACCGCACGGTCACGGCGGCCAGCAATAAGGACACTGGAGTGAGCATTGTTACTACCGCCCGTCTGTGTCTGACGGGCGTAAACGGGACGGTTCTGCCACGCGGTCAAGTGTTCAGTTCGCTTTGCCGGGGTAATAACGTGGCGTACGAATGCTCCACTTACGGATCGTTAAGTTCAGCAATTTGCACTTTACCTGTTACGTTGGTAATCACCTGAGAGAGACGACACCATAACCTAAGCGTAACTGACTGACCTCGTAAAACAGCGACGGTAGCTTTGCGTTTGTTCTAGAAACAGGCGCCGTTACGTACACAGCTATGCAGGTCAGCGGCGTGGGCCAGTGCGTTTGACACGAGGTCCGGAGCATCTAAACAACGGCGGTATGACAGCTGCCGCCTATCAAAGCCAGGCCACGCCGCCACTCAGCGCTGACAAAACATTACGATCGTTCGCTTCTCCCAAACGTAATAGCGGAAAATGAATTTATGACGAGTCCAGGACAGAGTCATTAACTGACGTATTGCTTAACACGTCACAATCGTTGCAATTTATTGATGCACTGTATTTCTAAGTCCTACAATTTTCAGGTCCTGTACGAGAGGTAGTCATAAAGTTTAAATTACCACCTCCAAAAAAATCTACATCTATATAAATAGCCCGGAAGCCACTAGTAGTCATTTCCTTTCCTGTTCCACCAGCAAAGAAAGCGAGGGAAATATATCTGTAAGCTTCCGTATGAGCCCTAATTACTCGTATCATTTCTTCGTGGTCCTTATGCGAAAGATATGTTAGCAACAGTAGAATCGTTCTGCAATCAGCTTCAAATGCGTGTTCTCTAATTTTTCTCAATAGCATTCTTCGAAAAGAACGTCGCCTTCCCTCCAGGTATTCCCATTTGAGTTTTCGAAACACGTCCGTAACATTTGCGTGTTCTTCAAACCCACCGGTAACAAATCTAGCAGCCCGCCTTTGAACTGCTTCGATATCTTTCTTTAATCCGATCTGGTACGGATCCCAGAAACTCGAACAGTAACCGAGAATAGGTCGCACTAGCAACCTATATGCGATTTCCTTTACAGATGAACCCCACCTGCCAAAAATTCTCTTGAAACATATACGTTTGAAATATGATTGAGATTACGTAAACTGACATTTGTCTGAAACCCAACTCTTACAATGGGAATGACATGTGAACGTATATTTTATCTCGCCGCTTGTGCGCTTTGCTCTGTACTGAACTCTTCTGACGGCGAGAATATAACTTTAATTTAGTTGCGAGAATGTAAACTGTCAATAACTTTAAACCAAACCAAAACTGCATTAATTTACGTAACATAAATACTGACCCTGATGCAACACTAGTGACTTGAAATTGGACCTGGTTATAGGCCTAAAACAAAACTTGATGAATTCGAAAATAATGGTCTCTGGTGCTTAATGAACGCTATCCCTGAAATAATAAAATCTCTTACTTTATCTGCACAATGGTAAAGATCTTCGCACTGCTCTCTGTTAGTAGTTTAAAATGTATAGTCAGCAAACAGTTATTGTGCAAGGGTGTTGCTTAGCATACATTTTAATTACATCGAAAATGACTGCGACAATAACTTCTTGAGAAAAATAGTTAATCAAAAATGACATGGCTCTGGGGACTGGTGTTGACTTGGGGTAAGTAACGATACGGTACTAACTTCAAAACTTGTATTTTGACTCCTTGAAAATTAATAATGCTCAGAATTAACACACTCAATAAACTGATTATACATGAACAATAGCTTTGCAAAATCATTGGATGTGAGAGCTATACATTGTCTCAATCAACACACGTGAATTAGTAAGAAAAGAAGTTTCTTTACTTTAATTATTTCCAACTTCTGCTGAGAGAACCGTTAGCAAACTTAATACACTACTGGCCATTAAAGGTGCTACACAAAGAAGAAATGCAGATGATAAACGGGTATTCATTGGACAAATATATTATACTAAAACTGATATGTGATTACATTTTCACGCAATTTGGGTGCATAGATCCTGAGAAATCAGTACTCAGAACAACCACCTCTGGCCGTAATATCGGCCTTGATACGTCTGGGCATTGAGTCAAACAGAGCTTGGATGGCGTGTACAGGTACAGCTGCCCATGCAGCTTCAACACAATACCACAGTTCATCATGAGTAGTGACTGGCGTATTGTGACGAGCCAGTTGCTCGACCACCATTGACCACGCGTTTTCAGTTAGTGAGAGATCTGGAGAAGGTGCTGGCCAGGGCAGCAGTCGAACATTTTCTGTAACCAGAAAGGCCCGTACAGGACCTGCAACATGCGGTCGTGCATTATCCTGCTGAAATGTAGGGATTCGCAGGTATCGAATGAAGGGTAGAGACACGAGGCGTAAAACATCTGAAATCTAACGTCCTCTGTTCAAGGTGCCGTCAATGCGAACAAGAGGTGACCGAGACGTGTAACCAATGGCACCCCATACCATCACGCCGGGTGATACGCCAGTATGGCGATGACGAATACACGCTTCCAATGTGCGTTCACCGCGATGTCGCCAAACACGGATGCGATCATCATGATGCTGTAAACAGAACCTGGATTCATCCGAAAAAATGACGTTTTGCCATTCGTGCACCCAGGTTCGTCGTTGAGTACACCATCGCAGGCGCTCCTGCCTGTGATGCAGCGTCAAGGGTAACTACAGCCATGGTCTCCGAGCTGATAGTCCACGCTGCTGAAAACGTCGTCGAACTGTTCGTGCAAATGGTTGTTGTCTTGCAAACGTCCCCATCTGTTAACTCAGGGATCGTGACGTGGCTGCACGATGCGTTACAGCCATGCGGATAAGATGCCTGTCATCTCGACTGTTAGTGATACGAGGCCGTTGGGATCCTGCACGGTGTTCCGTATTACCTTCCTGAAACCACCGATTCCATATTCTGCTAACAGTCATTGGATCTCGACCAACGCGAGCTGCAATGTCGTGATACGATAAACCGCAATCGCGATAGGCTACAATCCGACCTTTATGAAAGTCGGACATGTGATGGTACGCATCTCTACTCCTTACACGAGGCATCACAACAACGTTTCACCAGGCAACGCCGGGCGTGTACGAGAAATCGGTCGGAAACTTTCCTCATGTCAGCACGTTGTAGGTGTCGCCACCGGCGCCAACCTTGTGTGAATGCTCTGAAAAGCTAATCGTTAGCATATCACAGCATCTACATCCTGTCGGTTAAATTTCACGTCTCTAGTACATCATCTTCGTGATGTAGCAATTTTAATGGCCAGTAGTGTAGTATCTCGGAAGTAAAAAAATCATTACTGCCCGTAGCGAGTAAGTATATATCCAGCACACATCAGATAAAACACGTCATTACACTTGAGGGTCCGCCATACATCTCTAGATCTAAAGTTACTCTAACGCATTGCCCATAACACCTTGGATCAGGGATCGCTGTTGAGCAGCGACGCTACTAGTCATTCGATGTTACGTTTATCATCTATGTTTCCATATAATATTTTCTTACAACACTTGAATTAATTTACCCAGTGCATATTCCTTTCAATCTCAATGAACCGAAGTCGACAATTCGGCTTTTTCTACCACAATCCTTCAATGCTCGTCCAAATTCTAATCGCTTTGCAATGTTATGCACAGACATTTAAATGATTGTGTGAAGCTGGGCACTACTAACGCTGTATCTGAACACTAAGGTTTTGTTTCTCCTACTCATCTGCATTAACGTACCCTTTTTTTACATCTAGAGCTACTTGCCATTCATCACACCAACTAGAATTTGTATCTAAGTCATGGTGTCGTACAAACTTCAACGTTTTATTGTTCACCACAGCATCGTCAGAGAACGACCAGTTCTTTTACGTTTATACAGAATAATATCAGTCCTATCACATTTCCCTAGGAGCACACCTTGTCTCTCATGAACACTTGGCGTCAAAAACAATATACTGCGTTCTATTTCTTAAGAGGTCTTCGAGCGATTTACGTATATGGGAACCTATTCGATATAGTCGTATCTTTGTTAACAGTCTGATAAGAGTGATAATAAAGTGATAAATGTGAAAATAAAGTTACGTAAGTAATTTTTAGTTTTGTTATAAGTATACGTTTCCAGTTTTGAAGTACACTGAAATTCCTGCACCACAGTACAACAGTGCGTCGATAGAGGATCCAAAAAAATGTCGCGCTTCTTTGATTAAGTCCGATGATTCGGTTTCTGCAAAAGAAGGGGAACAAAGCAGCAACCATCCTTGTTAATACATTAACCGTTTACGGCAACAATGTACCATCATGGTTCGCTGGCACAGGGGCATAGAGTGTGGTGAATCCAGTTGGAATGACAAAAAACATTGAAGCAGATCTGTGAACAACAGTAAACTGCAAGAGTAGTCAAAGGCGGCCTGTCACAGTGGAAGTGATAGTGGAAAACGTGCACTCATGGATGACGCGTGTAATCACCGTAGATGAGTGCTGGATGTATGACAATGACCCCGAGAGAAAGGAGCAAATCGAGGAGGGGAATTATGTGGTTTCATCACTGCAGAAAATGGTGAAGATACGTCCTTCATCGGATACGGTGGTGCTGAATGTTTTTGGGACTCACTTGGGTTATACCGCCATAGGAGCAGTGGCGGCTCGTGAGTATACAGTCTGGATGTTCACAAATTTTTAGATTCAGATGCATATGAGAGTGTGAAATTAGTAGCATCTGCCGTGTAACAGTTATGCTTATCAAAATATTTATACAACTACAGCCACTGTCAATAGTAATAATAGTAATAATATGCATAACGTGTCTGAAAGAAGAAAGAATTGTTTTTGTGGAATTTCGTTGTTTTGAACGTAAGTACGTACAGTTTACGGCAATAGCGAAATAATGTTTATGCTTTCGCTACTCTCTGTTTCGCATTTTGGTGTTAATTGGTAGTTTTCGTGCTCTTTTATTTTTCCGGGCAAATGTACAAGATCCCTAACACATGTATTAGTCAACTAATTAACCTCTGGGCTGAAAATTTTTATGTTGCACCCACACAACAACTTAAGGTTATTATACACTTCTTTGTTAAATAGTCAATCGTAGTCACGCTTATTTGACTTCGTCACTTTCTCAATCAACAGATTTGGTCTGGAAGGCAGCAGTGCCTTTGTGACTAACTTTTCCTGGCGATTTTCTTTCCTGTTAGGACTTAATACAGGTTCAACAGAGTTCGTTTTCACGCTACACACGTAATCTGATTCCTGTACAGTAAAACATACACTGCTTTTTGTGGAAATGATTAAATTCAAGTAGTACTGCCTACCAACGTGGTCACTTCACCAGAATACAAATGAGGCGGTGTGAACTATAAGGGCCAGAAGCACACCGTCGTCGACCCCACATTTAAGTGAATATCAGAGAAACCAGTGACACAGGTTTACGTGAATGTTCATATATTCAATTTGGGCCTGCCTGACGCACCATAACATCAACAGATGTCAAAAGCATGAATACATACTGCAGGCTCACAGCTTATAGTTCTCAGCGCCTCAAATCCATTACTGTGTGATACAATCCAAAACTTAATATGATATATCTAATTCAGTATCCAACAAAATAGGTTTTTATATCAGTATAACTGTAATACATATTGATGTCTGATCTAATTTTTCTATATAGTGACTGAATTGGCATATCTGGGGAACTTGCTACCTTCTAACGGAATTTACGCCAAGAGAACATGGAGATAGGTCTGCTGTAGAGTGCTACCACCTGACGGCATTGACGTAAGCTGGTAGTTGAGTGGTAGGGGCTAGCCGTGCGTGCCGTGAACTGTGCACACTGTTTATCAAATCCGTATGTATTTGATTCATAAGCCAATTACGTCACGTCAGTTGCACATGCGCAAAAGCTCCTTGAAACGTGCAGAACTGAAGACGTGCTCACGGCCCTGATGGTAAGTTTCACACACTCAAGAGGTGTAGCAATGTAGCATAGCATAGCACGGCTTAACAACGTTCAGAGAAAATTAACCAATAAATCCGCAAGGTATCAAAAGTCAGGGTGTTCACGTGCTCTTTTGCTCTTACGCAACAGCAGCCACTGCATAGGAGCATCCTACAGAAATTGGTCATGGGAGGCTCTCAAGATGAAGCTCTGTTGGAACCTGTCCAAGGCGTTTTTTTATTTTTTATTTTATATTTTTTTATTTTTCCTCCTCCACAGCGCCCCAGCTCATTTTGCACAGGACACAGCCAGACATGCTGTTGCTTTGGGTTGTCCTGTTTTTCCTGACTATCAAACTTTCATGACGTAACACCGTGCGACTTCTTGCACTTCCCTCAGGTGAAGAAACTATCGCAGTTCACGCATTTCCAGGTCCAACGTTTGCTGAACTGCCTCAATGCCATCCATGGCTGAGAAACAGTTGTCGCCTTGAAAATGAAATGGCTCTGAGCACTATGAGACTTAACTTCTGAGGTCATCAGTCCCCTTGAACTTAGAACTAATCTAAGGACATCACACACATCCATGCCAGAGGCAAGATTCGAACCTGTGACCGTAGCGGTCGCGCGGTTCCAGACTGTAACGACTAGAACCGCTCGGCCACTCCGGCCGGCCTCGCCTTGAAAGGCCAATACGTAGAGGAGGACAAACAGCGTCACGAAATTTTTCATGGTCGCAGCTGCAATATTTCAAGGTGATAATTTAAAATTCAAGAGTACCGCTCATTGTAACAACCCACTAAGGGAACACTGAAACTAAGAGGTTCTTTCTGTCCTTTTTATTTTTGTTAATACTCGGCTTCTAAAACACGTAGTTGGCTTATTCATTTAGATGTAAACCAATAAACCCCTGGTTCTTCAAAGAATCTAAGAATATAACAATGTCAAGCGTCTGATTATTTTACACATGAGTTAACATGTTTTTATATTTGACGATAAGTCCGTAAACGGGAAAATATTTAAAAAGAGTTCGAAATTACGCTTGAAGTTTGTTGGATGTTGCTTAGTGCTCTTTATGACACCCAAGTTGAATACAGTTTGGGTGAAGCTTCTTGGCAGATTAAAAATGTGTGCCGGACCGAGACGCGAACTCGGGATCTTTGTCTTTCACGGGCAAGTGTTCTACCAACTTTTTTATCTCATTTTGTTGGGTACTGTTCATTCTGTTTGTTCGAGGTGGACGTCCGTTGACGATTGCTCAAATTCATAAGTGACCCATTACCTCAGTTTTCTTATTGCAGAGAGCAGCGAACCCTCAGACCGTCCAAACTTCACAGAACCTCTGAACTTTGGGTAATTCTCACCCCCAGGTTTGTTTCCAGAATGAGATTTTCACTCTGCAGCGGAGTGTGCGCTGATATGAAACATCCTGGCAGATTGGAGTCTCGGTCGGGCACACAGTTTTAATCTGCCAGGAAGTTTCAAAAGCAAGTTTCTGTGATGTCATTGCTTATGTTCTACAAGACGCGTTCAATAAAACATCTGAGGTCATCAGTCTCCTAGACTTAGAAGTACTTAAACCTAACTAACCTAAGAACATCACACACATCCATGCCCGAGGCAGGATTCGAACCTGTGACTGTGGAAGCAGCGTGGTTCCTGGCTGAAGCGCCTAGAACCGCTCGGCCACAGCGGCCGGCGTTTCTTATAAGCAGGTTGGTTTTGTTCAGGATTCCAATACACCACGTTGTTCCCCATTCTTTTAGCTACAGAACCACATTTTTCAACATAATCTCCATCTTATTGGGAAGGCTTCTGTGCCCGGATGGTACCACTCTACTGGTCGACGTAGGAATCAGCGTCTTGCTGCATCAGTAACCTCCACACCATTCTGTTTCCCGCGGAGTGCCTCTCTCCCTGGTCCAGAGAGATCACCTCGGAAGGTACGAAATCCGGGCTGTAGGGTGAATGGGAAAGCATAGCCCAATAAAATTTTGTGAGCTCCTCTTAGGTGCGCTGAGCCGCGCATAGCTCATGTTCGTACCATCTATTATTTAACATCTTGTTTTTACCGTACGGCCGCCTCGTCATTTTAATTTCAATTACTGGTGTCACTGAATTGTTGTCTTGCCTCCCCTGAGACGCAGCAGCAGCGCGTATCGATATTAGCCCTGCCGTATTATCTTTGCTGGACGGCTATTACTTCCGGATCGTCGTGTGTTGTGAAGGGAGATCGCACCTGTCAGTCGTTGAGTTGGAACGCGGCAGAACTCCAGTCGGGACGTAGCAGCAGCAGTCACGGTGGGAGCGCAAGAGAGGCGCTGACAGCCAACACTCGCCGACCGCTCGCGACACAGGATGAACTGTCCGACGGACGAAGATGGCCGCGGGATTGACCGTTGGTCGATCGTTCAGTTGGTCGCCTCTTTGGGCAACGTGTGTTTGGTCTAATGACCATTTCTGGACCTCGACACTAGACCATCTTGCTGGACGTGGCTCGGTTCCTTTTTGTGCGGAGACGTCGTGGCCAGTCAGAAAGAGTTACTCTGCATTATTGAGTCCGCGCCAGTGTTCCCGGACAGTCAAGACTCGCCCGACCGGTGCCTACACACATGTTTCGAGTGGGAACGACCTTGATTGGTTGTTGATCGGTCGTCTCGTCACACGACATGTGTTTTGTCACCGACCATTTTTCGGTTTTGTGTGTGTGTCCGCCTGTGAATTGTTCTAGTTGTTCATCAGCCATTCGTTCTACGAGTGTTCGAGTTTCCTGTGACAGTGTTTCGTGGAACAGTGTGTACCGTGTCAGTTCTACTGAGCAATGCTTTAAATTCTGTGTACCCTGTGTCAGTTCCACTTAGCAATGCTTTAAATGCTGTAATGCTGTCTACGTGCTGCAGTAGCCAGTTGGTCGGTTGCGACAGAGCAGAGAGTGAGTGTCCGTCACGGCGTGTAGTTCCACAACCGTGCCGATGTTCACGTTTCTCAGTACTTATTGTGCCTTGGCTTATAAACCCACCAATATTTGAAGACCAGTGTAACTGGTCTCTTTGTCTCGCTGGCATTTTGGTTGTAGTGCCGTTGGTCTGATGACCGAAATCAGGTAGTTGGTTGGTTCGTCGGCTGTCTGGCGGTCGGGTTGCCTTCCTGTTAAGAGGTTGTTGGTCAGCCTGCCTGCCTCGCCTAAACGGGCGTTAGTGTTACAATTCCAGGCCGACTCTTGGAAACTTCTGAGCGCCGTCCCATGTGTGTTACATTTGAAACGTCCCCTTTTGAATAATTATTACTGACTGTGCTTAAACTGATATACAATACTTTTTAGCGCAACTCAATCTGACTTTCAAAAATCCCTACAAAAGAATGGCCCTGACTAACATTAACCTATACGTTTTACAAATCACTTACCTCACAAAAATCTTCGTTACTCGAACTACTGCAGTACACCGAGCGCCACTACTGCCAGCTAAATAAAAGATTCAAACTACGGAAGGCACTAACTACTAATAGGCATAGTTAGCAAATGAAATATTTTGATAGAGAACAAACAATGTATTTACCTTAATAGTCATAATATATATAGCAGTTCATGACAAATTACAAAACTCCGCCATCTCTCTCCCCACATCCACCACTGCTGGCGGCTCTCCTCCAACTGCGCAACGCTACGCGCTGTTAACATCCAGCTGCCGCTGCCCAACACTACAATGGCAGACAACAATGCAAACTAGCCACAGACTGCACACAGCACAGCCAGTGATTTTCATACAGAGCGCTACGTAACGTTGCCAATAAGAAAACATAAACAGCCTACTTACACATTGCAACTTCCCAGTTTGAGTTTTAGTTATTTGGTTGATGTGTGACCTTCAGCCGACATTTAATATATCCTGAATTAATGTTCCTGTCTTGCCCTTAAGGCACGATATTGTTATTTCATGTTTTGTATGAAATGTATTATAGTACGACCTTCAGCCTTTAAAATTGAGACTTTTGTTTTAGTTGCTAAGCCGTTAAATTATTTGCTGATGTACGGCCTTCAGCCGAGTGTTGATATCTCTTGAATTAACGTTCTGGTTTTGCCCTTAAGGCACACGATTGTGATGTTTTTGTATGGGGCCTTCAGCCGAATTTGCTTCAATTGTTTTAAGATAAGGCCTTCTGCCGTTTGATTCTTATTGCTTAATATGCGGCCTCCAGCCGAGTTCCATTAAAATTAAAGTACTAAGGCCATCAGCCTATTTAGATTGAAGAATTAGAAAATATTTTTGGGTCACACCTCCAGAAGAACCTTGGATATCAATTTCTTACTTAGGTCTTGCACCTCGGATCTTGAGTGTGGCCTTCAGCCGATCTAAAGTTAGTCGAAGGAGGTCGATTAAAGCTTTGAGTGTTTTGCATTCTTGTTTTAATATTATGTGTGTAGAAAAATAAAGTTTGTATCGAGAGTGCAACTGACAGCAACCTTATTTTGGCCGCTTTCCATAACTTAATCCGCTCTGTCCTGCTATCCCAGGCATTTCATGCGCATTCTTGTGTGACGCCTTGCGTTGCCATGGGGAATGAGAAGTTCGTTTGAATTTTTGTGGCGACGAATAAACTGAACTCGTTTTTTCAGTTTCCTGAGGGAAGTACTGTACAATACAGTTCACAGTTGATCGTTGCACCACGAGGGAGGACATCAAACAGAATAACCCACTGAAACTCCTAGAAGACCGTCGCCATGACTTTACCGGCTGAGAATGTGGCTCGGAGTTTTTTCTTCCGAGGAGAGGTTTTGTGGTGCCACTCCATGGACAGCCGTTTTGTTTCCGGTCAGAAGCGAAGTGAACCCATGTTTCGTCACCTGTGACGATGTTCGACAAAAAACTGTCATTGTATGCCTCATAAGGCTCAGGCAGTTCCACACATTATCTTTCGTTGCTCCTTATGTTCTTCTGTCCCATGGCAAGTAATCCAGAAGGCACACACCTGTGAGTACCCCAACTGGCGGATAACCGCGTCAGTACTGCTAAGATAGACGTTCTGTTGAGCAGCGAAGTGTTTGATTGTGACCCGTGCATGTCATGGAATGAGAGTGTCCGCACGTCCCAACATTGCAGGAATCTCAGCTGTGTGCAACCGACATTCGAGACATCAGACAGGTTTGCTCGTGCAAATGACTAGCCCTACCACTCGCCGTCCTTTTGCGCACTGCGATGTCTGCGCACACACTCTGAAAGCGTGTATGAATCTCTGCGATCGCCAAAAAGAATTCAAAGATAGCTCTCTGATTGGAACGCACCTCTGTTACAGATGACATTTTGAAGGCTACATCCACCGCCTCCACCTCTCGGAAACTTCATGAAACTGTAGGCGCCGAAGCGGGAATATTCCACGATGTCCAACAAATTGTGCATTCTTTCAACCAAAATTGATGGAGAAAAAAATGTTTTGAGTTACTTATTGAACCACTCTCGTATGTCTCATACAAATATTTTGAAGTTACAATCAGTGATATATGTAGATACTGCCTGCAAAGTGTGTTGCGAATAGAGTTAATAATAAAGAATTAGTAAATGAACGCGTCATGGCTGATGTTTTGTACGACACGCCATCTTAAGGAGAAACTACTTTTTCACGCATCGAAATGTCTATGCCTGAATTACGTATTGTAAGATGATACAATTTTTCAGGTACATTCAGTGGTATATATTGTCGGAAAACTGTGTTGCGAGTAGAGTAGGTGGTAAAGAAGTAATAAATCAAAATATCATGACCGATGCTAATGTTCTGCTCCATGAACAGTGAAAATGGAGTAAACAAGAAATTTTTTCCTTTTATCATTTCGTGGGATGTGCGCAAGAGAAAAGTTTCGTGTGGGTTTGAAATTTTATGTAAAGTTTGTTGGAAGCCGCACAGTACATTCATTCACAAATACTGGATCAATGGAAATGGAAATGAGCGTTTGGCGTCATTGGCCGGGAGGCCCCTCGCGGGGCAGGTCCGGCCGCCATATCGCAGGTCTTATTACATTCGGCGCCACATTGGGCGACCTGCACGCCGGATGGGGATGAAATGATGATGAACACAACACAACACCCAGTCCCTGAGCGGAGAAAATCTCCGACCCAGCCGGGAATCGAACCCGGGCCCAGAGGACGGCAATCCGTCACGCTGACCACTCAGCTACTGGGGCGGACACTGGATCAATAAATTCCGTGTATCTCAGCATCGTCAGTTACACTACCTCAAGACAAAGACAGTGTCTAACGGTAGTACTTGTCTTTTCGTGTTAAACTATTAACATAAGATTATATGTCTTAATAAGTGGATTATGACAGCATTTTAATTTTATAAATTCGCTCAATAATTACACGACATAACGACATATTGAAAATTAAAGCTTAGTTGCCCCTGAAAGTCGTTAGGTATGCAATCTGCAAACTGGTTCTTGGTTGCGGGTTCTGGGATAGTCGTTTAGTAACGCAGGCGCTCGTTGTATCTACACTCCTGGAAATGGAAAAAAGAACACATTGACACCGGTGTGTCAGACCCACCATACTTGCTCCGGACACTGCGAGAGGGCTGTACAAGCAATGATCACACGCACGGCACAGAGGACGGTGTTTGCCGTCGAATGGCGCTAGCTGCGCAGCATTTGTGCACCGCCGCCGTCAGTGTCAGCCAGTTTACCGTGGCATACGGAGCTCCATCGCAGTCTTTAACACTGGTAGCATGCCGCGACAGCGTGGACGTGAACCGTATGTGCAGTTGACGGACTTTGAGCGAGGGCGTATAGTGGGCATGCGGGAGGCCGGGTGGACGTACCGCCGAATTGCTCAACACGTGGGGCGTGAGGTCTCCACAGTACATCGATGTTGTCGCCAGTGGTCGGCGGAAGGTGCACGTGCCCGTCGACCTGGGACCGGACCGCAGCGACGCACGGATGCACGCCAAGACCGTAGGATCCTACGCAGTGCCGTAGGGAACCGCACCGCCACTTCCCAGCAAATTAGGGACACTGTTGCTCCTGGGGTATCGCCGAGGACCATTCGCAACCGTCTCCATGAAGCTGGGCTATGGTCCCGCACACCGTTAGGCCGTCTTCCGCTCACGCCCCAACATCGTGCAGCCCGCCTCCAGTGGTGTCGCGAAAGGCGTGAATGGAGGGACGAATGGAGACGTGTCGTCTTCAGCGATGAGAGTCGCTTCTGCCTTGGTGCCAATGATGGTCGTATGCGTGTTTGGCGCCGTGCAGGTGAGCGCCACAATCAGGACTGCATACGACCGAGGCACACAGGGCCAACACCCGGCATCATGGTGTGAGGAGCGATCTCCTACGCTGGCCGTACACCACTGGTGATCGTCGAGGGGACACTGAATAGTGCACGGTACATCCAAACCGTCGTCGAACCCATCGTTCTACCATTCCTAGACCGGCAAGGGAACTTGCTGTTCCAACAGGACAATGCACGTCCGCATGTATCCCGTGCCACCCAACGTGCTCTAGAAGGTGTAAGTCAACTACCCTGGCCAGCAAGATCTCCGGATCTGTCCCCCATTGAGCATGTTTGGGACTGGATGAAGCGTCGTCTCACGCGGTCTGCACGTCCAGCACGAACGCTGGTCCAACTGAGGCGCCAGGTGGAAATGGCATGGCAAGCCGTTCCACAGGACTACATCCAGCATCTCTACGATCGTCTCCATGGGAGAATAGCAGCCTGCATTGCTGCTAAAGGTGGATATACACTGTACTAGTGCCGACATTGTGCATGCTCTGTTGCCTGTGTCTATGTGCCTGTGGTTCTGTCAGTGTGATCATGTGATGTATCTGACCCCAGGAATGTGTCAATAAAGTTTCCCCTTCCTGGGACAATGAATTCACGGTGTTCTTATTTCAATTTCCAGGAGTGTATTTGACACAATCATTATCAGTTACGATGATTGTTTAGTATCCTGCGTCAGCACACGCCCATGCCCAGAGTGGGATCCGAGCTCGTGACCACATGGTATGCTATTTGAGTTAAATTCCTCCTCAAAATGATGCTTGCTTAGGCCCACATAAACTCAGGTTGTGTAACGGTAATCTGAAAACAATCATCACAAACAGCCAAATTACGATTTTAAACTTATCGCGGCATGGTGGATAATCCATTAAATTCCAGGCATGCAACTGCGCAAATACTACTTCTGCAACTATTATTTTAGTCACGTGCCTACCGGCCATCCTAAGACTGAGTCGCAACAAGGTGACAAACGCGGTCCTATGTACTTTACTGCGGCGGTACTGAGCATGCGAGTCACACATGCTGATTGGGGGCAAAGAGGTACATTTATACACAGATCAAAAAAAGTTTTGCTTCACTCCGGTTCCCGGAACTTCTGAAGATAGACGTTGACTGTGGATACTCTATCACAGACACTGTCCCTTTGACTGTTAAGAGATGTCACTAAACCCGCCCAAAGACGTAAGCAGCCATGCATGAACAGCGCCCATTAGACGGAGGGGTTCCGACAGCCAATCGTCCGCAGCTCGTGGTCGTGCGGTAGCGTTCTCGCTTCCCACGCCCGGGTTCCCGGGTTCGATTCCCGGCGGGGTCAGGGATTTTCTCTGCCTCGTGATGACTGGGTGTTGTGTGATGTCCTTAGGTTAGTTAGGTGTAAGTAGTTCTAAGTTATAGGGGATTGATGACCATAGATGTTAAGTCCCATAGTGCTCAGAGCCATTTGAACCATTTGAACAGCCGGTCAGTTCCAGTCGTTCCACCAGGAAGGTGGTACGCGGCTCGTGTTGTCCGTAGTTCAACCATGCCTAGACGGTCAATACCGCGGTTCGATCGCAACCACATTGTTACTTTGTGCCAGCAACGAAGTTTCCACGCATCTGGGAGTGAACCAAAGCGATGTTGTTCGGACATGGAGGAGATACAGAGAGACTGGACCTGTCGATGACATACCTCGCTCAGGCCGCCCAAGGGCGACTACTGCAGTGGATGACCGCTACCTACGGATTATGGCTCGGAGGAAGCTGACAGCAACGCCACCATGTTGAATAATGCCTTTCGTGTAGCCACAGGACGTCGTATTACGACCCAAACTGTGCTTCATAGGCTGCATGATGCACAACTTCACTCCCAACGTCCATGGTCTTTGCAACCACGACACCATGCAGCGCGATACAGATGGGCCCAACAACATACCGAATGGACCGCTCAGGATTGGCATCACGTTCTCTTCACCGATGAGTGTCGCATATGCCTTCAACCAGACAATCGACGGAGACTTGTTTGGAGGCAATCCAGTCAGACTGAACGCCTTGGACACACTATTCAGCGAGTGCAACAAGCTGGAGGTTCCCTGCTGTTTCAGGATGGCATTATGTAGAGCCGACGTACGCCGTTGGTGTTCGTGGAAGGCACTGTAACGGCTGTACGATACGTGAATGCCATCCTCCAACCGATAGTGCAACCATATCGGCAGCATATTGGCGAGGCATTCGTCTTCATGGACGACAATTCGAGCCCCCATCGTCCACATCTTCTGAATGATTTCCTTCAGGACAACGACATCGCTCGACTAGAGTTGCCAGCATGTTCTACAGATATGAACCCTATAGAACATGCCGGCGATAGACTGAAAAGGGCTGTTTATGGACGACGCGGCCCACCAACCACTCTGAGAGATCTACCCCGAATCTCCATTGAGGAGTGGGACAGTCTAGACCAACAGTGCCTTGATGAACTTGTGGATAGTATGCCACAACTAATTCAGGCGTTCATCAATGCAAGAGGACTTGCTACCGGATATCAGAGGTACCGGTGTGTACAGCAATCTGGACCACCACCTCTGAAGGTCTCGCTGTACGGTGGTATAATATGCAATTTGTGGTTTTCATGAGCAATAAAAAGAGTGGAAATGATGTTTATGTTGATCTCTATTCTAATTTTCTGTGCAGGTCCCGGAACTCTCGGAACTCAGGTGAGGCAAAACTTTTTTTATGTGTGTATATGCGCCAATTGTGGCAAAAGCATTCAGAAATTGATTCGTTTACCGATTTATATTTGGCGGCGGTAACACAATGACGACTTCTCTGAAATTTAATTACAACATGCCTTTGTCAAATTAAAACCATTATCTCTATTTATTAAGCTATCAGTTAATATAATTTCTTTGACTTCCTTGAAAATAGACTTCCAAAAGGAAGAGGTGGATGTTAAAATCTTTACCTCACTGTAATTCATCCAGTGACCTATATCTGTACAATGTCCTGCCACAACTGGCTTGTCTGGCTGTAGTAAGCGAGTGTATCTTCGGTGTTCCACGCGCCTCTCATAAATGTTGAGTGTTGCCTGACCTATATATCACGTATCAGAATTTCTGCAAGGAATCTGTGCACACTCGCCTTTCGAAGCAATAAATCATCCTTCTTGGAAGGGAGTAAGCCTTCAATCTTCGTAGGAGGCAGGAAGATCACATTAACACGGTGTTTATCGATAATATGCCTTTATCTTCGAGGAACGAGCATCCACGTAAGATAAAAACGCTCTTGATCTGATGGTGTTACATTCTTTTTCCAGATCACGTACTTGCATTCTAGGATTCACATTGAATGTGCTCCGGATTTGTTGTTTGGAGTATACATTCGCTTTAAAAATCCTCTTGAAGTGTGAGAGCTCTTCTTGGAAATCTTCATTTTCAGATATACAGTGTGTCAGGTGATGGAAGCTACTGGTACGTGGCAACAGATTAATACGCGCTGGTTTACGATATACAGCATGCCCTACTGTGCCATCAACTTTATGATGAACGAAGACATCGAAAAAAGAGAGACAGCCATCTTTTTTCTGTTTTCACACTCAATTCAATACTAGCCTAAATAAAATTCAGACGCTCAAGACATCGATGTAATTCATCCTTCCCGTGAGGCAAACTACAAATGTGTCGTCCTCGTATCTCAAGAAGACTGTTGGTTTAAAATTTGCACGAGTCCAACGACTTGTCCTTCAAGTCTTCCACGTATTTTCTCAATTTGTCGTGCTGCACTGTTGGCTGTTTCATGAGCGAATATTTTGTGCCTTCTGTGTTTCTTCATCAGTTGCAATGTATACTTTCTTTTCTTGTTGATATTTCAGCTGCCTCGCCCCATATGGGTGCGGGTGGGCCGTACAATGTTCTGCTCTTCAGCCAAGAGCATTTTTAACGACATATTGAAATACGGAAAAAAAGCAATAGGACTGTTCCTCTTTTTTAAATTAAAAATCGAAGATGGACAGCTAAAACACGAAACACATTGTGGAACGGTGGAATTCTTATCAGAAGGGCACTCCACTTTCACTTGAAATCTGAAGGATGTACACTCAGAGAGAAGTACCTGAGGAGGACGGCATATGTTCCTTAGGATTGAGGTGAGTAAGGACAAAAGATAAGGATCTGATAGGTAGGAAAACCACAAAGATTAATGTAGATATTGGGGTGGAGAGTGAGAAGACAGAAGTTTTGGTAGATAGAGATGAGGATGAGTTCAGTATGGGGGTAGGGTAGTAATAACAAGAGGAAAGGGATGGGGATGGATGGAGAAAGGAAAAGGAGAAAAGACCCTGATGTAGAGTGGGATTCGGGGGAGCGTGTGGGTGGAGAGATAAAGTTGCTAGGAGGGATGAATATTGAGCAGATCTTGTTTTGTGGGAGTGGAAACTGGCTGCAGTTGTGTTGTGACAGGATACAGAGTATGTGTAGCTGTAGGGATGGTGGAACATGTTTGTGAAAGTGTGGCACCATGCTAGTGTTGGTGATCGGTGGGGAGACAATGGATTTAATGTAATCAAGTTTGTGGATCGTATTGGAGATGCGGAGATGTTTAATGTGGTTCAGAAGGGGGTGGGAGTCTGATGAGATGGTAGTGAATCTACGTATGGAAGATAAAAAGATGCAGAAAGGGAGGCAGCTATGGAGAATAGCGGAAGGGTGTAATCCCTGAATTCGGCCTGTTAGTAGTTTCAGTCTGCCGTGGGCTTTTTGTTGGACTGTAATAGGGACCTTTGGGATCTCTGAAGCCCAAGTTATAGGGCAGGGAAAGTGGTATCATCAGTATACTGAAGAAAGTAGACTGGTTGAAGGGTTTAGGCATATCAGTGGCGTAAAGCAGACAAAGGAGATAAGAGAGGTTGGAGACTTGGGGCACTCTTGCAGTGGAATGGACGGTATGGGAGTTGGTATTCTGGAGTTTGGAAAGGAGGCTGGAATGCCATACATGGTCATAGGCTTTCCTTAGGTCAAGGGACACAAAAATAAAGGATTTGAAATGTATGCAAAAACAAAGTGATATGTAGGATTACTGCTGCCATGTTCTATATGAGCATTCAAGCCACTGTATGACCTTCAAGACACATGCTGTGTATTATCACACCACTCACTTATAGATAAATTTTCTTATCCTGTCCTCTTGTACCTTACAACTACATCACCTCATAGAAAGTGGTATGCTGTTAACAGATGTAAAATGGTGTTATAAAACTTTTATCGCTGGAACATACTATTTCTGATAAGTGGACAGGAAGATATTACTTGTGAATATATTTTCGCACCAATGGCTTCAGTCAATATGTAACCAGTGTGGTATAACATTGATTAACAATGCTTCATGTTAAGATAAAAGGGTTCAAGTGGCTCTGAGCACTATGGGACTTAACATCTGAGATCATCAGTCCCCTAGAACTTAGAACTTCTTAAACCTAACCAACCTAAGGACATCACACATAACCATGCCTGAGGCAGGATTCGAACTTGCGACCGTAGCGGTCGCGCGGTTCCAAACTGAAGCCCCTAGAACCGCTTGGCCACGGCGGCCGGCTCGCGTTAAGAATCACATCAAAATTTACACATCTCATACGGGCTTCAAAGTCTGACATCGGCTGAATCAAAGTATAAGGGACGTGTTGTTTTCACATTTCTTGTGTAATATGCTACTGTTTGATTGAAAAAGTTTCCTGGACCACATACAGGGGTTCAACTGGGTACAGCTGTTATATATACACCCTGTGCCTCAACTTTTGTATTTTTTAGCTTTTACTGTGCCACTTGATCATCGCTCTAAGATCGAAATCTTTATATTGAAATAAATATGATTTCCTTCTTAAATGCTGTTAATTGCTTTGGTTAAGTTTGTGGCCCTGTGAGTCTGCCACAGTTCCAGCCCATGTGCGAATTGTGGTAGTTTACTATGCTATCTCTTGTGAATCTCGCCTCATTTGTAAATAAAATACACAGTATGAATTGCAGATTTTCAGTGGGCCATATGTTGTTTCAAGATGTATGATCATGGGAAATTTCTTCCTACTGTTGACCAATACTACCTCCTGTAGGAATATGTAACACTTTCTTAAAAAGAAAACACACTATACATTGTGGCAGAATGAATATTTAAGAATGGAGGCATACCGAGTTTCTTGCATTTTCCCAATACACATAATTCTAGCTGAATTGTTTCGCAGCATCAATCATTGCAAAACGTAATTAATGCTAAATATAAAAAAGATTGTCTGTATTATCATCTCTGCATTTAGTAGTGGAGTATAACCAAGAAAAAAATAATGCAAGAGCAAAATTTACCATCTGTCATCCCAGAATATAACAGTGCATCAGTTTTGTTAAGGCTAAGTTGTCATATTTATGCATGTAGTCTTTGAATACCACATGGAACAGATTGTGGGACTAACATGTATTATGAAAGATTTCCCTGGACCCGATCCAGAGCTTGGTCTAGATACAGCTGTTATATTCTATCAGGTCACTCTGGACACACTTCTGCACACTGAAATTCTCATAGTATTATCAATATCTCTCTTATGGTACTTACTTACATATACTGCTAGTAGATACACAGAAGGACTGATCAGCCGGCCGGTGTGGCCAAGCGGTTAAAGGCGCTACAGTCTGGAACCGCGTGACCGCTACGGTCGCAGGTTCGAATCCTGCCTCGGGCATGGATGTGTGTGATGTCCTTAGGTTAGTTAGGTTTAAGTAGTTCTAAGTTCTAGGGGACTGATGACCTTAGAAGTTAAGTCCCATAGTCCTCAGAGCCATTTTTTCTTTGAAGGACTGATCAACATGGGGTGTACATTTCTGTAAAACCAGAAGACAATTTTAAATAATTCCAAACCCTCAGTCCACAGCTCGTGGTCTTGCAGTAGTGCTCTCGCTTCCTGAGCATGGGGTGCCGGGTAAGAATTCTGGCGAGGTCAAGGATTTTCACCTGCCCCAAGACGACCGAGTTTCTTTGTGTCGTCTTCTTCATCATCATCATCATCATTCATCCCCATTACGGTCGGAGGAAGGCAGCGGCAAACCACCTCCATTAGGACATAGCGTAAAATTGCGGTGCAGTTCTCCTGCATCGTTTCCCTATGCTCTGTCCAGAAGCAGGGACTTCATTTCCATTTCCACGCCATCAGTTGCACACCAGTTTTATGGGGTGCTGATAAAAACAAGAGCTACATCATAATTTAGCGAAATAACACTTTATTAATCCGACATATCAATATATTAGAAGGTATATCATATATAATTAATTAATTTTGTCAACAATTTATCGATATTCGAAGTATTCCATCTAATCAGGAGCACACATCAAACAAACTTGGCACAAAATTCTCACTCACAGAAGACATTTGAATCTTAAGACACATAGAGGAATGAGTATCTCTGGAAATGGACTATCAACAATATTTCGTAATGTGTACTGAAATGTTAGTGGTGGAGACTGTAGTGGTTAGTTTCACACTGTTGATAACGGCGAGGAAATACGAGGAAGATCACGATCGTCTTTGCACAGCGGGCGGCAGCAGGTGCCGCTCGCCACCGAACACGAGTTTATTGTCACTGGAACTACGGCGCAGGCCCCACGTTTCTGGAGCGCAGAGCGCCGTCATGCGCATGCGCCGCACACGCCGCGCACCAGCAGTGACGCCGCCAGCAGTGACGTCAGCAGTACAGCGCGCAGCGGCGGCGGCCGAGCGCACCCCGCAGATCCCTGGGCTGCAACAACATAGCGAAAGAAGTTAAAAAAAGGCCTTGGCAGAGATCTGTCAGAAACAGCAACGTAACTGGAAAATATTGCTTTCAGAATATAACAATCACGTTTATTTCAAAAGTTATGAAGTATTAAGCAATACTCTTCAAGGTTACAAAGATGGGTGATTATAAGTCTTCATACAGGGTGTTTCAAAAATGACCGGTATATTTGAAACGGCAATAAAAACTAAACGAGCAGCGATAGAAATACACCGTTTGTTGCAATATGCTTGGGACAACAGTTCATTTTCAGGCAGACAATCTTTCGAAATTACAGTAGTTACAATTTTCAACAACAGATGGCGCTGCGGTCTGGGAAACTCTATAGTACGATATTTTCCACATATCCACCATGCGTAGCAATAATATGGCGTAGTCTCTGAATGAAATTACCCGAAACCTTTGACAACGTGTCTGGCGGAATGGCTTCACATGCAGATGAGATGTACTGCTTCAGCTGTTCAATTGTTTCTGGATTCTGGCGGTACACCTGGTCTTTCAAGTGTCACCACAGAAAGAAGTCACAGGGGTTCATGTCTGGCGAATAGGGAGGCCAATCCACGCCGCCTCCTGTATGTTTCGGATAGCCCAAAGCAATCACACGATCATCGAAATATTCATTCAGGAAATTAAAGACGTCGGCCGTGCGATGTGGCTGGGCACCATCTTGCATAAACCACGAGGTGTTCGCAGTGTCATCTAAGGCAGTTTGTACCGCCACAAATTCACGAAGAATGTCCAGATAGCGTGATGCACTAATCGTTTCGGATCTGAAAAATGGGCCAATGATTCCTATGGAAGAAATGGCGGCCCAGACCAGTACTTTTTGAGGATGCAGGGACGATGGGACTGCAACATGGGGCTTTTCGGTTCCCCATATGCGCCAGTTCCGTTTATTGACGAAGCCGTCCAGGTAAAAATAAGCTTCGTCAGTAAAATAAATGCTGCCCACATGCATATCGCTGTCATCAGTCCTGTGCACTATATCGTTAGCGAATGTCTCTCGTGCAGCAATGGTAGCGGCGCTGAGGGGTTGCCGCGTTTTAATTTTGTATGGATAGAGGTGTGAACTCTGGCGCATGAGACGATACGTGGACATTGGCGTCATTTGGACCGCAGCTGCAACACGGCGAACGGAAACCCGAGGCTGCTGTTGGATCACCTGCTGCACTAGCTGTGCGTTGCCCTCTGAGGTTGCCGTACGCAGTCGCCCTACCTTTCCAGCACGTTCATCCGTCACGTTCCCAGTCCGTTGAAATTTTTCAAACAGATCCTTTATTGTATCGCTTTTCGGTCCTTTGGTTACATTAAACCTCCATTGAAAACTTCGTCTTGTTGCAACAACACTGTGTTCTAGACGATGGAATTCCAACACCAGAAAAATCCTCTGTTCTTAGGAATAAACCATGTTGTCTACAGCACACTTGCACGTTGTGAACAGCACACGCTTACAGCAGAAAGACGACGTACAGAATGGCGCACCCACAGACTGCGTTGTCTTCTATATCTTTCACATCACTTGCAGCGCCATCTGTTGTTGAAAATTGTAACTACTGTAATTTCGAAAGTTTGTCCACCTGAAAATGTACTGTTGTCCCAAGCATATTGCAACAAACGGTGTATTTCTATCGCTGCTCGTTTAGTTTTTATTGCCGTTTCAAATATACCGGTCATTTTTGAATCACCCTGTAGGACACAAAGAGATAATGGGGCGAGTGTCACTTGAGGCAAGAAATTTATTATTGGTGGTAAATTTGAGAGGCAAATTCAAGTTGGGAGTTTTTTTTATATTATGTAAATAATGTGTCCAATTTGCGTGACCACGAACGGTTCCAGCGAGATCACTGGTAGGTAACTTGTGGACGCTTGCCCCGTGGAGGAGGTTTTGCTGAGGCAGCGTGCCGCAGACAGAGCGGGGAAGTTGGCGAACAAGGCACGAGGTGGCGTGGAATACCATGATGCCAGTAGTCGTTATGTGGCAATGTGGAGGAAGTGTGATATAGGTTCACTAATCGATCATTGCAGCCAAGATGAAACGCCTTGGTCTGGTGAGATGGAGTGTGCAAATATCCTTGTCAGGTGCGGGTCGTTCTGTAGCAGCTTTGGACTATGATTAATATGGTGAGCTGAAATAACGAACTGTGGGGCACTGTGCTGCGGTTCCGGCTTATTAAAATTGTTATACAGTGTCTTCGCTGCAGCTGTTGAACTTTGAATGTGTGCTCCTTCTGGACATTTGAATGATCGAACTGATAGGTTTACTCTCGTCTTGAGGCAAGTTCAAGTGGTCAAGGGGACATTTCCTTACTAATTTCCGAAATTCAGAAGCTGTTTTGGCAGCGTGGACGTACACTGAAGAGCCAAAGAAACTGGTACACCTGCCTAATATCGTGTAGGGCCCACGAGAGCACGCAGAAGTGCCGCAGCACGACATGGTAAGGACTCGAATAATGTCTGAAGTAGTGCTGGAGGAAATTGCCACCATGAATCCTGCAGAGCTGTCCATAAATCCGTAAGAGTACGAGAGGGTGGAGATCTCTTCTTAACAGCTCGTTGCAAGGCATCCCAGATGTGTCGAATAATGTTCATGTCTGGGGAGTTTGGTGGCCAGCGGAAGTGTTTAAACTCAGAATAGTGTTCATGGAGCCACTCTGTAGCAATTCTGCTGGTGGAAACTGACACCATGAATCCTTTAGGGCCGTCCATAAATCGGTAAGAGTACGAGAGGTTGGAGATCTCTTCTGAACAGCACGTTGCAAAGCATCCCAGATGTGCTGAATAATGTTTGTGTTTGGGGAGTTTGGTGGCCATTGGAAGTGTTCAAACTCGGAAGAATGTTCCTGGAGCCACTCTGTAGCAGTCCTGGGCGTGTGAGGTGTCGCATTGTTCTGCCGGAATTGCCCGAGTCCGTCGAATGCACAATCGACATGAATGGATGCAAATGATCAGACATTATGATTACGTACGTCAACAGTCAGAGTCGTATCTAGACGTACCATGGGTCCCATATCTCTCCAGTTGTACACTACGTACGTCATTACAGATCCTCCACCAACTTGAACAATCATCAAGGGTACACGAGTGGACCCTGGGCTCCGGAAGCCCGTATCTATGATGTTTCGTTAAATAATTCGCTCTCTGACACTTATTTATGGCTCAGCTTTGAAATCTACAGCAATTTGCGGAAGGGTTGCACTTCTGTCACGTTGAACGATTCTCTTCAGTCGTTCTTGCAGCATCTTTTTCCGGCCGCAGCGATGTCGGAGATTTGACGTTTCCCCGGACTGCAGATATTCATAGTACACTCATGAAATGGTCATGCTGGCTAATACCCACTTCATCGCTACCTCGGAGATGCTGTGTCCTATCGCTTGTTCGCCGACTGTAATACCACGTTCAAACTCAATTAAATCTTGATAACCTGCCACTGTAGCAGCAGTAACTGATCTAACAACTGCGGCAGACACTTGTTGACTTATATAGGCGTTGCCGACTGCAGCGCGGTATCCTGTCTGTTTACATATCTGTATTTGAATACGCGTACTTATACCAGTTTCTTTGGAGCTTCAGTGTATTTAAGGCCAAGTTTAAATTTGTAAAAATAGGTATAATACTGTTTTGGTTCCCTGTATTGTTATCCAGTGGGCACATTGTAGTAGATAATAAGAGCACATATGGAAGTTTATGTCATTCCAGTTAGCTAATTTCACTTCTCTGTTTGTTGTAGAAGCCTCGTTATACTCTTTGCATTGGTTATTATTGTTTCTAATTGCAGACAGCCTCTTGTCGAGGTAATGGAATGGTGCATTTTCTGGCTGCAGTTCTGTAATGGTAGTACACGAATTTTTCAGGATTAAAATTTCTGAGAAGGTTCTTTGAGGCTTTGTATTTCTTTAATATTACTTGAACTATTTATCAATGATTAGAAATTTTAACTAATACTAGTATACGATTCTTAGATTGTTATTTATGTTTATTTTAATTTTTTGTTTATTTATTTACAACAAGTTCCATTACAATATTTGTAATTCTACATGGATGTATTGCGTGCGTGTGTGTGTGTGTGTGTGTGTGTGTGTGTGTGTGTGTGTGTGCGCGCATGCACGCAGAGTGTAGTGTAATGTTTGTGTTGTATGATGATGATGATGATGATGATGATGAAAGAAGGGAGACTGGCAGCAAAAATTTTCTTCACTGCATTGATGTTTTCCACCACCCGAGTTGAGGAGCGCCATACAAGTGTGCATTAGCAACACCGCCCACGGAGGTAGGTTATTGCTACTCCTGTGTTTTCAAAACTCTAATGTACAGTATTACTTAAAAGATGATTGATGCTTATCTCGCAAGGTGTCTCTGGATGTTTGTTAACAATAAAAATTTCCAGTCAATAGCTTGTCTATCTTATAGTAATTTCACATTATAGACAGAGGTTCCAGAAAAATTGGTTTCTGTTAAGAAGTCTTATGTGGTTTCATGTAGAAGCAGTTAAACGAAATGATCCTTGTTTATTAAGAAAAGAGGAAAAGGTACCTATAGGATATAGCTTCTTTGATTATTTTATTGCCTTTTACAGTATTGTTACTGTTACTGTGATTTGATCCATTGTGTTCACTTTAAATGTTTTTATTGAGCTGAAGTTTTACTAATGTCTTTCTTAAGTGCCAAGGAATGAAAGCTTTATTGCAATAAGCACTGTGTTAATAACTCTAATATCTCGAGAGAAGGTTCAGCAGCATTCAACAAAGGAAACTTATTTCCAGATCAAACTGCTCAAGTGGGCTAAAGGCTTTAATGGAGTTTCAGTTTCAGTACCCAACTCTTTCACTACCACAGTGCAATAGTTTAATTTGGATGAAGAGAATAACTACTACACTTTTATAACGATTACCAACGAGAACATTCCTTGATGGGGGGAGTAAAGTGGTGGAAGAGAAGCAGGGAAATTTTATTTTCATCTTGTAGATAAATACAGAGGACTCGACTTTTCCCATGAATATGAAAACCCCATTCAGTACTGTAGACCAGAGCTCTGCACTCCGAATAGTGGGAAGGTTAGAGGAATACTAACAGAACTATTCACTGTCCAAGTACAGAGTGCTACCACTGGCAGCTGAATGAACACCGGTTCTGAGCAGGTCTGACTCGAAAGCGTTTGTGTATGGCAGGGAAGATGCAAGCGGACGAGGCCTCGCTGGTACCTGCCCGAAGTGTTCGTACTTGCCAGCCAGGGCATTGACTGCAGGTGACGGTGACACATTTGGTTCGCTCAGCCGCCGCTGGCTCTGGATACGGCCGTGGTGCATTGTGCGGGCACTCTGCTACACTTGTGGAAATCTAGGTTGGTCCAGGGAGCATGCATGGGTAGTTGAAGTCGTTAAGGTGATGTCGCGCGATAAGCGGGGCATCTGGATTGGTGTCCCAGTCCAGCATAGCAATACGTTAGGTAGTAAGTCTGTTCCTAACAGCTGTTCATCTACATCTACATCTACATGTACATGGAAATCACAATTAAGTGCCTGGCAGATGGTTCATCGATCCACCTACACAATTCTCTATTATTCCAATCTCGTATAGCGCGCGGGAAGAATGAACACCTATATCTTTCCGTACGAGCTCTGATTTCCCTTATTTTATCTTTTGATCGTTCTTCCCTATGTAAGTCGGTGTCAACAAAACATTTTCGCATTCGGAGGAGAAAGATGGTGATTGGAATTTCGTGAGAAGATTCCGTCGCAACGAAAAATGCCATCCCAAATCCTGTATCATTTCTGTGACACTATCTCCCATATTTCGCGATAATACAAAACGTGCTGCCTTCCTTTGAACTTTTTCTACGTACTCAGTCAGTCTTATCTGGTAAGGATCCCACACCGCGCAACAGTATTCTAAAAGAGGAGGGACAGGCGTAGTGTATGCAGTCTCCTTAGTAGGTCTGTTACATTTTCTAAGTGTCCTGCCAATGAAACGCAGTCTTTGGTTAGCCTTCCCCGGCCGACTGGAGTGGCCGAGCGGTTCTAGGCGCTTGTCTGGAACCGCGCGACCGCTACGGTCGCAGGTTCGAATCCTGTCTCGGGCATGGATGTGTGTGATGTCCTTAGGTTAGTTAGGTTTAACTAGTTCTAAGTTCTAGGGGACTAATGACCTCAGAAGTTGAGTCCCATAGTGCTCAGAGCCATTTGAACCATTTGAACCAACCTCTGCTGTACTATGTTCCGATGGTCGACTAATACCCTGTTAAGCGCCTACCCATCAGTGTATATGACGTGGAAACGGAGTGACAAAAAGCAGTGCTGCCAATACTACAATCTAGAACCTATCCTCCCCAGCAACTCGCAGTTTAAGGTTTGGAGATGCGTTAAATTGCAGCTGAGATACATTATAATGACCGCAACTTACTCAGTCATCTTTGCAGGTCAAGCGGCAGAGATCCCCAAATTTGTTCGCATGGCTTAATGTCAAAAGGTGATTTACGTCATCCATTCCTCTCGTGTAAGCGGTACCAGGACAGCAAGGAACTAACAGTAACGATGTCTGCGACACAACTATTCTCGAATGATAAAACTCAACAACAAACAGAATACAGTATCGTCATGAACCTTTTAAGAGATTGTAACCTATTCATATAACTGGGAATGTATTCCCATGTACCATCTCATGAACAGCATTACTACTGTATCTACGTATTGTTTAATATTTGAGACGTAGTATAACGAGAGTAGCAATTGCATTTCGTATCAATTATGTGTATTGCTGCTAGTCATCTTCTTTTCCTTCAGTAATCTAAAATACTTGGATTGTTTTCCATTATTTGTGTGTCAGTGAATTGTTATCATTTATGTGCTCTGTTAGTCCTGACCCAACGTACCATATAAGTGAGAACACTGCATGAAGTCCACACGAAACGTAGGTAACAATACAAACTAATACAGAAAGCAAACTTTCAAAGCTAGCAATTTCATCCAAGGTATGTACTGGGACAAGGGGACCCCAAATTCGTTTCTCCGATAGCTACTACAGTTTTATCAAGATCCAATTATTACTACGATAGAATGTACAGAGACGCAGTCGAAAATGAAAATCACAAAAACCCAAATAGCCTTCCACTATTTGGGTACTTGGGATGTCTAACTTTCACAGTAAATTTTCCTACACAGCAAGTGAAATATGTACCAAGTTTCGTGAGAGGGATTATCGGAAAGCGACGCACAATAAATGTATTACCAAAAAGTTTAATAGATAACAAAATGAAATAAATCAAATGAGCTTACACCTTTTACCTACTTTTCTACATAGTCACCAACATTCTCAGCCCATTTCTTTCATACTGGAACCAATGCCCTATTTGTACCAATCCGTTTGGTTGGAGTATAGCTTTCACTTCTGCACCTATTGTAAGGCGTTGGCCGGACAGGAATTTCTTCTTGGGACCCAACTGGTGAAAGTCCGACGGTGCAATGTCCGGACAGTATGGTGGATGCTGCTATATCCTCCAACCAAAATTTCGCAATTTTCTCAGAATCAGGAGCAGCAACAGGGGTGAGCATAGCCATGAAGAATTTTGACACCGTCAGGATTAATGTTTAACACGAACAGCACGACGCAACCTAACCAAAATTTTAAGGTAGGCTGCAGCATTCACAGTGGTCCCGTGTTCAGCAAAGTCCACAAATAACAAACCACGCATATCCCACAACCCTGTCACAAGCCCTTTCCTAACAGGTTGAGTCACTTTAGATCCTTTTCGTACTGAGGAACCAGCGTGTTTTTACTCCATAAAAGCTTGCTTGGTTTCGGGCGTGTAGTGGTACCCCCACGACTCATCACCAGTGACGATTCCTTTCAGATAGTCATGCCCCCTGCGGCGTAACGTTTTAATCGATTCAAGATTCTCATCATGCGATGGCCATTGCGGTTGTCTTTCAGGTTCTTGGGCACCCAGCGAGTACTAACTTAAGGAAGTTTCAACGTGTCATGAACAGTATCGTAAACTGCTCCATAGGAAATGTTGAAGTGCTGCGATAAGGTTCGCAGTTGCACTTGGCGGTCGTTCAAAATTTCTACTCCAATGGCTCCGACATTGTGCCAGGTTGCAGCTGTTACTGGCCGCCCGGAGCGTGGCGAATGATTAAGGTTCACACAGCCCTCTTGGAAGAAATTACATCACTTGGGGACATTGCTACGGCACATACACTTCTCTCCACACATGCCACCCATGTCCGTGTGAATTTCACTAGATTTATGCCTTTTGGTCCATAAGTATCGAATAACACTTCGCTGATCTTCACAGGTTGTCGACAGTAACATGAGTGCCATGTTTGTTACGTAGATCAGGCTTCTATCGCTAGAGATGCACAAGAAAACAAGATACTTGCAGTAGCGCAAACTTAAAACTATATCGTCATGAAACTTTAACATTCCAGCTGCAATACGAGGGAAGAAACAGATTATTGTGCTTCACTTTCCGGTCCTCCCTTGTAAAAATTACTTCAGTAGTTAGAGAGATATGCAGTCATGTTATACCACGGTATATCCACCCCCCCGCCCCCCAATTCCCCCCGCCCTTTCCTCCTAGTGGGCGAATGTCATCGGATCTGTCACCAATGGCCCTAACGTCCCAGAAAACTATGGATTCGATACTAATACCAGTCGCTTTCGAATATTTTTTACATGTCATGGGTTCTCACCCCCACCCTGGAGAGGTAGTAGGGAGATGGTTGTACTACCTCAGGAAGCTGCGCGGCTGCCCACAGAGCAATCAGATGCATGATATAAGAACGCTATAAGAACGCACAGAAGACCAATAAACAGGGAAGCAAGCTATTATTCATCTAAAGGATGCCCGCCCCCCCCCCCCCTCTTTCTCCTCAAAACAACAAAACACTGACATGGTATTATTTTCTTCTGAATATAAAATGTACACTACTATTGCCTGCCTTTTTTGTTATGTAATGTCATTATCATTATTAATTCGTTGCCTTATCAAAATAATTTGAAGGTTTTACAGGTAATGGTTAGGCTGTGCATCATTTGTTAAACACTGAAATTCATTGTAATTTGTGTAAAAAAGTTATTTACTTTAATTAACAAATGAGAAAGTTAATGAACACATATATGAATTACAGTTTATTAATGAAAATATTTTCCTTTTTAATATCACTAACAGAATGAGAATATAAGTATTCAAGACATATTAAAAGTTAGTACAAAATGTGAAACATCAAACAGAAAGTGAATTAATTTCTTTATATCTAGAGATTGAGCGGTACTACTGATGTATATGATCTCTAGTCATTTAACATTAAGGCATTTCGCACACCTACGTCAAATTTAAATTTATTTTCATGTCATTAATGTTTAAAAACAAATGGTATTTTATGAAGTGATATTATTCAATATTTGTTAATTAACATTTCCATTTCATAATATAAATACTTTTTAAATAAAGACAAAAGATTTTATGATTGGATAGAACCAAGGACCTCACACATACAACATCTACACGCTATGCATTCATCTACCTGCGATTCTTTGCATTTGATTCTACATAGTAGCACTCCTACATCATATGATTTTCAAAGACGATTTTTTCGGTCACTTTCTGGAACTGCTTCATATTGATTTACGGAATTGAGGGGTACTGTCCTTTAAAATGTGCAAGTATGAGGAAACTTCTAGTGATTTCTATGACTATACGGTCGGTTGTAATATTGTGGCGTTCAGAATACCCGAGCAGTAAAATATTGGTTGTATTGCCCAGAAGTGCAATAAGCTAATTCAGCTGCTGCTATTTACGAAATAAACATGACCAGTGACGAAAATTACTTAATTGAATTCGGCACTGAGTCATGAACTCAACTAACAGCGTCGTTAGACAACCGATAGCTGATAAGCACTCCAAGTGTTGTTATTACAGAGCTTATGCAAGATATTACAAGTAGAGAGTTGTATCTCCGCATAAGCAGAGTACGGGACACAGTTTCAAAACAGGGATGAGAGAAAGCAGCTGGAGCGATGGGAGACTGCTCAGACAGCGATCCTCACCAACGACGAGGGCCTCCCTTGTCTCGACCAGCGGCTCGGCGTCCGGGCCGCCGCCCGCGGTGACCGTCGCCTGGCATCGAACCCGCAGCCGGCCGTCAGCGGAGAAGTGGCGCTCGGACACGACGAGGCGCAGCCCGGACACGGTGGCCGTCAGCCCGTGCTGCTGCACAGACGCCTCCAGCGCCGGCGGCACCTGCCGACACGACTGCGTCACCAGGGGGCCCACTCTCCTGGCCAAACTGCACTCTTAACATGGTCACCTCCTACAGCGGCGACATGCACATCAGTACGAACACCACACTGCTGGTTTCGTTCCTGTATTGGTAAAAAACATAAAGTCGGACAAAAAGAAAAGTTGATATGTTGAAAGTTTGACACAGTACCACATTGCTTATTCTGAACAAAGGTCCAAGCATACGGAATAGGGTCTCAGATGTGTGAACGGATCTAAGACTTCTTAAGTAGCAGATGGTGAACGGGAAGTAAGGACTAAAGAGCTATAGAACTTAAAAAAAATTTGTGAAAATGTAATTTTTTTACAAATGCTTTAAGTAACTTCTCCCATTTATACAAGATGTACAACTTTGTTTCCGCCGTTTTCTCCCCGACGTTTGAGGCTTTGGAAGGGGTTTACTTCAATAAATGATGATGAGGGATCCTAGGCGGGTCCGCAAAATGTCGGGGGGTATTAACAAGAATGCTTTTACTTGTTCTCTTTCCGTACTGGATCGGGTCGTTGGCTCTGGCTGAAGGCTTGTTATGAGACCCAACCTGTTAATTAAAACTGCCCCTTTACTAATTTTGATTAATATGTAGTAGCTAAATAGTGTTCAGGGAACTGATCACTACTAAACAAACAAGGATAGCATTGAACTCATTTATTGAACAATAATCTTCCTAACATCAAACTGAACAATGACATACATTTATAAGTGATAAAACCAAGCTAGTAATGGCAGTGGCCCTTAAATTCCAAAACTAACTCTTAATGTTGGTTAACGCATCTGTACTTGTTATTTTCTACTCCCTCCCCTTGTCAGACGGTATAAAATACGTCAGACAAACCTACTTCAATTACCAAATTCTCAATAAGAGCGTGACTCGAAAACTGTGCTCTGGTAGTCACAGGCGTGCGTAATATCGGTTTAAATGCCGAAGTTGAGCATCACGTTACCAAATGCACCTTCGTGGACAGGTCAGCAAGCTGTCGATGGCGCCTACGTCGTCGAGGAGCCTCAATTGTAACAAAAATGAATTTATTTTCGCGAACATGCTTCCTGTTCATAAAATCCTATTCAAAAGCTAATTCTGCTTTCTTTCTAATCGTTCAAAAAATGGTTCAAATGGCTCTGAGCACTATGGGACTTAACATCTATGGTCATCAGTCCCCTAGAACTTAGAACTACTTAAACCTAACTAACCTAAGGACATCACACAACACCCAGCCATCACGAGGCAGAGAAAATCCCTGACCCCGCCGGGGATCGAACCCGGGAACCCGGGCGTGGGAAGCGAGAACGCTACCGCACGACCACGAGATGCGGGCTTTCTAATCGTATCGCACTCGTTAAGACGGGACTCACCACCCCAAAGGCGGAATCCAGTAATGTCTTTAATAAAGTGTGGCTCAAGGAAAGTGCTCTGTTCCTGTCTGCTTTCTGTGAGACAGTATTCCCAACCGTAATTGGCGGAATCAGCCTGTCTCTTAACAGTAAAACACGACAGTTCCCCTAACTGAATACTAGTTTCAGTTGCAGCTGGCAGACTTATTCAAAGTCCTGCACAGCACGCTGAAAAGAATTTACTCTCCTACAGCTGAGCCGAAAGCACTACGTCCACTCGCTACAGGAGCTAAGACGCTTCTCCTCGATTACACCTCCAAAAGCTTCCCTCCGCAAAAATCAGCACCCCCACGCTATTTTTCGAGCTGGCCAATCACGTGGCTCTAGACCAGCACAGTTTGCTCACACTATTATTTCCTGGCTTCTTCCAGCCCATCAAAACATTCCGCGCCTTACTACGCCTAGAATGTTCTGGAACAAACTGAAACTCCGTTCAAAATTGAACCCACCAATCGTGTCTCTCTGTTCGCCCTCGCGCGGGAAAAGGTCATTGCACTAGCTTAACCGCGTTTCTTAGAAAGCCCCAGAAAACGTTAAGACTCGTGGGAAGGCTCCCTTAGGCGCTAACTCGTCTCGACATAGTGTCGTCGGCGTAAAGCCCAGCGCCAACGAGGCGCCGTCCCTCGAAGGCCTGCCTCTGTTGTCCACGCAATGGGTGCCTACCTGCACCGGCGGCGCGTCTCCCCCAGTGAGACGCTTTCGCATGCCGACTCGCAATGGTCGGTTGTAAGCTTCCGCACCCCTCTGCCCTGCCTCTGAGCAGTGCCGCTCGTCCGCTCCAGCCAAACTCCGTGAAAATATGCAAATTTCTTAACGTTGATACGCGTCTTATGCCGTCTGATACTCCCTATATTAATTTCAGTAGGCTGATTGCCTGATAAATAACATAACAACCGATATCTAACTCGTCTTTGCACAATTATTATATTACAGTAAGGTGCCATTTACTGCTACCTTACAGCTTTAATGAAACAAACTGCATACACATGTATCATTCAAAGTATTTTCCGTCGCTGGCCACTACTTTCTCCCATCTTTCGGGCAGTATACGCATCCCGCATCGAAGAAATTGTTCATCTTTTGAAGCGATCCACGAATCGGATTAATATGTAACTTCTTCATGAGATCGGAAGTGTTAGTCAGCCAGGCCGTGAGCCATTGATCTAAACAGGTGATAGCCAGAAGGAGCAATGTCTGGAGAATACGACGAGTGGTATAGGACTTCCGTTTTTAACGTTTCCTAGTACGTTTTGACCTCTTTTTCAAGGTGGGGTCGAGCGTTGTCGTGCTGCAAAATTACATTATCGTGCCTCTCGCTGTACTGCGGCCGTTTGTCTTTTAATGCTCTGCTCAAACGCATTAATTGCGTTCGATAACGAGCACTTGTGATTGTTTCACTTCCTTTTAACACCTCATAATACACGACGCCGAGCTGGTCCCACCAAATGCAGAGCATGATCTTGGAGCCGTGAATATTCTGATTGGCCGAGCATGGCCGGGATATTCGAATGATTTTTTGCGTTTAGGGTTATCGCAATGAACCCATTTTTCGTCCCCGGTCACAATGCGATGGAGAAATCCCTTCCGTTTTTGCCTGTGAAGCAGCTGTTCACAAACACACAAACACCGTTCAACGTCTCTCGATTTCAGCTCACACGGGACCCAAGTGCCTTCTTTCTGAATAATGTCCATAGCCTTGAGACGTTTTGAAATGGCTTGCTGTGTCACTCCCGCTAATCGTGCCAATTCTTGTTGTGTTTGACGCGAGTCTTCACTCAGCAATGTCTCCAATTCTGCATCTTAGAAAACATTCTCTCTTCCACCACTATGCCTGTGTACGACGTTAAAATCACCGTTCTTGAAGCGTTGAAACCACTCACGACACGTTCTTTTGCTAATAGCGTCCTTATCATACGTACTTGAGAGCATTCGTGAGACTCAGCCGCTGTTATCTTCATACTGAAACAAAACAGTGACACCTCCCGCAAATGACAAGAATTAGGCTCGTAAACTGACATTCTAAATCAGGAACAACTTTGTGATGCAGACACAAATCAACTAATGTTTGTATGAGGTTATGTTGACCGAGGTCCAAGCTGACGTCTGCGATCTGTTTCTTTCGACCGCTACTTGCCGTTGTCACCACCTATCGCCAAACGGCGGAAGCAAAGTTGTATATCTTGTATACGAAAAATTATATCCTCCATATGACCACCAAAGTCGCGCAGCAACGAGCAACGCGTTCATTGAAGTTCTCGATGATGTGTTCACAAACATCTGATGGGATGCCGTTAATAACACTTTTAATTTCGTACGTCAACTGGTGTATTATTTCTGGTTTGTTCACGTACACTTCTGATTTCCCAAATCCCCCCCCCCCCCCCCCCAAGAAAGTCACAAGGTGTAAGATCGCATGATCTGGCAGACCATTCCTGGTTGCCACGCAAAGAGACAATTTTTTGTCGGAATTTTTCATTCAGCAAAGCAATTGCCTCATGGGTTGTGTGACATGTTTGCACCATCTTGTTGAAACGAAAAATCGTCATTTGCATCAATGAAAGGGAAAAACCAACCAGAAAGTAAATTTCGATAACGATGGCCGTTCACAGTGACGGCAGTTCCCTCATCATTTTCAGAAAAGTACGGACCAATCAGTCCTTCACACAGAACCCACACCACACATTCGTGCGTTGTGGATGCATGCCATCTTCCACAGTCTTCGCGGATTCTGTTGTTCTGCTTATTGGCGTACCCACTGAGGTGGAAGTGCGCCTCATCTGAGAAAATTATTCTTTTTGTGAAGTTCTCGTTCTCCGCTTGTCGAACCAAATTCCATTGAGCAAATCGATCTTTCTTTCCATGATTTGCAGGCTTCAACTCTTGTGTAAGTTGAATCTTGTACGCACGCATTTTCAGATCTTTTGAAAGGATGACATTGTCACGCACGGCAGCAATGTTTTCTTGTGTTCGAATAGATCGCGGTCGTCCTATTTTCTATACATTTTAAACGGACCTCATGGTCTCAAACTTCCGGATCAACTTCCGAAACGATCCGTTTCGAGAAGCATTACGTCCGAGTGTCACACGCAATTCACGATCGGTTGCCGTGGGACTTTAAATGTTTTTATAATATTTTTTTTATTATTTGGATATGTTGCTCACATGTCATTTTCCCCTTGATGAAAATAAACATCACCAACAATGCTTACCACACAACAGCCATTAGGCTACTAATGGGATCACAGATAACAAACATGAAAAAAAGAACACGGCTGCCACCCGTCTTATGACAAATGGTGCAAAAATTCAAATTCGTCCATACTAACCGGACACCCATTAGAACCCAGTATTTTCTCCTGGGCGATAAGAGTTCACCGGAGACAAAGCTAACGTTAGGAGCGTCCCAGGGAAGTGTGACAGGACAGTTCTCGTTCTGTCTATAGACCGTCCGTCCAAAAAGTTCCGAGACTGATTTCATTCATGGCGTATAAGAGAGGTCAGTATAGTAACTAAGGTGGCAGCTTTGAACTAATTGTTGTAAATAGCAGATGTGCATTCGACCAGTCAGTTACGAGCGTTGGTGTTCAGTAGTGGATGTGTGGCCGCAATATGTAAATTTTGTTGTGTCACAAATCGTAGTGAGGCAACATCTCTAAATCAAATGTTCAGCACATTCTACAGAATGTTTTAAAGAAGAGAGAAGAGGGTGCAAAGCATAACCTACACATCTCGTCTCTCAAATAAAATCAACGACGCATGGACGCCTGCCATAACTTGAATGAACTGCAAAACGTGGACAGTTCTTTACTGCAAAAAATGTCATCGTTGGTGACGAGTCTTGGTGTTATGAGTACGAACTTTCCACATGACGTCAAAGTCCAGGAAGTCACATGAAGGCTGAATGCTTTGATGACATAACCAACGTTGAAGCCTATATGACGCAACTTGAGCAACATCTAAATAGGGACTTTTCTCAGTGTTTCACATAGTTGTAAAAAGATTCTGTTCGTTTTACTTCAATGCGGGAGACTTGTAGCATTAAAACAACCATCTTAACTTTTCCCTACTTTTACTAATCTAGTTGCGAGCGTTTTGGACTGACGGCGGTACGTAAATGATACGAGTGTTAGAGTGAACAGTAATCAGCGACTGTTCCCTGATGTGCCTGTAGTGTAAGGAAAAGTGTCGGCACTGAATGCCTGTAGGCGAATACATGACGATTCTGAAAGAATTTCTGTTTGGTAGGATAAATTATAGCTTGCTCTTAATGCAGAAAAATGTAATTTGATGCAAATGGTTGGGAAAAAGAATCAGCCGTTCTTCGAATATACAGGCTGTTTAAAAATGAATATACAGGTTTTGTGGCTTTGTAGCATTTATTACATTCAACTTACAAATAATACATCGAATTAAGGAGCACCTCAAACAGTTTTGTTTGTATACCTGTGCGCAAAGGGAAGGGTAAGGAAGGACAAAGAATGACCGAAAAACTTGTTGACCGAGTAAGAGTCTTTCCCGCTTACCTCAAGAAATCAGTTCGGAATGCTAATCGTGAATTAGTAGTTCCAGTGACATCTGTGTGCTTACAATTACGTCCTTATCGTTTGCACTTGTTAAGAGCTCCAAACACTACAGACTACGATTTACGTGCAAACTTAGCAAACGAAATGTTGCTACATGGCGATGAAGATTTTCTGCATCGTGTCTTCTTCAGCGGCGAATCGAGATTTCACGTAATTGAAAATGCAAACACACACAATGTGCGCATCTGCGAGTCAGCAAATCCCCACTAGGTGGTGTAATTGCAACGAGACTCCCCAAAATTTAACGTTTTTTGTGGCATATCCAGGCGTCGATGAAGCAACTGTAACTGGACTTTCTTGTCTTTAATACGCTAGAACTATGGCTGTTTCCTCAGTTGGAAGAAGCTTCAACAGAACTTTACTCGGCAGCAAGATGGTGCGTCGCTTCATTGACATAACTCAGTACGCGATTGGTTAAGCGACGTTGTACGCGACCGCTTGATTGGCCGCAAGTGGCCACACGACAGAGCTTGTTTTGCATGACCTCCATTTTCACACACGATCTTACGCCATCCAATTTTTCTCTTTGGGAGTTCATGGAGGATCATGTGTATGTCTCTCCGCTGCCAGCTGATCCACGCGACCTTAGAAACAGCATTGTTGTAACAATTTCTCCACACACACTGATCAAGGTTTGGGAAGAACTCGCCTATCGACGCCATGAGTGACAAATGGTGCTCACATTGCACACTTGCGATAAAAAACTGTCTGAGATGCTCTTTCATTTGAAGAATTATTTATACTTTTAAGCCAGCCGGAGTGGCCGTGCGGTTCTAGGCGCTACATTCTGGAACTGAGCGACCGCTACGGTTGCAGGTTCGAATCCTGCCTCGGGCATGGATGTGTGTGATGTCCTTAGGTTAGATAGGTTTAATTAGTTCTACGTTCTAGGCGACTGATGACCTCAGAAGTTAAGTCGCATAGTACTCAGAACCATATACTTTTAAGTTGAATGTAGTAAATGCTACATAGCTTTAAAACCCTTATATTCATTTTGAAACATCCTGTGGTATAAGTGGTGAGCTGGCTGCTTTAGAAAGTAACATCGATTAAATATCTAGGCGTAACGTTGCAAAGCGACGTGAAATGGAACGAGCACCTTCGATTGATTGTAGGGAAAGCGAATGGTAGACTTCGGTTTATTAGCAGAATATTAGGATAATGTACGTAACCTAATATAAGGGAGACCGCTTACGGAACACTTCTGTGACCCGTTCAAGTACCGATCGTGTCTTTGGTATACGCGCCAGCTTTATTTAAAGGGAGACAGAGAAGAAATACAGAGGTGCGCTATTAAATATATTTCAACAGCACGCGAATACTACGGGAATGCCCTGTGAACTCAGATGCGAATCCCCGAGAGGAAGAAGATGTTCTTTTCGCGGAACAGTACTGAGAAAGTTTACGAACCGGCATTACGACCGAATGCAGAACGATTCTACGGCTATCAGAAAACATCACGAGTAAGGACCATGAAAACAAGTGAATTAGGAATTGATCAGGAAACGGAATGATCAGCCACGCTCCACTACCGTAACATCTGTTGCAACTAATAACGCCTAGCCATATCCACTGTAAAGTACATACGTAGAACTGTAAAGAGATCCTAGCCAAGGCTCGACATACGTTACGTACCAAGAATAATGGAGATGTATCCCTTGTGCGCAATTTCTGGTTAAGCCGCCTCACAAGGACAATTATAAATTTAAAAATTACAGGGTCGCCACCAGCCCAAGCGCTTCCTAAAAATTAAGAAAAGACCTAACTGGAAATTATCAGTTCAATTAAATTAAGAATTTAATTATGAGAATGCAACTTTTTTTAAAGACACCAACAAGATGAACAGCATTGTATGTCGTATATCAATGAGCTTGTTGAATTAAATTGGTTTATTCTCCCCTTTTTGTTCATCACAAGCAAGCACATTAACTTAAAAAAATTAAGGAATAGAAAATTAATTTGAAAACTGGCATCAATGAGAAAGATAAAGGACGCAGAGTTTATCTTTTACGTTTCACATTTATTTCATTACTGAATTTGACGTATATCCGATGACTACACATGACTGGTGCCTGAATGAAAAATTGAACTAAATAATTCGCCAAAAATAGTAGAACAGCGCAATTAAAAAAGGAAAACCACACAAAAGGGAAGTGGAGCACAATAATTCAATCATTCCATCTACAGACCCACGACAGAAATAGTTCAGAGAGATACCTATCACCATTATGCTCATGCACTAGCTTGGAAAAAGGTTTATCAGATTCGCAAGGTTTATATAGTAGATATACGACATGGAATCCGCGCCTGCCGCTTACGAACGGCCGAACTTCAGCACGTGGTAAACTTGATTACAAGTTAACCGTTCAGAAATTAGACATTAAACCAGGCACAAATGTAAGAAATTTTAATGGTGCAATAGCAAAATGATTTTGCCGTCACGAAACAAAATTAACGCGGCAAGGCAGAAACGCTCTCTAGGAGCTACGAACTGTACTCACCCACCGCTAGCTGCAGAGTGTCCTTTCTCCATCGAGCTTCGCCTAACTACCGGTGCAACGTAAGCTATCAGAGGGGAAGGCTTCCGCCACCAACCTGACAGACAAACCAACCTTCGACTAAAAGGGACAAACCTTTCTTTGCAGGTTCTCGGATCCTAAGTTGGTCATCCTGTGCTGCCTTCCAAACGAGAAGCAGACCACAACCAACTCAGCATCCCCCACAAAAGAAACCCGAAACCACTCGTAAAAACACTCATTCAGTCACATTCACGCACACATAGAGTAATGTGAAGGGAAAAGCGTAATAAATACAGGTCACGATTTCCTATGGAACACAAAAAAATCGAACATAATATCATTTAATAAGCCTTAGTTTGATTGCTCAGTCTTTCTGAGAGAGTTAATAAATTAAACCGCAATCAGGCGGTGTACAGAATAGGATGCACATAATCCAGTGAGACATGCGTCTACGAAACGACTCCACAGAGACGTTTCACCACCTGCTTCAACGGCTACTGGCCGCCTATCACCACCTATCACTGCATACCTTGCTCATGTCCCATGCTCGTTAAAATTCTGAAACTCTCGTCTGAATTCTATGTTGTTTGCAGTGGAATCATAAAATGAATTACATTTCCGGCAACACTGTGATTGGCTCACCTCAACATCTCAGCAGTGCCATGTGCTTTTTGTAAAAGGTGTCGAAAAAATGGTTCAAATGGCTCTGAGCACTATGCGACTTAACTTCTGAGGTCATCAGCCCCCTAGAACTTAGAACTAATTAAACCTAACATAAGGACATCACACACATCCATGCCCGAGGCAGGATTCGAACCTGCGACCGTAGCGGTCGCTCAGATCCAGACTGTAGCGCCTAGAGCCGCACGGCCACTCCGGCCCGCGTAAAAGGTGTCGTCTTCCATCTCACATAGGTTGGCCACTGTAGGTGACAACGGTCTACTTGGCTACTCATCGCCTCCCAGTAGGCCTGTTGCCAGTACTCTCGGTCAGACGGTACAGCGCGGCGCTCAAGAAGCACGTTTGCCGCTCCCAGCGGTGCTGGCCTGGAGGTGTCTGGGAGGATCCTCCTGGGAGCGTGTGAGGAGAACACGGGACGTGGCGCCAGCCGCAGTGCGGCTCCCCGAGGTGTTCTCCGTAGCCTTCAATTGACGAACACTGCCCACAGCACGCCATCCCTCTTGTTCCCGTTCAGCGTCCGAGGATAACGCTGCTAGTAATTCCACGTACGAGCATTGAATTACTAAGACGCTGTAGCGAAGTACGAGGGTGGGTCAAAAAGTAATGTCTCCTGAGTCATAAAAAATTTAATAACGATGATGTAAGACCAGACGTAGTACAGACCATCACCCGAACTGACCTCTACACAACACTACCCATCAACATAGTCACCATTCATTTGTGCGCATTTGCGCCGTCATTGAACGCAGGCATGAAAAGCAAATCGAAAAAATCCTGGGTTTGCTTTTAGAGCTATGATTTTAGAGCTGCTTTAAGCGCAGCCAATAAAAAGTGTCAACCAGCCTTAGACTATAAAAAACAAAAGTTATCTGTTACACCCATTTAACTCACTTTATTTGTTCATGAGACCCAGAAAATATTAGATACAGGCTCCCAGGTAGATGCCATTTTCCTTGACTTCCGGAAGACGTTCGATACAGTTCCGCACTGTCGCCTGATAAACAGAGTAAGAGCCTACGGAATATCAGACCAGCTGTGTGGCTGGATTGAAGAGTTTTTAGCAAACAGAACATAGCATGTTGTTATCAATGTAGAGAGGTCTACAGACGTTAAAGTAACCTTTGGCGTGCCACAGGGGAGTGTTATGGGACCATTGCTTTTCACAATATATATAAATGACCTAGTAGATAGTGTCGGAAGTTCCATGCGGCTTTTCGCGGATGATGCTGTAGTATACAGAGAAGTTGCAGCATTAGAAAATTGCAGTGAAATGCAGGAAGACCTGCAGCGGATAGGCACTTGGTGCAGGGAGTGGCAACTGACCCTTAATATAGACAAATGTAATGTATTGCGAATACGTAGAAAGAAGGATCCTTTATTGTATGATTATGTGATTGCGGAACAAACACTGGTAGCAGTTACTTCTGTAAAATATCTGGGAGTATGCGTACGGAACGATTTGAAGTGGAATGACCATATAAAATTAATTGTTGGTAAGGCGGGTACCAGGTTGAGATTCATTGGGAGAGTCCTTAGAAAATGTAATCCATCAACAAAGAAGGTGCCTTACAAAACACTCGTTCGACCTATACTTGAGTATTGCTCATCAGTGTGGGATCCGTACCAGATCGGGTTGACGGAGGAGATAGAGAAGATCCAAAGAAGAGTGGCGCGTTTCGTCACAAGGTTATTTGGTAGGCGTGATAGCGTTATGGAGATGTTTAGCAAACTCAAGTGGCAGACTCTGTAAGAGAGGCGCTCTGCATCGCGGTGTAGCTTGCTGTCCAGGTTTCGAGAGGGTGCGTTTCTGCATGAGGTATCGAATATATTGCTTCCCCCTACTTATACGCCCCGAGGAGATCACGAATGTATAATTAGAGAGATTCGAGGGAGCATGGAGGCTTCCCGGCAGTCGTTCCTCCGGCAAACCATACGCGACTGGAACAGGAAAGGGAGGTAATGACAGTGGCACGTAAAGTGCCCTCCGCCACACACCATTGGGTGGCTTGCGGAGTATAAATGTAGATGTAGATGTAGATGTAAACTGAACTTTAGGGGGAGAAGGTGGCAGAAATAATGAAATATTTACAAATTATTTTTATTTTTTATTTGATAGTAAATATAATTGAGATTATTATCCCAAATTTGTTCCTCGAAATTCGAACTACAAATGGCATAAAAAAATTAAAACCCTAAGCAGTGTAATGCGCCAAGCCCGCTTTTCAGTGTACCAACTGGAAGTAAAATTTTATTGCAGAATTTGGCCTGTGAGCCTAGAAAATATAGCTTTAGAAGGCTGTGATTTTTTTGTATACATAACAGCAGTGTTGTAAAGAAGACTGTGGAGCCATTTTCTGGTTCAATCAGTGTGGTATAGAAGGCTGTGGAGTGTTGTAAACACGTTTTGTGCTGTTCAGTGGATTTCGAGTGACGCTTGATTTATTGTGCCATTTTTTGTGCAAGGTTGAATCTGTTGATCGCTTCTTACAACGCCTAGGCCTGGTAAAGTATTTAAAAAATACAGTAAGGCCCATACTTCCAATATAAATCGAAAAACTGACATTGAGGTTAGGGTCGGGCCTGCAGATGCAAACATTACCTTGTCTCCAAGTGCATCTAAAATAAAACTTGGGACAGGGATTGTGTCAGAAGAAACAAACCACGACAGAAATACAGGTTTGAGAATTGTGGATCTGGAAATGGTGGCAGAAGCACTTAGAAAATGATCTAAGTAAATAAGTATATTTACTATATTATAATGTAATAAATTATTTTTTCCTATACTCTTATTTGACCCATTGTTACAAAACTGTACAGAAGCCGATATACTTTTGTGTCTTCTGTTATTAAAAGTGTATTAATGTTTGTTGGCAAAACATTCGCAGAGGTCATCAGAGGCTATAGTAGTTTCTTAGTTTCTTGACGTCCTATGCAGCGTCCGAGGAAAATATGATTAATGTCTTCCTCACTGCCGCATTCACATGAAGAAGATGCGACCGTATTGAGGTGGTAGAGATGTTGACGGTATCTCCCGTGACTGAGGCGAACTTTTGCCCTTTTCATTATAAAGCTTTTGCTGTATCTGCAAGTTTAGTACCAACGACATAATGGGAGATTAGGCATTGCGGCATGGTGTCTCCGCTTAATTTTGTAAGATTGTACGAGATTTCGGTTCCAACGGACCCTGACACAGTCCTCGTGGTATGAAGGATATTGTCGGGTGGCACTTTATCTTATTTCACTGAACTGGTGTACACAGTTTCCTTGGCCATAGTATGTACTTTTTCATTTCCTTTTACTCCGCTGTGAGCTTTCACCTGTAACATGACGGTCGTCTTATTTAGTGGGAAAGCTATTGCGCTGCTTCTATGATCCGAAATACCACGTTTTGGTATTGCTGACGTCCTAGCATTATAACAACATCAATGCTGAGCCTGAGTCTGATGAAATAATGATTGTTTCTTCTAGCAGTTCTATTGTGTATTGAAGTTCCTCTAAAATAGGAGTTCTGCAGTGAGTATGGAAGCAACTTCCGGGGAAGGGGAGGATGAGCTCTGACGGCACTTCTAATCACATTCCAGATGTTTCCGATCGGGTTCAGAACTGTCGAGTTGTGCATCAGTTGGAAATAGCCACTGTGTTCCTGGAACCTCTCCATCACACTCCTAGCCTTGTGACAAGGTGCGTTATCTTGCTGAAAAATGCCACTGCCGTCGAGAAATGTGATCATCATACAGGGGCGCACGTAGTCTGGAACCAATGTACGATACATCTTGGCCGTCCTGGTGTCTCGTGCGAGCCCCACTGGACACATAGACGTCCATGTGAATTTTCCTTGGTGCATAATGGAGCTGCTGCCAGCTTGTCTCCGTCCCGCAGTACAGCTGTCAAGGAGCTGTTTCCCTGGAAGACAACGGATTCGCTACGTGAAACGCTCTGCCATTGCGATGGTACCCATGTCGTGGTACTGTCGTGGCACTCGCCACAGCACTCCTCCGACATTCGACAAGTCGTGCAGTATCCGAAATGGTTGTGCCAAGCCACCGAATCATGACAAAATGTCCTCGATCAAACTCAGATGGATCGCGAGTTCCCCTTTCCGCACACGGACAGCACGCTCACTGATACTGCTTGCGCCGTGCGTGTGTCTGACTAGCAGTCATTCCTCACCAGGTGACGCTGCTATCGCCTCGACGGGTTTCTATCGATAGTAGACCGCTGCAGCAGTCTGATGTTGTTCATTGCAAGGTATACGTACCCAACACTGGAACATCTGCAGGGAGGTCCATTGATAGCGACCGGGCCAAATATCTCACGAAATAAGCGTCAAACTACAAGAACGAAACTCGTCTAGCTTGAAGGAGGAAACCAGATGGCGCTATGGTTGGCCCGCTAGATGGCGCTGCCATGGGTCAAACGGATATCATCTGCGCTTTTTAAATACGAACACCCATTTTTTACTACATATTCGTGTAGTACGTAAAGAAATGTGAATGTTTTAGTTGGGCCACTTTTTTCGCTTTGTGCTAGATGGCGCTGTAATAGTCACAAACTTATAAGTACATGGCATCACGTAACATTCCGCCAGTGCTGACGATATTTGCTTCGTGAGACATTACCCGTGTTAAAATTGACCTTTTACCAACTGCGGAAAAGGTCGATATCGTGCTGATTTATGGCTATTGTAATCAAAATGCCCAAATCATCCAAGTGTCCCGACCGTTCGCCGCATAGTTACGTTATTCAAGGAAACAGGAAGTGTTCAGCCACGTGTGAAACGTCACCCACGACCTGCAACAAATGATGATGCCCAAGTAGGTGTTTTAGCTGCTCTCGCTGCTAATCCACACATCAGTAGCAGACAAATTGCGGGAGTCTCAAAAACGTCGGTGTTGAGAATGCTACATCAACATCGATTGCACCCATACCATATTTCTATGCACCAGGAATTGCATGGCGACGACTCTGAACGTCGTGTACAGTTCTGCCACTGGGCACAAGAGAAATTACGGGACGATGACAGATTTTTAACGCGTTATATTTAGCGACGAAGCGTCATACACCAACAGCGATAACGTAAACTGGCATAATATGGACTATTGGGCAACGTAAAATCCACGATGGCTGCGACAAGTGGAACATCAGCGACCTTGGCGGGTTAATGTGTGGTGCGGCATTATGGGAGGAAGGATAATTGGCCCCCATTTTATCGATGGCAATCTAAATGGTGCAATGTATGCTGATTTCCTACGTAATGTTCTACCGATGTTACTACAAGATGTTTCACTGCATGACAGACTGGCGATGTACTTCCAAAATGATGGATGCCTGGCACATAGCTCATGTGCGGTTGAAGCGGTATTGAATAGCATATTTCATGACAGGTGGATAGGTCGTCGAAGCACCATGCCATGGTCCGCACGTTCATCGGATCTGACGTCCCCGGATTTATTTCTGTGTGGAAAGTTGAAGGATATTTGCTATCGTGATCCACCGACAACGCCTGACAACATGCGTCAGCGCATTGGCAATGCATGTGCGAAGTGCTCGCTGTTGAGAGGAATGTCGTTATACGTATTGCCAAATGCATTGAGGTTGACGGACATCATTTTGAGCATTTATTGCATTAATGTGGTATTTACAGGTAATCACGCTGTAACATCATGCGTTCTCAGAAATGATAAGTTCAAAAAGGTATACGTATCACATCGGAAAACCGAAATACAATGTTCAAACGTACCTACGTTCTGTATTTTAGTTTAAAAAACCTACCTATTACCAACTGTTCGTTTTAAATGGTAGTCCATATGTTTGTGACTATTACAGCGCCATCTATCACAAAGCGAAAAAAGTGGTCCAACTAAAACATTCGTATTTCTTTACGTACTACACGAATATGTAATAAAAATGGGGGTTCCTACTTAAAAAAAACGCAGTTGATATCCGTTTGACCTGTGGCAGCGCCATCTAGCGGGCCAACCATAGCGCCATTTAGTTTTCCCCTTCAAGCTAGACAAGTTTCGTTCTACGTAGTTTTTTCGTTTGACGCTTATTTCGTGAGATATTTGGTACGGTCACGATCAATGGACCACCCTATATAATTTTGGCTTTGAGCATGTGTGCTTGTAATTTTGACTATTGTCTGCTCGTAATGTAACTTTACAGTTGTTAAATTTCATTCCGATGAAGACATCCTCAGAGGCATCCTAACCTACATTAACATATTAAAAATTATTTTCGAACGACTGGCTGTGGTATTTCCCCGCTGAAACTTATACACGGTTGCTGAGAGACAGCCGTGTTCAAAACTGTTACAGAACGATGTTTATACGATTCATAGACAATTGGCAGAAACGACTTCCTTCCATAGGGTAATAGACGACTGTGGTGAAAAGAAGGGCATCTGGCGACAAAGTTAGAACGAAATAAAATAAAAGTGGAAAATCATGAAGAATGGAGTCCTCGGGCGATGAGACAAACGCTGTGAAAGCGAGATAATCAAAATATTTTCTAGATTCTTGTATACTGTTTCTTTCCAGTTACATTTCTACTGTTCTTATCCAAAGTACTGTTGGGTTCTTTTTGCAGAAGAGTGAATTTTTAACTTTTGTCAGCTGTATGCTAAGATGCCTAACAGAGATTGCAATCTCCAGTTTGCTATTACCTTCAGAACTTGTTTAGTTGCAAAACGCATCAGTTATAGAAAATCCTAATGATAAATGAGGGGTAACCTAGGGAGACAATGCCTAACTCTGATAGCTAACGCTGAAAATCGATATATATGTGAAGCCTAGAAGAGGGTTCTACGTGCCACTGGGGTAAACTGGCTGATATTAACGACGATGATGACAAAGTTTCACAAATTTCTTGTATTATGTGGTTCAGAATAATGACCTCTGGAAGGGTTCGAAGTCAGACAGCCACAGCTCATTTCCAATGAAATCTGCAGGAGCAGTGAGGCGGAGAGGGGAGGTGTTTCATCACTAAAAACAAGCTTGACTTTTTTAATTCACTTCAGAAGGATCAAATTCTGGCGCACTATGGAATAATAGCACCAACGTCTGCCTGTTGGTTCAAATTGCTCTAAGCACTATGGGACTTACCTATTGAGCTCATCAGTCCCCTAGACTTAGAACAACTTAAACGTAACTAACCTAAGGACATCACACACATCCATGCCCGAGACAGGATTCCAACCTGCAACCGTAGCAGCCTGTTGGTCTAGCCTCTTCTAAAGGCCAGTATATCTACGGTGTAGTTAACTCGCTGAGTAATTAAAAGTTACGTATCACTGGAAGAGAGGACTACTTCTGTAAATGAATGAAATGCGGCACTTCTTCAATATGAGTAATTGGACACCAACAGAGGTTCGCGTTCCTACAGAGCCTCGCAGATATTTGTATCTTTCGACAAAGGAATGGAAGGTAGTGTGTGCCGTGATCTCGATGAAAGACTCTTGCGGGGTGGCCAGAAGAATACGCAGAACGCTCTGTGGGTGGTGAGCAGCTACAAGCTCAGTCAGATGCACCAGCACTCTCGGCGTCGGAAAGGCCTGAGCTGCGAGTACGCAGTACACGTATGTCGGACAACGCCCGGCCGCGTTTCGAAAGCTGGACTTTCGTGTTTGTTCTCAGTTACGACTCATTTTTCTAAGAGGAAAACATACGAGGGACGCTGAACGTCGAATATGTTAGCTAAGAGAAAAACAGACAGTGGTTTCATCCTTTCAGGCAAATATTTGCCGTGTTACTAGCAGACAGCAGTGGAGTATAGGCACACCTCTCGTAACAATAACAGTTATTATTTATATTCAGCGGGAGGAACTTCAGTGTTTTACGATTGTGTTAATTTTTTTGTTATGATGTCGCACTAGGCCCATCTGCAAAGTAAAAATGTTTGCATTGCGTTGTGGCAGGGTGCTACAGCCACCTGTTTTGAATTATTTCAGGATAAAAGCCGTATTGGTTACAAAGTATTTGATATCAATAATGAGTTTCACCTATTGGGAAGATTGACAGTAAAAACAAGTAACCAATGTACTAGACACAAATAGAGGAAGGGGCATGGTCCGGTTTTGTACGAACTACGCAGGTAAAATAAACTAAATATAAAATATAAAATGAAAAAGGGAAGCAAAAGTAACTTTTGAGTCCATTTTCCATTTTAAATGGCTTGATGACTGATGGGTTACATATCCAGCTACTTTTACTTATGTTTCTATTACTTTTGGTTTATTTTACCTACGTAGTTGGCACAAGATGCGACCATTCCACGTTCTGTATTTGTTTCTAATAGGTTGGGTTCGTTTTTATATACAATCTGATGATGCCCCAAAAGGATTAAACGCGTTATTTACATTAAATATCTTAGTAACTAATATTGATTTTATTCCAAACTAACTACAAAGCCATTGTTAATGGGGTGGGTGTAATTCGTGCAAATTTAGTGAAAACAAAATAAATTATCCTTAAAACTCATTCTCTTCGTGTGAGGTACCGCAGCCGTATATTTGTTGAAAGACATCGAAAGGATTCCACGTCACACAGATACATTATTTAAGTACGCACAATTGGTCAATTTCAGCCTTAGAGTACATACATGTAAACAAAGCCGAGGTTCTACATTTACGACTATATGTGAAAAGTCAAGAGGATATTGGAATTCAAACATTTGCAGGGATCACCTAATTTACAACCAATACAGGAACTTTATTCAGATCGTTGCTAATAGAATACAACAAACATTTTACATTATGCAAATCACGTGGAAATAGTTAGTAAAGTAAAACTTGAAAAACTCCGCCCGCAGGGCCTGGCATGTTCATCAGTACCGACAGATCGCCGTGTCACCCTCTGCTAATGGCGTCATTCGATGCGGTATGGTCGAGCGGCTCTAGGCGCTACAGTCTGGAACGGCGCGACCGCTACGGTCGCAAGTTCGAATCCTGCCTCGGGCATGGATGTGTGTGATGTCCTTAGGTTGGTTAGGTTTAAGTAGTTCTAAGTTCTAGGGGACTGATGACCTTAGAAGTTAAGTCCCATAGTGCTCAGAGCCATATGAACCATTTGATGCGGTAGGGAGACACGTGTTTTGGCACACTACTCTCCCGGCTGTAAACAGTTTTTACGACTCGGTCAAGTATCTCATCAAGTGGCATCTTAAGGTTGATTGCAACCAATTCCAGTATCCCCATGAAGTAAAATTCGCGGGAATCGAACTTGGGCGCTCCCTAAAGCAGACAGCCGCGCTAAGTACTCAGCTGCGAAAGTTAGTAAAGTAAGAATTGAAAAAAATCTAAATGTCATGCGAACTGGCCAAACATACCTCCAATAGAAAGAATTTCTCTCGTTTAACATCAATATCAGACGCTATAACACGATAACCAAAGCTGCAGTTGAGAATTTATATTTTATCTGAGACCAGGAGAAATACAAAAAGCGTAAGAAAAATCTTGGCACCAGTAAGAACACAGAGAGTAAAGAAACACATACAGAAGAAATGATAACGTCAATAATTACAAGTGAATTAAAAATATAACCATATGGAGGCCGTTTGCACACAGCACCCGGGACGCTTGAGCTTCTAAATTATAGTTATTATGATGATGATGCTGGTGACAGTATATCACCACTGTCATCATTAACACCATTATCATTTAAAAGCCAAAGTTCCGGATGTGTGTACAAGCCTCCTCCACGTCGTCTATCCGGATAAATCCTATGGTTGATGACATCATACAATGTTCCTCTTCTCGGTTCAATGTCCGTCTAAGATTTCTACCCAGTGTATTACTGATATTTTTATGCACCGAGTCCCTTCAACTGCTCTCTCCTAGATTACTACAATTGCGCTCGTACGTTCTATCCGCGTATGGCCAAACCACTTGAGCCTTACTGTAGCAGTGCTGTCATAAACCTTGTACCCTCCTTCACCTGTTCAGTTCTTGTATTGTCCAGTTTTGTTTTCTGTACCTTGTACCTCAAGAACATCTTGGACGTCTGTAGTCGGACTGAGTCACCCTTTGTGAGGCTGCACGTGTCTATAGCGTACGTCAGGACTGCTTTGAGGTACTGTTGTATTTCGCTGAATTCGTATTCGTTTGCATCTGGGGATCCCACAGAAGCGGTCTAACACATTAGTAGAAGCACGAGCTCTTGTGAATTCTGTTTGCAACATCTGTCATGGCTAGACTGTCTCAAGAAATTAAAGTTCTCAGGTAGGCAAAGTTTTCCACATTTCCCACGGAGTGACTACCTATCTTCATGCTCGCTGGTCACCCTTCCCTCTTCACTGAAATTACTACGGTTTTTGTTTACTGAAATTTCTACAGTTTTTGCTTCATTTATTTTGAGATTATGTTTCTTGGAATTCATCTGTACATATGTCGAGCCCTGATTGTACTTGTCATTCTATATAAGTTAACTCTTGCAGAGAATATTATAGCAGCCAGCCACTTTTTACAATGCTATTTATTTATTTAAACAGTGCCGCTACCAGTTTCGAACCGACAGGTTTATCTTCAGATGGTTAGTTCGCGTTTTACATTCGATTTCGCTTTTTGTTTCCCCACCTGACGAAATATCCTTGGGGTGGTGGTGTCTTACAACCAAAACAAGATGTGAGACAATGCGTTTTTAATTGTAATTGTGTCTCACAAGGATTTTAAATGATGTAAACAAGTTATTATTATTAAAGGGAATATGTTTCGGTTACTTACGATGAATAATCCGCGCCATTATTTTCCAGTGCAGGTTGTTCATCATCTTGTAGCAGCGAAAACTGGGTAATTCACTTTTTTGTGTTATTTATCCACATTATGTAAAGTGCCACTCACACACCAAGAAGTTTCATCACATGGAGGAATAAATACAAAGATGACGATGTTACAACCATAACAATGCCAAAAACGTCCAGTCTCAGAGATATTTCATTATGTACATGTATGTGAGGGGTTGGGGAAGGGGGGGGGGGGGGTTGGTTGTGGGAAGGGACCAAACAGCGAAGTCATCGATCTCATCGGATTAGAGAAGGACGTGCAAGGAAGTCGCCGTTCCCTTTCAAAGGAGCCATACCGGCATTTGTCTGGAGCAATTTAGGGAAATCATGGAAAACCTAAATCAGGATAGCCGGACGCGGGATTGAACCGTCATCCTCCCGAATGCGAGTACAGTGTGCTAACCACTGCGCCACCTCGCTCGGTCATGTATGTGACAGTATAAATTTACAAATTGATAATGTTACGTTACTTGTTATTTACATTGACAGAGAACTGATTACAATTAAGATCAACAAATAAAGCAATCAGTTATAAAGTGTTACTGCAGTGATAGTACGTAATTGTTATGGTACATATTGGAACAAAAGTAAATGATAAGAGCCAGATGGTCGCCACCCTGTAAATTGTTTACCGGTGCCGTCTACGGAAATTCAGAATCAACCAAAAAGTTGAGCTATAACGAATACGAGAGTTTCTACGAACAGAGATCTGTCCGACGTGACATATAAACCAAGCACGGTGACTCATGCTTTACTTATAGCTAAAGGGTCTGTGTCTGTCGATTATATTATCCGCCACTCTAATACCAACTCTTTTCTTTGTTATAGTGTCCTATAAATTGGTCGCCTTCTCCACGATGCTAGTATCTTCGTGTACAATTATATTCTAACAGGTGAAGCAGTGTTACGCGACAGCTGATCTAATTAGCTACTCAAGTCGGGTCGAACGCTTGTGTTTACTACATTCTCGTATTTGTTCAATACTACAGCAGACCTTTTTATTTCGCTAGAGGAATCGATGTGTATTTGAAGCCATAGTTTCAAGTATTATCTCTGAAGTGTTATCTACGATTTTGGCTCCTTATTCTTTCATTGGCATCGGTTTCCTCTACGTGCGGCCCCGATTTACGCTGTGCGGGAGGCTCGACCTGTGTTCTGACCACCGATTCTGTTAGAAACCATTCCTAAAGTGTCTGAGTACTTCGGCGAGGCTTCCTGCGTCAGACAGTGTACGTGCTCTTTGGATCAGTGTTCCAAGCATGGAATTTCTCTGTGATGGCTCGTTACATGCAAGTAGAGGTCGCTACGGATTGAGTCTCTGTAGACACTGCGTCCCAGAGATCCATCCACCCTTCCCGTTACCAGAAAGACGAGAATAGGAAGCTGCCCCTCTCTTTCTATTTTCATCTCGAATCATATACATCGATAGATCGACTTTAGGTGCTGTAGGAATTCATGACGTTTGTCTTTCCCATGTCGATGAACTGCAAATATATCGTCAACATACCGAAAGCATAATGTTGGTTTATGATTGGCAGATTGTTATGTTCTGGCCTCTAAATGTTCCGTATGTAATTTGGCAACTACTGACTGCCTATGGTCACGCCGCCTGTGGTTTCACAATATTTCTTAGCAAAGACAAACTATGCTGACGAGAGAACACGTCGAAATCGTCCTGTATCTAACTTGACTCCAGTTTATTCCAAAGGGTATTTAAGCGCGACTCGAGTGAAGAGAGAAATAACAAAAACTAATCATGATATATGCCTCCCAGAGCCGCGTTTCGTCGAGAGTGTGTAAGAAATTGGTAGAGTTACGAATGTGGAGTACACATTTGGTATTCAAATTTCTCCAAGTACCGAATGGATGAACTTACGTTGGTAATAAACTGTCCAAATGAAAGAATTTTATGACGCAGTGGTATTCATGAACTGCAGGCATAAAATCTACGAACTAGTCCTCGATCGTATTTGCCACTTTATTCATGGTTCTCCGCCCTGCTCGCACATCTACACATATAAATTAAACTGTCCAGTCACGAAGGAAAATTGAAGGAAAAATTGTGTAGTCGCAAATTTTTGTAGAGTTGTCGGAGGGAGTGCCATGAACAACGTATTAAAAATCCTCACCGATGGAGTGTTAGGTTAGGTTGGGGTGGGATGGGAACGCGTGGGGGCGAGGGAGGCGTTTAACTTTTTTTTCCGTTAAACAATTCGAAAACCACGACTTCTAGCGAAAATGTTTCCTGATGTACAATCAAACTAGATTTAATTTCCTACGAAAAGGTCCTATTTCTTTTCTCTAGGACTAATAGTTTCCGTGTTGCAAAGGATGGTAAAACCGCTGATTGTTAAAAAATGTTGTTTTATCGGTGTGAAATCAGTATTTGTTTTCAAATGAAGTCGGTTAGAAACAAATATCAAATGTATGTACCACGTCCGGAGTACCACACGGAAATGTGATAGGACCCTAGCTGTTTACAATATATATAAACTATCTAGCAGAAAGAGTCGGATGGTATTTAAGGCTATCCGCTGATTATGCAGTTGTCTATACCAAAGTAGCAACGTTGTAAAATGGTAAGAATTTGCAGAACTGCCTGCAGAGAATTGATGAATGGTGCAGGCTATGGGAGTTGATCCCGAGCATACATAGGAAAATAAATCCACTACTCTACAACTCCACTACTGATGACAAACAGTTGGAGACTGTGTCTGCCGTAAAATATCTAGCAGTAACTATCGAGAGTGATTTTAAGTGGAATGACCACATAAAACAGATAGTGGGAATAGCAGATACCAGATTCAGATTCATCTGAAGAATCCTTTTGAGTGTTGTTCATCTACCTGGGATCCCTGTCAGGTAGGACTGATAGAGGAGATAGAGAAGATCCAATGAAAAGCGGCGCGTTTCGTCACGGGACCGTTTTTAGCGAGGGAGCGTTACGGAGATGCTAAACAAACTCCACTGGCAGACGTTACAAGAGAGGCGTTTTGCATCACGGAGAGATTTACTACCAAAATTCGGGACAGCACTTGTCAGGAGAAGTCGGAAAACATATTACTTCCCCCAACATACATTTCGCGTACTGACCCCGAGGAGAAAATTAAAGAAATTAGAGCCAATACAGACGCTTGCCGGCAATCATTCTTCCCTCGCACTATTCGGGAGTGCGGGAGTGAAACAGAGGTGGAGGGGTCAGATAGTGGTACCAAAAGTACCCTCCGGTACACACCATTACGTGGCTTGCGGAGTATGGTGTAGATGTAGACAGAAGTGCAGTACAGTCGTGTTAAGGGATAAATTGTGTTCTGGAGGTGCAACAAGGTGCAAGTAAAGAGGGGGCAGGAGAAATCATTGACGAAGGTATTACGTGGGTAGGTAGGTCACTTGGTCATGCTCTTTCCTCCTTCATATCTCTGAAAACTCAAGAATGAGCAGGTTATTTCACACTCTATCTACACCAGTACATCACAAAAAGCAACTATAGGGTGTTTCACAAAGTTATACCGAACCCACGTAAATCTCTCCACGCTGTCCTACACTGCTAGATGGGACACCTACTCTTATTGATGCCGTACGGCAGCTGTAGTGTTCTTCCGTAAAAGACAACCCCCCTTACCCCCTCCACCTCAATAGGTTCTCGCTTTTCAGTTTGCAGAGAGACTATATTTCCTCAGCATTTTTACACTACTGGCCATTAAAAATGCTACACAAAGAAGAAATGCAGCTGATAAACGGGTATTCATTGGACAGATATATTATACTATAACTGATATGTGACTACATTTTCACGCAATTTGGGTGCATAGATCCTGAGAAATCAGTACCCAGAACAAATACCTCTGGCCGTAATAACGGCCTTGATACGCCCCGGCATTGAGTCAAACAGAGCTTGCATGGCGTGTACAGGTACAGCTGCCCATGCAGCTTCAGCACGATACTACCATTCATCAATAACAGGGACTGGCGTATTGTGACGAGCCAGCTGCTCGGCCACCATTGACCAGACGGTTTCAATTGGTGAGAGATCTGGAGAATGTGCTGGCCAGGGCAGCAGTCGAACATTTTCTGTATCCAGAAAGGCCCGCACAGGACCTGCAACATGCGGTCGTGCATTATCCTGCTGAAATATAGCGTTTCGCAGGGATCGAATGAAGGATAGAGCCACGGGTCGTAACACATCTGAAATGTAACGTCCACTGTTCAGAGTGCCGTCAATGCGAACAAGAGGTGACCGAGACGTGTACAGTATGGCGATGACGAATACACGCTTCCAAAGTGCGTTCACCGCGATGTCGCCAAACACGGATGCGACCATCATGATACTGTAAACAGAACCTGGATTCATCGAAAAAAATGACGTTTTGCCATTCGTGCACCCAGGTTCGTCGTTTAGTGTACCATCGCAGGCGCACCTGTCTGTGATGCAGCGTCAATGGTAACTGCAGCCATGGTATCCGAGCTGACAGTCCATGCTGCTGCAAACGTCGTCGAACTGTTCGTGTAGATGGTTGTTGTCTTGCAAACGTGCCCATCTGTTGACTCAGGGATCGAGACGTGGCTGCACGATCCGTTACAGCCATGCGGATAAAATGCCTGTCATCTCAACTGCTAGTGACACGATGCCGTTGGGATCCAGCACGGCGTTCCGTATTACCCTCCCGAACCCACCGATTCCATATTCTGCTAACAGTCATTGGATCTCGACCAATGCGAGCAGCAATGTCGCGATAAACCGCTATCGCGATAGGCTACAATCCAACCTTTATCAAAGTCGGAAACGTGATGGTACGCATTTCTCCTCCTTACACGAGGCATCACAACAACGTTTCACCAGGCAACGCCGGTCAACTGCTGTTTGTGTATGAGAAATCGGTTGGAAACTTCCTTCATGTCAGCACGTTACAGGTGTCGCCACCAGCGCCAACCTTGTGTGAATGCTTTCAAAAGCTAATCATTTGTATATCACAGCATCTTCTTCCTGTCGGTAGTGTATTTCTCTTACGTGAATAGACAAAATATCTTCACGAGCACGTGGGTTATGTAGTGTAGTTACTTTCACTTTATTAAATGAGTACTTATTTGGATTTGTTAAGAGAGCTTTTATGTAAAATATGTACCTCTAAATAATGGCTGAATAGTATTTATTTTTTATAATTTGTAATCTGTAACATATGTAGGTTTACGGGGAAAGGGTTTGGAATCCCAAATGTGACACGTTGCTGCAGTCTATAGTTGACAACATATTGAAATCTATGCATCTGTGTTGCAGTGAGGTGGTGATGAATTAATGGATGGCGCAGAAAGTTACTGCAGTTCTCTCACCATTAACTGTGTTACCGGTAGACCGCATAAATATCTTCAATTCAAGTACTTCTGGCGCTTGTAGAGGGAGCCTATTTAAGTCTCCGGGGCTCTTCTGGTTGTCAGACACTGAGGCTGTGGTGATGCGTTTGATACTTGTCATGCTGCGAAAAATATTCCAGGCAATGATAACGGAGACAATTAAATCTCCTTGTCGAATATATTGTGACAGCATGCTACATATGGGGCAGCTTTTCAATGTGGTACGCTGTTGGCAGTTCACCGCCCGCGGTGGCCGTGCGGTTCCGGCGCTGCAGTCCGGAACTGCGAGGCTGCTATGGTCGCAGGTTCGAATCCTGCCTCGGGCATGGATGTTTGTGATGTCCTTAGGTTAGTTAGGTTTAAGTAGTTCTAAGTTCTAGGGGACTTATGACCTAAGATGTTGAGTCCCATAGTGCTCAGAGCCATTTTTTGTTGACAGTTCCAGTTGTTGAGCTTTCTTGCTTAATACCTCACTTCACTTCTGCAAATATGTGCTCACTTTCCAGACAAGTACTACTCCACTGTATAAAATTATGAGTCAGTGAAGTAATTTTGTCTACTAATGTAAGAGAACTGCCAACGGCCTTGCCGCAGTGCTGAAAGTTGCTGTCAGATCACTGACGTTAAGCGCTGTGGGGCTTGGCTAGCACCTGGATTGGTCACCGTTCGGCTCTGCCACGTTCTGTTGGTAAGCGGGATGCACTCAGCCCTTGTGATGCCAACTGAGGAGCTACTTGACTGAGAAGTAGCGGCACCGGCCACGAAAACTGACAACGGCCGGCAGAGCAGTGAGCTGACCACATGCCCCTCTGAAAATGGTTCAAATGGCTCTGAGCACTATGGGACTCAATTGCTGTGGTCATCAGTCCCCTAGAACTTAGAACTACTTAAACCTAACTAACCTAAGGACATCACACACATCCATGCCCGAGGCAGGATTCGAACCTGCGACCGTAGCAATCGCACGGTTCCGGACTGCGCGCCTAGAACCGCGAGACCACCGCGGCCGGCGATGCCCCTCTGAATCCGCGTCTGGTGGCAACTAAGGGCTGAGGATGACACGATCGCCGGTCGGACGTTTGAACTTTCAAGGTCTGTTAGGACGGTGTTTGTTTGTGTATAAGAAAAGTGCACAGGAAATATTGGGGAGACGTAATATGTCTGTAAACTGAAAAGCGACTAGTGCGTCCGATAGGGAAAGTTGCCTATCCCTGAAGAGTGCTACAGCTGCCGTATAAGACGACTTAAGAACTGATTTCTCGTCTAGCAGTGTATAACAGTCTACAGAGATGAACGTAGATTCTGACCAAATTGCGTTTCTTGCGTTAGTATTATTAGTAACTCACTGCTGCATACCATGTGGTGTTAACGCACTCTGTGCACTGCGTCGCCAGCGATTCATAAAGTGCGATGCGGAAGTTCGGTGTAACTTTCTGAGACACCCTGTAGTTGCTTCCTGTGACGAAGTGGAGGAGACAGAGTCGGGACTCACCTGCTCGCTCTTCAGTCTGCAGACGTATGAAGGAGAAAAGTGCATCGCCTTAATCCGGCAACCTACCTTCCTTAGAATTACTATCCACCCCACCTCCCCTTGCACCCTGTTACATCTCATGAACACAATTCATACCTTTATACGCCGCTAACGTACTTACACGTGGTACAGACATTTAATATATGTTTTAACCAATTTTATTTGAAATTAAACATTGGTTTTATACAGTGAAAACAACATTTTCATCGTGATTCTTCAGTTTCTCCCGGCGCATTTCTTGCCCGAACAGTCCACGGGTGTACTGCCGGTCCATAGTGTGCAACGGGCACAATATTTTGGCGATCAGACATGTCGCCATCGTCAGGTGCGCTGACGAAATGAGCTCCTGAGGGTGGGCGGTCGTCTTAAATCCCCTCCCCTCGCGAGGCGTTCTCTCCGCAGTCCGCGCCCGCGCGTCAGCGGTCGGTGAGACGCTGGCATCGACGTCTGTGGTGCCGTCGGTGTAATTGCCTCGTCTGCCCTAGTCGCCCATTCGTTTCCTTTGTTGAGTGTCTTTTTAATTAGACTCAATGCTGGTTCCCCTGCCCTGCTGAGGTTGTAGCCGCAATCTCGGTTGATGAGTCCGTCCTTGGTACGAATTTCGATAGCCTCTCTAACGACGCTGTCCCAGTGTTTAGATGTCTGTGCCAGGACACTGGTATGTTGGTAGTCCATTTGGTGATTTTCGGACGAACAGTGTTCTCTGACCGCCGAACCAAGTCGAGTGTGCCTCTGATGTTCTCGGCAACAATCTTCGATGGTGCGCACTGTCTGTCCAATACGTCTTCCCACATTGACATGGAATCTGGTACGCACGCACGCATTCGAGTTAGAGATGGTGAGAAAGGGAGACGTATGTACGCGCGCGCGGCCGAGGCAGCCGCCTCGGCTGCGCCGGAGCTGTCGGATCGCCGTTCGGTGGCACATGCCCCATCTGCCGCTCCACCTATGACGACCCGGCATTCCCAGGCGGACACAGATTGTACGGCGACCACGCATGAAGAGGACGACGCGATGGATTATTCTACTGACCCCTCCAGCGCAGAATCGACGGATGGTGCACCGCAGAGAGTGCTTCTACGCAAGATGTACTCCAGGGTCGGACGACGCCTCCTCCTGCCCCTGCTGCAGAGCCTGAGAGACAAATTTGAAGACAGACCTGCTCCTCCTGCTGCTGCCGGCGACTTCATTGCGATCTTGAAGGAAGTTCAGGCCACCATAGTGGCTGTCTCCACCGCTCTGGCCCAGCTGCCAAACGCAATTACCGCTGCGGTTCACGCAGCCCTCAGAAGCTTCCCCACACCCACGGCGATCACCACCACTGGACATGGATCACAGCCGTAGACGCCTCCAGAACTTCACTCCTGCCACGTGGAACGCAAATGGATTGTTTCCTGCACTTCTTGAATTTCGGCAGTTTCTCCATGACAACAACGTTGATACGTGTCTCCTCACAGACACCCATCTCAAACTTGGTCTTCAAGCAAACGCCACCAACTACGTCTGTTATCGCAACGAGAGGCTGACAGCTGGTGGTGGGACTGCCATATATGTTAAGTGGATGCTCCAACACTATCATGTCCCACTACTGCGACTGGATTCCTGTGAAGCTACAGCCATTGCAGTAGAGACGTCCCTTGGGACAATCATCTTTCTGTCTGTCTACATACGACCACGAGGCCACCCCAGTGTCCACAATGCTGACACCCTCCTCTGTGATGGGGACAAGCTGTTCCTTGCTGGGGACATGAACGCCAGATGTGGAACTCGCAGACCCAGAACATCAGTGGGAGGCGGCTGTATCATGCTGTTGAGAGGGCGCGAGCCTTCCTCTATGGACACAACGAGCCGACACACTGTCCTTGGAATAGTCACGCTCCAAACTTTCTAGACATCTGTCTGAGCAAAGGTGTCAACTGGTTCGTCACTCCAGAAGTGCTCCATACTTTGGCCTCTGACCACGTGCCAGTCCTCCTCTTCCGGCTCCACGTCAATCCACTTCCTCCAGCAGCCAAGCTCGACACCAGGAAGAAGAACTGGCCACGTTTCCAGCAGCTTGTTATGGACCACCTCCCAGATGAACCTCCATTGTCAGATAAGGATGTCAACGCTGCTGTTGACACCCTGACAGCAGCTCTTACTACAGCTGTCGTTGCCCCCATGCCACCTCCACAGACCCCACTGTGGCAGCTCCAGCTCTCCCTGGAGACATCCAGGATCTCATGTGAGAACGAAATTGCCTCAGCAGAGTCTGGCATGGAACACACCAGCCCCAGCTGAAGCATCGAATCCGCCAGCTCAGCCATACCATCCATCAAAGCTGCGCTCACTGCCCATCACATATGTCAATGGAGGAGAAGCTTGCCTTGGTTGATCCTGGGGCTCCCACATGGGAGATTATCCATACACTCACCCCGCATCACCCACAACTGCCATCACTCACTACCGCAGATGGACCTGCCTACACACCTGTAGCTAAGGCAGAGGCCTTGGCAACGACATTCGAGGCAAACTTCAAACTGCCTGAGGCATCAGTCGACCAGGAGAATGTCTGCCACGTCGAGACCAGACTTGTTGCCTTCCTTGCTGGAGATCATGGGGAAGACACCATACTATCGATGACTGAACAAAGAGGTCACTGGATACATCCGACGGCTGCCCCAGAAGAAGGCCCCAGGACACAACAATGTGGATGGACGAGTCCTTCACATGCTGCACAGTCCGCCCCGGTAGCTGAATGGTCAGCGTGACAGACTGTCAATCCTAAGGGCCCGGGTTCGATTCCCGGCTGGGTCGGAGATTTTCTCCGCTCAGGGACTAGGTGTTGTGTTGTCCTAATCATCATCATTTCATCCCCATTGACGCGCAGGTCACCGAAGTGGCGTCAAATCGAAAGACCTGCACCAGGCGAACGGTCTACCCGACGGGAGGCCCTAGCCACACGACATTTCCATTTTATTACATGCTGCACCAGCTCGCTATCTACATGCAGTGGGCCTTCTCAACGCGATCTTCGAGCAACTGCAGTTTTCTGATGCTTGGAAGCTGGCTGTCGTTGTGGCGGTCCCCAAGCCAGGCAAGAGGCGGTCCCCAAGCTGGGCAAAAACAGCACTCTACCAGCCAATTATCGCCCCATCAGTCTCTTCCCAACGTTGAGTAAAGTGTCTGAGCACATCCTACTCTCCAGATTTGGCCGACTGCTTCACCAGGACAACATCATTCCACAGGAGCAGTTTGGATTCCGCCAGCATCATTAAAGCATCCCGCAGTTGCTCCGTGTCGTTGGAGAGGCGACACTGGCTTTCAACAATCGGGAATTCTGTGGACTTTCCTGCTCGACGTGTCGAAAGCCTTTGACAACGTTTGGCATCGTGGACTTCTCTACAAGCTGTTCCATTTTGGCATCCCATCGTGCTTCGTACGCCTTCTTGCCAACTACCTCGAGGGACGTACTTTCATCGTCCAGGTCGGTACTACAATGTCCTCCATTCGCCCTGTCCTCGCTGTAGTACCTCAAGGGAGTGTTCTCGGCCCGATCCTATACAATGTCTACACCTCCGACCTGCCTGTTTCCCCGAGAGTTGGACGAGCCATCTACGCTGATGACATGGCACTCCTCTCACGACATCGTAATACTGATGCAGTCCTCCGACGCTTACAACCCGCTCTGCAAGATCTCGAGCATTGGGCCGCTGACCGGAGGGTCGGGTTCAACGTCACCAAGACACAGGGGATGATCCTTACCCGACGTCGCCCACCCGATGCGCAACCACTGGTTCTTTTTAACCGGCCCATTGCGTGGACGACTACAGCCACCTACCTTGGAGTCCTCCACGACCGCCAGCTGACCAGGAAGGCTCGCATAGCCGCCATTCGCCATAAGACTTCATAGACGGCCGGGGCGTTATACCCCATGCTCAACGCAATCTCCTCGCTCCCTGTAGACAGTGGTCTGCGCCTCTATCGTACTTGTATCAGCCCAGTCATGGGTTATGCGTGTGAAGTCTGGGGCAATGCTGCCCCCACGCACATACAGAAGTTCCAACAACTGCAAAACAAGATTCTGCGTCGAGTCTACCACGTTCCAAACGACTTTCCGCAACGCCTCCTTCACGAAGCTGTGGAAGAACCCCTAGTTAAGGAGCGTTTCCAGCAGGCGGCGCGCCGGTTTTATGCCACCACCCGCACTTCTGACAATCCCCTCGTCCAGCAAACTGGGACGACCAAATGACATTCATGACCATTACAGGCGGCCCATTGCCCTGATCGACTAGTGACAGGTCAACACCGCAGTTTGCCCACTACCACTTCCTCTCCGCGACTCATACCATCCACCAAGATACCCAACGCCACCCACAATCATCCGCAGTGGTTGTAAATGCTCGCCTAGGTAAGCCCTCACTGTCAAGATAGACTTTGACTACCCAACGGAATCTGGTATATGCCGGCCTTCTGCAAACCGAGATCGTCTTTGACACTTCCCAATAATGCTCGCGTTTTATTTGGTGGGCAAAAGACAGTTCCTATTCGGTGTTGGTGGACAAAAAGTTTCTACTCGGTGTTTCCTCAATACTCGTCCTATTTTCCCCGATTGTGCGCCTATATACGCTATATAGGCAGTGGCTATCTCTTCCTCCGTGACTATTTCCGTCTCCACATGCTGTACTGTAGAGGTGGGGCAGAGAGTGCGTCTGATCTGCCATTCTGAGTACCCTTTTTCCCGAATACAGACGCAAGAAGTCACGGAGAAAAAGATAGCCACTGCCTATATACCTTATACTGGCGCGTTATCAGTGAAAATACGACGAATATTGAGGAACCACCGAGTAGGAACTGTCATTTGCCCACTAAATAAAACGCGAGAATTATTGGGAAGTGTCAAAGACGATGTCGGTTTGCGGAAGGCTGGCATATACCAGATTCCGTGTCAATGTGGGATGACTTATACTGGCCAGACAGTGCGCACCATCGAAGATCGTTGCCGAGAACATCAGAGGCACACTCGACTTGGGCACCCCAACAAGTCGGCGGTCGCAGAACACTGTTCGTCCGAAAATCACCAAATGGACTACCAACGTACCAGGGTCTTCGCACAACGTCGTTAGAGAGGCTATCGAAATTCGTACCAGGGATGGATACGTCAACCGAGATTGCGGCTACAACCTCAGCAGGGCATGGGAACCAGCATTTAGTCAAATTAAAAAAACACCCAACAGAGGTAACGAACGGGCGACTAGAGATGCCGAGGCAATTACACCGACGCCACCACAGACGCCGACGTCAGCGTCTCACCGACCGCTGACGCGCGGGCGCGGACTGCGGAGAGAACGCCTCGCGAGGGAGGGGATTTAAGACGGCCGCCCGCCCTCAGGAGCTCAGTTCGTCAGCGCACCTGACGATGGCGACATGTCTGATCGACGAAATATTGTGTCCGTTGGACACTATGGACCGGCAGTACATTCGTGGACTGTTCGAACATTTTAATCATCTGCGGTTTTTCCATCCCCAGTAACGCAGAAACTAGTAGAGTGGATATCTTTGGTACAGAATTTAATGTACATGGTGATTATAATTAAACTTTCAAAGCGCTGTAGAAATAATACCACTGGTCAGAATGACGGTAAATTGCAACGGAATGTTGTCGGAGAAGGGGGAAAACGCATGCCAGAAGAAAAAAAATGGTGAGAAAATTAATTAATAGATGGCGCTGCATGTGTCAGAATACGTAAATGAAAACACCTGTCATGCGCACGACTTATTGAAGTTGGTATAAACATGTCTGGTGCACGGCTTTTCCTTACATTGTCCACAGGCTTCATCCCCCCCACCCTCTCGTTTTCTCCTTCCTCTCCACCCCCCGCCAATTGCCGCACCTCTATCGCTGTATCCCTCCCTCTCTCCACCTCCACACCCTCCATCTCCTTCATCAGGGCAATTTCCAACACCTCCCCCTCCCGGATGACGAACTTCGCCGTGATATCTACCCTTCCTTCCAACTATAACCTGGCCTTGTTCCCCCCCCCCCCCCTCCTCAGGGCCCCCATTTTTCCTCTTCCCTCCTTCTCCCAGAACGGATTTTCCTCCTTCCCCCCCCCCCTGAGACCCTGCACCCCATACTTCCCTCTTTCCTTCCCACATCCCTCCCTACCTGGCCCTCTTTTCAGCGCACCCCCCGCTCATCTCCCCCATCTTCTCCCCTCCCTCCTTTCTTCCGGCCTCCCTCATCTCCTTGCGCCTGGCAGATCCTCTGTTTTGATCATCGTCAGTGTGCCACATCAGTGTTGTGTTTAGTGCTGTTTCTCCTGTGCGTCAAGAGGTGTGATTTTAATTGTGTACTGCCTTGAGGTTCGCCGTCAGTGTTTGTTATGTGCTACACCATCCGTCGATACCTTTTATGCTCCAGTCATACTGTGCCTTGTGTTCTTTTGTCGCAGTGTGTGGCTTTTTGTGTGGGCTTCCTTTAACCAGTTTTTTTATCTCCATTTTACAGTCACCCCGTTTTTTGTCTATTGCATTCCATGATGTTCCCCCTTTTTTTATATCTATGTTCACCATATTCCCTCCTTTGATATTTTTAAAATGTCTTCTATTGTTTGTTCTACGTCTTTCAGCTGAAGAGCAGCGCATATGCTGCTGCCAGCCCGCCCCGATGGGGAATTGAAATACAATAAAGAAAAAAAAAACGGCTTTTCCTCCTTTCGCGTCTGCGACGTTCGCCATGACTGTCTCAATGCGGGATCGCGCTCTGCTTGTGAAGCTGTATTACGAGAATGATGACTGTGCACACGTCGCTCTGCAGAAGTTCCTGACACAGAAGGGTTTGAAAAAAAGCGTTGGTCCGATGACTGCCGTGGGTCTGGAGAAAACAGTTCGGAAGTTCGAAAAGTCAGGTTCTTTTGGTGTGAAACGTGGTAGAAGGAGGAAACGAATTGATTCGACGTCAGTGGAAGCAGTGGCCACAGCAATGCAGGAGGAGACGAGTGGTGGTGTGCAAACATGTAGTGCACGGAGAATTGCCCGAACATTGGATGTACCTCTGATCACGATGCGCAAAATCCTACGAAACATCCTTCTTTGCTTTCCATTCAAAATTGCCCATTTGCACGAGCTGCTTGCTGTTGACCTGCCAGCAAGAGAGACCTCTGCTTTAGAATTTCTTGCTGGCATGTAAGTGGACAATGATTGGCCTTGGAAGATTTTGTGGAAAGACGAAGCCTACTTCCATCTGACACGATACGTATGTCAATACACAGAATTGTCGGATATGGGCAACGGAAAATTCACACGCAAATCAACCAGTACCACTTCATCCTGGGAAGGGCACTGTGTGGTGCGAGTTTACGGCATTATTTATCATAGAGCCATAAGTTTTCGAAGAGACAGGTGCTTCCGTTCCTGTAACCTGTACCGTCACGGGTAAGCGCTATGAGCGTCTTTTGCGGAACTACGTCATTACAGCTCACCAACACGATGCACGTGTGGTTGGGATCATTTTTATGCAAGATGGTGCACCTCCGCATATTGCAAATCCAGTTAAGCAGCTGCTAGAATTATCAGCTGCCATTTCCCTATAGTCTGGCCGTCCCGATCACCTGATCTCAATCCGTGTGACTTCCGGCTGTGGGGCTATCTGAAAGATGTTGCGTTCAGTGTTCCCCTTGCAAATTTCGCTGCATTGAAGGCACGCATTGTGCAACACATTCTGAACATAACCCCAGAAACACTTCCATCAGTTGTAGAACACGCTGTTTCTCGATTTCAACTTGTTGCAGAAAACGGTTGACAGCATATTGAACATGTTTTTCGCCAGTCACACGGAAATTAATAATCCAATTTGATTTTGATTGATGCTTTTTATGCGGTTTTTGGCCTCATGACAGTTAAAAAATGATGTGACTGATGCTTTTTATGCGATTTTAGGCCTCAGGAAATTAAAAACCGATATGATTGATGCTTTTTATGTGGTTTTTGGCCTCAGGACAATTAAAAACCGATGTGAGTGATGCTTGTCATGCTGTTTTTGGCCTCAGGACAATCAAAAACCGGTTTTTCTCATCCGATGTGATATGGCCTTGCCGTGGTGGATGGGCTTACGTAACTAGCAGTATCACACCTGTACACCCATGCACACTGAGTAGTACAGTTTGTTTCACGTCAAAAGTACACCTTAGGCATTGTTGTATGATTCATTTGTCATTTGTAGTCGACCACTAATAAATTATGAATCTTCAGCGCCATCTATTGTTACACTTTTTAACTATTTATTTTTCTTCTTCCATACGGTTTACGCCTTCTGCGATAATATTTCGTTGGAATTTGACTTCATCCTGACCAGTAGCGTTATTTCTACAGCGGTTTGAAAGTTTAACTTTAATTATAATTCTGGGCAGCATTTTCGCTAGACGCTGCGGTTTGTGAGCTAGTCAAGAAAAACAGTAAAAGTGGTCTTTTAAACCCATGTCGCCCCCCCCCCTCTCCCATGTTGTTCATGGCGCTCCCTTCTACCATTGTACGGAAATTTGCAACTACACGAATTTTTTCCGCTAATCGACCTTTCTCGGTCCTCGTTGACTGGTCTAAAAGGCCCCACCGGTGTTCTTCTGTCTGCATGTGTAGGCTAATTTCAGGAACTACACTGGTCAATCTGATAAAATTTTCAGTAACAGATTCATTCATGAGGGAAGTTCAATTGACTGTAGGCCAAGTCTACAGAAAATATCAAAAACTACAGCCGTAACGTACCATTAAAAGTTTTCTGATACGTCAAATGCTTTGTGTACGCAGGTACATGAGCAAGTGCTAACGGTGTACTGAGCGCCTCCTGTACTAACACAAATACCAGCTATAACTGGTGCGCTAGTGGTGAATTAACGTAAGTGTCCACCGTTAAAGATTCAGTAGTTTAAATTGGGATATTCACAGGCACTGATTAAAATGTTTTCATGTGGCTAAATTGTGCTCAACAGTAAGACATATAATAGAATAAAATCCACAGAACGGACTAAAATATGAGAGATTGGTAGACAATACACTTATAAAAAATATTTCAGCACAACAAAGTAAATGAAACAAGGCGTTGTGTGGCATGTGATTAAACGGAACAGTAGCTATTTAAATTACAAATCTCGATGGTCGACATCGCTTTCAGCACCACTGTAATTAATCGTATATTCTATCTTAAATTACTGAATCTATCATGCTGCACACTCACGCTATCTTAACACTAACGCCCTCTACCGCCTACAGCTCGTGGTGCGTAGGTATAGGATGCCATCAGGCCATCGCTAGCACTTGTACCTGCGTGTCTAAAGAACTTGACGCTGAAACTCCTTTTACAATGTTCTCAATGGTATGTTGGGGCAGTCAGCCATGTTGTCCCTCATATGTACTCTAAGATTTTTTGTGTGATTTCGTTTTAGACAGTTGAAACGATAATTATTACATTAGTGTTTGTTCCCATTATGTTTTAAGAGATCTTATGACGCCAGCAAGCCGAAAACGCTCAAATTGTGAACTATACGGAGTGTTAAGAAAAAAATATTCTGTGGCCGAGCGGTTCTAGGCGCTTCAGTCCGGAACCGCGTTGCTGCTACGGTCGCAGATTTGAATCTTGTCTCGGTCATGGATGTGTGTGATGTCCTTAGGTTAGTTAGGTTTACGTAGTTCTAAGTCTATGGGAGAGATGACCTCAGATGTTAAGTCCCATAGTGCTTACAGCCATTTGAACAGACGGTAGTGTGCATCAAAAAAAGATAAATATGAACTAAACATGGGCTCTAAAATGCATGCCTTGAAAGCTCTGAGCACTTGTTTATCTTTGATACTGTGAAACGCATGTCTTCTACGGCAGAAACATTGCTGTTGTGAAGGATCTACATAAAGTAGTAAAAAAAGTGACGTCACATTATTCTGTTAGTATGTAACAACAGAGCTTCTAAAGTAATCTGATAGCTATTACATACTACCTGCATTTGTGAGCCATCGCCAAAGGAAGTGCCCAACACGGTGTCCATTCATAGCAAGCAGAGTATCACGCACTCTCTGAAAAACTCCACGTTGGTCACAAATACACTGGCAGTCTTTGATGACGTGTTCCCGTCGTGTTTGTAAACCATTACTGGTGCTTGCGTACACCAAAGATTTCAAGTGTCCGCACAACCAAAAATCCAAGGGCTTAACGTCGGGATAAGGACTTGGCTAATGTACTGAACCTCCTCGTACTGTCTGTCCTCTCGGACAGATCGGAGAAAATGGGACGATCCTGTGTTATGCATGAAGCACTTCTCCAGCTGTTATTATTATGGTACATCCCCTTGCAAGATGCGCGAGTCTTTTGATACGAACTGTCATTGCACAAGTCCAACTGTCTGGTAGTATGTAAGGCCCTTTTAGTCCATCGCCAAAAATTCCAGCTCTACATTAACTGAAAATCGTGACTGATGCGTTGCGTCTTCGACTGCGAGTGGATTCGCATCAGCCCACACAGGTTGGTTACGAAGATTGATAATCCCGTCTCGTGCGAAATCAGCCTCGTCCGTGAAGAATCCCGTTGCTATAAAAACTGGATCTTCACTGCATCTTTGCATCAGCATTGGCAGAACTGCATTCTGGCAGGCCGATGTCGTGCTCAAAGGTCTTGGAAATGCTTTGCATGACATTGACATAACAGCTGTTCATGCAGGATCGCTCGGACTAGAGGTTAACCAGCCCCAGTGGACGCTGAAATTCTACGTAGTTCTTCCTGTCGTTGCAATACTCGCTCCTCCACGACAGGAGTGCGAACGGGGTGAGGTCTACCACGATCCGCCGTTGTTAGTGTGGTGTCACCGCTAGACACTATCAGTGATTGCAGAACCGAGCGCCGCCACACGGCAGGTCTAGAGAGTCTTCCGAGCACTCGCCCCAGTTGTACAGCCGACTTTGCTAGCGATGGTTCACTGACAAAATACGCTCTCATTTGCCGAGACGATAGTTAGCATAGCATTCAGCTACGTCACTTGCTACGACCTAGCAAGGTGCCATTATCAGTTGCTATTGATATTGTAAATAATGTACAGACGAGAGCTACATTCAACATTAATGGATTAAAGTTAAGTATTCCACCATCTGCGTCCGTTTTTCTAAGTTCTAATTTCCTTGTCCTGTTCCAGACCTCACGCCAGCCTGCGTGAGCTAAAACGCGTGCCTTTCGGCTTCCTCTAAATTTAGTGGGTTGGTCTCCTGCCAATCCACAACAGTTAGAGCTGTGGAGCCAGAGACAGCTGAATAATTACGCAGATGGCACCCTGCGTTTGGGATTTTTTTATGCATACAGGACACAGCCTTAACGATCACCTCAATTTGCTGAACCATAACAGAATATTATGTCTGCCACTTCCCATGTGGAATAACAGGCTTATAAACAAGGATGTGTAGGGTTTGAAGTCCCATCGACATCAATGTCATTATCGATGAAGGTTTGAAGTCCCATCGACATCAAGGTCATTAACGATGGTGCAAAACATGGTCACTCCCTTTTAAAGGAAACATCCCGGCATTTGCCTGGAGTGATTTAGGGAAATCACGGAAAACCTAAATCAGGATGACCAGACGCAGGTTTGAACCGTTGTCCTCCCGACCGCCGGTCCAGTGTGCCAACCACTGCGCCACCTCGCTCGGTAATAAGATTCCATTATGCTGGTAAGTGCAAAAATAAAGTCGCGGTGCCAAAGCATTTCACAAACTTGGCAAGCCGCAAACCGGTTAAAAGTAATGTGTGCGCAGCATTTACCGTTAACTGTGAACACGGTATTTACTGCATGCTGTATCGGCAGACAATAACTCAGCAATGTGTCCTCACCTGTTTCCTGTATTCTGTAGATCGTCTGCAATAGCAAAGAGCTTGTAGTTGAATTGATTTATTTCACAATACTGAACATTACCAAATGCTGAGAGCTCTTAAGGCATGCACTTCAGAGCCTACGTTCACTGGATGTATTGCCTAGTTTTGGTCCATACTACCACCTCTCAAAATATGGAGTACTTTTCTTTTAAGACTCTGTATAATAATGTGCAATCAATACGGACACATATCAATGAAGTACAATAAATCATACTGAACACGAAAAAGTTGCAGAAATAAAATTGTTGTGCAGATCAAACCTACACATGAATTTCACAACAATTTGTATTAGGATATAATAAAACTGGACAAATGAGAGCAGGTTAGCGCACTGGGGTTCCGTACATAATTATACAGGGTGGTCCATTGATAGTGACCGGGCCAAATATCTCACGAAATAAGCGCCAAACGAAAAAACTACAAAGAACGAAACTTGTCTAGCTTGAAGGGGGAAACCAGATGGCGCTCTCTTTGGCCCGCTAGATGGCGCTGCCAAAGGTCAAACGGATGTCAACTGCGTATTTTTTTATTTTTTTTGGCAGAAACCCCCATTTTGAATTACATATTCGTGTAGTACGTACAGATATATGAATGTTTTAGATGGACCACTTTTTTCGCTTTGTGATAGATGGCGCTGTAATAATCACAAACGTATATGTGCGTGGTATCACGTAACATTCCGCCAGTGCGGACGGTATTTGCTTCGTGATACATCAGCGTGTTAAAATGGACCGTTTACCAATTGCGGAAAAGGTCGATACCGTGTTTATGTATGGCTATTGTGATCAAAATGCCTAACGGGCATGTGCTATGTATTCTGCTCCGTATCCTGGACGACATCATCCAAGTGTCCGGACCTTTCGCCGGATAGTTACGTTATTTATGGAAACAGCAAGTGTTCAGCCACATGTGAGACGTCAGTCACGACCTGCAACAAATATTTATGACCAAGTAGGTGTTTAAGCTCCTCTGGCGGCTAATCCGAACATCAGTAGCAGACAAATTGCGCGTGAATCGGGAATCTCAAAAACGTCGGTGTTAAGAATGCTACATCAACATCGATTGCACCCGTACCATATTTCTATGCACCAGGAATTGCATGGCGATGACTTTGAACGTCGTGTACGGTTCTGCCACTCGGCACAAGAGAAACTACGGGACGATGACAGATTTTTTGCACGCGTTCTATTTATCGACGAAGCGTCATTCACCAACAGCGATAACGTAAAACAGCATAATATGCACTATTGGGCAACGGAAAATCCACGATGGCTGCGACAAGTGGAACATCTGCGATCTTGGCGGGTTAATGTATGGTGCGGCATTATGAGAGGAAGGATAATTGGCCTCCATTTTATCGATGGCAATCTAAATGGTGCAATGTATGCTGATTTCCTACGTAATGTTCTACCGATGTTACTACAAGATGTTTCACTGCATGACAGAATGGCGATGTACATTTCAATATGATGGATTCTGGCACACAGCTCGCGTGCGGTTGAAGCGGTATTGAATAGCATATTTCATGACAGGGGGATTGGCCCGCACGTTCACTGGATCTGACTTCCCCGGATTTCCTTCTGTGGGAAAGGCTGAAAGGTATTTTCTATCGTGATCCACAGCATGCGTTCTCAGAAATGATAAGTTCACAAAGGTACATGTACCACATTGGAATAACCGAAATAAAATGTTCAAACGTACCTACGTTCTGTATTTTAATTTAAAAAACCTACCTATTACCAACTGGTCGTCTAAAATTGTGAGCCATATGTTTGTGACGATTACAGCGCCATCTATCACAAAGCGAAAAAGTGGTCAAACTAAAACATTCATATTTCTTTACGTACTACACGAATATGTAATAAAGAAAGAGGATTCCTATTTTTAAAAAAACGCAGTCGATATCCGTTTAACCTATGGCAGCGCCATCTAGCGGGCCAACCATGGCACCATCTGGTTTCCCCCTTCAAGCTAGACGAGTTTCGTTCTTTGTAGTTTTTTCGTTTGACGCTTATTTCGTGAGATATTTGGCCCGGTCACGATCAATCGACCACCCTGTATATACAGACAGACCATCCAATCCGAGAATCGAGAATGTCTACCATTTTTGGCTGTTACCGATATTGACACTGGAAAGATATCGGTCCCAGCGATTCCCCAAGATTTTCGAGAATGTTTTAGTTTCAGTAATCTAAATGTGACACAAAGTCATACAGGAGGCAGGCGACCGTTATCATAAGCGGTTCTCCGTTCAGGCTGAAAGGCTCTAAATGGTAAAATTAAAAAAAAAAAAAAATCAGGCAAGAAATGACTTTTCTGTTCATATGACGCGTTTCGGAATTTATCCATCATCAACCTAATCTGCGAATGTTTGTTTCACATACAACTTGAAACGCCATATCTACGTGCACTATCGCTATTGGATATTTGATGATGGATAAATTTCCGAAAATCATCATATGAACAGAAAAGTCACTCCTTGCCTGATGTTTGGCTTTTACCATTGCGACCAAGTCAGCTTGAATAAACACACATCAAAAAAAAGTTTTGCATCACCTCGTTTCCCAGGATGCCTGAAGATACACGTTGACTGTGGATACTGTATCACAGACACAATGCCACTGAACCCGCCCAAAGATGTGAACAACCATGGATGAGCAGGGCCTATTAGAAGAAGGGGGTCCGACAGCCGATCGGTTCCAGCCATTCCACCAGGAAGGAGGCACACAGCTCCTGTTGTCTGTAGTTCAACCATGCATAGACGGTCAATACCGCGGTTCGATTGCGTCCGCATTGTTATTTTGTGCCAGGATGGGCTCGTATCAAGGGAAGTGTCCAGGCGTCTCAGACTGAACCAAAGCAGTGTTGTTCGGACGTGGATGAGATACATAGAGACAGGAACTATCAATGACATGCCTCGCTCAGGTCGCCCAAGGAATATCACTGCAGTGAATGACCGCTACCTACCGATTATGGCTCGGAGGAACCTTGACAGCAACGTCACCATGTTGAATAATGCTTTTCGTGCAACCACAGGACGTCGTGTTACGACTCAAACTGTGCACAATAGGCTGCATGATGCGCAACTTCACTCCAACGTCCATGGCGAGGTCTGTCTTTGCAACCACGACACCATGCAGCGCGGTACAGATGGCCCCAACAATTTGCCGAATGGACCGCTCAGGATTGGCATCACGTTCTCTTCACCGATGAGTGTCCCATATGCTTTCAACCAGACAGTCATCAGAGACATGTTTGGAGGCAACCCGGACAGGCCGAACGCCTTAGACACACTGTCCAGCGAGGGCAGCAGGGTGGAGGTTCCCTGTTGTTTTGGGTTGGTATTAAGTGGGGCTGACGTACGCCGCTGGTGGTTATGGAAGGCGCTGTACTAATGTCATCCTGCGACCGACAGTGCAACCATATCGGCAGCATATTGGCGAGGCATTCGTCTTCATGGAAGACAATTCGCGTTCCCATCGTGAACATCCTGTGAATGGCGTCCTTCACGATAACGACATCGCTCGACTAGAGTTGCCAGCATGTTCTCCAGACATGAACCCTATCGAATATGCCTGGGATGGATTGAAAAGGGCCGTTTATGGACAACGTGACACACCAACCACTCTCAGGGATCTACGCCGAATCGCCGTTGGGAGTGGGACAATCTGGGCTAACTGTGCCTTGATAAACTTGTGGACAATATGGCACGACGAATACAGGCATGCAATCAACGCAAAAGGACGTGCTACTGGGTACTGGAGGTACCAGGGTGTACAGGAATCTGGACCACCACCTCTGAAGGTCTCACTGTATAGTGGTACAACATGCAATGTGCGGTTTTCATGAGCAATGAAAAGGGCGGAAATGATCTTTATGTTGATGTCTATTCCAGTTTTCTGTACAGGTTCCGGAACTCTCGTAACCGAGGTGATGCAAAACTGTTTTTGATGTGTGTAGAACTATCGATCGTTTTAATTTCAAGTTTGATGGCGGATAACAAATGACGAAGGAAATATTTTTTCGTGTGATATCATTAAAAATTTACTTGTGTTGTAAAACAGGTTTGGTAGACTTCAGTAACTGACGTAAATTTCCACTTGATGCGTCCTCCCGTTTCTGACAAAAAGGGGTCTTAACAGACGGACAAACAGACAAGCAGATAAGAAGCGTCAAAAAAGGTTTTTATTCGTGTGATATAATTACAGTTTAAGAGTATGCGGATTTTTCCTTTGGTTGCACCGTAAGGCCTTCCTTTTATTACAAATTTCATGATTGTAGGCCATCGGGAAGTATCCTATAGGTTTTGACGACTGAGTTTGCGAGAGTCAAAATATGTGACACAAATGGCCGTATGTTTTGATTGTATTGAGTTAGAAGCTTACATCTACGACACCGCTAAGGAACTATAGACAAATGGCTCTGAGCACTATCGGACTTAACATCTGAGGTCATCAGTCCCCTAGAACTTAGAACTACTTAAACCTAACTAACCTAAGGACATCACACACATCCATGCCCGAGGCAGGATTCGAACCTGAGACCGTAGCAGTTGCGCGGCTCCGGACTGAGCGCCTAGAACCGCGAGACCACCGCGGCCGGCAGAACTATAGACCTCCTTTCAAACAACTTACGGTAATTCAGACAGGTAGCAATAACAGCGACCGCCGATATTTCGGCGGGAGAACACCCCACCATTTTCAAGACAAACTGCAGCGGACAGTCGATGTACAGGAAAATTTAAAACCGCTGTTCTCGGGCTAATGCAGGGACGATAACACACACTGAGGCACGGAACCCTGAAAATCAACATTTGTTTTACACCTTAATCATCTGAGATTCCGCCTTAGTAACTGCTCCTCGTCCAAGCAACGGCATCTCTGGAGGCGCCCTGATTATAAGCTGGGAACGACGCGGCAGGGGGGAAGCTAGTTTTGCCGCTACGCCAGCGCCACTGCGGCGACCGCGGCGCTGCCGAGGCGAGACGGCCACAGCGCCGTAACGCAGACAAGTTTGCCGGCATACCCCGTCGGGCGCCTCAGGAATTCAGCCGCGTCTCGCCGGCGCCTGAAAACCTCGCGGGTCATCTGATAACACCTGCCGAGATGCAGCGCAGCAACACTCTCTCCCCAGAAGCAGCTGGAGAAGCGGGGTGCTCGACACGGGGCTAGCGACACCGTGCTGCGCGATTTGACACTCACTAATTTAATATACGCTACTGGCCATTAAAATTGCTACACCAAGAAGAAATGCAGATGATAAACGGGTATTCATTGGACAAATATATTATACCAGAACTGACATGTGATTACATTTTTACGCAATTTGGGTGCATAGATCCTGAGAATTCAGTAACCAGGACAACCACATCTGGCCGTAATAACGGCCTTCATACGCCTGGGCATTGAGCCAAACAGAGCTTGGATGGCGCGTACAGGTACAGCTGCCCATGCAGCTTCAACAAGATACCACAGTTCATCATGAGTAGTGACTGGCGAATTGTGACGAGCCAGTTGCTCGGCCACCATTGACCAGACGTTTACAGTTGGTGACAGATCTGGAGAATGTGCTGGCCAGGGCAGCAATCGAACATTTTCTGTATCCAGAAAGGCCCGTACAGGACCTGCAACATGCGGTCGTCCATTAAGCTGCTGAAATGTAGGGTTTCGCAGGTATCGAATGAAGGGTAGAGCCACGGGTTGTAACACATCTGAAATATAACGTGCACTGTTCGAAGTGCCGTCAATGCGAACAAGAGGTGACCGAGACGTGTAACCAATGGCACCCCATACCATCACGCCGTGTGATACACCAGTATGGCGATGGCGCAAATACGTTTTCAATGTGCGTTCACCGCAATGTCGCCAAACACGGATGCGACCATAATGATGCTGGAAACAGAACCTGGATTCATCCGAAAAAATGACGTTTTGCCATTCGTGCACCCAGGTTCGTCGTTGAGTATACTGTCGCAGGCGCTGCTGTCTGTGATGCAGCGTCAAGGGTAACCGCAGCCATGGTCTCCGAGCTGATTGTCCATGCTGCTGGAAACGTCATCAAACTGTTCGTGCAGATGGTTGTTGTCTTGCAAACGTCCCCATCTGTTGACTCAGGGATCGAGACGTGGCTGCACGATCCGTTACAGCCATGCGGATAAGATGCCTGTCATCTCGACTGCTAGTGATACGGTGTCGTTGGGATCCAGCACGGCGTTCCGTATTACCCTCCTGAACCCACCGATTCCATATTCTGCTAAGAGTCATTGGGTCTCGACCAACGCGAGCAGCAATGTCGCGATACGATAAACCGCTATCGCGATAGGCTACAATCCGACCTGTATCAAAGTCGGAAACGTGATGGTACGCATTTCTCCTCCTTACACGAAGCATCACAACGTTTCACCAGTTAACGCTGGTCAAGTGCTGTTTGTGTATGAGAAATCAGTTCGAAACTTTCCTCATGTCAGCACGTTGTAGGTGCCGCCACCGGCGCCAACCTTGTGTGATTGCTCTAAAAAGCTAATCATTTGCATATCACAGCATCTTCTTCCTGTCTGTTAAATTTCGCCACTGTACCTCATCATCTTCGTGGTATAGGTGTGTCCCATGTCATCTGACCCGTAAGTTCAAAAGTTCAATGTATCCATACAAAGTCCTGTACGACTATAAATTTGTGCCGTGGGATGTATTGTCGGCGCTGTATGGCGTCATATCAAATGTCAAAGTACGAGGGGCGTTCTACAAGCAATGCAACAATCTTGTTTTCTGAAAGCAGGTTGGTTTAATTCGGGATCCCGATGCACCAAATTGTTCCCCAGACTACAAAACCCTAATTTGTAATAACCTCCGTTCAATGCGACGACCTTACGCCATCTTACTTGGAGAGACTGCATGCCCTCATAAGCTACACTTTTGTGTAGCCAGTGTTAACCGACGCTTTCAGTGGTGTCAACAGCGACGCCACAGGACAGGTGGACGTCTGGAAATGAGTGATTTGAGGGATGAATCGGCCTGCCGGTGTGGCCGAGCGGTTCTAAGCGATACAGTTTGGAACCGCGAGACCGCTACGGTCGCTGGTTCGAATCCTGCCTCGGGCATGGATGTGTGTGATGTCCTTGGGTTGGTTGGGTTTGAGTAGTTCTAAGTTCTAGGGGACTGATGACTTCAGAAGTTAAGTCCCATAGTGCTCAGAGCTGTACATCTGCCGGATGAGATCGGGTTTGGCGAGTGCCTGGAGAGCATTACCTGTCATCATGTGTAGTCAAGAAAATGGCTCTGAGCACTATGGGACTTAACGGCTGAGGTCATCAGTCCCCTAGAACTTAGAAGTACTTAAACCTAACTAACCTAAGAACATCACACACATCCATGCCCAAGGCAGGATTTGAACCTGCGACCGCGGCGATCGCGCAGTTCCAGACTGAGGCGCCTAGAACCGCTCGGCCACTCCGGCCGGCTATCATGTGTAGTGCCTACAGTAAAGTATTGAGGAGGAGGTGTTACGCTAGGGAGGCGTTTTTCGTGGTCAAGGTAAGGTCCGTTATTACTTTTGAGAAAACGTTAATTTCGGTAAAATATGAAAACATCATACAGCATTGTGTACTGCGCACAGTAGAAAAAAATTTGGGAGACGATGACTCTTTGCATCACCATGACAATTCACCCTGTCATAATGCAGCAATGGATTATAAAATTCCTGAAAGGAACTGGCCTGTCCAGAGTCCGGAATGGAGCCCTTTTAGGATGAGTTAGAACTTTGACTTCGCTCCAGAACCCAACGTTAAACATGACTACCTTCTCCAGTTTTGACTCGTGAGGAAGAATGAGCTTCCATTCCTCCACCCACATTCAGACACCTCATCGAAAGTGTCTCCAGCAGATTTCAAGTCATAAATTCGAACGAGGGAGACACCCCATACTAATCATCATCATCATCTTCACCATCATGTTTGACAGTTTCCAGTCTCTGGCCGGGTCTGTTTGCAGCGTAAGCCTCTCCATCGTCTTCTGTCTTGCCACCATCTCTCCGTCTTCACCTTGGTCCAGTGTTCTCCTTTCTTCTGGACGAATTCCTCCACTCCTTTCAGCCATCTGTCTCTCGGTTTTCCTCTTGGTCTCTTCCCTTCCAGTTTCATCTCGTGTATCCTCCAGTGTATCCTTTTTTTCCGCCATTCGCTTAACATGCGCATACGATCTCAGCCTTGATTTCTCTAATGGTTCCAACTTCAATAACTCCCTGATCCTCTTATTTCTTAACATGTCTATCTTGTCACTCCAATACTGTTCCTCAAGAATTTCATCTCTCTAGCTCGTACTTTGCATTTCTCTCTTCCTTTCAATACCCAGGTTTTGGCTGCATATGTCAGGATCGGGACATAGTATGACCGATATATAACCTTTTTACTAATTTGGGGTACATCCTTGCCCCATACCAGGCTTCTGACACTCTTCCGAAATGCTTCTGCTTTTCGTCCCCGCTCGTTTATTTCCCTATCTTTTTTTTTCCATCTTCCTGTATCAGGCTTCCTAGGTACTTGAAACTCTCCACGCTCCTCAATCTTTCCCCACTAATTGTTATTCCAGTTGTTTCTCTCTCCTTCGTTCTTGTAATAATCCGTAATAAATGTTCGGATACTTTTGATCAGATAGTAGATAAGGAATTTTTCATACGTGTGGAAAATATGCATCATCATATCGCTTTATTTAAAAATTCTTTTTAGTACATATTATTCCATCTGTAAGAAAGAACTAAATTAGAATATTATTATAAGTATAGTTTTAATAAATTTAAATATTTTTAACAATTGGTTCCAACAGCTGCAAACTTAATCATCCTATTAATTACAGATTATACTAAGGCACGTGACAGAAGAGACAGTGAGGAAATACTATCCATACATAGGGCAGTTTTATTTTTTAGCGATTTGACGTATGAAGCACGTACCTAAATTACTTGTAATTTTTTCCTTTTTTGTGGTTGGATGCTGTGTGAAGTTGGGTTTACACACTTTTATTTATAATCTTTTTTATGTTTAATTTTTCAATGTTTACCTTAGTCAAAATTAGCTCAGTACTTCCCTTATTACAATTCAGTAAGACTTGTAAAGGTAATTCTAGAGATACTGAAATTTTTCGCCTTATCAGCAGTTCCAACACGTAAGAAAAAATCCGTAAAGTGGAGATCGTATTCCAAAGTGTAAATTTCATTTTTTGAGATTGTCCTTTTCTGACTGCAATAATCACTCATCTTCAACGTGAAGATTTGAAATTTGTCTCTGATGATAAAAATTAGGGCGCCATTATGTTGATAGTCATTTACCTCCGGTGTTGTAGATCCGTCACAAAATAGTCCAGAAGACCGTATACATGATCCGCTAAACGTTATTGTCATTCGAAGTACATTATTCATGACAGCAGTGCTGGTACTAATATAGGATGAAACTGCTATCAATTTCGAAAGAATAAATTTTATTACAATTTTTCAGACTTGCAGCTCGACTGTCCGCACAAACATTTCGGAGGCATATTCTTTTCTAACACTTACAATGTCAAAAATAAATCCGATACGCAATAAGGAAACCCTACTGATGTCTCGACGAAACCCTGTTCCGTTACGAGTCACTGGAATAAACTTCCACCATCTAAAGTCTTCTTTCCGCCGTGCCGTGACGTAAGATTCTACGACACCAGCTCTGAAATGGGAATGACAGAAGCCGATACCGAATTCTTCGAACGCTGTCGGCTCCCCAATTTCCTCCCAGGCAGCTTGCACCCTGTAAAAGATTCAGCGCTATTCTGTTCTGTTGATTCACTGTGCACGCTATCGCAGGACGCCAGTAAAAGCAAGTAATGGACTAGTAGTCAGAAAAGCGGTCAGGATATGCAAACATGCATTCTGAAACAGAATACGAAAGAGCAACAAGTATTTCGTAGTTCTTTGTGCACTTTTAGCCCGTGTAAGCTATGTTTAAAAATCGTTCGAAGGGCCCTCGATGATTTAATCAAACGAGGCTAAGTCAATTTTTTGATGTGTGTTCGTATTTTCCACGAAACAATGAAAACTGTTTAACAGCTATTCTGCCGTAAAACGCTGTTAAATGCCAAATGTTTATATCGCATGAACAGGATTCAGCGAGTGGAAAGTCACTGACGTAAAGTTTAAATGATGCGTATAATTGCTCTACAAATTTGAAATTGGCACTGTAATTAAAGTTTTAATGACGTGCTCTCATTTAGCGCGCCCATCGAATGATTGCTGAAAGCCCTCTGAATAGAATGTCACGGGTCAGGTCAGTGGGACTAAAATGTTGAGTTCGAGATAGAGGATACGCGGTCAGCACTCCACTTCCAATGATACCGACGTCAATTGGAAGCTAAATCCAATCATTTAATTTTTATTGTAGCTGTTCTGTAGCTGACTCAGTACTATATTGAGTAGGCATGGAAATCTGACTGCAACATACAGTAGAAATAATGTACAGTTACATCGTATTAACTGACTTGAATATTCACAAGCAATAAGTTGGTAAGGATCAAGTAGCACACAGATACCCGTTATTCATAAATAACAGTACCAAACCACTGTCCGCCTGTCATGTCATAGATCAAACGTTGTATAACTTGGCTTCAGGGAGGTACACTGAATCACAATTTAGAAATATGGAGTTTGGTTTATGTTCATGACGTGATTTATATCAGACTTGTATACAAGAAAAGACGGTCTGACACTAGCGGCGGGACAAATAAAACTGTCGAGTAGAAATAATGTTCTGAACAGGAAGATTTGTGCGGAGAAGAAAAAAAATCACAGGTCGAAGGGGTTATCGTCGTATAGAATTTTGAGCGACGAATCACTAGTCGCTTCAAGTCAGATTTCCTTAGTGAAGTACTGTCTCACGATTAGAGCAAAGGTCTCGAAATTTCATGTGGAAACTTCGAGATTCCGTGGTATCACTGGCGTGATGAAACTTTTTGCCCTGCCAATAAAAATTGAAGTCGTGTTAAACTCTTTGATGACATTTACAGTTCCCAGCTATCGCTTATCGCTTAACATCTGCTTTCATCTATTTACGTTTTCGTCTGGTAGTGCATCAGATACGTGAAATAATGGGTGGTACACTTATGCGCATAATTTACTACGCTTTCAGAACTGACAGTGTCTCTCTTTTTCATTAATGTTTATTACGGAATTATTATAATGCGATTGTGGTAATTTGTGTTAGATGACCATTTAGTTCTTTGTCACTATACTCGCAACCAATACAACAAAATAGACATCATGTATGATAACGAGCAGTCATCAATACAACAAATTAATAGACTGTAAACAGAAACATGACAAGCCTTTCAACATTTTCTTTACTAACTTAATGAAGTTACAAATTTTCTCAAGCCTCTTTTTAGCACATAATATCAGCTTTATGCTCTGAATTTTTACGAGCTTCATCCAACTGATACGTGGGTAAGGCATTTGTATATAAATCGCATTGGACATAAACGAGTGTAACTGATTTATTAATAACACAAGGTTGTTTGCAGTTACCCAGGTGTTCAGTTCCTGCTGAAATAGTGATCTTTTATTCATGTTCTAATAAAGGCAGCTTAATATGGCCCTAAATGCACTTAAAAATCTGGAAATGGGAGACACCAAGCTTCTTTATGTAGGCTAGAAGCATAATAATTTAGATGTTAAAAACTTATATAACTGGAATATGAAAATATAAACGTCAAAGCTATGTGTTACTGGATACTAAATGAAACAGTTAATTAGCGAGGTTAAGGCTCAAAATTTGGTCAGGATAACGAACGGATCTATGCCTTTATCAGTGTACTTAATACAAACTTGAAATTACTGCATGTTGCTCACTTTGGAATCCGGTATATCTGGTTTCTCTTCCTCTTATTTAATCTTTGGTGCACCTATTCTGCTATAAACTGTACGGTGAGAGTCATACGCGTCAATGTGAGCTCATTTGACGCCAGATCGGAAGCACGGCAACAGGAGTTTTAATTGTGGCGAGTGAAAATGGCAGCTCACGACCGTCATGCGTCATACTATGGAGTCACTTTAATTGCATCGCCTGCGTAAGTTTCGATGTTATGGGATCTGAGTACTGTGTAGACTAGTGGTCAGCAAACATATCTGTCGGCCGTCTGTGCCGGTTTGTTTCAACTAATGTCATTACTTCTCTTGCAAGAAGCTTCTCTGTTGCCTTTACGGATCTAATCATTCTCGTACCAATAAAATTCGGTGTGCTAGAACTAAATGACGTTGTTGTTGTTGCTGGTGGTGTCTTCAGCCTGAAGACTGTCTATCCTACGCAAGCTTCATCTCTGTATAACTGCTGCAATACACATCCATTTGAACCAGCTAAACTGTGCTGTCAGCCGATTCGTTCATTTAGTCAAGGTGTAACATAGATTTCTTTACTCCACAGTTCCAATCAGTACCTCCTCAACAGTTATTCTATTCACCCAGCATTCTTCTGTAGCACTGCCTTTCAAAAGCTTCTATTCTTGCCTGAATTGTTTATCGTTCACGTTTCATTTCCATGTAGTCGTTACATTCCAGAGCACTACCTTCGTCTATAGCTACTTCTACGGAGATATTCTGAAAGCCACCGTACGGTGCGTGGCCTAGAGTACCCTGTACCGCTACTAGTCATTTTCTTTCCTGTTATACTCGCAAACAGAGCAAGGGAAAAGCGACTGTATATATGCCTCCGTATGAGCCGTAATCTCTTGTATTTTATCTTCGTAGTCCTTACGCACAGTATACAGGGTGCATCATAATTAATGGAGTACACGCATACAGTTGAAAGTACACGATACTAGAAGCAAAAAAGTCTGAGTAAACATAGGGGCGAAAATGCATACCTTAAGAACTACGAGCAATTTTTCATCTTCGATACTGTGCAATAAATCTCTTCTACTGCAAGCTCTTTGCTTTCCATATTTTGGGAAGTGGTAGTATGGACCAAAATAAGAAAAAAATGTCCGGCAAACGTGTGATCTAAAACGCATATCTTAAAAGTTACGAGAGCTCGATCATTAGAAGAGCTGTGTTTCAAAGTAGCAAAGATAAACAAGTGCTCACAGGTCTTAAGGAATGCATTTTCGAGCATATGTTTACTGGACATTTTTTTTCTTGTTTTGGTCCGTACTACCACTTCCCAAAATATGGAAGACAAAGAACTTGCAGTAGAAGAGATTTGTTTCACAGTATCGAAGAAGAAAAATTGCTCATAGCTAATAAGGTATGCATTTTCGACCCTATGTTTACTGAGACTTTTTTGCTTCTAGTATCGTGTATTTTCAACTGTATGCGTTTACGCCATTAATTATGACAGACCCTATATATCCTGCTGTTACTGCTTTTTTTATCTTCTTTTATACAGGCGAGCCCGCCTCTAATGACATGTAGTGGTCAATTCCGCATTCTTCTGATCAGATCGTGTAGAGGACTCAGGACGAAATCCTCGGGATACGTCTGCGGATGGATGGGGAGTGTTGAATTGGATTTGATTAAAAGTAGCATGTAACGACGAATGAGAGATTACAGGAGCGTCGGGTGGACATATTTATTGAAAGTGAGTAAATTTTGTGTCAATTATAAGACCTCCCATTCACAATTTCACCTACCGCAAAGCAGGATTTCTGCTGATTATATACTGAGATGGCAAAAGACATGGGATACCTCCCAATATCGTGTCGGACGTCGTTTCGAGCAGCGTAGTGCGGCAGTTCGACGTGGCGTAGACTCAACAGGTCGTTGGAAGTTCCCTGCGGAAGTACTGAGCCATGTTGCCTCTATAGCCGTCCACAATTTCAAAAGTGTTGCAGGTGCAGAATTTTGCGCACGAACTGGGCGCTCGATTATGTCACATAAATTTTCGATCTGATTCGTGTCGGTCGATATGGGTAGCAACTCATTCGCTCGAATTATCCAGGATGTTCAAATCAGCCTCGAACAAATGTAGCCTTCTGACATGACGCATTGCCATTCATAAAAATTCCATCGTTGTTTTGGTACAAGAGGTGTATGAACGGCTGCCAATGGGCTCCTAGTTGCCGCACATAACCATTTCCAGTGAATGATTGGTGTAAACACGGTCCACACTATTATGGAGCCACTATCAGTTTGAACAGTGCCTTGTTGATAAGTTGTGTCCATGGCTTCGTGGAGTCTGCGCCACACCAGAACGCTACCATCAGCTCTTACCAACTGATATCGGGACTCATCTGACTAGGCCATGGTTTTCCAGTCGTTTAGAGTTCACCGCGCGGTCTGGGCGTCGTGTCACGGTTCCCGCCGCTCCCCCCCCCCCCTTCCCCTCCCACGTCGGGGGTTCGAGTACTCCCTCGGGCATGGGTGTGTGTGTTGTCCTTAGGATAAGTTAGTTTCAGATTAAGTAATCTGTAAGCTTAGGGACCCGATGACTTCAGCAGTTTGGTCCCATAAGACCTTACCACAAATTTCCAATTTTCCGTTTAGAGTTCCACAGTTATCGTCACGAGCCAAGAGAGGCGCTTCGGAAGATATGGTGTTAATAAAGTCAGTCGCGCCGGTTGTCTGCGGCCGTAGCCCATTAACGCCAGATGTCGCCTCGCTTTCGTAACGGATGCGTTCCACATATGTCCCTCATCGATTTCTGCACTTGCTTCACGCACTGTTGATTGTCTCTTAGCACTGACAACTCTACGCAAAATTTGCTGCTCTCGGTCGCTAAGTGAAGGCCATCGGCTCTGTCTGTGGTGGGAGATAACGCCTGAAATATGGTGTTCCTGGCATCTCTTGACACTGTAGGTCTCGGAATATTGAATTCCGCAATGATTTCCGAAATGGGATGACCCATGCGTCTATCTTTAAGCACCATTCCGCGTTCAAAGTCTGTTAATTCCGTCGTGCAGCTATAATCACGTCGGACACCTTTTCATACGAATCGCTTGAGTATACACTACTGGCCATTAAAATTGCTACACCAGGAAGAGATGCAGATGATAAACGTGCATTCATTGGACAAATATATTATACTACAACTGACATGTGATTACACTTTACGCAATTTGGGTGTATAGATCCTGAGAAATCAGTACCCAGAACAACCACCTCTGGCCGTAATAACGGCCTTCATACGCCTGGGCATTGAGTCAAACAGAATTTGGATGGCGTGTAGAGGTACAGCTACCCATGCAGCTTCAACACAATACCACAGTTCGTCAAGAGTAGTGACTGGCATATTGCGACGAGCCAGTTGCACGGCCACCATTCACCAGACATTTTCAATTGGTGAGAGATCTGGAGAATGTGTTGGCTAGGGCAGCAGTCGAACATTTTCTGTATCCAGAAATGCCCATACAGGACCTGCAACTTGCGGTCGTGCATTAAGCTGCTGAAATGTAGGGTTTCGCAGGGATCGAATGAAGGGTAGAGGCACGCGTCGTAACAGGTCTGAAATGTAACGTCCACTGTTCAAAGTGCCGTCAATGCGAACAAGAGGTGACCGAGACGTGTAACCAATGGCACCCCGTGTAAGTAGGCTGTTTAGGTTTTTATATTGGTAACGCCACATAGCGCTCTGTATGAAAATCACTGGCTGTGCTGTGTGTAGTCTGTGGCTAGTTTGCACTGTTGTTATTTCTTTGTAGAAAGCATCGCAAATACGACACGCTCAAACTTGAAAACATATGATTACACTGTGGAGTTCTTAATTTATGATATTTACTAAATTGCCTAATGAAATGATGAGAAACATTTTTACATCTATTGTCTTTCTAGTTAAGAAATTTTTTACTGCCTTTGGAGACGCCATTTGCCTAGTGAATTACGTTTCACACATTGATTTGTATATACTTGCTCATTTCGTTTAATATCTAGTTTCTATCTGCACTGCAGCATTGGTTAAAATAAAATTTAATAGATGTACTAATATCACATTTTCTGTCTACAGACCAAGTAAAGAATAATTTTATGATGTACTTTCGTCGAAAAGAGAGCACAGATAGACATTTCCCTTCACAGGAATTGCAAAAATAATTTTTTAACGGTTTGATAACATGTCTGCTAGAGTCAGTTCTCGTGATGCATCATTCTAGTGTTAATATGTGACGTACGTATTAGGCATGGCCATTTTTACTGTAATATTTTTTCTGCTTGAGCTTTGTCATGTTTAGGTATAAGTTATTGCATTTTCTGCTACTGTTTGCCAGGCATAGTTCTGCTGCATTTTACATTGTATTAAGCTAGCTTTACTACTGATTTATTTTCTTGTTGCTGCTCATTGCCTCATATTAGTTGTATTTGCTTTGCTAATTTCTACAATGCTGCTTGCTTTGCCAATTTGCAATTTTTGTCATTGCTGTTTGTGTTAATTTTTTTGTACTGCTGCATTGCCTCGTCCCTTAATATATGTATCTGAGCTCAGTAGATTTAAGTTAGCTTAAGAGGGGGTAGACTATATAAGAAACTGACTATGGAGAATAGGGAAAGAATGCATTGAGAAGTTATATGAAAAAGATTTGGGCCAAAATGAGTATTGTACAATGAGAAATTATTATTTTGAAAGAAATATGAATAGAATACAGAAAGGAGGTATAGATAGGACTTTTTGGGAATAATGACGAATGAAGGGAGATCTCCAAGAAGTAAAGAAAGTTTTGTTTGGAAAATACTGCAGTAAAACAAACCCTGTCTTTTCCTTTTGTGTATCCAGCTATGTGTTTGTGTACCCTTGTGTATATGTGTTTTTCCTGTCTTTATGTGTTTATCTGATACGATTTATGTTGTAGAATTTTCCTAATACTCAGCTACATACACTATGATGAGGAATACTGTTATCCTCAAATATAATTTGTATGTATAATATGTTATTTACTTTGTAAAGATGTTTAGACATTATTTATTCTGTTTTGTTTTAATGCTCATGTGTGGAGTTGATGTTTCAAAAGTTATTCTGATCTTTTATATATTTACTTATGTCATAATTCCTGTAACACTGATGTATATGTTTGTTTTTCTATTTTTTTTAAAGCCTGTGTTACTACAAATGTTATCTGTGTTGTTATGTTCTTTAATGTATTTTGTGCCTTTGTTATTGTATTCTCATGTTATAAAATTGTAATTGACACCAGTTCATCAAATTAAGTAACTTGTAAACATTAATTTCACTGCACACATTTCTGTTGGTCATAGTATGTGCACAATATGTGAAATAAAGGGGACTGTTAGCGTTTGGACGTGTGTTGATAATTCAGGAAGGGACTGGTTAAGAGCATTGCTGGTTCTAAGGACAATTCAAAAAACTTCGTGAGTGCACAAGTGGTGGTTATGGACTTGCTATATTCTCCGCAAGACTCTTTGATGGTGATTGGGCACCTGCATAGTTGCAACAGATGGCTGCTGGCCATCTCTACAAGGGCTGCAGTGGGACTGCATCTTTGATGGCCCACCAATACCATTATTTCTACAAGGACTACAGTGGGTCTGCACCTCTGGTGGCCCACCAATACCATACTCTCTACCAAGACTATAGTGGGTCTGCTCTGTGATGACCTACGTACCAATATTCTTCAAAACTTCGAATGACTCTGGTGTGGGTTTGCTCTGTTGTGGCCCATTACCTGTCTGCATGTGAAGAGTCAGCACTGTCTTTCCGTTGGAAGACAACACTACTTCTTCCAGACTGCATGGAAATCCACTACTTCAGTGTGCATTTTCTTTCACTAATGAGACTTTGAGAAAAACACTGCAATTTTACTGTGATGAACGATCAGGACTGTCTTTATGGACTGTGAGAAAATCTTTGCTTTTGACCAACAGTGCACCAATAAGTGTGTGCATTTGATTTCTTTGATATTGTAATTATGAAAAAATTTTAACAAATATGTATTGGCCAGTGCCCAAAAGAATTTGTAAAATTTTTTGTGGGGAGCGTGGAGGCTATGTAAGTAGGCTGTTTAGGTTTTTATATTGGTAACGCCACATAGCGCTCTGTATGAAAATCACTGGCTGTGCTGTGTGCAGTCTGTGGCTAGTTTGCATTGTTGTCTGCCATTGTAGTGTTGGGCAGGTGGATGTGAACAGCGCGTAGCGTTGCGCAGTTGGAGGTGAACCGCCAACAGTGGTGGATGTGGGGAGAGAGATGGAGGAATTTTGAGAGCGGATGATCTGGACGTGTGTCCATCAGAAACAGTACATTTGTAAGAAGCGTAATACAGTGAAAGTATAGCGTTTGTGAGAAACAAATAAGTGGTAGTAGTCGTTTGGCTACAGGGCACAGAAGACATTTTTTGCACTTTTCCCTTTGCTTCCTTCCCTCTTATGAGAAAACTGAACGTTTCAGCAACCGCATGTAGGACATTTTATGTGCTTTCACGTGGTGTAGAAGTTTTTGTTAATGACTCTACATTTTTTGAGTTTTGGTGGGTCGGAGTGGGCGTTCTTGAGTTTTCGAAGATTCTTGTTAGGAAACATGCTCCCTCTGCACCACTGTATTCCCTAGTGATACTTGCTCAAACCACATCCCGCAACACAATATAAAGTTAATCAAAGTGAATTTTTTTTTCGCTTACGCCTTTGTTCTGCAATTTTCACAGGGTCGGCTTGGTTACAACGTATTTGACAAGGTTAACTTGAAGGGGTGGCTCGATGCCCTTACTGCCGCCACCCCATCACCCCAGGATGGAATCAGTGTACTTCAGCTGTCTACATCTAGTGTGAGCCGTGGTAAAATTTGCTGTTTTGAAGAACGCGGCGCAGCACGTAGTGTAAAGCAGTCGCCTTCCGTTTCTGGCGGTATCACCGCTGTGGCAATTGCAGCTTTGGTGTCTCCTTCTGGTGGGAAAGGGGAAAAGTTGCCTGTTCACGTGCATTTAAGGGGCGCTATGAGCTCGGCAGTCGGTGAATCAGTCAGTCTGAGTCGGCGAGTCTAGTTAGTTGGTCAGCCGGGTCAGTGTGGGGCAGTGATTGTCTGTCTGCCGTCCGGAGTGCTAGTATGTGTCAGGCCGCCAGTTTGCTCGAATTTGTTCAGGCAATGGGCATTGGCGGTTGGATCGATAGGTTGGTCCGTCGCGCACAGCGACACAAGATGACTTGCCCGTCTTGAGCGTCGCCACGTCAGTCCAGTGGGCCGCGCCGTATAGGGAGGGGCAGTGGCTTCGCGGCCGACACGAGAGCAACAGGAGTCAACCAACGACATCGGTCTGACCGGGGCGAGCTGCGACACCGTGAGACGGGAGACCGGCGCGCCTTCCTGCGTCCGTTGAAGCGGCTTGCAGCGGACGGTTCGGGAGAGCGTTTTGGGGGTGCTGCGCCAGATCTTCGCCAGACATCGCAGAGTACTAGAAATGATTCGTGATATGTTGTTTCTGTGGTGTCACCGCCAGACACCACACTTGCTAGGTGGTAGCCTTTAAATCGGCCGCGGTCCATTAGTATACGTCGGACCCGCGTGTCGCCACTGTCAGTGATTGCAGACCGAGCGCCGCCACACGGCAGGTCTAGAGAGACGTCCTAGCACTCGCCCCAGTTGTACAGCCGATTTTGCTAGCGATGGTTCACTGACAAAATACGCTCTCATTTGCCGAGACGATAGTTAGCATAGCCTTCAGCTACGTCATTTGCTACGACCTAGCAAGGCGCCATTATCAGTTGCTATTGATAATGTAAAGAATGTACAGACAAGAGCTACGTTCAACATTAATGGATTAAAGTATTCTACCAGTTACTTCCGTTTTTCTAAGTTCTCATTTCCTTGTCCTGTTCCAGACCTCACGCCAGCCTGCGTGAGCTTAAACGCGTGCCTTTCGGCTTCCTCTACCATTAGTGGGTAGGCCCTCATGCCAATCCACAACAGTTTCATTTACTTGTTAAATTCTACTTTTTTTTTTTTGTCAGTCTCTCGTCCCCAGCTTGCTCGTCTGTCTGTCGTCCGCATTTGTTAGGCAGTTAGTGTTTGTCTGTCTGTCGGTCTGCCGTACGTTAATAGCTGCCTCTGTCATGTTTGTCGGATTCGGTGTTAACGAATTTATTGCTTAAGGTGTAATGGCCGAATTCCTGAAATATGTTTTTATCTTGCCTATCATCTTGAGAGGCGGTATATGTGTAATGCAGAGCATGTTTGTACATTTTATGTAAGACTGCATTTCATGGGTTTTTATTTAAATGGTCATTTTAGTATATAAAGTTGCCACCCTTCCACCGTAAGAGTTTTCTTTTAAAAACAAGTTGCACTTTCGGTGGCAACTAATTTTATTTTTGTGTGTGTGAGTGTTTTGTACCATTTCCACCCCTCACGCGGGGTGCATAGTTTATATGTTTGAGTGAGTTGTTAAAATTTTTAGTTTAAAGTAATCTGGTGTGTTGCAGATTTGCACCAGTGTAGTCTTTCAGAGATTGTTGTGAGCCGTAAACAGAACCTGGATTCATCCGAAAAAATGACGTTTTGCCATTCGTGCACTCTGTTCGTCGTTGAGTACACCATCGCAGGCGCTCCTGTCTGTGATGCAGCGTCAAGGGTAACTGCAGCTATGGTCTCCGAGCTGATATTCCATGCTGCTGCAAACGTCGTGGAAGTGTCGTGCAGATGGTTGTCGTCTTGCAAACGTCCCCATCTCTTGACTCGGGTATCGAGATGTGGCTGCGCGATCCGTTACAGTCATGCGGATAAGATGCCTGTCATCTCTACTGTTAGTGATACGAGGCCGTTGGGATCCAGCACGGCGTTCCGTATTACCCTCATGAACCCACCGATTCCACATTCTGCTAACAGTCATTGGACCTCGACCAACGCGAGCAGCAATGTTGCGATACGATAAACTGCAATCGCGATAGGCTACAATCCGACCTTTATCAAAGTCGGAAACGTGATGGTACGCATTTCTCCTCCTTACACCAGGCATCACAACAACGTTTCACCAGGCAACGCCGGTCAACTGCTGTTTGTGTATGAGAAATCGGTTGGAAACTTTCCTCATGCCATCGCGTTGCAGGTGTCGCCATCGGCGCCAACCTTGTGTGAATGCTCTGAAAAGCTAATCATTTGCATATCACAGCATCTTCTTCCTGTCGGTTAAATTTCGCGTCTGTAGCACGCCATATTCGTGATGTGGCAATTTTAATGGCCAGTAGTGTAAATGACAGCTCTGATAATGCACTGACCTTTCGTACCTTGCGTACGCGATGTGTACGAGCACGTCGCTGCCCTATGTGTTTTACCACCTCAGCGTACTACAACCAGCTACCAGTACGAGGCAGTGCTCTACAGAAAGCTGCAGAAGAGACCCACCTGGCGGTCGTTGACGAACCAGCGGATCCTGGCCGGCGGCGAGGAGCGCCCGGAGGTGCAGTTGAGGGCGAGCACGTCGCCCTGCCGGAACACACCGCCAACCTCTCCAGAGATCTCCGGGCCCTCGTGCGGCAGCGCTGCAACAGTAAGCCGGGCAGCTGCCGACAGCCCAGTCTCTAGCGCAGATGGAACTTCGCATCGTCCCAACACGACACCGACCGGAACTAGGCCAGAGCACAAATGCGTTTTGTCACCCTCGTCATTGAGTCCTTACCACCCCAGTCTTATAATAATAGTTCAAATGGTTCAAATGGCTCTAAGCACTATGGGGCTTAACACCTGTTGTCATCAGTCCCCTAGACTTAGAACTAAATAAACCTAACTAACCTAAGGACATCACACACATCCATGCCCGAGGCAGGATTCTAACCTGCGACCGTTGCAGCAGTGCGGTTCAGGACTGAAGCGCCTAGAACCACTTCGCCATAGAGGCCGGCAATAATAATAATAATAATAATAATAATAATATTAAAATATTTGTTATTAATATGGTCTAAGGCACTGCGGTCATGGACTGTGCGGTTGGTCCCGGCGGAGGTTGGAGTCCTCCCTCGGGCACGGGTGTGTGTGTTTGTCCTTAGGGTAATTTAGTTTAAGTAGTGTGTAAGCTTAGGGACTGAAGACCTTAGCTGTTAAGTCCCATAAGATTTCACACACATCTGAACATTTATTATTAATATTATTATAGCTATAGATGAAATAACCCCAGAATTCGGTGAAAAGTGTAAATTAGCAAATATAGTTCGGCAAACACTTACACACACAGTAGCTAAAGTGTATGGGAGAAGTATGTCAGACCTTCGAACTAAACACAGGTGTACTGCAAGGCGATGGACTATCCTCAATTGTTTTTATTTGTGTTCTAGAAACAAACACTGGGAATTTGAAGTAGTACAATTCTTGACATATGACTAGGAAGAGGAAGCAAATATATTGGAATAAATCGTCTCGCATTTGTAGATGACTTTGCTACACATTCTGAAAATGTGCTGTAATACAAGAAGTAGTCATTATGACTGGATTAAGAATTTCTGCAGAAAACACAAATTTTTTAACGTATAGTGAAAAAAAGTACTGAGCAAACAGAGAAGGCTAAGGAATTTAAATATCTTGGAGAGGTACTCCAAGGAAACCGTTTAGAGGAAGCTGCTGTGGAGGAATGGATACATAAAATTGGAAGTTCATATGGTTTAACTAAAGATCTCTGGAGTAAAAAATGAGTGTCTCATAAGCAAGACTAAGGTATTACAATGCAACAATGAAGTTGGAATGTCTACATGTGAGCGAATGGTTAGCACTGAACTGCAATTTAGATAAATAAAAAATACTAAAAAGGCAAATCACCAGGAAAACATTAGGTCCAAGAAAACTATGAAAGTCTGAAAATTACGAAGCAACTATGCAATTTATCGATACATAGAAAACCCTTACAAAGTAATAATAAGAGGAGAGTACGACTTTTTGGACGTTTATATCAACTGTAGGGCAGTAGAATAAACAAAAAGATCTTCAAATATTTGTGGAATAAAACGTCAACGAGTATTTGTAACCACGACGTAAAATAGGACAAAGGAAAACAATACAGAGGCTGGAGAAGGAACTGATGGATAAATGTTCAGGAAAAAGGTGTTGAATACGAACTGATTCCAAGATAAGTGAGTGGTGAAATTTGATCTGAAGTGCTCGGAAAATACGAAGGAAAACATAGTGAACAGATGGAAGAATAACGGAAGAAAAGGAAAGAGCAACGAATAAGGAATTAGAGTTGGCACGTCGTCTTATTTGTCTCAACCGAGAAGAGAAAGAAGAATAGTAGGAACACAGTATGTACCTATCTTCGTAGCTTTTAGAAAGTTCTATGACTAAATCGATTGTGATGAGCTACTTATCATACTGCCTGAAACAGGAGTTCAAAAACTACTCGAGATTTAGGAGTACCCTTGACTGGCATAAGGTCTAGCATAAAATTTTAAATATAAAGGACAGTCAAATCAAAACGAGAAATATGGGAAAAAGTCAGTAAACTGTTTATTATTTCAAATGTAATCGCCATTACTGTTAATAAATTCATCAAAATGTCAGAAAACATGCACGAGGGTGTACTTGTTGCCAGAAGGACTACGCGGCAGAAGATGCGCTGAGAGGCCCTTATACATGATTTAGGAGCAAGGCAGGAAAGTAAAACAAGGTTATCTTCTTGCTGCCTGTTATCCTGACGTATCTCTACGATCTGTTGCAAAAAGGCATAATTTCCACAGATATGACCCCTTTGTGCTTGTGGTAAAAAGCGTCCAAGACATGACGTACGTAAGTTTCACTGTCGTTACTTGGATATGGATGAAAAAAGAGACATTATACTATGTACATGTGGACATTACATTTCCACTGCAAGCTAGAAACAGTCAAAAAGCAGTCACAAATAACAATATTTTAATTGGCTCTCCGTGATTAGAAAAAGCATTTCAATTGTTGCATGCACATTATCAGCATTAATAAACTAATTATACAACCGGCTACAAAAATGGAGGAAAATGGTCGGTATTATTGCGAATTTGGTAATATCCTGAATGAGTGTAGTGATTAGATACATTTAATTTGTTGAAATGTACTGCTGAAAAAGGCAGATCTACTTTCATGACAATGTTTTTCGAAGTCCAGCTCACAAGGCATTCCTGTGGCGCGAATTATTATCCGTTGCTGACAATGCATTGACCATTGTGTTGTGCGACAGATCAATTGTTTTATTTTTCTCAGTAACAACTATTTTATTCGCGAATCAGACATTGTCAGTTTGGCAAAACCGTAGGTGAGTAAACAGTATCTCGCATTATCATTCCGCTTGAAGGGAGCGCACGTCATTATTTTAATACTGCTCAGATCAAGAAATGGAATAAAATCCTTTGGTATGTTCCCATTCTAGTCGCTCAGTGTTAAAAATACGATGGGTTACGGCGATTCAACCAAAATTCCAACAGAATTGGCAGTATTTTTGTTAACCTTTTCTCATTCGAAGAAGCGTCACCATTTATGAGTAACGGCTACATTTCTCTTGTTGACAGGTTTAATTGTACTTCCTTTGTCAAAACACTGTGTAATTTGCACAAACTCATCTCACAGCAACTATTGCGACAGAATTCTAAAACAGATTGCCTCATTAAACTAGTAATTGGCAATCAGAGAGCTCAATAGCTAACGAAAAACCTCGTAGTGTCGGTTTGCAGGAAGATAATAGAAGAAATTTCATGTTTATTTTCATGCTAGGAGACTCTTGTTTCGTTAACTGACAACAACTCTTAAAAAATTAGTCACTGGAGTGAATAAAATAAAAAAGGAAGTATAACTACTGATATGTCGCCGTAGATAAGAACGTTCCGTTTGTTTACGAATTGGCAAAATACTCTCCTCCTTATGTGCTATCGTTCGCCAAACGTTCGTTTCGATGCCTCGAGCAGTTTCAGAGATATGAGAGATGATGTGAGTATTTCATCCTTGTGGGCGTGAGGTCGGAAGTGAGCGCGCTATATAGAATCCATTTTCTCGAGATCGGAGGCAGATAAGCCTCCTCCCAAGTCGAAACAAAATTTCAACATTTTAGCTGAATTTCATGTGCTGTGATACGCACCAAACGCAAAATCATAGCGACCCGCATTTTTCATTGCAAACTTTTCGATTTTTGCGTAGCGTCTTACTAAAATATACATATTGTGGTGTCACCGCCAGACACCACACTTGCTAGGTGGTAGTTTTAAATCGGCCGCGGTCCATTAGTACATGTCGGACCCGCGTGTCGCCACTGTGTGATCGCAGACCGAGCGCCACCACAAGGCAGGTCTCGAGATACGGACTAGCACTCGCCCCATTTGTACGGACGACGTAGCTAGCGACTATACTGACGAAGCCTCGCTCCTTTGCCGAGCCGATAGTTAGAATAGCCTTCAGCTAAGTCAATGGCTACGACCTAGCAAGGCGCCATTAGTAACATTGCATGTATCTAAAGAGTCTCACTTGTATCGCCAGAATCTCCAGATGTACCAAAAGGATGGATTAAAGTTAAGTATTCCAGGAGCTACGTACTTTTCTTTATAGCATTCATTACGTATCCTGTTTCAGACCTCTCGCCATCCAGCTTTAGCTTAGCGCGTGCCTTTCGGCTTCCTCTCATTGTGTCTAGGCTGTCTTGTCTAGACACAACACATATCACAATAAGTATGACCATTAGAGAGACGATGGGCACTTCGCCACGAGGCTGACATATAAAGCTACAAGCAAAGTAAAAATGAAATATTTTTGCTGAATAGTTTCTGCAAAATCGTTTCACAAAGATTAAAGTATGCGCGCGCTTCGTTTCTGAGAGAGTGCGGCAGAACTTCATGCGCCTTGCAATGCGTGCAATGAGACTGGGGGTCGTCACTTTGAACAATTACTGTGAGCTACGTTGTTATTATACGATGTACGCTGTGTATGTCCATAACATAATAAATATGCAAAAAAATGGTTCAAATGGCTCTGAGCACTATGGGACTCAACGTCTTAGGTCATAAGTCCCCTAGAACTTAGAACTACTTAAACCTAACTAACCTAAGGACATCACACACACCCATGCCCGAGGCAGGATTCGAACCTGCGACCGTAGCAGTCCCGCGGTAATAAATATGCATTTCCGGGAATTGGTTGCCTACCTTAATATAATCTCTTGTGGAAACAATATCACCTCTTTCAATATGACCCAAAAGGATTGAGTTGCGTTAAGGAAACGTGGTCCTTTCACTTACGTTGCATGTTATTTGTCGGCCATATCAATTAATTACGCAATGCGTTTGCTGTTCTTTTTCTTAATGTTCTAAGTCTACGTGATACAGTTCTATGAGCCACACACTTGTAGAAACTGCGTCAGCGGAGTGCAGTTTCTCCACACCATCAGTTTATAGATTAGTAACTTTTCAATCACACTTATGACGAAACGTTGTTGTACAATGTTTGTAGTCAGTGTTCGAATCTAAATCCTCACAGTTACTTCATAACAGCCGATAGCTGCGTTTGGCAGAGTTCTGCCACATTCTAAATGCTATTGCTCCATTCAGATTGCGCTTCCAAAGACTCGTATTTGAAAACTTTGGCGTAACTTTCAGGGGAATCCGTGTTCAGAGCTTTCATGAACACATGTTAGCACTGAGTAACAGAATTATTGGATGTCATCCTGAGGGACACAGTGCCCAATTATGTCCAACTGATGCGTTAGGTTGTCAAAATACCGAGCTGATTGGAGGATCCTGCCCATAATGCTGCAAACGTTCTCCATTGGGGAGGGATCCGGCGACCTTTTTGGTCAAGGCAGGATTTGGCAACCACGGAGACAAGCAGGAGAAACTCTCGCCCTGTGCGGGCGGGCATTATCTTGCTGAAATGTAAGCCTAAGATGGCTTGCCATGATGACCAATTAAACAGGGTGTAGAATTTCGACGACCGCACCGCTGTGGCGTAAGATTGCCACGGATGTCAACCAAACGGGCCCTGTTATGAAAAGAAATGACATCCTAGACCATCACTGCTGGCAGTCGGGCCGTATGGCGGGTGACAGTCAATTTGATATCCCACCGCCGTCCGGGGCGTCTCCAGATATGTCTTTGGTCGGGAATCTCGTTGGTTGGAGTAAAATTACTTCATTGATGAGTCCCGTTTCGAACTGAGTCCCGATGATCAATCTTTGTTAAGTCCGGCCATTTATTTCCATCATTTCTTGAACTAGTTTTTAAATTAATCTTTTAGTGATTTGGTTACTCAATCTGTAAGTACGCTATATATCATATAATAACAGTTATAGCTCGAATAATATTTTCTCGTGTAAGGTTTCGTGGTTTTCTGAGAATTTTTCGTCGTTGATTTACTTTTCTGGAAATTTAGTAACGCTTTCAACTGATTTGTTTTATAATGCATTTAGAGTTTCCTGTAAAACGGTTACTTTCACATGTAACAACTGTCTAGAGCGTATTATTACTTTTTAATAGTGGTCTTTCCACTGTAGATCAGTGGCTCTGTAAGTTAGGCTTCCAATCAATAGAACTGAGTTTGTACTCCTAGTGATTCCGAGGGCCGCGCGGGATTAGCTGAGCGGTCTAAGGCGCTGCAGTCATGGACTGTGCGGCTGGTCCCGGCGGAGGTTCGAGTCCTCCCTCGGGCATGGGTGTGTGTGTTTGTCCTTAGGATGATTTAGGTTAAGTAGTGTGTAACCTTAGGGACTGATGACCTTAGCAGTTAAGTCCCATAAGATTTCACACACATTTGAACATTTTTTGATTCCCAGGAGTCTTTCTTTCACCTCTGCCAATTACCTGTTAATGCGAAAGTTGGCGGTTTGCCCCGTTAATAACAGTCCACGTCAAACTGTAATTCAGTTGCAACGTCGCAAGAATGTAACGCCATACCGCCCCCAACGCTGTGGCCGAGCGGTTCTAGGCGCTTCAGTCCGGAACCGTGCTGCTCCTACGGTCGCAGGTTCGAATCCTGCCTCGGGCATGGGTGTGTGCGATGTCCTTAGGTTAGTTAGGTTTAAGTAGTTCTAAGTCTATGGGTCTGATGACCTCAGATGTTAAGTCACATAGTACTGAAGACCATAGATGTTAAGTTCCATAGTGCTCAGAGCCATTTTGTTAAGTCACATAGTGCTTAGAGCCATCCGAAACATTTTTGAACCGCCCCCAATACGACAATGTCAGATAGAGTACTGCAGTGTTCAAATCAACCTTCTGATTAGAGACAACTTTACTTTCGTTTTTTAAATGTAGTGACTCTCAATGCTGTGGCCCCTTTGTCCAGTCTTGATGACAAATGCACATCTTTAAATTACGTGAAGGAATAAACCAGTAAACTCGTCCCATACAGTATGACTAAGCAGACCTTCTCTCATTACTTCTGTACATTTATCATGTAATGTGTTTTCACGTCTTCCATTATATTACGAGTGGAAATAACAGCACTGATATGGGCTAAGTCGTCCCTAGGATTGCAAGTTCAACAAGGTACGTAAGAGAGAGGAGTTGTGAGGAGTGCGGGAAGTAAGGCAAAAATGGTGTAGCACCGCCTAATGTAAAGGAGAGAAGGATATTACTGCCAGCGTCGGAAGATGAGGCACCAGAAACTATGCCGAATTTTGTGTCAAATTAAGGCTAAAATCGGAAAACAAGTTATTGAGATGCCAGAAGATAACTACTGGCTATTGTTTACAAGGAGCTTGTGTTCTTACGAACCAAACATTCTGGACTAAGATGCAACACACATACATACGATCTTTAGTTGTGGTATTATCTTTGGAATTGTAAAACGGGTGTTTTGTCTTTTTGTTCTGTAAAACTGTTCTTTAACATAATAAATAACATTTTATGGTTTGTCAGTACCATGTATGACAACAATTAGAATTATTTAGAATACACATTATTACAAATTCACAATTTTTTGGTAATTGTTGTGAACAGTTGCACTGAACATTAATTATTAGTTGTACAACAGCGATGTTTTCTTTGGCGGTTACATTTTGTTATTAGGAAATTGTGCATTAATATATAACAAATGTTACATTGTTACAGTTGAATCACAGTTAGGAATGCAAACACATAAGGGATATTACATTATGTTGGGGTGTGAATTTGTTCACTATTGGGACACTTTGTGGTTAGTAGCAGGTTTACTTTGCGTAAAGTTTAAGAGTGGAGATGTGCTCAGTTGCAATTGGTCACTTAGGACCAGCTGGGGATTTAGGGCCAAGTGTTTGGTAATTTCAAGTGCTTCTAGTTGGCTGAGTTTTCTGCCTTGTTGGCTATATGTAGCACTTCTGTGTGTGTTTGATATTTGTGTCCTTCTTTGAGCAAGTGTTCAGCAAAGGTGGGATCTGATTTATTTGATCTCCAGCTGCGTTCATGTTCAGTCAGCCTTGTTGATATGGCCTGGCCCGTTTGACCAATGTACAATTTACTGCAGTCAGTGCAGGTTATTTTGTAGACCACACTGTTGCTTAATTTATCTGTTTTGTCCTCGCTGTTGAATAGGAGATTAGCTGTAGTACCTCTTACATAAAATGATGTTTTATAGTTTTGGGCTTTCAGTGTTGGCTAGTTTGTCTGATGGCTTACCCAGATATGGTATAGTACACCAGTTGTCTGTGGTGTGGTTGTTATTGCAGAGGGGCCATAAATGTAGGGCAAGATTTTTCTTCTTTGTTTCTTGTGCAGGGTTTTGTCAATTAACTCAGGCTTATAGCCATTGTTATATGCAATATATTTATTGGTGTCTACTTCTGTTTGGAAATTCTGTTTTCACATTGGTATGGATGTGAGGCAATGTACCATGGAGTGGAAGGCTGCATGTTGTGTGTTATTGGGTTTTATGAACATGAGGGTATTGCTGTGTCTGTTGTTGTGGGTTTTCTGTAAATTTTGAAAGTATGTCTATTTGTGGTGATATCTATGTTGAGGTCTAAAAAGTTAATGGCTTTTTCACCTAGCTCCATGGTGAATTGTATGTTTTTGTGTTGTGAATTTAGATGTTCTAGGAATGTGTTCAGTTGTCTGTTGGTACCTGTCCACATACACAATACATCATCTACAAATCTGTACCAGTATTCAATATCATTACTGAGGTGTTCATTTTCTAGGAACTGTTTTTCGAGATTGTCCATGAATGTGGTTTCTCCTGATAACGACCTCCTGAGTAGTCCTCGCCCAGAGATCCGAATGCGGGACTATTTTACCTCCGGAATATTTTACCCAAGAGGACGTCATCATCATTTAACCATACCGTAAAACTGCATGCCCTCAGGAAAATTACGGTTGTAGTTTCCCCTTTCTTTCAGCTGCGTAATTAGGAGCACAAATAATATTTTTCTGATAGAGATTGCAAAAGTATCTTGGAACGTTGGAACTCTGTGTGTAGGAATGTTGATTATCAGTATTACAGTACCACAGGCAGTAAGAGACATACACAAGGACCCGAGAAAACTTAGCAAAGGTTACACAGCAGAAACGATGTGGAGCAGTTTAAGTCCGGCGTTTGTCAGTAATTAGTGAACCGTGGCGGCACATATCGATAGTGCCACGGTCAGGGTGGTAAGCAGCGCCCTCTGGGGCCTACGCGAGGAGTAACGAGGCGAGGTGCTGTGGGGGGCTGTGCTCCGGGACGTGGTGGAAGACGGTTGTCGGGTTGACGCAGCGAGTGTGGGACCGGACCTATAGCGTGGAGATATACAAGTTGGCTCTGAACGGAAGGCGCCGTAGCAAGCAGCGTCCTGTAGTTTGTGTGTAGGAGTAACGATTTTGCATTGGATGTCCCAGTGGTTCCCGATAGTTGCGGTGGCTGCTTTCGGAGAAGAGAATTGGTAACAGCTTGTGTCTACGCTCTTTTCCGTACGATGTTGCTGCCTGCCGTTATAAACGGGTGAAAATCAGGCGCTTGTATTGACTATATGGGAACTGGTGATGTAAAATTACATGTGTGATTGAGCCTCACTTGTACTGTGACAATTTAGAGGCGAAAACTGTGGTGGTTGCATTAGGTCTCGTTCTTTGCTGTGCAACTAAGGGAGTCAGTTATTTGGGGTAACTGAGGGAGCACCATTATGTTGGTCTAAGTGATACGTTCTCCACGTTTTGTCTATGGCTTTGCGAATCGAAATCGTGGGGGAGTACACGTGTGGGTAAATTGCTATTGTATTGATGGTTATGTTGTAAACACTGTTCTCTGGTGTGTTAAATCACGTGCTGATTTGTAGCCAATCTAAGCAGAAGTTACCATTCCGACTTGCTTATGTGCTACTGTCCTTATGATTGGCTTTGTTTGTCTTTTGATTGTGGGTGTGCTCACGTTAAAAAAATTAAAAAAATTATGGCTACTATTCATAAGGGTTGTCTAGTAAGGAAATTGCTTAAGCTTTTATCATATGCTGGTCTGTTTGCCTATCACATTGGCTTTCTATGCAGTAACTGAAGGAATGTGTATGGTGGTTCAAGATTGTAGGCTGACTAGTATTTGAACTGGTGTTGAGGTTAAGGGCGAGATCAGCATCCCGCAAAACCCGCACGCTGCGCGTGGTTAAATATTCCGCTATTGGGGGGACGGCTCTCTGTCCTTGGATTTTGTAAGGATACGTGATGAGTGCATCGCTGTAGTTTTTCGCGTGCTAAATTGTGGGGTGTCGGTGCCGTCCTAGGGCTGGACTTGTGATGTATGTTATGTTGAAATGGAATTAACTGTACCAAACTTAAGAGAGCTTTTAGTTTGTTTTAGGTCTGTACATGGAATGATGTTCATATTTTGTCGATTGCGGCAATAACTTCCTGTGTGGGGAGATCTTCTGAGGGATTTGTATTGTACTGTTGCAGTGCAGTCCATCTGAAACGTGCTGCTTAAAACTTGGGATTGCAGCTCTCTGATGTTATATATTACTGTTTAATCTTAAATGTCTTGGACGTAATATGGTTGTTGAGGATTATGTAATTAATTTTGATCACTGGTTCCTTAAAGGAAGTATTTAGTTTTAAAATATGTGCTCGGTCAGAGCCTATTTAAATATGATTTTAACTCATCATTCAAATTTTCTAGTCTTGCTTTCTTAAAAGGCTTTCAGTTAAATGATTGTCATTTGCCTGTTTAAATGTTTGAGTGACTTAAAGGAAAAGAATATTATTTTGTAATTTGTACTGATTGTTCCTTTTGGGTAATACCTGACTTATGTGGTCAATAAATGAGTGTCTAGTCAATAGTGATGGACTGTTCTAATGCTAGCCTACCCCTTCCACTGCACAGCCTATTGAGCTGCTTTGGGTCGAAATTGTGTTCAGAACACCCCTCTGACCTGACACCTCAATTATCAAGAGAAGTATTACAGAGTCCATTGGCTGGTAGCGGAGAAGGAGTCCAAGTCTTCTCCAAAGTACAGCCACGTTCTGGGATGTGAAGACAGACTGCTAGGGCAGCGTAGCGATGGCTCTGTGGTGAGCTCGTGATTGATAGAGCGTGACTGCATTCGGCGGCTGAAGCAAGAAGCAGAGTGAATTGGGCTCTCAGGGTCCGAGCGCCAGAATACAGCTGGTCCTACTTCCTGTCATGTGGCCGATGTAAGAAAATGGTCTGTGGGGCCAGTGACCTTTGACGGTGCTTAGGTTGCCTTTTGGGAGCCATGTGGAGCGTGACAGCCACCAAGAGCCATCTGCTAGAGAGCTGGCTGCCCACTCAACTTGGATGTACCGTGTGTTACTGGCAGAGTGGGGGTAGGCCCATGATACAGCAGGAATTTTGAGACAGTGTCTTTAAATATCAACGCTGTTCTAAATCCACTTTCAATAGCCGAACCAACAGAATTTCTATGAAATTCTTATAGCAATACGGGTGTGGTGCAGGATATACTCATCTAAGAATCCTGGTTCTAACTAAATTTTAAGCCGGCAGTAGTAAATCAGTATGCACTTGCAATTTTTTCGAAAGATAGCAAACCAAAAGTGAATATTTTACTAAAATAGAACAAGTAATTCTACAATGTTTTTGATGCGTATTTAGTACATGTTTATGCATGAAGAAAATAATGCTGAGATATCTGGGGTAAAGACGTTTGGAAGTGAAATAAACGAAATATGAAAAGAAAATTGAGAAAAAATTATAAGGAAGAAGTGAAACTGCAGAATAAATCCGAAAGATTAGGACAGGGCTTAACAACTGGCCGGTTTTGAGCGCGAGTACTCGCGTCTGCTCAGGCACGTGCTCGCGAGCAGGTGCAGGGTCGAGGAGTAGGGAGGGAGGGGTGGGGAGGGAGGGGAAATGCGCGCGCTCGTTTGAATAGGGCCGCAGCGTGCCTATTGAATTCGCGCCGACTGTGTAACGTTTAAAGTACTACGATCAGCTCTAACAGTCATTCGCTGGTTAAGAATGATGTCAAGTCGCCGTTGTGTAACCCCAACCATGCTTTCGCAGTTCAACGCCCATTGGGTATTACAGAGTCCATTGGCTGGTAGCGGAGAAGGAGTCCAAGTCTTCTCCAAAGTACAGCCACGTTCTGGGATGTGAAGACAGACTGCTAGGGCAGCGTAGCGATGGCTCTGTGGTGAGCTCGTGATTGATAGAGCGCGACTGCATTCGGCGGCTGAAGCAAGAAGCAGAGTGAATTGGGCTCTCAGGGTCCGAGCGCCAGAATACAGCTGGTCCTACTTCCTGTCATGTGGCCGATGTAAGAAAATGGTCTGTGGGGCCAGTGACCTTTGACGGTGCTTAGGTTGCCTTTTGGGAGCCATGTGGAGCGTGACAGCCACCAAGAGCCATCTGCTAGAGAGCTGGCTGCCCACTCAACTTGGATGTACCGTGTGTTACTGGCAGAGTGGGGGTAGGCCCATGATACAGCAGGAATTTTGAGACAGTGTCTTTAAATATCAACGCTGTTCTAAATCCACTTTCAATAGCCGAACCAACAGAATTTCTATGAAATTCTTATAGCAATACGGGTGTGGTGCAGGATATACTCATCTAAGAATCCTGGTTCTAACTAAATTTTAAGCCGGCAGTAGTAAATCAGTATGCACTTGCAATTTTTTCGAAAGATAGCAAACCAAAAGTGAATATTTTACTAAAATAGAACAAGTAATTCTACAATGTTTTTGATGCGTATTTAGTACATGTTTATGCATGAAGAAAATAATGCTGAGATATCTGGGGTAAAGACGTTTGGAAGTGAAATAAACGAAATATGAAAAGAAAATTGAGAAAAAATTATAAGGAAGAAGTGAAACTGCAGAATAAATCCGAAAGATTAGGACAGGGCTTAACAACTGGCCGGTTTTGAGCGCGAGTACTCGCGTCTGCTCAGGCACGTGCTCGCGAGCAGGTGCAGGGTCGAGGAGTAGGGAGGGAGGGGTGGGGAGGGAGGGGAAATGCGCGCGCTCGTTTGAATAGGGCCGCAGCGTGCCTATTGAATTCGCGCCGACTGTGTAACGTTTAAAGTACTACGATCAGCTCTAACAGTCATTCGCTGGTTAAGAATGATGTCAAGTCGCCGTTGTGTAACCCCAACCATGCTTTCGCAGTTCAACGCCCATTGGGAGGAATTGCATCTGTTTACAGAAAAAGATGGCGTTGCAAAATGTTTAGTATATCACAAAACGCTGAATTCTTTTAGGAAATTTAATTTGCAGCGACATTATATGTCGTACCACGCGAAAGTCTACGGAAGTGGAAAATGTGATGGACCAGATAGATCGAGCACAGGAAGTTATTAAACTTAAAAGGAAGCAATCCGAAGAAGATCTGAATGACGAAGAAAAATCAACTGAGGCAGCTCTCAGAGTGAGGTACAAAATCTCAAGTTTCGGATTGTGCCATTATCTAACATGACCATTATGCGTCGCACACAGGATATGGCAGACGACGTCCAGAGCCAGCTTGCAAATATCTGTAAAGATTTTATGGCGTATTCTCTAGCTCTGGACGAAAGTGTTGATATCACTGGAACAGCGCAGCTTGCCACATTTATTAGAGGTGTTAATAGAGATCTTCAGGTGAGGGAGGAGCTCCTCGATGTAGTAGCCATGAAGAACACTGCAACCGGAGGTGATATTTTAAGTAGTGTTGAAGAAAGTGTTGAAAATATAGGATTGTCGTGGAATTCTTTAGATTCAGTGTCTACAGACGGTGCACCAGCGATGACAGGGAAAAATCAGGTTTCGTTGCGCTGTTGAAGGAGAAAATGCAAAAACTGACCGTGCCGAATGAAATAAGGGGCGTTCACTGTGTGATCCACCAGGAAAACTTATGTGCAAAGAGAATCACTCTAAAAAATGTGATGAGTGTTGCTGTTCATACAACCAATTATATAAGGAAGCATGGGCTACAACACAGACAATTTAAAAGCTTTCTTGAGGATGTAGAAAGTCAGTATGGTAGCCTGCCTTATTACAGCGAGGTTTTTTGCCTATTAGATGAGATAAATATGTTCATGGAAATAAATAACATGTGTGTTCCTGAATTGAAAGAGCCTTCATGGGAATGTGATCTCGCGTTCTTAGCAGATTTAACTAGCCATCTGAATGATTTGAACATTTCACTACAAGGTAAAGATCTGCTAATTACTCATTTCATAGATCCAATATGAGCTTTTAAAATGAAATTGAAACTTTGGGCGAGTCAGCTGGAAACAGGAAATCTAGCTCATTTTCCAAAATTATCATCCATGCAAGATGTTCACAAAGACTGTGAACGTTATTCACATAGTTTAGTTGCCCTTAAGGAAGAATTTGATCAACGCTTTCAGGATCTGACAGCACTAGACAGTGATTTTGATCTTTTCTCCTCACCATATTCAGCGAATATTGAAGAGATTCGTCCTGAGGTGCAACTAGAAATTATTGACCTGCAGTGTGACAGAGAATACAGACAAATTTCAGAACAAGAAAAACATTTTGGAATTCTACAGATACTTCCCTCAGGATAGATTTCCTCGTTTGCACAAACTGGCGGCTACAATAATATCAATGTTCGGTTCCACGTATGTTTGTGAACAACTGTTCTCTGCAATGAAATGTAACAAGACGCGTCTGAGAAACGCATTGTTTGATCGAAATTTAAACTGCACGCTGCGCCTACAATGTACAAGAACAATTACTCCGAACATAGACGCAATTGTAAAGGGCAAAAAGTACAAGATAACCGAGAATCCCACACTTCAGTGATATATTTTATAGTGTACCAGTTCACAAATTAATACGAATGTAGAAGCATGCACTAAGCTAATAAATTTATGTGGCACGTGTACATTCTCCTTTATTTATTTCATTTGTCGCAGTAATAATTCGTGAGTGATATCCCTGCAGGTGGCCACGGATTTACATTGACTGGCGGCAGCTGTTGTGTGCCCACGTGACTCTCCCCACTCTCCCCTCTGGTCCGGTAGTGGGGGTAGCGTGCTCGCGCTGCTCCGTGTTCACAGCTTGCTTCGCGAGCACGTATGTTGTGAAGCCCTGGATTAGGAGCTGTACTTTAACATCTCACAAGAGTTGTATGATTTTATTAGGAAATCATATCTGAAAGTTGCTTCGTTGAGATGCGTAACAACTGCCACATTTACATTTAAGACAATTCTCGTAGCAAATAGATCAGATACAATTTATCTACCAGTGTCGTGTCTCTGCCAGCCACAGTAGATGGCGGTAGCATCAGAGGGTGCTACATAACAGGCAGTCTCCACGTGGCGACCCTAAGTTAATAGTGTGGTCAGCCGCCTCCTAGATGGCTCCCGTACCGGGAACTATTTTATGCTTCTTCACGTGACATTCAAATAGGTCATTCATCCGCCAGTTGTTACGTCTATTACCACACAGAGTGCGGAAATCGTGAACTATTTTGATGCCTCCGCCAAATAATTCCCAGGATGACATTCATATACCGAGAGCACCACTGAAGTGACCGCACGCCGACTCTCGGTCAGTTATCGCCCAGTTCCACTCCAGTTCCAGCCGTTATCCGTCACTTCTTACCTTCAGTTATACAGTTGCCTACAAGCGATCTACTGTGCTGCCCAGTTCTAGTCATCGGACAGTTTGTTCAAATGTGTGTGAAATCGTATGGGACTTAACTGCTAAGGTCGTCAGTCCGTACGCTTACACACTACTAAACCCAAATTATCCTAAGGACAAACACACACACCCATGCCCGAGGGAGGACTCGAACCTCCGCCGGGACATCGGACAGTTTACACCGAATGTTGAACATAGGTAAAAGTGATAGACAAAGTGTTTATCTAATGAGAGACTGAACTTAAACTCTTGAAACAGCAGTCCAAGCTGAACATCAGTTAGGATAGCTAGTAATCGCCTACTTTGTTAGCTTATGTGCAGAACTTCACATTAGTGCCGCACATTATCTGGAAGCCAAACGTGAGTATATTTTAATGCAACTTATTTCGATAAATGATTATTGTTGTTTCTCATGTGTTGCTTAGTGATTTTGTTTTAGAGTTATATGGCCCAGTGAAGAGTGTAGCTAACGTGCAAATACACAATTTAGCTACGGATATCTGTGGGAAAGGATCGCTTCCTGCTGCCTTTATGTTGGGCATCAATCTTTGGTGAACGCAACAGCCAGAAATGTGTATCGCTGTAGAAATAACACACACACACACACACACACACGCAGAGAGAGAGAGAGAGAGAGAGAGAGAGAGAGAGAGAGAGAGACTCAAAGTGGCTCTGTTACTTTATTTTTTACTGGGGAAATGAAGGGGTCTTTTATTTAATTTTTTCACTGGGGAAATGGGCAGGTTCGTCCCATAAATAAAAAAGTTCCAGTCCCTCAGTTTTCTCCAAGGTTTTCTGAAGATTTCCCCTGTCTCTAATGATCTCGTTGCTAACGGAAAATTTATCACTAATCTTCCTTCCTTCTGAAGATTTTCCTTGGTAATCTGGCTGGTTAGCGTTGATCGAGTACCTACGTGAAAAAAGAGAAACACGTAAGAAACACAACATAATTTCATTACAGTAGAACCCCTCTAATCCGTCACCTTCGGGACCGGAACGATGGTCGGAACGAAAAAAAGGTCAGATAACCCGAAAAATCTAATATTTATTGCAAAAAATATAAAAACACATTTAGTACAAAAAATTAACCGATATGACAACTAAAATACGTCTACAGTAATATAAAAATATGTTTTTTACACAGTGTTAAACAATATATTAACTAAAAAACATCTACACACACTATAGTATGTACTGGTTTTAAAAGGAAAAACGACAAACAAATTACAGTCTGTAATGTGTAAACGTTATATACTGTAAACTAAAAAATATTTATAGCACTGTATATAAAAAGAATTTTTTTACAAAGAAATAAATATTGTATGTATAAACTAAGAAATTATTTTACTGTAGGGATTGATTTTACAGTAAAAACGAAAACAAATTACTTGAAAAAAAAGTCAGTAATTCATTTTTGTTTAGCAGTATTATTCTAGATTTAGCTGCTGTGTCCCTCCATTTTTTTATCCGCAAAACGTCCATTGGATTTAAAGTTGGATTCTGCTCGATGTATTGAAGGACGATGTCAAAAGCGTTTTTTGCATCGTTGTGTGAAATCCGGGTAGGGGGTTCGTCTTCGCCGTCCGAGTCCTCATTCACAGTTTCCTGACTAATAGCGGCAACAATATGGTCGTCATTGAGCTCTTCAAAAGTGTGACAGTCTTTGTCACATTCGTTGATCCACTCTTCAGCTTCATTGGCAGGGACGTTCGGCTCCAGAGTTTCTAGATCTTTAACGATTTGCAGTGCGTCGTTGTTTTGCTCATCTTCGGTATGCTAATTTTCAGTCATAGCTTGTGGCCAACGCTTACGCCAGTATTTCCGCAGTGTGTCAGGTTTCAGTTCATCCCATGCTGCAGCGATTGTGTAGATAGCATCTTTGATGTTCAGGGATTTTATTGCCTCGAATAAGTTATGGCCTCCTTCAGATTTTTCCAAGATTGAGCTGTTATACTTTCTGCGATATCGTCGTTTTAAACATTCGATAACGCCCTGATACATTGGTTGGCTGAGTGAGGTCACATTAGGAGGCAGGAAGAGAGCTTTTATGTCCCCTTCACCAAATCTTCGACAGACGGATAAGATGGCGCGTTATCCAACAGCAGTAGAGCACGAACAGGCAGATTTTTTTTTGCTTCAGGTCTTTTTCGACCGATAGCACAAACTCCTCGAAAAACCAGGATTTAAAAAGTTTGCAGTCCATCCAAGCAGATTTTTGATTGCGGTAATAAATCGGCAAGGAAGATAAGTTTATATTTTTGAATGCCCTTGGCTTTTTAGATTTGCCAATGACGAACAAGGGGAGCTTGTGGGTACCATCTGCGTTGCTACAACGAATGACTGTTATTCTATCTTTTATAAGTTTCGTTCCTACCACTGACTCATTTGAAGCTGCGAGCGTTTTTGTTGGCAAAATTTTAAAGTTCAGCCCTGTCTCGTCGATGTTGTACACTTGGCAGGGTAACAGTTCATTTTCTTCTACAATTTCTTGAAACTTAACAGAAATCTCCTTAGCAGCTGCGGCATCGACAGATAGTTTTCACCGAAAATAGAAACAAATGGAACACCATGACGAGTTTTCCAACGATCAATCCAGCCTTCACTGGCAGCAAATTTACTTTCGGCTTCCAGTTTTTGTGCAAAACTATCGCTTTTTCTTTGAGAATTGGTCCGGATATTGGATTTCCTTTCCTTCTTTCTTGACAAAACCACATCCACAATGCGTTATCAAGCAGTTCAAGTTCAGGCTTTTTTAATGTTTTGCGATTCTTCAGAGTGTTTTCACCATCAATCGAAGCTGTATAGGATTCAATGTCTTTCCGATTCTTCCTCCAATCCTTAATTGTCGTAGCACCTACATTCAGTTCCTTTGCAATTTTTTGGAGTGATTCTCCTTCGTCCAGTCTTTGTAGCCCTGCTAAATTTTAAAGGGTTACGTGTGTACGTTTGAATCCAGACATGTTGAAAAACAGACAACTGTACACGCAATGAATCTACAGTAATAACTACTGTAGAGTAATTACTGTACAATAATAATTACTGTAGAGAACGCGTAATAAAGCAAACGACGACGATTTTTAATCCCCACAAAGGATAAAACTGCACAATAACGTACAGTATAACAATATGCACAGCGATAGACACCGCAACAATGGTCCGACAGGCGTCCAGTCAGTGACAAGTCGGCACAGGCTCGCGAGCCTCAGCATGGTCGGACTAACCGGAGTGACGGACCATCCAAGGTCGGATTAGAGGGGTTCTACTGTATATTTGTTTGAGAGAGATATATAACCGGCAAGTTTCATTTGATGTGTGTTCTTAGGCTTTCCCGGCGAATTAACTGTTTGTACTGTTCTCGGGTCTTTAGCCGGGTGCAGTCGTTTTCAAACCACGATATTTCGACAGCGTTCCTTGCCGTCACCTTCAGCTCATACCTGCAGACTGAGTCTGCTGAATTCCCTCCCCTTTATACTCTGATCCCTCCCCACCACTTCCCCCGCGTCCTGCCGCACATAGAACAGAAAAACTTCAAGAGTTTCTCCAACATCTGAATTCTCGGCATCCTAACATCAAATTCACCATGGAGGTGGAAGAGAGTGGTGAACTCCTGTTTCTGGACGTCGTAGTCAAGCGCAAAGCGGATGGAACCTTGGGACACAGTGTCGTCGTCATCGGCTGATGCTCGTATCCGAGTTGTCATTTCTCTCCTGAGACTTCCTTTGTCACGGTTGAGGCGTGGAAGTGTCGCTGATGGCTTAGCAATCCAATCCTAGCGTGGAACAGGCGGCCGCAGACATTACAGCTGATGGAAGGTGGAGGACGTGGCTGAGCCTGGAGGAGTTTATGTCTCCGGCGTTTTTCATTCTCCATTCTTCGACGTTCCAGCGCAAAGTTTTGAAGAGCATTTGAGGTAACTGAGCGCCAGCGACTTCGATCTCCTGCTATTGTGAACCAGTTACTCGGATCGATGTTCAAGTTTTTCAGATTTTTTTTGTACTGATCCTTATAACGCTTGAGAGGGGCACCTCGTGGCCTTTTACCTGTGCTCACTTCGCTGTACAGTATTTGGCGTGGAAGTCTGTCATTTTTCATCCGCTGGATATGTCCGACCCATCTGAGTTGATGCCCAATGATAAGAGCTTCCATGCTATACATTGTTGCTTTCTCAAGAACAGCCTTGTTGGATATGAAGTCATCCCATTTCAGGTTCATGATATATCTTAGCTTCTGTTGGTTGAAGCGTTCTAGTTTCTTCAGATCACAGCAATATAACGTCCAGGTTTCGCAACCATACAGCAAGGTGGAAATGACTACTTCTTTGTACACCATCAGTTTGGTGTACAGTGTTAGGTCTTTATTCAGGAAGACACGCTTTGTAAGACATCCAAATGCTAGATGGGCAGCACGTAATCTATTCTCCACATCTTTTCCAGATGAGCAGTTAGATGACAGTATGCTTCCTAAGCAGAGGAAATGGTCCACTTGTTCCAAGGGTGTATCATAAATGGATATGCTGAAATAAGGAACGGAGGAGCCAGGAGTTGGCTGCACCATCACCTTTGTCTTTGGAATATTGATGGAGAGACCAAATCGTTCGTACGCCCTGCTGAAGGAATCAACTGACAGCTGCAATTCTGCAGGTGAATGAGCTGGAGAAGCTTTGTCATCAGCATACTGCAGCTCTGTCACACGAGTGGTGCTGGTGAACCTTTTTCTGGACTGGTTGAATAATCCTCCATCGAACCTGTACTTTAGTTCTATTCCTGCGTTGTTTACGGATGTCTCGTAAAGCATAGCTGCCAGATACAATGCAAATAATGTTGGAGCAAGAACGCATCCTTGTTTAAGCCCACTTGTTATTGGGAATTCACCAGTTGCTTCATTCTGGCAGAGGACCTGTCCAGTCATATCATCGTGGAGAGCTTCAATCAAGTCAACAAAATGTTCAGGGCAGCCGAAGCGTTTTAAGACCATCCACATGGCTTCTCTGGGATCTGTATCAAAGGCCTTTTCTAGATCGTAGAAAAGTAGTAAAGGCTTTTGCTGTTCTCTGCACTTCTCCTGTAGTTGTCGTGCACAGAAAATCGTAGGGACACAGTGTATACAGGAAAGAAACCCACACTGATCTGTATCTCCACGCTACCAGCTGTCATCATCTTTCACAGCGTGAGTGTGTACTGCGAACACTGGTACACAGGGCCCGCGCAATATCGGATGAGGAAAGCCTACAAGGAGAACTTAACCACCTTGAGGACATTTTCAAGAAGAACGGATATAAAGAGAGTCAAATTCGACGTGATTTCATGCAGAATGCACAAGCCCAGCAGAGAGAAAGAGAAAAGGACGAGAAGACAATGGCGTACCTGCCTTACGCCGGCAAAGTATCCAACAAAATCGGCGGAATTATGGCTCGGCGTAACATCAAATGTGTCTTGCGCCCACCTCCGAAAACGCGTGCCCTGCTAGGTACAGTAAAAGATGACCTGGGGTTCCGCAAACCGGGTGTTTACCGTATTCCGTGTAAATACGGTAAGGCATACATTGGGCAAACTGTACGGATAATCGAAGAAAGATGCCAGGAACACAGAAGGCACACTGAACTGATGCAGCCTACAAAATCTGCGGTTGCGGAGCATTACATGGATACTGGAGATACTATGGAGCACGCGAAAACGGAAGTTTTACGGCAGGTCTTTTTGGGACTGCGTTCTGAATAAGGTGACTGAAATACGTGTAGCTGATGGGCTGATCAACAGAGACGCCGGGCTCAATCTCAGCAAAGCCTGGGACCGAGCACTCAGCTAACTAAAGGCACAGCGCCGACCCAAAGCGACTTCCGAGCCCGACGAAGGCCACAGGACATATGATGATCCACAGTTCGCAGCCAGCAGCCAGCAGCCCGCCCCTCCCCCGCCACTCCACGCTGCGCCACGTGCGGCAGGACGCGGGGCATGGGGTGGAGAGCGATCAGAGTATAAAGGGGAGGAGATTCAGCGGACACGCTCAGACGCACCCACGCACGCACTCCGCTGCTCGACTCGCTGCGGCTCACGTCGTTACCGTCGCTCGCGCACACCAACGCCACTAGCCAGCGCCATACCGAGAAGTAGGAATGGAGGAAGAGGCAAGATTGCTGCTGCTGTTGAGCTACTGCTAAACGCAGTCGGGAGCAACGGTTGCGGCAATAAGAAGAAGAAGCGGAAGCCTGTAGAACAATCACAGTGCTATAAGTGTCAAAAGCTGGGACACATAGCCAGGGAATGCGACGGCGTGGTTGCGTGTGTTAAGTGCGGGAAACCGCACGACACACGCAACTGCACCAAACCAAGGGGTACTGCAGCGGTGTGCGTAAATTGCGGTGGCCCGCACGCTACAAACGCGCGCAGCTGCAGCTATCTGAAGACTTGGAAGCAGTGGAAGTTGGCCTCTACACACGATGGGGTGGCCCAACAAGAAGAAAAGGTGGACACCTCGCCCTCCTACCTTAGTAGGGGAAGCGGGCTTGCGCCACAATGACGACGTGGACGCCTTCCTCCAAGCACTGCGGGAAGCCAACGAGGACGCAATCACCGCGCTCAAATCCGCCATGGCGGAGGAGAGAGCGGCCCTGAGAGCAGAACTAGAAGAAACGCGTCGGGAGGTGACTCAACTGAGGGTCGCCCTGTACCTCGCGTCTCGCACGACGCCGGACGTGGTACCGGCCCCCACCAGTATGGGGGTAGACGCGGCAACACAAACGACCGCCTCCCTGGCCGACGCGGCAACGCAGGTTGCTAGGGAGGTGGTCGTGCAGTCGGGGAAAACCGCCGACAACAAGGAGGCGGCCCCCTCGGAAGCAGTCGTCACTCCTGTCTCTGCGGAAACGCAGACGACACAGGAAGTGCCGGTGGAAACCGAGGGAGAAGAAGAAGACGAGCAGTTCGAGTGCTTCCCCCTCCCCAAGAAGGTGTGAGGGAGGTGCTCACCAAGATCGCAGATTCCCTGCGCGACGGTAGCTACCCCATCATCATCATCCTTGCCCTTTCACGGTAGACAACATCCCTCCCCTACCTCATAAACCTTATCCATTCCACTGGGGGTGCGAACCCTTGAACCAGAAGCTGCACGGGAGGGAACTCGTCAGGCGTGGAGATCTGGAGCTCATAAACAAGCACCCGATCTTCACCGACGAGGACTGGCGGTACATGACTGACCAAGCAGTCCTGTACATCCAGCAACAGACGCCGCCAGTGGACTTCTCCCGCCTGAAGAAGGTCAGCCAGGAAGCAGCAAGAAAAAGAAGAACAAGAAACCGCCGGAATCACCCGGCAGATAAATTCCTTATTCCACAGAAACCAGCGGCCAGACCGAAACGCGAAGAAAAATATTCCCACCAGAGAGGATTCCAGGAGGAACAGATCAACCAGCCTAAACTCCTACACCTCGGGCAAAGGAAGGCCCGTCAATATAGTGTGTGAGTGAGTGAGTGGAGACGCTCAGTGTGCAGGTATCACCTGAAGATAACGGCAAGGAACGCTGTCGAAATATCGTGGTTTGAAAACGACTGCACCCGGATGGAGACCCGAGAACAGCACAAAAAGTTTCATTTGATTCTAACTTTACAAAAAAGAGAAAAATAAAAGAAATTCTAAGATAGTAGAAGACCATGAAACTTTACGGACTGAAAGTAGAATCCAGCTCGAAATCAAGACATACCTGATGACGTTCATGAGCAGGGTGACAAGATTATATACAAAGGATGAAGGCCCCTGCCCCAGATATTTATAAAACAGTGGTAACATTTTAAAGAAGAGGATAGATTCTAAGTTTATTACAGTACTACTGTTAATGAAGCAGTGACGATACTATGGTTCGTTTCTAAAACTGAATAATATGGAAAAGGGAAAAGGCAACTTCACGTTCCAATGTCAAAACTATACAAACCCACACACATAGTACTATCAGTTTACGATTGCTCTCTGTCTCTCTCTCTCTCTCTCTCTCTCTCTTTCTCTTCACACACACACACACACACACACACACACGCACACACACACACACACACACACACACACACACACACACGAAGTGGGTGCCAAGTAAGTAGATATTTCAGATTGGGTTTCAAGTTAATTTTACTATCTATTACATTCTTTATAGTCCTGGGAAAATAATCAAAGAATGTTATCGCCGAATACCACTTCTTCCAATGCTAAAGTTGGCTGCGTTATAGTGGAAACCATTTATCCTTCTAGTATTATATTTCTTAATGTTACAATCGTAGATCTATACTGACCGTTGAAAACGAACTTCATACGGGTGTAAGTCTTCTCTAATGCCTTAGAAAACGCACAGGTTGTGTAACATTAGTAACGAAGCTATGATTTCGGAGGAAATGAAAAAGATGCGTGTATGAACCTGTTAGCTAGAGAGATTTCTGATGGAGGTAATACGCCACATTTTACTTAAATAAATATGAAGGCACATACCTAGTTTAATTAAGTGAATCTCCACAAGGGCGAATCCATGCTGCAATCTGAACTTTGCTCTCCAACCCCCCTCACCCTTTCCCTAAATATTAGTCCTGAATAAACGGTACCAGAACTTGCTTTTTTTTTCTCTGTAGCAGGATGTAGTTGCTCCCTCACCCGTTAAAACAGTATGACCTTCGGTCTGCCCCTTTTACATGATTCGTGGAGTTGGTTCTACAACTACATTTACATTTACATCAATATACACTACTGGCCATTAAAATTGCTACACCACGAAGATGACGAGCTACAGACGCGAAATTTAACCGACTGGAAGAAGATGCTCTGCTATGCAAATGACTAGCTTTTCAGAGCATTAACACAAGGTTGGCGCCGGTGGCAACAACTACATCGTGCTGACATGAGGAAAGTTTCCAACCGATTTCTCATACACAAACAGCAGTTGACCCGCATTGCCTGGTGAAACATCGTTGTGATGCCTCTTGTAAGGAGGAGAAATGCGTACCATCACGTTTCCGACTTTGATAAATGCCGGATTGTAGCCTATCACGATTGCGGTTTATCGTATCACGACATTGCTGCTCGCGTTGGTCGAGATCCAATGACAGCAGAATATGGAATCGATGGGTTCAGGAGGGTAATATGGAACGCCGAGCTGGGTCCCAACGGCCTCGTATCACTAGCAGTCGAGATGACAGGCATCTATCCACATGGCTGTAATTGATCGTGCAGCCACATCTCGATCCCTGAGTCAACAGATGGGGACTTTAACAAGACAACAACAGTCTGCACGATCGGTTCGACGACGTTTGCAACAGCATGGACTATCAGCTCGGAGACCATGGCTGCGGTTACCCTTAACGCTGCATCACAGACAGGAGCGCCTGCTATCGTGCACTCAACGACGAACCTGGGTGCACGAATGGCAAAACGTCATTTTTTCGGATGAATCGAGGTTCTGTTTAGAGCATCACGAGGGTCGCATCCGTGTTTGGCGACATCGTGGTGAACGCACATTGGAAGCGTGTATTTGTCGTCGCCATACTGGCGTGTCACGCGGTGGAATGGTATAGGGTGCCATTGGTTACACGTCTCTGTCACCTCTTGTTCGCACTGACGGCACTTTAAACAGTGGACGTTACATTTCAGATGTGTTACGACCCGTGGCTCTACCCTTCATTCTATCCCTTCGAACCCCTACGTTTCATCAGGATAATGCACGACCGCATTTTGCGTGTCCTGTACGGGCCTTTCTGGATACAGAAAATGTTCGACTGCTGCCCTGGCCAGCACATTCTCCAGATCTCTCACCAACTGAAAACGTCTGGTCAATGGTGGCCGAGCAACTGGCTCGTCACAATACGCCAGTCACTACTCTTGATGAACTGTGGTATCGTGTTGAAGCTGCATGGGCAGCTGTACCTGTACACGCCATCCAAGCTCTGTTTGACTCAATACCCAGGCGTATCAAGGGCATTATTACGGCCAGAGATGGGTACTGAGTTCTCAGGATTTGTGCACCCAAATTGTGTGAATATGTAATCACATGTCAGTTCTAGTACAATATATTTTTCCAATGAATACCCGTTTATCATCTGCATTTCTTCTTGGTGTAGCAATTTTAATGGCCAGTAGTGCAAGTACTCCGTACGGCACTGTACGGTGGGTTTCGGCCGGTACCCTCCCTGTACCACTACTAGTCATTTCCTTTCCTGTTCCACTCGCAAATAGAGCGAGGGAAAAGCGACTATCCACATGCCCATGTACGAGCCCTAATTTGTCGCATGTTGGTGGTCCCTACGCGCAATGTATGTCAGCGGCAGTAGAAACGTTTGGCAGTCAGCTTCAAATGACAGTTCTCTAAATTTGCCTCCAGGGGTTCCCATTTGAGTTCCCGAAGCATCTCCGTAACACTTACACGTTGTTGGAACCTACCGGTAACAAATCTAGCAGCCCACCTATGAATTGCTTCAATGCCTTCCTTCAACCCGACCAGGTACGTGTCCCATACACTCTACAAGTACTCAACAATGGGTCGCACTAGCGTCCTATATGCGATCTCCACTACAGGTGAATCACTCTTTCCTACGATTCTGCTAATAAACAGAAGTCGACCATTCACCTTCCCTACCACAGTTGTCACACGCTAGTTCCATTTCGTATCGCACTGTATGTTTACGCCCCGATATTTAAACGACTACACTAGGAATACTGTATCCGAACATTACTGGTTGTTCTTCCTACTCATCCGCATTAACTTACGTTTTTCCACATTTAGATCACGTTCTTATTTATCTCACCAACTGGAAATCTTTTCTAAGTTGTCTTGTATCTTCCTATACTCACTCAATTTCGACACCTTACTTCACAGCACGGCATCATCATCAAACAACCGCAGATTGCCGCTCATTCCGTGCGCCAAATCATTTAGATATATAGAGAACAACAGCAATGCTATCACTCTTCCCAGTGGCACTCCTAATGATACCCTTTCTCTGATGAACAATCGCCGTCGAGGACAGTATACTGGGTACTATTACGGAAGAAGTCTTTGAGCCACCCACATATCTGCAAACTTATTCCGTACGCTCCTATCTTCGTTAACAGCCTGTAATCTGGCACCGTGTGAAATGCTTTCCGGAAATCTATAAATATGGAATCCACCTGGTGCACTTTATCCATTGTTCGCAGTACATCAGGTGAGAAAAAGGCAAGGTGAGCTTCGCACGAGCGATGCTTTTTAAAACCATGCTTATTCGTGGACAGAAGCTTCTCAGTTCGTGGTCATAATACTATGATAGCATCAGTAACTTGGGGCGTTACAACCAATATTAATAAAAATAGGAAAATATTTTTTTGCAGTGCGAGTGACGGGATGCATATTGTAGGGTATATGAGTAGTGCACATCAAATATTCAGCTTTGACACCGGAGTAAAAGACGTTACTAATGCAATAGTCTCGCAAATGAAGCGACGTAGTTTCGTGACATTCTTACAGCATGATCTACGATACACCGCACGAAATCTGCCGAGCGAACTATTTGTACAGGAGTTGTATTTAGAAAAGAGTTATTTGGCACTTCGTTAGGCAGCAGCTACCACAAACAGTTCCCTCTCCTTTACTGTTCGGCGTCAGCTCTGTTGGTTTTTGCAGCTTGCCTGCGTATGACAACAAATGGACAGGTATGATTGATATATATTGATTATGGAACATCGCATTTGTTCGGCACCACACCCTGTACGAATATCCGTAAAAGTTCACACTCCTGCTGCAAAGTTAAATGAGTAATGCGTAATTTTCCAAGTCACAATAAATTCAACAATATTCTAGATATGACACTGAAGTGTAACTTGTTACCGGTAAATCTCTTAGCGTTGCTTACTGCGTTACATATTACTATCGACGAAAGCCCAGCCGGTATGTAAACTTTAAAATAACAGGTCGTTCACTACCATTCCAGTTACCGAATCCGATGATCACGCGACTGAAGTTGGAGATTAGTGTGGAATTGTTTTGAATGTCTTGTCTAAAAGTTACTTCGAGATAATAGAGTACCGACAAGTGAGGACTACCTAGTAACTAAGAGACCCAAACTTTTAGAAGAAGGAAGGACGAAAGGAAAGAGGATTGGGTTTAAAGTCCCGTCGACATCGAGATCATTAGGGACGGACACAAGCTCGAATTGTGTCAAAGATGGGGAAGGAACTTGGCTGTGCCCTTTCAAAGGAACTATCCAGGAATTTGCCTGGGGCGAATTAGGGAAATCATGGAAAACTTAAATCTGGATAGCAAGACGCGGGTTTCAATTGTAGTGCTCCCGAATGCGAGTCCAGTATACTGACCACTGCGCCACCTCGCTCGGTCCAAACTTTTAGAATCAGTTTAGCTAGAGGAGTGGCCATTAGGCTAAGATAGCATCAGTGACTAGAAACGTCGCAAGCAATGCTAAGAAAGATAGGAAAATATTTTTTCGTAGCAAGATTGACAGGATGCATGTTGCAAGTATATGAGTGCATGACATCAAATTTTCAATTCTGACAACGAAGATGTCGGGCACTAATCGGTAATACTCGAAACCATTGCACAAAATGTCTTACAAGGAGACGTCCTCAACAGTGAGATCGATTTTTTGAAATCATGAAGGTTAAGATCACAGGTATTACACCCTGCACCCACAGGGACAGTGCATCTTTTATTTTTAAATTTTTATCGAAATGACTTTGATCATTATTTTTGTTCAATTAATTGGTTTAAATGTAATTTTTATTTCTACTCTTTTCTCACATTATTTTAACCACGTTAGGAATTTTTTTTTTATTTGTTCCATTTTTTATTTATTTCTTTCTTTTAACAATCCGAATTTATGTGAATATGAATTTTTATTAGATTTATCTGTCATGATATTGAGTTATTTGAAAATTCCGCGACATCGATTAAAAAACAAAAGACGAAATAATCTGCTTATGTTAACTGTACAGTGCTGTGAAAAATATATTTTCCGTTGCCATTTTTTTACACGGTAAACGTCATAGAAACATTTAAAGCATAACCTAAATACCTATTACACTGTGGACAAAATAACGCAGATGAAGATTTAAATGAAAGAAGAGCTTATAAGCGTAACGAAATTCAAACAAAATGAGAAACAGATATAAAGAACGCAATAATGTGGAAGAAAAAAATAGGGTGATAAAAAAAAGAAATTAAGCCGAAATTAATACATAAAATTAATTAAAAATACATAAGCAAAGACTTCAAGTGGGAAAATAATAACAGGAAGAAAAGTGAGATCAAATGAAGGAGTTTATATGATTAAAATGAGGCGACAAAGGAATGGAAATAAAAAATTACATTTGAATCAATTAATTGAACAAAAATAGTACTGAATGTCAATTCGGTAAAAATTTAAAAATAAATTAAAAAAATACCTGTACAAACTGTTCGTCAGAGAGCTGACTTTGTGAACCACTTAATGATAATGAACCATTTGATGTTCGCTGCATCTGGGTCACAGATGAAGCACACTTACTCCTAAACGGAGTCGTGGTAAGCAAAACGGGAGTTTGGGGGGTTGCGAAAATCCCCATTTATGTGAAGTGAAAGCACTGTATTGCCTCAAAGTTAGTGTTCGAGCTGCGGTATGCAGCAGAGTCATTATTGGCCTTTTCCATGCGACAATCGATCACTATTGAACTTTACGTTGCAATTTTGGAAACAATCCTCGCCACGCAGCTACCATTGGAGGATGGATCAGGCACCGAGGGGTCCATGCAAGATGGGGCCAGACCACATCGCGCCGAAGAGCTGTTTCTTGATGAATACTTCTGGAACAGAGTAATTTTGTTGGATTATTGCAAATTTACTGGAGCCGTGATAGACGGCTCCATATTCGCGGCCGATCTTGTGACTACTTTTTGTGAGGCAGAATGAAAGACACTGTCTACCGGAACCATCCGGGAGCATGCTGGTCGAACTTCAGTCGGTTGTCTGTGTGGCATCTGAATTTCCGTTGAGACACTACAGGATGTCACTGAAAATTTCATTGTTCGTTTGCTCCAACTCCATACTACGAGTGGTGGACATTTCGAATAGACTGAGATATGACTGCAATTACTGCTTGCAGAGGACGAGTTTAATTATGCGCGCTGATTCTGTGCGAGCTGCACAGCGTATAGAGCCCTCTGTTGACAGCTTCTCGAACTATTAAGAAACATCTGTATAACCTGTGTATGGAATTCTTATAGCTTTGATAAACCGAGTGAGGTGGCGCAGTGGTAACACACTGGACTCGCATGCGGAAGGACGACGGTTCAATCCCGCGTCCGGCCATCCTGATTTAGGTTTTCCGTGATTTCCCTAAATCACTCCAGGCAAATGCCGGGATGGTTCCTCTGAAAGGGCACGGCCGACTTCCTTCCCCATCCTTCCCTAATCCGATGAGACCGATGACCACGCTGTCTGGTCTCCTTCCCCAAACCAACCAACCAACAACAACAACCTTTCATAAATGGCTCTGAGCACTATGGGACTCAACTGCTGAGGCCATTAGCCCCCTAGAACTTAGAACTAGTTAAACCTAACTAACCTAAGGACATCAGAAACATCCACGCCCGAGGCAGGATTCGAAACTGCGACCGTAGCAGTCTTGCGGTTCCAGACTGCAGCGCCTTTAACCGCACGGCCACTTCGGCCGGCTATATCACGTTTTAGAAGTGTATAATTTTGATATGTTGTTTCGCTATGTTTTCGTTCATAAGGTACGGGTTTCTCATTTATCAACCATGCATAATTACAACAGCTGGAAAGCTAATTTGATGAGTAAGCAACAATTCACTTTTAAGATGTGGTTTTATCATTTGACATTGGATGTTTTTATTTTAAAGACTATCTGTGTTTTCAAGGTATGAAGATAGAGCAAATATTACCTTTTCTTGCACTCACCTACCGATCTTAGTTTTCGAGATAATAAATTTTGAATTCAGGCGCACTCCCTCGCTGAACACCCTGTGCTTATACCTAGATCAGACATTTAATAATGTCCACTAAAATAGGTTTTCAGTGTGATCCATGAATATATTAACCACTGTGCCAGTTAAAGAGCATCCCACCTCTAATATTTCATTTTGTTTGCAGATTTTCTTATGGAATGAGATACATTTATGTGATGAGGCTAGAGTCCGGAGATCTACTATTTCAGTTTGTCCTACTTTTCCATTTCTAAAAATTTTTTTTTATAAGTGGGTGGGTGTAGCATACAAGGGCTGTTATATTAGCGCCAGGGCACGACCATGAAGCACCAAAATAGGAAAGAACCGCAGTGATGTAGAGGTGTTCTTTTTCATCTGCAGCCGTTTGTGCTTCACATTTGAAAGCTGTCAAAAAAAAATGTTCAAATGTGTGTGAAATCTTATGGGACTTAACTGCTACGGTCATCACTCCCTAAGCTTACACACTACTTAACCTAAATTATCGTAAGGACGAACACACACACACCCATGCCCGAGGGAGGACTCGAACCTCCGCTGGGACCAGCCGCACAGTCTATGACTGCAGCGCCTTAGGCCGCTCGGCTAATCGCGAGCGGCAAAACTGTCAAAGTGCTACCAAGTGGCAGGGGTATTCTTACGTTGTCTCAACTGTCTCAGTACCACAGAATAAATGTATTAAAACTTCATGCTTGATGAGGCTATTTTTTACTCATCTCACTGTTTATGACGTCAATATCTCTTGAACTACGATAGTTAGGGGGTTGTTACCCCCATAAAGATTGTTGCCTGACAGTAAGCGGTATGTGTACCTAGTTTGGTTGAAATCTTTCAAATAGTTTATAAGGAAATGTGGAACACACGTGCGCGCACACACACACACACACACACACACACACACACACACACACACACACACACACACACATTTGTATAACATGTGTGGATATATTTGCTCTATCTTCATGCCTTGAAAACACAGATGGTCTTTAAAATAAAAACATCCAATGTCAAATAATAAAACCACATTTTAAAAGAGAATTGTTGCTTACTCATCAAATTAGCTTTCCAGCTGTTGTAATTATGCATGGTTGATAAATGAGAAACCCGTACCTTATAAACGAAAACATAGCGAAACAACATATCAAAATTATACACTTCTAAAACGTGATATAGCCGGCCGAAGTGGCCGTGCGGTTAAAGGCGCTGCAGTCTGGAACCGCAAGACCGCTACGATCGCAGGTTCGAATTCTGCCTCGGGCATGGATGTTTGTGATGTCCTTAGGTTAGTTAGGTTTAACTAGTTCTAAGTTCTAGGGGGCTAATGACCTCAGCAGTTGAGTCCCATATTGCTCAGAGCCATTTAAAACGTGATATAAAGAAAAAGCAGTCAGTTTATTAAACTAAAATAGCTTGGAAGACCGCTCCATCTTGCAGAAGAATGGAAGACCGCCACATCTTGCAGAAGAACCAGCAACGGATCATCAGCCAGCCTAGCAGACGCGAGGTGAGGTGGTCCCAGTCAAATATAAATCACATACAAAAAAATATTTTTATCTGCTTGTTATTTGACATTATCTGTTATCTGGTATTTTATTAAAATGTCAAAGATGATGTGTGCTTGTTAAGTGGTGCTTGCAATGTCAAAGATAATGTTCGCTTGTTAAGTGGCACTTGTTTCTAGTATTTGCATTCTGAAGCTCCATGAAACTAGTCTACTGAGGCCCGATGTCCTGTTGCTAATTTCGTCGTAAGTTACAACTCCAAAAGAAATTAGACTTCTCGTAATAGAACATTCGAAAGTTGTCTAAGCACTGACTCTACTCTACACTGGAACCTGGTAAGCGTTATCCGCTCAAGCAAAGCCTCAAAAAGGAGGAAAACACTTATACGGTCAATAAAACTTCTTCCAGAAAAGTTATGACCGTGAGCAGACTCGAAAATTTGCTACCAAACTATCTGTCCGGATGTCTATTCCAATGTACTACACATCGGGATTTATATACATTTGAAATAAAATCGCAGTTACGTTTTCAAATCAAACAATTACGCATTTTCTATACCGTTCTTATACAGCAGGAGCGAGCATTCATATTTAACTTATTTCGACCGTATCAATTCATCAACTTCTAGAATTCGAAAATTCGTAAGATGACCGACTTTCAATAATACATGCAATTAGCTTCGTATGAAATTTCCCGTCGAGCAATTAACACCCTTACGTAGCATTTTTTGGTTAAGGTTTGCGCGATTCTCGCGTCATCATGTGCTCACACACTGTCATAACTTTCACACTGTGCCTCAGCCATTTCGTTCATTGTATTGTAAACCTAAGTACCTTACAGGTGGAACAAATATTAAGATGCGATGTTATACCACACAACTGTAGGAGACCACGCTACAGACAGATCTCATGCCACAGACACACGTAATTATAACAACAGCTTCTGTTTTTGCTATCGCAATATCTTGTTAAAGCACAGTTTAATTTTGACGTTCTTGCAGCTGTTATACAAGTATTATTGTGTACCAGATTCAGTGAATACTTGTTAGTTTAATGAACTCTACATGGGCTAACTGACATTAATTTGATAAGTAAGGAACTATACTCATTTAAATTGTGTTTTATGATTTGACTTTGAAGGTCACGATGTAACAACTTTGTCTTTTTACGAGGATTAAGAGAGATAAAAAAATAATGAAATAAAATTTGAAGGCGATGTCCTCCACAGTAGTGTCACCTTGTGAACAGAACTTACATCTTTGTACAGATTTTTGAACCAACTGTTAGTTGACAACCAAATTAGGCACTGATTTCAGTACTGACACTGAACCTCCTTCTGCAAGTTCAAAGCTTTTTAGTGAGAGTACTTTTAAAAATATGTTTAACTTTTTCAATTTTGTAATTTTTAATCTTTTGTAGTTTGTTATTGTATACAAAATGCCAGTCGTTCTTTAGGTTCCTCTAATCTTAATCGCAGAAATATCACGATGACAGTAGCCAAAGGGGCGTAGCGAATAAAGAAAAAAATTAATAGCAGTCTATACGGTTTTATTCACAAAAAAAGAAGACTACTAGGTCCGTGCCTGGGGTAGCAGTGGAGAGTTTCACAAGGAATGGTTTGTGGTCTCCCATCACACGTCCCGCCAGCCAGGTGTGATGATATGAACAGCATATCGTATGGTTCCCTCTCGCCGTCAGTGTTGCTAACGAACTCCGTGACAGCTGGACAGTACTCGTACGTGGTGGAGGTCCAGGATCCGGTTGCTCTGCTGTTCGTAAAGCCCACACCCCATGTCCTATTTCAACAGGACAATGCTCGTCTCCATACTGCTGCCGCGTTCCGAGCGTGCCTCGCACCTTTAGATACTCTTCCATGGCCAGCCGCAACGACCGATTTCTTCCCGGTACGGAAGTGCCATGGAGCGTGTGATCAGGACTCCACCAGCACTCACCAGTTTGCGGAAACTGCGCGCTCAGGTGCAAGCGGCATGCGGTAGGGTGTCACAGGAATACATCCAACACCTGTGCAACTCCGTGCTGTGACGTCTGGACCCTCGTATTCACGACCATTGGGGCCCGACGCAATGCTAACACATACACTCTGCAGCATTGTAGCGCAATAAATGTCGTCCTTTAGGCTGGGCAGTGTAATCACTTCGTGTGCGTGCTACCATTTGCCTGCATGCCAATAATGATCCAGATCCACCTTGTCCATTTGGGTGCAGCTGTATTTATGACGATCAGTTTGTTCCACTTAGGAGGAAAGAAATAAGTGTGCACAAAGGGGTTAATCCGAATCGTTGTGAATACTCGAAGAGGTCGACAAGAGCCAAAAAAGTGAAGAAGACCAGAGATAACACACAAAATGAGGAAGTTATAAGATCTCAAAAAAGCTGTGTCTAATAATATTTCTTACAATAGGAAAACAAACTATTTTAATTTTATATGTTTGAAGCGAAACTGTTACTTAATAGTACGGAAGTACTAGAGGAAGTTCTGGAAGAAATAAGACGTCGCAGTTATCAATCACACATGTAAGCCCACCCACATGTTGCCAACGTTGTTTCGACTCCACTGCAGAAGTTTCACTGAAAAAAGCATACACATCCTCCATACACTCCAGGTCTCTCCCCGTGCGATTTCCGTATTTTTGGAGTCCTGAAGAAAGGCATTCGTGATAGTCGATTTGCTACGGATAAAGATGTGCACGCGTGGGTACAATCATGGTCACTAGGCAACTGCAAACAGTTTTCCATACAGGCACTGACCCTCTTGTCTCACAGTAAATGTATTAAGAATTATCGCGATTACTTTTGAAATAATTAACAGTTTGCTTACTTTTCTTCCATCTGGTCATTTCTATTTGTGTTTATGTACGAGGAGACTTCAAAAGTAAGTTATAAAGTACAGGGTGATTCAAAAAGAATACCACAACTTTAAAAATTTGTATTTAATGCAAGAAACATAATATAACCTTCTGTTATACATCATTACAAAGAGTATTTAAAAAGGTTTTTTTTCACTCAAACACAAGTTCAGAGATGTTCAATATGGCCCCCTCCAGACACACGAGATTTATCAACCCGATACTCCAACTCGTTCCACACTCTCTGTAGCATATCAGGCGTAACAGTTTGGATAGCTGCTGTTATTTCTCGTTTCAAATCATCAATGGTGGCTGGGAGAGGTGGCCGAAACACCATATCCTTAACATACTCCCATAAGAAAAAAATCGCAGGGGGTAAGATCAGGGCTTCTTGGAGGCCAGTGATGAAGTGCTCTGTCACGGGCTGCCTGGCGGCCGATCCATCGCCTCGGGTAGTTGACGTTCAGGTAGTTACGGACAGATAAGTGCCAATGTGGTGGCGCTCCATCCTGCTGAAATATGAATTGTTGTGCTTCTTGTTCGAGCTGAGGGAACAGCCAATTCTCTAACATCTCCAGATACTGTAGTCCAGTTACAGTAGCACCTTCGAAGAAAAAGGGACCAAAAACTTTATTGGCTGAAATGGCGAACAATTGTACAACTAAATGAAACTTTCTAGCTCCCTTAATTCGCCGGCAGATAGTGCTAGCTCTGCCTTTTGTCGTTGCAGAGTTTTAAATTCCTAAAGTTGTGGTATTCTTTTTGAATCACCCTGTATTATGGCAGGCAGAGTAACTTTTACCGAATGGTACACTACGCTTCAAAGTGACAGAGATGAGAGACATTTTTTTAAATATAGTCACCAGGTCTGCGCAAATAATGGTCGGAACTTTCTATCAGTTCCTCGACGATAGATATCTGCTCAACCATTCTAGAACCACTGTGTGAATGTTCTGTCTCTCTCTCTCTCTCTCTCTCTCTCTCTCTCTCTCTCTCTCCCCCCCCCCCTCTCCTTGTTATTTCAAGCCGTCTGTGGTCGATGCCGCTGGCCTTTCTTCCCACACCACCCACGTCTGTGTGGAATTGGTGGAATTGATGACACAGTATGACTGTGACTGGACGCAGCACTTTTTTTAGTCGATACAACACCAGAATTTAACGGTGAAAGAATTTCACAGTGAAACTCTGTAATTAACACATTGTGTCCACAAACATCGTACTGTCCCGCGTACTTTAACTTTGGTGTATATTTCCAGTGGCCACGCCAATTCATTCCCACTAGGTGATGCACCAGCTACGCACACAGCAGCAGAACTGCGTCTGCGGGAACCTGGAGCGTATTCTCTCTTCCAACCATGCAGCACTCTTGTCGCGCAATGGTGTTAGCGAGGGACGATGTGTATTACTTACTTTCTGTATTTCCTGCATATCTCTATAGACACAAAAAGTACGAAAAGGAAAGACTAGAAACAGATTTGATTGTACGGCTAAAGCGTCAACGTAGGCGCTCGCGACATATCACGAAAATCAAGTTTCCGAGCAGAACGAGAGGTAGAGGCGCCGGAGTACTGCAGTCGGCCGCGCACGTCCGCTGTCGTCAGCAGACGAGCGCGCAGGTCCGTGCGTGGGCGGCCCGCCGGCGGCCGACTACCTCGCCGTTAATTTCCTGTGTGTCGCCCCTCCTTACGCGCTCTTTTTAACAGATCTGGGTGAAATATGAACGCGCTCCTAGCGGCCAGCGCCGGTACTATTAAAACCGCCCGTAGAGGTCAGCAGCATTAATCATGGCGGGCGCGCTTTGCCCGCGGTCACATTACTCGCATATCCGCTGCCAGCCTTTTTGTACCCCGCCTGCAGCCGTATTCCATTTTTTCTTATTACCGAGGGGCGGCTTTCCCGTCCGGCTTCCGAAGCTTTTCTAAGAAATGTCGTTTAAAAGATCGCTGTTGACCTGTGACGCATACGTATAGAGTCCGCAGTATGAAATTTCGATCCGAAGAGAGGGGTAGAGAGAGAGAGAGAGAGAGAGAGAGAGAGAGAGAGAGACATTCCAATAAAACGGTGACAACATATTGTAATTGAACTTCAATACTGACATGTCCTGATTCAAATATATCTGATATTATAATATTAGACCGTCCAAACAGTAGAAACCCTACATTTCAACAGGATAATGCACCACCGCATGTTGCAGGTCCTGTACGGGCCTTCTGGACACAGAATATGTTCGACTGCTGCCCTGGTCAGCACATTCTCCTGATCTCTCACCAATTGAAAACGTCTGGTCAATGGTGTTCGAGAAACTGCGTCGTCACAATACGCCAGTCACTACTCTAGATGAACTGTGATATTGCTAGGTACACAATGTAATCAACAGTATCCAGATACCTGTCTGAAAATGACTTACAAGTTAGTGGCGCCCTCCATCGCTAATGCTGGAATTCAGTATGGTGTTGGCCCACCCGTAGCCTTGATGACAGCTTCCACTCTCGCGGGTGTATGTTCAAGTCAGGTGCTCGAAGGTTTCTTTGGGGAATGGCAGTCCATTCTTCACAGAGTGCTGCATTGAGGAGAAGTATCGATGTCGGTCGCTGAGGCCTGGCACGAAGTCGCGTTCCAAAACATACCAAAAGTGTTCTATAGGATTCAGGTCAGGACTCTGTGCAGGCCAGTGCATTGCAGGGATTTTATTGTCGTGGAACCAATCCGCCCCAGGCCGTGCATTATGATCGTCTTGAAAGATGCAATCGCCATCCCTAAATTACTCTTTAACATTGAGAAGCAAGAAGGTGCTTAAAACATCAATGTAGGCCTATGCTGTGATAGTGCCACGCAAAACAACAAAGGGTGCAAGACCCCACCATGAAAAACACTACCACACCATAACACCATCGCTTCCGAACTTTACTGTTGCACTAAACATGCTGGCAGATGAAGTTCACCGGGTATTCACCATATTCACACCCTGCCACCTGACCGCCACATCGTGTACAGTGATTCGTCACTCCACACAACGTTTTTCCACTGTTCAGTCATGCAAATTTTACGCTTCTTACACCAAGCGAAGCATCGTTTGGCCATTACCAGTGTGATGTGTGGCTTATGAGCAGCCGCTCGACCATGAAATCCAAGTTTTCTCACCTCTCACCTAACTGTCATAGTACTTGCAGTGGATCCTGATGCAGTCTGGAATTCCTGTGTGATGGTCTGGATAGACGTCTGCATATTACTCACTACAACCCTCTTCAAATGTCTGCGGTCTCTGTCGGTCAACAAACGAAGTTGGCCTGCACGCTTTTGTGCTGCTCGTGTCCCTTCACGTTTCCACTTCAATATCACATCGAAAACAGTGCAGCTAGGGATGTTTAGGAGTGTGTAAATCTCGCGTACAGATGTATGACACAAGTGACGCCCAATCACCTCACCACGTTCGAAGTCCATGAGTTCCACAGAGTGCCCCATTCTGCTCTTTCACGATGTATAATGACTACTGAGGACACTGATATTGAGTACCTGGCAGTAGGTAGCAGCACAATGCATCTACTATGAAAAAGATATGTTTTTGGGGTTGTCCGGATATTTTTGATCACATAGTGTATATAACTTCTTGGAAGACGCATTATATAGGGTGTTTATAAATAAAATCGGCGTTTTAACGCTTTGTAATATTTATTATATTAAACTTACAGTTATAAATGAGACGTCAAGTGAAAGAGCATCGCAGGTTCGAATCCTGCCTCGGGCATGGATGTGTGTGTTGTCCTTAGGTTAGTTAGGTTTAAGTAGTTCTAAGTTCTAGGGGCTGATGACCACAGAGTACCATAGTGCTCAGAGCCATTTGAACCAATGAAAGAGCAACTCAAACAGTTTCAGCAAGAACCTTATAAATGTTCAATGTGAGCACCATTTGTCACACGGCACACATCAAGTCTATAGCCGAGTTCCTCCCAAATGTTGACAGGTGTGTGTTCAGTGATTGTAGCAACAGATGCTTCAATCCAGTTTCTTAATTCAGGAGGGTATGCTGGTAGCGGAGGCACGTACACACGATCCTTGATGAAGCCCCAAAGGAAAAAATCGCATGGCGTTAGGTCGGGTGAACGTGGGGCCATGCAAAGCAAACCCTGTCATTGGGCCCCTTGTGGCGTATCCAGCGCTTGGGTACAGTGAAGTTCAACCAATCGCGTACTTCGCTATGCCAGAGAGATGGCGCACCATCTTGCTAGAAAATGAAGTTCTCCAGCTCATCTTCCAACTGAGGGGAGAGCCATTGCTCAAGTGTATCAAGGTAATAAGTGCCAGTTACAGTAGGTTCACCAAAAAAGAAACGCCCATAAACTTTCTACCGGGATATGGCACAGAAAACAATCACTTCAGGGGAATCTCGTTGCATTTGTACCACCTTGTGGGGATTTTCTGAGCCCAAGGTGCGCACGTTGTGAGTGTTCACATGTCCACTAAGGTGAAAGGTCGATTCATCACTGAAGACAACACGATCCACAAAATCTTTATCGTCATGAAACTACATTTCGCTTGCAAAGTTGGCAGGTAATCCATGGTCTGCCGGCTTTAGAGCCTCTAGTAACTGTAAACGGTAAGGACACAGTTGTACGCGTTTTCTTAAAACTTTCCAAACAGTCGACACGGGAACTTGTAATTCACGACTAGCCTTCCAGACTGATTTCTTTGGGCTATGAGTGGACGACTCTCTCACTCCCTCAACAGTCTCTTCACTAACTCTTGGTCATCCTGTGCTCTTCCCTTTACAAAGGCAGCCGGTACCTTCAGATTGATGACACCATCTACGAATGTTATTATCACTTGGAGAATCACAATCGAACTTCATCCGGAATGCACGTTGCGCAGTAAAACAGATTCAGTCTTTGCAAACTGCAAAACACCAAACGCTTTCTGTTCACTGGTCGCCATTTTCGCTACTACCGCTGTCTAGCGGATTGTGGCAGAAACATTGCGCGCTGCGCATGCTCACTGGTGCCAAACACAACTGTTTGAGTTGCTCTCTCATTTGACATATCATTTACAACTGCAAGTTTAATGTAATAAATATTATAAAGCGTGAAATCCTCGATATTCATTTATAAACACCCTGTATTGTTAACTATTTAAAGATTAAAAATATGATGTATAAATTGTGGTTTAGCTTTGTGCCGTTCTCTAGTCATTCCTTCGTGTGGCTGGTTTATCGGTTTCTCCCATACCCCCGCTACAGCCAATTTTCTCAAAACTCGGTATTACGCATTTTTATCTTTGTTTGCCACTGCAGCTGCTCCCCCTCAAAAGTTTGCTTCAATGTCAATAAATGATACATAAAATATTTGTATGTAAACACGAAATTAAAAGTAACTGATGTCTACAGGCAGACTGAAATTCCAATGAAAATTTGTACCAAGGTCGGTATTTGTACTTCGGTCTCCTGCTCACTAGGTAGATCCTCTTAGCACTATGTCACATGTCACCCTGGCACAGTGGCTTTGCACAACTCCACGCACTACCCTAGCACAACTCCCTCCTCAATGAAACCTCCCATTCAAACTTCAGACCCTCTTGGTATTCCCCCTGAACTCGAAAAGCATTGCAGAGGTTCTCGAACTGTATTGGCATAGCACCTCAGCCTGGAACGAAAAGGAGGATCCTGTCTGAAACTCAGGCATAGATGCTTTAATCAGATTAAATTGTATCGTTCCAGAGACCTTTTCAAATCTCAGGTGTTTATGACGTATATATACAAACTGAAGTGACGAATGAAAATTTGTACCAAGGCCAGGATTCGAATACACTTATTAGGCAGATGCCCTAATCACTGTGCCACTCCGGCTACCTTATCAGAGTAATGATGAAGGCAATCGGGAGACCCAGAAAATGTAAAGAAATGCCGTAAATCAGTGAGTATAAACTGGAAATCTTGAACAAAGATAAGAGGCATTTCAGGATAAAACTCATCAATTGTTTTGAAATATTGGATGATGAAACACCGTGGTAGACCCCAATTGGAGGGTAATTTCAGATGCAACTAAAGAAACAGCCCAAGAAATAATTCCAAAGTGAATTAAGGGAAAGTGGGGGTAGTTTCACGGAATATGAGAGGAACCAAGTAGAGAGAGTCATCGGTACAAAACAACACGCAGGAAGAAGAAAAATCAGTGTTCTAAGGAATACGACGGCGTAAAATAGAGTACAATAAGTAAAGCCGAGTGAAGATTTGTAAAAAAACATCATCGACGAAGCACAGGAAGACTTTAGTAGAAATAGGTGCAAAGATCTATATAGTAAGAAACCACCAAATCATAACGGATGCAGATGAAAGAGTGCTAACGGAAGATCGAAGGATTGGAAAAATATGGAAGGAATGCTTCGGAGGACTCTTAAATTGCAATGAACCAAGTCAATTACACAGTAACGGTGGAATATGAATAACCTCCACCAATCATCGAGGAGATACAGAAACAGGTTAGAAACCATAAGAACGGTAAAAGTCCATAAGCGGATGGAATTTCCGCTGAACTTATCAAGGCTGGAGACGAAGCCACCTGCTCCAAAATCTACAAGGTAACTGAGCAAGCCGGCCGGTGTGGCCGTGTGGTTCTAGGCGCTTCAGTCTGGAGCCGCGTAACCGCTACTGTCACAGGTTCGAATCCTGCCTCGGGCATGGATGTGTGTGATGTCCTTAGGTTAGTTAGGTTTAAGTAGTTCTAAGTTCTAGGGGACTGATGACCACAGAAGTTAAGTTCTATAGTGCTCGGAGCCATTTGAACAATTTTTAACAGACCAAATGTGGACAAAGCAGGCATTGCGAGAGGAATGGAAGGTAGCTGTGATATGCCCCATACATAAAACCGAAGATAAATCAGTATGTGACAACTGTAAGAGCAAAGTACTGCTAGACATTCGCTGCAAGATCTTGTACAGCTGTCCACCAGAAAGGGTCAAATTTCTGATAACAGAAAAAAGTGGAGAATATCAACGAGGTTTCTAAAATGGACGCTCAACCAAGGACGAGATATTTCTCTTGCAACAGTTCATGAGAAAATGTACGAAAACTACCAAGAATTGCATCTCCTCTTCGCTGACTGCAAGAAGGCTTACGATAGTATACATAGACCGTGTCCGATTAAAACCGTGACAGAATTTGGCATATCAAAGAAATTGGTTGGACTTGTAGATATTGGCTTTAAATGGGACGAAAGCCAAGACTGAAGGTTCAAATGGCTCTGAGCACTATGGGACTTAACTGCTGAGGTCATCAGTCCCCTAGAATTTAGACTACTTAAACCTAACTAACCTAAGGACATCACACACATCCATGCCCGAGGCAGGATTCGAACCTGCGACCGTAGCAGCCGCGTGGTTCCGGACTGCAGCGCCTTCAACCTCTCGGCCACCGCGACCGGCACAATGTTTTCATTCGGGAGAATAAGAACAAAAACAAAAATCGAGAAAAGTGATAACAATTCATACACAGAATCAGATTATGTTGTTACTCCAGTAGTGTCACACAGAAATATCAACTACAGAGCAGCGACTCAGAAATCCCATAACGTTTTGATATAACAGCAGAATTAGTAAAGAACGTAACCTGAACTATCCTCTATACCAACGTTACCGTTCAACATAATCGCCATAAATTTGTTCACATTTACCCCATCATTCAACTCAGGGATGAAAACCAGTTTGCTCCTTAACCCATGAAAAAAGTGCCTATCGACGCTGTAACTGACATCGGTATTGAAGAGCGTTGAGTTAAGGCGTTTGGTAACGGAAAAGCGGATACTGCAGATAAACAACGCAGCGGCCGGCCGACAATCGCCAATCGGAGACGTGCTGATGAGATGATTCGAGGAGTTGAAGTTCCCACTTATCAAGAAAAACTGAGTTTTTAAAATCATGGGTCAAGAAGCAAGACCCTGAACATTTCCAAACTCGTTTTCATGCTTGTATTCAACGATGCTGCAAATGCGTTCAAAGGCATGAGGCAATAAATTGCAAAAACACGTCGAAGTTGAAATATGAATTTTTGTTATTGATGATAGTATCGAGCCCTTAGCGTATTATCAAATCATATTACGGCTGCAATGAGCTTGTTCGTTTTGCTCGTAGTTATAAGCATGTACAGCAGTGGAGGACTGAATGTCATTCACTTAAAAATGAGGTTCACCTTTCAAGAACAGGAGTACCAAATTATGCAATAAATTGCAGTAAACCGTCGAAGTTGCAATATTAATTTTCTGTCCTCATGACTTGTTTCGAACCCTTAGCTCATTACGATATCATCCATTAAAATGTGCAATACTATTCATTACAGTAGGCATATGCTTGTTCGTTTTAGTTAGTCACATGTACAGTAGTGCAGGAGTGAACCTCATTGTTACGAGAATGAGATTCAATCCTCCACTGCTATACATGTGTTTAATTAAAACGAGCAAGCATACGGCTGCCGTAATGGATGGCTTAATGCAGGATTGAGTAACGAGGTAAGTGAGCCGTGGCGGGCCGGCGCCAGTAGTATCTCTGACACGAGTACGATCGATTTCCTAGAACAGAGGTTTGTCTTGGAGACTTGGGCTGGCTCGAGATATAAGCGAGTGCCGACCGCGAGTAAGAAAACAACGCTCTGAGAACGGAAGGCGGCGGTGCACGTGTCGGCGATTGGCTGGCGGGCAGAAGCGAAGACGGCGTGCCTGAGGCCGGGCTGCGGTTATCACGCGGTTGTACTGGAGGAGGCGGGAGTTGGCCAGGGCTATGGATTCTCCGGCAACCTCGTGAACTGTGGATGTTCCCGCTTCCTTGGAGGGACACGCGCTTAAGGTCTTGCGAAGTGATGGTCTGACATCTTCGCAAAATCGCCCCAGCATCAAGACAACCAGTTAAGTACTCTAATTACTAAAGGCGCTTAGTTAAATGTGATTATGCTCGCTCTTGGTATAGTAAGATGTTGCCGGACGCGTGATGTTATGGGTGCTCCATTTCATTTGATGCATCTTACTAAGCGTGTGCTCTGCTTCTGCATAATATTGATGTATTTGCAGAATGTTAGTTCATTAGCTATTGTAAGCAAGTGTTTAATGTGCTTACGATATTGGTTAATCCGTGTCAAGATATCCTCTGCGGGCAATCTGAGTTTTTATTTCTAAAGGTTACCGTGTTGAGCTTTACTGGCCAATATGTGAGTCATTGGCCGGCCGGTGTGGCCGTCCGGTTAAAGGTGCTTCAGTCTGGAACCGCGTGAACGCTACGGTCGCAGGTTCGAATCCTGCCTCGGCCATGGATGTGTGTGATGTCCTTAGGTTAGTTAGGTTTAATTAGTTCTAAGTTCTAGGCGACTGATGACCTCAGAAGTTAAGTCGCATAGTGCTCAGAGCCATTTTTTTGTGAGTCATTAAGTTCTAGTGAGTGTCGGTTCTCGTGACCCAGTTCATTTCCCACTCTTAGCGTTTGTCTATCAGGTACTGTTTCAGTTTAAGAAAGGACTTGCGAGTGAAATTAGTGTTGTTGAGCATTGATTTTATAGTGTTAATTTACTGGCAAATCTTGAATGTTAAAGTCAAGAGAAGTTTGTTTGCCTCCTGTTGTCGAGTGTGGTCTATGTTTCAGTGAGCTGAGGCAGCGAGCAACTGAAGCGCAGAGCTTCCGTTTAGATTACAAGTTCGGCTTACGGGAGGTGGACTTCGCCTGAGCTCGTGTGTTCCTCTTCGGTAGCGTTTGCTGGGTTCACATTTCGGTGACCTACTCGACGTGGGGTTGTAGGCGCATCCACGTCTTGCTTCGGAGTCAAGTGTTACTTCCCTCAGTCGGGTCCACCGTTCGTGGTTAAACTTCGGTCTTACAAGCTTGGGCCTTACTTCTGTTATTACACATTTATGATTGTACAAAGTTGTAATTTTCTATGCCCTAAAAGCCCATCTTACAAGCCAATGGGCATTTGAATAATTTCGTGGTTCGCTCTGCAAGGTTCTCTAGTCTAGTTATTTGCAAGATTGCCCAAGTTACGTTTTAATAAATATGTTATAAGTATTTGTGTTAAAACTGAGGCTGTGTGTCCACTATTATTTTATATATAATGTTGAAGTATTGGAATTGAAGGAGTCTTAAGTAAAGTGTCTTAACTAGAGTTGTTTCGTTAAAGTTAGGGTCAAATTCAGCCATAGTGGCTTCTGTCAATATTTATATGAGATCGTTGCTAATGGCTTATTAGTTTATTAATGATTATATGCAATAAGAGAGTTTCTTAAATATTTTGTCTGTGTGGCGTTTCTCACTGTTTATGGGAGATCGTTGGCTAATGATTTATTAACTCGCTTATGATGTTCTGTAATGAGTCTTTCGAAAATAATCTTGCCTGAGTGGCGTCTGTCAATTTTTATGTGAGATTGTTTTTGGTAGTTAATAAACACATTGGAACTGAAATGTTCATTTTACTGGGTCAGTCCTTCCACCCCCTATATATCTGAAGGTTAAACAAAGCAAGTGTTAAGTAAACACTGTTCCACTAAGGGCTCAAAACTAATCATCAATAAGAAAATTCATATTTCAGCTTCTAAGCGTTTATAGAGTTTATTGCGTAATTTGGTAAACCATACAATTGCTGACGTCATACCTTCCAAAACCTGGTTTAGTTGAACGGTAGTGTTGTGTAGGCGACAGTTTAGGATATGACTCGTTCTAGTGCGTTTATATATTTATTTTTTAATTTTTATGACACAGGAGGCATTGCTTTTTGATCCACCGTCGCACCAGGTAGTTGTTTAAAGTGCCTCTGTGGCAAGCGAAATTTTGCGAAATGCTGATACTCTTACATTTTGTGAAGCACATGAAACAAAACGCTACTATGCACCACAGCGTACTCGTTGTAAGTTGGAACATGCTGTACAGAAGCATTTACCGCGACTTAATGAACAAAAAATTTCATGGTGGAGTCAACAAACCGGGCATAACGAGATATTCGGAACTCGTTTACATTTGTCCAGATATTTTGTATCCACAGCAGATCCCCTGTCTAGAAATGATAACGGTACGTACACTACATACTGTTCTAACAACAAGAAAAGTTATACTAGTCGCGCAGATTATTGATACTATCCGATCATAGAGTACACACATAGCTATACAATAAAATGCAGAAACGGCCTCGGGTATTTTTAAACTGCTCCTCAACACTGAATATCATACAAAATAATATTTTCTTTATTTTTTCCTTTATTTTTATATCGCTGTTACGAGTACACAGTATGGTTTGAGAGTAAACCGGAGAAAGACGAAGGTAATGAGAAGTAGTAGAAAAGAGAACAGCGAGAAACTTAACATCAGGATTGATGGTCACGAAGTGAATGAAGTTAAGGAATTCTGCTACCTAGGCAGTAAAATAACCAATGATGGACGGAGCAAGGAGGACATCAAAAGCAGACTCGCTATGGCAAAAAAGGCATTTCTGGCCAAGAGAAGTCTACTAATATCAAATACCGGCCTTAATTTGAGGAAGAAATTTCTGAGGACGTACGTCTGGAGTACAGCATTGTATGGTAGTGAAACATGGACCGTGGGAAAACCGGAACAGAAGAGAATCGAAGCATTTGAGATGTGGTGCTATAGACGAATGTTGAAAATTAGGTGGACTGATAAGGTAAGGAATGAGGAGGTTTTACGCAGAATCGAAGAGGAAAGGAATATGTGGAAAACACTCATAAGGAGAAGGGACAGGATGGTAGGTCATCTGCTAAGACATGAGGGAATGACTTCCATGGTACTAGAGGGAGCTGTAGAGGGCAAAAACTGTAGAGGAAGACAGAGATTGGAATACGTCAAGCAAATAATTGAGGACGTAGGTTGCAAGTGCTACTCTGAGATGAAGAGGTTAGCACAGGAGAGGAATTCATGGCGGGCCGCATCAAACATCAAACCAGTCAGTAGACTGATGACAAAAAAAAAAGTCAGTATTAGTTTTTTATTGTTCACTCCTTACTAGATACGTAAGAAAGCAATAAAAACGAATGAAAAAATCTGTAACGAGAAAGTCTATAGAAGTTCAGGGTGGATGGTGGTGGAAGGGAGCAGAGGGCGGGGATGCAACTGCACGTTGGTGTAGTCGTGGCTGAACTAAAATGTGGTCGTAAATTCGATTCTAACAACAGGCCATATTGTAGATGAAATTAAGACAGTTGTGTCCGTTGAAAGTAGAGCTCTTCATACCTCAATCTGAAACCAATGAGGCTCTCTTCAGTTGGTGGACATCAAATCCAGTAAAAATAGAAGAAAGAAATGCAGACAACTACAAAGACCTGGAACAATAATATTAAGTTCTGTCGGCTGGCAAGACAAATGCGCTAGTTTGTATGAGCGCCTTTTAAGTGTGACGCATACTCGTACATGCTTTAAATAGAAGCTTACAAAAAGATACATTTTGTGTTGATCAGTGGTTAAAAGTGGTCTGAATTTCGCTAACGTCAGAGCCGGTACTCATAGGGTGGTGGTATGTTCCCATGGGACCCAACTGCTGAGGTCATCGGTCCCTAGGCTTACCCGCTACTTAATACAAGTTAAACTAACTTACGCTAAGGGCAACACACACAAACATGCCCGAGGGAGGATTCGAGCCTCCGACGAGGGGGAGCCGCGCGGGCCGTGGCAAGATGCCCGAGACCGCGCGGCCCGGTACTCATAATGAAGTGCAAATGGGATTAGTGACTGCAAATAACCGTAGTAAAAATTTGTCGCCTGTTTTCCTGCCCGCTTTATTTCCTTCCTTCATATGTGTGGCAAGTAATAGCTTTCCGATAATACGTACTGTTCGACGACCATTCTCTGTTCTTTAACTCCTGTCTTACATATTTTATACCGCAGCATAGAAATCTGCATGATGAAATTTATATGTCTATTAACTTATTCATATTTTGAGCCTCCTATATGTACAAAAAATGCATTTCAGAATTTACTTTTAACCTTTGTGTCCAAATTTAATTCACTCTCTCACAATAGGCTTGTTTTCCTACACTCTTCTTGGTTTCCTTTTTTGGGTGCTCAACTATTCAGTCGTCAGTCTGATGTTATTGTTTTCTCTGCCTCGTACGAGGAGTGTTCAGTAAGTAATGCAACACATTTTTCTTCTGAAAGCAAGTTAGTTTCATTCAGGATTGAAATACACCACATTATTCCCGACTCTTTTGGCTTACTTTTTAACGTAATCTCCGTTCAGTGCGACAGTTTTACGCCATCTTACTGGGAGGGCCCTTGTGAGAGCACGGTGCCGTTCTACTGGTCGATGTCGGAGCCAACGTCTTGCAGCATTAGTAACCTCCCCATCATAATCTCGGACTGCCTCTTTCATTGGACCAAACACATACCGGTCGGGAGAAAAGAGATCCGGGCTCTATGGCGGATGAGGGAGAACAGTCCAACGAAATTTTGTGAACTGTTCTCGGATGCGCAGACTTGTGTGAGGCCTTATACCATCATGAAGGAGACGATATTCGTTTAAATTTTTGTATTGACATAGGAGCTGAAGTCGATTCTTCAATTTCCTGAGAGCAGCACAATAAATTTCAGAGTTAGTCGTGCACCATGACGGGAGACATCGTTCAGAATAACCACTTCAGAGTCCCACAAGACCGCCGCCATCACTTTACCAGCTCAGACTGCGGCTTTGAACTTTTTCATCGGTGGAGGGTTGGTGTGACGGCACTCCATGGATTGCTGTTTTGTTTCTGTTTCGGAGTGATGAACCTATGTTCGACAAAAAATACAACCACCCTCATAACGTGCAAGTAATTCCGCACAGATGATCCTTCGATGCTGTTGATGATCTGCGGCTAGGCGGCCAGACCTTTAAGTACGCCAACTGGCAGACGAGTGTGTCAGCACTGCCAAAAGAGACGTTCAGTTGTGCACCGAAATATATGATTCTCATCATCGATCATTTCGAATGAGAATACCTGCACTTCAAATATTGCACGAGTCACACATAGGTAACTGCGCCAGGCTGCTACGTATTGGAACTTCATGAAGCTGTAAGGGCTGAACCGGGAATATTCCACGGTCTTCCCAACAAATTCCGCATTTTTTCAGCCGAAATTGGGCGTGAAAAACTGTATTATTTTACTTATTGTAATGGATGCACCGGTTCCCGTCAGAGCACCGAAGTTAAGCGCTGTTGGACCTGGTCGACTCTTGGATGGGTGACCATACGGGCCGTCTGCGCTGTTGTTATTTTTCGGGGTGCACTCAGCCTCGTGATGCCAATTGAGGAGCTACTCGACCGAATAGTAGCGGCTCCGGTGACAGAAAACCATCATGACGACTGGGAGAGCGGTGTGTAGACCACACTCCCCTCCTATCCGCATCCTCAGCTGAGGGTGACACGGCGGTCGGAAGGTCCCGATGAGCCACTTGTGGCCTGAAGACGGAGTGCATTACTTATTGAATGCCCCTCTTCGTTTAAATTCTGCTGTCCGTTCATCTTTCAGATCTTCATTGATTGCTGTGATTCATCTCGTTGTTTCAGTCTTAACTTTACCAAGAGTATGGTATAACTTCTTTACCTGTCTAGTTAATTAGCCGGTTTTATGGTCTAAACATTGGCCTAGAACTTAAACTCGCCAGTTTTTATAACCAAATAAATGTTGGTCCATTTTGAATTTTGTTATTTATGCTTCGTCCGTTGGCTATGGGAAATAATTCTTCCCGTGAGGTAAGCGATTTTCGGTCACTCGAGAGGTAGGGTGCAAGTCGTCCTCCGTTAGTGCATCGTTAGTATTAGGATTGGTTTGCAGCAGCCTGGTTGGCACTAGATCTCCATCCTCACGTATTTGTAGAAGTTAAAATCGATATCTTTTATAATTTAATCTTCAGTGTGTACTTTAATCTTCTTATTCCTCTACTTCGTTTACCGTTCACATCTCTCTATTGTTGGGTATAGGAGCCTCTCATGGTTGAGTAAGTGACCGTTAATCTTAACCCGTCCTTTTACAATGAAAATGGAAATGAGCGTTTGGCGTCATTGGCTGGGAGGCCCCTTACGGGGCAGGTCCGGCCGCCTTGGTGTAGGTGTTATTATGTAGGTGTTATTACTTTCGACGCCACATTGGGCGACCTGTGCGGGATGAAAAGATGATGACGGCAACACAACACCCAGTCCCTGAGCGGAGAAAATCCCCGATCCAACCGGGAATCGAATCCGGGCCCTTAGGACGGCAGTTCGCCAAGCTGACCATTCACTGTTCCATAAACTCCCCTTGTGCTCTTTTAAAGACTTCATCAGTTGCGATATTATCAGTCCATTTGTTTTTCTAAATGACTCTGTAACACCAGATCACCAAAACAATTGGGACCGATGGCTCTAGTAGTCCGGTCCCTTCAATCCCACAAACCAACCAACCAACGAAAACAATTCAACATGGTCTTTAAGTAACTAAAAGTACAGAACTGAGGAGAGCGTTTCCGCTCTGCATGGTAAGTGTGTGTATGTCAGAGCGTGTGCTGGTACTCACAGACGACCTGCATGTGACCCTCGCCGTGCACCGAGGTGAAGGAGGGCGCCTCGGCCGACACCTCGCAGCGGTAGACCCCGGTGGCTCGCAGGCTGACGCTGCGCAGGATCACCTGCTGGCTGTCCGACAGCTCGTCCTGCAACACAGCACAGCACAGCCCACAGTGCGACCGCTCACGCTCCGCTTCAAGTGTACCACAACAGCAATATCCTGACTGACAGCTGCTTTTTGAAACCGAATCACTCAACAGAGGAAAGTCCACTATTCCTGACGGGATACCATTTCGATTCTACACAGAGTACGCGAAAGAACTTGTCCCCCTTCTAACTGCCGTGTACCACAAGTCTCTAGAGGAACGGAGAGTTCCAAATGATTGGAAAAAAGCACAGGTAGTCCCAGTCTTCAAGAAGGGTCTTCGAGCAGATGTGCAAAACTATAGATCTATATCTCTGACATCGATCTGTTGTAGAATTTTAGAACATGTTTTTGCTCACGTATCATGTCATTTCTGGAAACCGAGAATCTACTCTGTAGTAATCATCATGGATTCCGGAAACAGCGATAGTGTGAGACCCAGCTCGCTTTATTTGTTCATGAGACCCAGAAAATATTAGACACAGGCTCCCAGGTAGATGCCATTTTCCTTGACTTGCGGAAGGCGGTCGATACAGTTCCGCACTGTCACCTGATAAACAAAGTAAGAGCCTACGGAATATCAGACCAGCTGTGTGGCTGGATTGAAGAGTTTTAGCAAACAGAACACACCATGTTTTTCTCAATGGAGAGACGTCTACAGACGTTAAAGTAACCTCTGGCGTGCCACACGGGAGTGTTATGGGACTATTGCTTTTCACAATATATATAAATAACCTAGTAGATAGTGTCGGAAGTTCCATGCGGCTTTTCGCGGATGATTCTGTAGTATACAGAGAGGTTGCAGCATTGGAGGATTGTAGCGAAGTGCAGGAGGATGTGCAGCGGATAGGCACTTTAACATCGACAAATGTAATGTACTGCGAATACATAGAAAGAAGGATCCTTTATTGTATGATTATATGATAGCGGTACAAACAATGGTAGCAGTTACTTCTGTAAAATATCTGGGAGTATGCGTACGGAACGATTTGAAGTGGAATGATCATATAAAATTAACTGTTGGTAAGGCGGGTGCCAGGTTGAGATTCATTGGGAGAGTCCTTAGAAAATGTAGTCCATCAACAAAGGAGGTGGCTTACAAAACACTAGTTCGACCTATACTTGAGTATTGCTCAACAGTTTCGGATCCGTACCAGGTCGGGTTGACGGAGGAGATGGAGAGGATCCAAAGAATAGCGGCGCGTTTCGTCACAGGGTTATTTGATAAGCGTGATAGCGTTACGGAGATGTTTAGCGAACTCAAGTGGCAGTCTCTGCAGGAGAGGCGCTCTGCATCGCGATGTAGTTTGCTGTCCAGGTTTCGAGAGAGTGCGTTTCTGGATGAGGAATCGAATATATTGCTTCCCCCTACTTATACCTCCGGAGGAGATCATGAATGTCAAATTAGAGAGATTCAAGCGCGCACGGATTCTTTCCGGCAGTCGTTCTTCCCGCGAACCATACGCGACTGAAACAGGAAAGGGAGGTAATGACAGTGGCACGTAAAGTGCCCTCCGCCACACACCGTTGGGTGGCTTACGGAGTATAAATGTAGACGTACATGCAGTTACCGCAACGACAACCAGCGTGGGAACGGATCCGATCAAACCTCCACCTTTTGGGGAAGGTTTACTATCCTTTGGTTCAAATAATTGATTTTTTTGAAATTGCATTTTCGGATCCATAAAAGTGTTTAGAACCCACCTCTGAAACGGTTTTTCGAATACGGAACGGAAATGTTTGTTATTCGTGGTTGAACAAAAAAATGCTCCTGCCCGAAATCGGCCTTTTTCAAGCACCAGTTGTTTTTTTGTTTTTTTTTTTTCTTTCGCAGGACGAGTTATTGTACCGGTGCTTGGGAGGAAACACACAAAATTTAAATGAACGCGTGTGTTTGGAAGTTAGACCCCAAGCCTTTGCATTCTGGTGCGAAGACTGTGGAGATTGCGACTTTCCTGGGAGTTAGCAGCTTCAACGAAGGGTATTCAGCAATTCTGAAGACCATGACAACGGAGGACGTCACCCTGGGACTCTATTCGACGCACTTAGAAAAGCATTCGGACGACCACTGGATTCAAGGGGCCGAAAACCGCTTGTCACCGGCCGTACGAGCGGCTCTGGAGCAGCGCAGGATGGCCCAGATCGAGCAGAACGCCCTCTATGAGAAAGGGGAAGGACTAGTTTATGGACTCGGAATAGCAGATTGAACATAAGTTGCTTAATATTGCATTTATATCTGGTCAAAACTTCAAACGCGTTTTTGTCGAAATGACTTATTTTTTTATCGCACTGTATGGTAACTTCAAATCTACTGAACCGATTGGCATGATTCTTTGTTTCCGACGAAGCTAACTAAATTGTCTAGCAGTTGTACCGATCAACTATTAATATTTTTACTTGGCTGAAAAATCGATGAACAAACCCCTACTTTTTTTCAAATGGCCGCCATTTTGTTTTCTATGGTCCAAACATCTTAAGAGAGGTACAACTCCTAAAGAGTCTTATGTATTTCGCTAACATCAGTCCAATTTTGATTTCAGACGAGTCGGCTGACCTGTGACATACCGAGCGTGGAGGTCTACATTGAAATTTTGTTTCGTTCCAACGGCACTTCCGCCTTTGTTCTTCGACATTTTCGGTCGAAAAATTCCAATTTGTAGAGGAAGTATCAATAAACATTTTGGCAAAATTTGACATTGATATCTATATAACACATGCCGAGAAAAAATTCTCAAATAACATGCTTTTTTCGGGCCAAAGATAGTAAACCTCGCCTTAAGCTCACCATTACCATATTGCTCTGCTACTCCAGGTAGAGATGTTAAAATGGTACACATATCGATTTTTCGAGAAAGCCATCTGTTACATCGATACAGGTGAAAAAGCGGCCTTACCAATATCGATAGTTTCGATGTATTGGTGATTTTTATACTTCAAAATGAGTGAAAGTGTGACGATTCTGAATGGAAATTGTTACTCTTTACATTTGTCCTATAAGAAAGCCATTATTAAAATTAACTCTAGCGATACCAAGGCACTTTCCAAAACGTCCGTTACCGACCGGGGGTACTTTATGTCCAGCCTAAGAAAAGTTTAGGGAAAAAAAAACAAAATCCGTTAATTGTTGTTGAATTATATTAATAATATACTTTTTGAAGAGGTACTGATGTTTGTAAGTAGGGTCCAGACCCTGAAAATATCTTAGCACGCTCGTCGCCTTATCAACGCTCTTTCAATGATACTTGACTTTCTGACCACGACAAAAAAAAAAAAAAATTGCAAATTTCGTTATTGTTAGTCTCCTTAACTCACAAATACTTTCTAAAGATATAATGAAGTGTAATTCAGGCCCTGGAACAGCAAATATTGAATATGACATTCATTGGGGAACGTGATATTTACTACAGGGACTAAAATTATGGATTAAGTTTAACTGAAAAATTCACAAACATATAGCGAATCTGATAGAAGAATTCATTAAAAACAACAAATACTTTTTTCCAAATTTTAAAGTCTAAGGTAACTGATTAGATTACAATATTTTCGAAAAGTGGTCATAAAGTAACCCCCCCCCCCCTTCCTCCCCACTCCCCATTAGTACTGCGTGGTGTAACACACAACTTATGTTAAGAAATTGTTTAAGTTACATAAAAAGTCTTTTAACGACCTAGTTTCTACCTTGTAAATTAATCTTAACCCGTAATATCTGGTGGAACGTATACATACACCCTTAAGGAATGCGGATTTGATAACTAGATGTAACAAAAGGTGAACCCGCTACTGTGAAAGGAGGCGGGGAGTATTTTTTTGTCAGAAAAAACGCAGTAAAGCAGAATGGGTACCGTCAGCAGAGCTCAGTGATTTCGAACGTAGTCATTGGATGTCACTTAAGTAACAAAGCCACCTTTTTAAAGCTGCACAAATCGTCTATTGATGTGTGGTTGTGAAGTGAAAGGCGAAGGAACAACTACATCTAAACCAAGACCAGTCAGACATCATGTATCCAGGGAGAGGTCCGTCGAGAGCATTCTGAAGGGTAGTTGTAAAAAATCACGTGAAAACAAGGATGATGATGACGATGATATTTGGTTTGTGGGGCGCTCAACTGCGTCGTCATCGTGGCCCGTACAAATTCCCAATTTTTTTCACTATCCAGTCTCGCCACGTTCCCGAATGATGATGAAATGAGCAGGACAACACAACCACTCAGTCCCCAGGTGGAGAAAATCCCCCACCCGGCCGGGAATCCAACCCGGGACTCCGATCTCTAGAAGCAGCAACGCTAGCTGTGGTGTCACCGCCAGACACCACACTTGCTAGGTGGTAGCCTTTAAATCGGCCGCGGTCCGTTAGTATACGTCGGACCCGCGTGTCGCCACTGTCAGTGATTGCAGACCGAGCGCCGCCACACGGCACGTCTAGAGACACTTCCTAGCACTCGACCCCAGTTGTACAGCCGACTTTGCTAGCGATGGTTCGCTGACAAATTACGCTCTCATTTGCCGAGACGATAGTTAGCGTAGCCTTCAGCTACGTCATTTGCTACGACCTAGCAAGGCGCCATTATCATTTGCTATTTATCTTGTGATGCATGTACCGTCAGACCGATGTTTACCAATTATGGATTAAAGTTAAGTATTCCAGAAGATACGTACTTTTTTTACTAGACTCAGCTCCTTTAACTGTTCCAGACCTCACGCCAGCCTGCGTGAGCTTAAACGCGTGCCTTTCGGCTATCTCATAGTGACTTGGCTGTCTTGCCAAGTCACAATACTAGCCACTGAAATGAAAACAGCGGAAACTTAAAAACAGTCGGATACAATGGCTGAGCAGCTCTTCATAAGCCACAGGTTTCTGTGGTCGCTGCTAAGCGACCCTTGAGGTGGTTTAAACAGCGAAGCCACTGCACAGAGGAAGAATGGAGTCGACTGACTGAAGTGATGAATCGTGCTACCCTCTGTGGCAACCCTACAGTAGGGTTTGGGTTTGGCGAATGACTGCAGAATGTTACAATGCATTACGGAAGACACAGTGTACGTATCAGGGCTTTTTTGTGGTAGGGGTGTGGTCTCCTATTGTGCTTAACATAACGGTAATTGCGAAGGAATAAGAACAAATCTTACAGGGCTGTGTACTGCGTGCAGTAGATCAGCATTTCCAAGACGATGATTGTTAGTATAAGCATGACGCGGTACCCTGTCATCTATGGGGCAACGGTTTCAGGACAATGACATTCCTGAAATAGACTCAACTACCAAGAGTCTCCACCTGAAACCCAACGTACCCATTTGGGATGAGTTAAAAAGGCAACTTCGCTCCAGACCGCAGTGTCCGACATGACTACCTCCTCTGGCTTCCCCTCTTGAGGAACACTGGGTAGCCACTAATCCACAGTAATCCCTACACCTCATTCAAAGTGTGCCCAGCAGAATTAAGCCCGTAATAAGGGGAAGGGCTGGACACACCTCAGGTTAATCTCCGCTGATAGATGCCCAAATATTTCAGATCTGGTAGTGTATATTAATACAGTTGTGGGAGAGAAAACAATTCTGACGATCTGAAAACGATTGCAGTTCACAACGCTAGGGTGCTGCTTTCCTAAAGTGTAGAGCGTTGGTTACATATGATTGAGATTGCTGCATATGTCTAATCCACTGCGTATTTGACAGCTACAGATAGTGACGAGTAAAGGGATATTTTTGCCAGCTCATGGCTCGCAGCACGGGACAATGGCGCTCCCATACGTTTGATAATGCTCCGTGCGAACAATTTTTGATGTGATCATGTACGTGAAGGATCTGTTCCCAAACGTTTTGGCATGAAAGTTAAGCTAACCGTTGAACCGTTTTATTTTCTAATATGTCTCATCATATTCCTTTTTCTGAATCATGTCCTACAAAATGAAATTATGCAATTTAAAAATGAGCAGTCGTGATCGTAAAAACATTTCTTTATTAACCGGTTTCGGCTTATCTACAAGCCATCTTCAGAAGTTTTTGGCCTGCTATGGCTAGTGCTGGCGGCTCCTCAGATTTTTCGTGATACCACGATCGTAGACTAGTGCACGGAACCGCCAGCATCAGCTATAGGGAGCCAAAAAATTCTGAAGATGGTTTGTAGATAAGTCGAAACCGGATAATAAAGAAATATTATTGAGATCTCGACTGTTCATTTTTAATTATAGAATCAGGTCGCTGCTCTCCGTGGACTATGTTGTCAAAATTTATTAAAATTATGGAAGCCCATTACATCGGACAAATCTGTCGGAGTCGTCGATATATCGTCAGTACTATTCCGACGTATGACTATCGATATTCTTTCTAGAAAATACCAACTAATCGTCTTTGTTTATCTGTCGGCCGGCCGCTGTAGCCGAGCGGTTCTAGGCGCTTCAGTCTAGAACCGTGTCCCCGCTACGGTCGCCGGCTCGAATCCTGCCTAGGGCATGGATGTGAGTGATGTCCCTAGGTTAGTTAGGTTTAAGTACTAAGTTCTATGGGACTGATGACCTCAGATGTTAAGTCCCATAGTCCTCAGAGCCATTTGAACCATTTTTTTGTTTATCTGTCCTGCGTTTTGGATAATGCAAGAAATTTCTCAGACTAGCTGCGATGGTGTACAGAAATTTTATAAGGCTATTATGGTCTTCCAAATAAATTTGAAGAGTGTACGTTAGCACAGGATGGTGTGAATGAATTCAGTATGAAAGCTGACAGCATGTTTTGTTCGATGGTAACGGTGAACTGGCAATGTCGCACCGTTCCAAGCTCGACTGTTCTCAACTGTCAATCGCTTTCTTGGTCTAAATCAGGATAGCTTCAGTTTAGTGCATGTGGTAAGCTGTTAGGAGTTTGTATGGCTGAACAAGGATTTATTGTGAGAATTGGGACCACTATGAGAGAAACGAATAAGCAGATGTTAAGACAAATGTCCTTTCTTTGCACTTTACTTTGGTGTCCAAACGTTATAGGTAAAGTAAATTGAAACAGAATCTTGAACGATTGGAAGTCACCACCTTTCGCTATTTAATGTTCAGTTTCTGCAACTGGATAGATGCTCTTCTCCTTTTATGCATACGTCCAATTTTATGGTTCACTGTTGATTTCCTCCCTCTGTCACTACCTTACATGAACGATTAACTAGTACTAAATGAGTTACCTTTTCTACGTTTGGTTCAAATGTAACTTGAAATTTCTTAAGTACTACACGGTTTTGCCGAGAGTGAATTTCCATAGAACACTATATAAGGCAGAATTTTCCATTTACAGCTAGTAGTCATTTTTAAATGGGCGCAACACAAACGAAATTATGTTGCATATATACACTGCTGGCCACCGTAAATGCAACACCAAGAAAGACAAGAGGTAGCACAACAAGATTTATTTTGTAGATAACATGTTGACCAAGTATCAAATGATTACGTTTACAGACGTCTGTGGCATGTGGTTCCTGCCAGAATCAGTAGCCAGAGTAGCCGCCATTGTTGGAGATCACCGCTGCCACACGTCTCGGCATTGAGTCAAAGAGACGTTGGATGTGTTCCTGGGGTACAGCAGCCCAAGCAGCTTCCACACGTTGCCAAAGATCATCTGGTGTGGCAGCTGGGGATGTAATCTGGGTCACTCGTTGCGCAACCATGGACCACATGTTTTCTATCGGCGAAAGATCCGGAGAGCGAGCCGGCCAGGGAAGCACTTCAATCTGGTTATTGACGAAGAACCTTTGGACAATGCGTGCCACGTGTGGTCGCGCATTATCCTGTTGAAATATGGCTGTGGCCGAGCCCTGAAGGTAAGGGAGGACAACTGGCTCCAGCACCTCGGATATGTAGCGCCGGCAATGCGTACTAGAGGCGTGCGAGAGTAATATCCAATACCGCCCCATACCATAATACCCGGTGCAAGACCAGTGTGGCGGTGCATAATGCAGCTGTCCAGCATCCTCTCTCCAAGGTGTCTCCACACTCGAATCCGACCATCGTGGTGCTGCAGACAGAAGCGTGCCTCGTCAGTAAAGACAACGTCATTCCATTCTGCCGTCCACATCCATCTGTCATCACACTATTGGCGACGGAGACGTCTGTGGTTCTGCGTCAATGGTAGACGAAGCAATGGACGTCTTGCGGACAGACCACTCTGCTGTAAACGGCGTCGAATGGTACGCGCAGACACTGGATGATGCGTTACAGACGCAATGTGCTTTGCTATGGTTCGGGATGTCACTGAGCGATCCGTCACTGCCATGCGCACAATTTGCCTATCAGCACGTGCAGTGGTGCACTGAGGTGAATGCAATCGACCACGTCGGTCCGTCGTACCCTCTTGCATCCAACGGTCACATATCCGCATTACAGTTGTTTGATTTCGTCCAACACGACTAGCGATTTCTCTGTATGATAATCCACAATCTCGGTAAGCCACTATCCTTCCTCTGTCGAACTCGGATACTTGATCAAAAGATGTTCGCTGTTGTCTACGAGGCATAACTGATCGTCTTGTGAAACAACCACAAGGTAAACACACGTGCCGAACGTACACTCGTCGAAATCGCCAAGCCTTAAATGGCGCTATGAGGTGGCGCCACAGGCGCGCGTGATGTGCGTCTGCGCTGAAATTCTAATCAGTTGCATATCTCATCAGTGTAAACCGATGGTGTAAATTTCACTTGATTCGGATGCTTCCTTTAGGGTGTTGCATTTACGGTGGCCAGCAGTGTATTTAAAAAACTTGATGTACAGAGAGTCCCAAAAATAAATATTCACTGTCATGGAAACATTAATGTAATCAATTGTTCTTGCAGAGGCCTTTGAGATGCTCTACGCAGAAGGAAAAATAGCCATTGCTTCCTGGAAACTTGGTGGTAAAACATTCGCGGAGGTGTCAGCGTTGTCCCAACAAGGACCAATCGCTACCAGGCTTCTTGTCAACTAATTCAGTCGAAGAGGGCGTGTGTTTAATGAGGAACATTCCGGACTAACAGAACCATCTGTCGAACTAGTCCGGACCGTTGAGGAGGGCACACGCTTCCTTTCGTCGACTCGCCGGCTGAGGCGTGAGTTGAACAGTCCACGCTCCATAGTACGAAGAAGACGATGTACGAGATGCAGGTAAAGTAGAAGGAGGAAGATTACTCCTACTGCATGGAAATATTTGCCGACTTTTTCAAAAATGGAAACCTGTTAGATAATCTCCTCTGCTTAGATGAGGCCACATGTCACACATGTGGTTATGCGAACAGTCACAACTATCGGATATGGGCCGACAGTAGTCCTCATTAGGTGCAAAAATAGGAGAGAAATATACTGAAACTGGGCATATAGCTAGCGATGACCTAGAGAAAGATTTATGGACCAGTCTTTTATGCAGAGCAAATCATAACACATACCATTTAGATAGAATGAAATTTTTGCTCTGCAGCGAAACGTGCGCTGATATGAAACATCCTTGCAGATTAAAATTGTGTGCAGGAATTAGACTTGAAATCGGGACCTTTCACCAATTTCCTTGACGTGCTTGAGCTTTTCCTGGAAGCGCAGTTCGAGTATGATGGAGTTCTGAATTCCATTATACACCAGAAGGACGGAACTCCTCATTTTGGTCTGACTGTTCGTTGTTACGTCAGTGGCCCGTTCTCTGGACGGTGAATCGGTAGAGGTACACAGCGTATGTGGGGTTCAAAGTCAGTTGAACTTTCTCCTTTGCACTCTTGGGGGCGGGGGATAGAGGTTGCATAAAATCCTACGACTACAGGGTTCAAATCAGTACTCTGCATCAGATGCATGATTAGATTCTGGAGGCAGTTAACAACATCACTCCTGATCAACTACGGAATGTGTTCTGAACCACAACTGAAAGGTGGTGCAATGTGTTGACATTCAGGGTGGCCAACTGCATCTTAACGTCTGATATGTGCCTTTGTTAAAAGATCTATGAATTGAAATAAATGGTTGTAGCATCGTCATAAGTTGCATTGAGAAGTATCCATTTTTTGTGCACTGGTGGTGACTAGTTCCGGACACGTGTATCCATTTTCAAATCATTCTACAAAAAAGATTACAGCTGACATGACAGTTTTATGAAGGGCTTATTTCAATAATTGTACAAGTCCATTACCTCCACCTTTCTGTCAATAATGCTTCTGACATTAATGGTCCAAACAAACAAACAGAAAGGTTCATCTCTAACAAGAAGCCATATGCTTGAATGTTTCTGGTATCTCAACTGCAGATTTTTCAGCGCTCATTGAACTTTAGGACTCTGTATCTCAGAATGAACAAAAATGGACGTGTACCACTATTGAAATAAGCCCTTCTTATAAAAAAAAGACTCATATTCGTAATACAATTACAGAATACTACTACACGTACAAGGTACGCAAATTCGTCATGGTTCTATCTTACAAGTTGCCTTGTTAGTTATACCGTACTGTAAGTGAAAGTTCTTTTCGACGCGCGCCGCTGTCATCGGCCTCATTCTTACCTGGTAACCAATGGTGTCTCTACGCATCCAGTTCCCTGATGTCCGTCTTATGTGGTGTAGTCAGCCTTATACCGCTTTGATTGCAACCGGGGCAGTTTCTGTACTGGGCTATCGCCTGTAACTGTTACACTTGCAGCATGGTATACAGCTAGAAAGGCACCTTGTAAAATAGAACCATGACAAATTTGTATACCTTACACGTATATTAGTTTTCTATAATTGTGTTTCGAATATGTGCCTCGTTTGTATCAAATTGTCAAGTCAACTGTAATCTCCTTTGTAGGACGGTTTGAAAATGGACACAGGTGTCCAGAGCTACTCACCATCAAGAAAAAAAAATACATACTTCTCAATGCAACTTATGACGGAGCTACAACCATTTATTTCGATTACACTGAAGCGCCGAAGAAACTGGTACAGGCATGCGTATTCAAATACAGAGATATGTAAACAGGCAGAGGACGGCGCAACGGTAGACAACGCCTATATAAGACAAGTGTCTGGTGCAGTTGTTAGATCGCTTACTACTACTACAATGGCAGGTTATCAAGATTTAAGTGAGTTCGAACGTGGTGTTATAATCGGCGCACGAGCGATGGGACACAGCATTCCGAGGTAGCGATGAAGTGGGGATTTCCCCGTACAACAATTTCGCGAGTGTATCGTGAATTGCCGGGCGGTGTGGTCGAGCGGTTGTAGGCGCTACAGTCCGCAACCGCGCTGCTGCTACGGTCGCAGGTTCGAATCCTGCCTCGGGCATGGATGTGTGTGATGTACTTAGGTTAGTTAGGTGTCTAGGGGACTGATGACCTCAGATGTTAAGTCCCATAATGCTCAGAGCCATTTGAACCATTTTTGTACCGTGAATTTCAGCAATAAGGTAAAACATCAAATCTCCGACATCACTGCGACCGGAAAAAGATAATGCAAGAACGGGACCAACGACGACTGAAGAGAATCGTTCAATGTGACAGAAGTGCAATCCCTTCGCCAGTTGCTGCAGATTTCAATGCTGTGCCATCAACAAGCGTCAGCGTGCGAACCATTCAATGAAACATTCTCGATAAAGACTTTCGGAGGCAAAGGCCCACTCGTGTACCCTTCGTAACTGCACGACACAAAGCTTTACGCCTCGCCTGGGCCCGTCAGCACCTACATTGGACTGTTGATGACTGCAAACATGTTGCCTGGTCGGACGTATACGAGTATGGAGACACTCTCATGAATCCATGGACTCTGCATGTCAGTAGGGGACTGTTCAAGCTGGTGGAGGCTCTGTAATGGTGTGGGGCGTGTGCAGTAGGAGTTATATGAGACCCATTATACTTCGACAATTCCAGCAGGACAATGCGACAGCTCACACGTCCAGAGTTGCTACAGAGTGGCTCCAGGAACATTATTCTGAGTTTAAACACCGAACTTCGCAGACATGAACATTATTGAGCATATCTGGGATGCCTTGTAACATGCTGTTTAGAAGAGATTTCCACCCCCCTCGTGCACTTACGGATTTACGGACAGCCGTGCAGGTTTCTTGGTGTCAGTTCCCTCCAGCACTACTTCAGACTTAGTCGAGTCCATGTCACGTTGGTTTGCTGTACTTCTGCGTGTTCGGGAGGGCCCTACACGATATTTTGCAGGTGTACCAGCTTCTTTGGCTCTTCAGTGTATAAGACAAGTTCCCGACCCATTTTTAACCTGAAGCATGCTGCAAGATTGTGAAAGATATATGTTTTCTATATTGAAAATGAGTTTCATGAATATGACGCGTTGCTTTTGGGGCAGCCTAATACGGGGTGATTTATTAGACTTGTAATCGGCCACCAGCAAACACTGACCAATAGTAGTTTGAATAAACACTGTTTTATGAAAATATACACTCCCTTGGCGAAAAATACTTTCTTTTGAGGAAGTTTTACGTGTTTAGCACTGGTCCTGACAATCGGCCCCTTTTTCTCTTCCAAAGGCTCGCCTCCTCCCTGTTTTACGATCTCTTTACTCCAAGTTTTACCTAGACATTTAGTTTTTGACATACTTCTGAATAGCAATAAGGTAAGAAATTTAGGATTTAGCGTATAGCCGACGTCGACGTCACTGCTAATGGAGCACAAGCTCGCGAAGACAAGTTTCGTGAAGGAAACCGTCTGTGACTTATTCAAATGCACCATCACGCCTTCCTCCTTAAATAATTTCGCAAAACTACGGAAAACCTCTGTCAGTGCCTCCGACCATATACACAATTACAGCCTCTCCCCATTGTTAATCCAGTGTTTCAGTCATTCGGTCTCCTCGATCTCACCCAAATGCACAAATTTTACAAACACAGCCTTGTCTTTCTATTTAATACACACCACTTGGCTTTGTATTCCATAAACCAGAACAGTTTCTCATCTGACTAATTCCCAACTACAGCCTGTACTCACCAGATCAGTATTGTTGGCAAAATTTTGATCCTGTGAGAATTCTACTTACATAAATTTTCTTTTATTCTGGTATTACCTCGCTATTGTAGATTCCACACTTGACATTATGTAGCTCATACTGGATGTTGTTTTTGTAGTCTTCATTCTGATGACTGGTCTTATGTAGTTCTCCACGGTAGTGTATCGTATGCAAGTCGCCCCATCTCTGCAGTAACTACCAACTTGGGCCCGCTTACTATATGCAAGTTTTGGTCTACCTCTGCAATTTTCCAATCTTATACATTTCTCTCTTACCAAACTGACCACTCCTTGGTGTCCCACAATGTGCTCTATCAATTGGTTCCTTCTTTTTGTCAAGATGTACTGTAAATTTCTTTTCTCCCTAATTCGATGAGTACCTTTTCCTTAGTTATTGAAACTACCCGTCTAATCTTGGGTAAGAAATTTATTTCCGTACCGAAAGTCTGTCCTGTTGGCACCGAGCCACGTAGCATAGTGGTTGTTAATTCACTCAACTGTCATAAGGGAGGACGCTGTTTCAAATAACCTTTCGGTTTTCCGTATTTTGACATCTCGTTGTTTCCCTAGATTACCTAAGGCACGTGACAGGAATGTTCCTTTGAAAATCGTACGTTGATTTTTCTCCCATAATGAAATGGACGTTGGGCACTAATCTTCCGTCCTTTCTACTGCCTTGCTGACACGATATCTTATAAATTTAAGGGGAGAAATGTCACGAGGGTCGCTCCAAAAGAGATTCCAAATACATTTTTAAACATCCAGTTTCTTTTCAGTACCTTTCATACTCACATCGGCACAGGGAAAACGGTGATGAAAATTTACAAATATTTACTGTCCAAGGAAAGAAACGTCTGCTTCGACGATAGTAACAAAATCACAATTACAGTGGCTCACATGTATGAAGACTTGACATTATGGTGATTCCAGACTCCGACAAAGTAACACAATTAGGATCTTCATAGATAAATACCTTGTATCGAAATTATTCCAAGCCCGATGAAGCTATCCTGAATAGCACCAGCACAGGAACAGCAAAGTCTGTCCTGGATACATTCCGACTGCACCAAGGGAAACAACGACGAATTCTGAATACAGCGGTGTGTGTCACGGACGCGAATAGGATCCTTGTAAGTGGCGACCTCTAATAGCGCTGGTACCGCCGCCTGGTGTCCCTTACTGCGACAGGGAGAGTTCGTGAGGCTGAGGCCTGCAGGGGGCGTGTAGGCTGCACGCGTGCCCGAAGTGGCAGAAGGGTTGCCGCTACCTAAGGCGCCATGCAGGTAACGCCTGTTACGACAGGAGTAAGGACTAGGACGCTTGGACAACTGTTTAGAAGCCTTCACAAGGGAGTCATCATCTTCAAATCTCGTTCTGCAAATGAAATCCTTCAGTTTACCGCAAAGGTGGTAATCACATGGTACAAGATTAGGGTTGCAGGGTAGGTGTCTCAGTGTTTCGCACCCGAGCTTTGTGATCTCTAAGGCGGTTTTCTCACGGCATATAGCCGGGCGTTATTATGCAACAACAAAACATCATTTTTGTCGATGTTGTCCAATGCAACACATTCCACGACGAAAGCCTTTAAGGCTTACCATACGCATGCCAGTAAGCAACAGTCCTCTGAATAAAAAAATAAAAAACCAGTAGCCATCATTTGTCCTGCTGAAGACGCAATTTGGAATTTCTTCTTCTTTGGCAAATTTGCATAATGTTATTCCACTGATTATCTTTTCATCTGCAGTTGAAAGTGATACAACAATGTTTCGTCTTCCACCACAATTCTTGCGAAGAAATCATCTCCAGAATTCCCGTATTGTCCAACATTTTGCTCCACGCTGTCTTCCGTGTTTCTTTTTGTCAACATTCGCGGCACCCAACTGGCGCAAACTTTCTCAGTTTCAACTTTCAATATTTTGCACTCACTTGCTTGTCCCGCTTTAGCTCTGGTTGACAATTCATTCACTGTTACGCGTTTGTCAGCCAACATGAGACTGTGAATACGCTGCACATTGTCTGCAGTCAGTGCAGCGTTCGGTCTGCCGCTGCACGGGGGGTTCCGAGCATTGTCGTGCCCACCTTCACCACATAATCTGCTTCCGCGACGACTGACTGTACTCCGATCTACAGCGTCATCCCCATACACTTTCTGCCATCTCTTGTCAATTTTCGTCAGTGTCTCTTTATCGCAATGCAGGTGCTCTATAATAGTACGTTGCTTCAGACGAACATCAAGTGCAGTAACCATCTTTACAGAGTGCTACGACAGTAGCACTTGCGGAATCACTTTGAACTGAATTTTAATACAGGCAAGAAGAATGTTTCTATCGTGAATAGCGAAACTGTAGAACAAAAGATGGATATTTGAAAGAACTGTTGCTGTCTTGGGGGGACTTGAGAAAAATGCCCGTCATTTTCCTAAACCTCCATGGGGCACATTCCTGCAAATCAAGTAAATCTATCGTCAGTTCACCAACATTCTTCATTCAAGGTGTGAGTGACACCCTCATCTCGCTAAATAGTGCTCTTGCGCTGTTCTGCAAGAACAGGATGCTCTCATCTATTGCAAACATGACACGCAGTGTCGTATCCAGACAGTGAAGATCCTCATGAAGTACGCCTGGAATCTAGAGAAATTTTTGATATCCACATGACGCTCAGACGTTGGTAGGCATAGCACCGCTACTCCATGGATTTGCCTCATTATGCAGAATGAGTCACTAGCTATTGCCATCTAGAATAACACTGAAAGTATGATAGTAGCTCAAAAGTTTGTGGGACAAATATTGCATGGGGCAACGGGAGCCATAATATGAGTTGGTTTTTTTTGCTACGTGGGGTCACGTCAGGGATATGAGGGTCAACCTTTTTTTTAATGGGATGCTATAGTTTCCTGGCCTAGAGAAGTCTACTAATATCAAATATCGAGCTTAATTTGAGGCAGAAATTTCTGAGAATGTACGTCTGGCGTACAGCATTGTATGGTAGTGAAATACGGACTCTCGGAAAACCGGAACGGAAGAGAATTGAAGCATTTGAGATATGTTGCTACAGACGAGTGCTGAAAATTAGCTGGCCTGGTAAGGTAAGGAATGAGGAGGTTCTACTCAGAATCGGAGAGGAAACGAATATGTAGAAAACACTAATAAGAAGAAGGGACAGGATGATAGGAAATCTGTTAAGACATGACTTCCATGGTACTAGAGGGAGCTGTGGAGGGCAAAAACTGTAGAAGAAGACAGTGATTGGAATACATCAAGCAAATAATTAAGGACGTGAGTTGCAAATGCTGCTCTGAGATGAAGAGGTTAGCACAGGAAAGGAATTTGTGGCGGTCTGCATCAAACCAGTCAGAAGACTGATGACAAAAAAAAAAAATAGTTTGGTACTTATTTGCTGATAGCTGCTATCGACACGAATCCAATGATGTGTAACAGTAAGGTCTTTGAAGGTCAACGAAGGTCACAAAGGTAGCATGAACGTCCATTTACAGAATGTGTTCGTTGACCATTTGTATAAATGCAGTGCTGCAATCTTGTTATCATAGACTGAGTGGTGCTGACAATTCTCTCTCACATATCGCGAAAGTAGTAAATGAAAATAGTAAACTTTCGCCGAATACGACGTATCCATCTAACATGCCATTGACATGTAAACACCATTCGACAGTTTCGCATCACAACACTAATGGGCTCAACTTCAGATTCAGTGGGATGACGCATTTATTAATTTGATTTTCTTTACTGACGAGGCTACATTCACGAACCATAGAAATGTTCATTTGGATAATATGCATTATTGGGCAACTGAAATTCCATTGTGGCTGCGTCAAGTTGCACGCCAAAACCTGTGGTCGGTGAATGTATGGTGGGGTATTCTGGAGGGCAGCATTATGGGTCCCTATTTCATCGAACGAAGTCTTAATGGTTGGAAATACACCACATTTCTGCAAGAAATGTTAGGTCTGTTATTGGAAGAAATACCTTTAGCAACAAGGAACAGAATGTGGTATCAGAAAGATGGGTGTCCGGCACGCTTTTCACTGATGGTTAGAAATGAGTTGCAGAGACAATTCCTAAATCGTTCGATTAGACGCGGAGGAGACGTGTCGGGGCCGGCTCGTTCGCTAGACTTGACCCCTCTGAATTTTTTCTTGTGGGGTTTCGTAAAAAGCATTATTTATAAAGACATTCCAACTACACCTGAAGATATGCGAGAGAGAATTTCAGAGCGTGTGCTTCGATAAGTGCTGATGTGATAAGGTATACCACTCAATCCATGGTAAGAAGATTGCAGCACTGCATTGCTACCAATAGTCATAACTTCGAACACCTTCTGTAAATGGACTTTCACTCCACATTTGTAACCTTAGTTGACCTTCAAAGACATTACTGTTACACATCATTGGATTCGTCTCGATAGCCCCCATGAGAAAATAAGTACCAAACTATAGCATCCCTTTTTAAAAAAACCAAGCTGACCTTCATACCTCTGAAGCGACGCCACCTAGCAACACAAAACGAACTTCATATTAAGGCCCTCGTTATCCCATACAACTTTTGTCCCACAAACGTTTCAGCTCCTATCATACTTTCGGAGTTATCCTTGGTGGCAATAGTTAGTGACTTACCCTATAAAATATAATATAGCATGAAGTGTTGCTCCGAGCAAATCTCTCTCTCTCTCTCTCTCTCTCTCTCTCTCTCTCTCTCTCTCTCCCCGTGTGTGTGTGTGTGTGTGTGTGTGTGTGTTTAGTGGTTTAGTGTCGCTGGTTTTGTCCTCTTGTGTACAGGGCTGCCAGAAAGACTCTTTACGCCTGCAGTTATTTCAGAGTATTTTCAATAACACTTACAGCTATTTATCAAAAACGTCTGTATGTGTATCATGATTATCCCTCCACGGCTTGATATACTTGTAGCAGTATATGTCATCCTTATTTAGTTCATTGATTGCCATTGGTCGGAATGCTTTCAAGCCAAAGTGAGTTTTCATGTAGCATTGCTTTGTGCTTCCTTAAATTTCATGTTCTGTAGCACAATTTCTTGTTGACTTGCAGGATGAACGCATCACTGACACACTAACTTCGGCGCATATTTCCATTCGGGTTGATAGACGACCAGAGTGGGTTTGGGGGTGGCGTGGTGGTGATTGGGATCTAGAACACTTCTCAGGTGCAAGGCTTCCTTCTGCCATGTGGTCCAAAGTCTGATGTCTTGGTAGCTCCTTACCGAACCGTTCACGAATCCTGTCCGTCACATATATCACATTTTCGTTATTGTTGCTGTTCCATTCATGGACTCATATACTCATCACTAGGCGCTCCTCCACAGTGAAGTCACTGGTATCTGCCTCTTTTGTTCTCCAAACACAGAAAGGCGAACATTGGAGGGGTCAACACATAATTTATTAATTATAAATTAACAACAGACTCAGTTGCAATGTTTACCTAGATTTACCTATATTTCAGTTGGGGTAAATCGTAGTTCCTTTTATTTCTGAAGAAGGTTGGGTTATCCCAACTGAAACCTAGGTAAATCTAGGTAAACATTGCAACTGCGGCTGTTGTTAATTTAAAATTAACATTTATACAGCTGCTGACATGGCCGTGAAATGTTGAAAATACAGAATTTATTCTCCCTCACGGGCAGTAACGTGACAGTGACGTAGCAGTTTCGCGGCAGTCACGTTGCATATTACGTGAGGAGCAGTGCTGCCACATTGGCGATCAGGATGGAAGCTTCAAAAGTTTGATACCTCACCATCCTACACAGTAAAACGTTAAGTTCAACTGTAAAGCGATTTTGTAGTCGTCCTGTACTACGCCTGTAAAAGGTAATAAAATTTCCCCTGAAAGAGACCACAAAAACGTGTTATTGGTAGGATTTATTGCACAGGTGTAGGTTACTTTTTCGAGCTACCGGGTGATCAAAAAGTCAGTATAAATTTGAAAACTTAACAAACCACGAAATAATGTAGATAGAGAGGTAAAAATTGACACACATGCTTGGGATGAGATGGGGTTTTATTAGAACCAAAAAAATTGCTAGACTCGTGAAGGATCTCTTGCGCGCGTCTTTTGATGATGATCGTGTGCTCAGCCGCCACTTTCGTCATACTTGGCCTCCTAGGTACCCAGACCTCAGTCCGTGTGATTATTGGCTTTGGGGTTACCTGAAGTCGCAAGTGTATCGTGATCGACAGACATCTCCAGAGATGCTGAAAGACAACATCCGACGCCAATGCCTCACCATAACTTCGGACATGTTTTACAGTGCTGTTCACAACATTATTCCTCTACTACAGCTATTGTTGAGGAATGATGGTGGACATATTGAGCATTTCCTCCAAAGAACATCATCTTTGCTTTGTCTTACTTTGTTATGGTAATTATTGCTATTCTGATCAGATGAAGCGCCATCTGTCGGACATTTTTTGAACTTTCGTATTTTCTTTTTTTCGGTTCTAATAAAACCCCATGTCATTCCAAGCATGTGTGTCAATTTGTGCCTCTCTATCTTCATTATTCCGTGATTTATTCAGTTTTCAAATTAATACTTACTTTTTGATCACCGTATATTAATTCTGAAGAAGGAAGAGCTAGTAGTGTTTTGCATTATAAGAGCTACTCACGACTACTCGGACGCCTTCGAGCCGGTAGCTGTGCTGCGGCGTGGGCGCGCGCGGCACGTATCGGTAGAACTCCTCGTGGTCCTTGTACCACGTGACCGAGTAGAGGCGGTCCCGCTGCAGCTCAAAGCGGCACTCGAGCCGCGCCGTCATGCCGCGAGCAACCAGCGGCGGGACGCGCACGCGTACCAGCCGCAGCGCCCGCGCGCCGCCTGTCGGCACACGCGATAACTCAGTATGACGCAACGACACGTATCAGGTGAAGCTGAGGTGAATCATTTGCCGTGCAAAGCTGCGTGCTGTGGAGCAGACTCGCTCGTACTGATGAGCGTCCTATTAATGAGAGATTGTTGTTGTTGTTGTGGTCTTCAGTCCTGAGACTGGTTTGATGCAGCTCTCCACACTACTCTATCCTGTGCAAGCTGCTTCATCTCCCAGTACCTACTGCAACCTACATCCTTCTGAATCTGCTTACTGTATTCATCTCTTGTTATCTCTCTACGACTTTTACCCTCCACGCTGCCCTCCAATACTAAATTGGTCCTACCAACCGATGCCTTCCTCTAGTCGAGTTGTGCCACAAACTTCTCCCCAATTCTATTCAATACCTTCTCATTAGTTATGTGATCTACCCATCTAATCTTCAGAATCCGTCTGTAGCACCACATTTCGAAAGCTTCTATTCTCTTCTTGTCCAAAGTATTTATCGTCCATGCTTCACTTCCATACATGGCTACACTCCATACAAATACTTTCAGAAACGACTTCCTGACACTTAAATCTATACTTGATGTTAACAAATTTCTCTTCTTCAGAGACGCTATACTTGCCATTGCCAGTCTACATTTTATATCCTCTCTATTTCGACCATCATCAGTTATTTTGCTCCCCAAATAGCAAAACTCATTTACTACTATAAGTGTCTCATTTCCTAATCTAATTCCCTCAGCATCACCCGACTTAATTCGACTACATTCCATTATCCTCGTTTTGCTTTTGTTGATGTTCATCTTATATCCTCCTTTCAAGACACTGTCCATTCCGTTCAACTGCTCTTCCAAGTCCTTTGCTGTGTCTGACAGAATTACAATATCATCGGCGAACCTCAAAGTTTTTATTTCTTCTCCATAGATTTTAATACCTAATCCGAATATTTCTTTTGTTTCCTTTACTGCTTGCTCAATATACAGATTGAACACGTTCGGGGAGAGACTACAACCCTGTCTCACTCCCTTCCCAACCACTGCTTCCCTTTCGTGCCCCTCGACTCTTATAACTGTCATTTGGTTTCTGTACAAATTGTAAATAGCGTTCCGCTTCCTGCATTTTACCCCTGTCACCTTCAGAATTTGAAAGAGAGTATTCCAGTCAACATTGTCAAAAGCTTTCTCTAAGTCTACAAATGCTAGAAACGTAGGTTTGCTTTTCCTTAATCTATCTTCTGAGATAAGATAAGTCGTAGGGTCAGTAATGAGAGATTAATGATGTAAAATATCTTGTTCGCAATTCTCAAGTATTTATTGTTACGGTTTTCAGCCTGAAGATTGGATTGACGCAAGTCACGATGTTGCACTATCCTTTGCAAATCTCTTGATCTCCGAGTAACTACTGCCACCCGCATCAGTCTGAATCAGGTTACTGTATTCATCACTTGGTCTCCTTCTACCATTTTTACCCCATCCACTTCCGCCCACAACTAAATTGGCGATTCGTTGACGTCCCAGAATATGTCCTATCAACCTACGTCTTCTCTTCTAGTCAGCCTTCGCACAGATTTCGTTTCTCCCCAGTTCTATTCAGTACCTCGTCATTACTTTCAAAATTTACCCATCCACTCTTCAGCTTTCTTCTGTGGCACCACATTTCAAAAGCTTATATTCTCTTTTTGTGTGAGCTCTTTACCGTCCATATTCCACTTCCATACATGGCTACACTCCATACAAATACTTTCAGAAAAGGCTTCCTGAAACTTAAATTTGCACTCTATGTTAATAAACTTCGCTTCCTTAGAAACGCTTTTTTTGTCATTGCCAATCTACATTTTATATTCTCTCTGCTACGATCTTCATCAGTTACTTGCTGCCCAAATAATAAAACTCATCTACTACTTCATTTCCTAATCTAATTCTCTCAACATCATCTGTTTTAATTCGACTACATTCCATTATCACCGTTTTGCGTTGTTGATGTTCATCTTATTTCGTCTTTTCAAGACATTCTGCATTCGCTTCAACTGCTCTCCCACGTCCTTTACTGTCTCGGACAGAACTACAGCGTCATCAGCAAAACTCAAAGCATTATTTCTTCTTTCTGGACTTTAATTCCTGCTCCAAATTTTTCTTTTGTTTCCTTTACTGCTTGCTCAATACACGGATTGAATAACGTCGGGGATACGCTACAACCCTCTCACTCCCTTCTCAACCACTGCTTCCCTTTCATGTCATTCGACTCTTATAACTGCCATCTGGTTTCTGTACAAGCTGTAAGCACCTTTTCGCTCCCTGTATATTACCTCTTTACCTTCACATTTTCAAAGAGAGTGTTCCAGTCAACATTATCCGAAATTTTCTCTAAGTCTACAAAAGCTATAAATATATGTTTGCGTTTCCTTTACCTATCTTCTATGATACGTCATAGCGTCAGTTTTGCCTCACATGTTCCTACAGTTCTCTGGAATCCAAACAGATTTTTTCCAAGGTCACCTTATACCTGTTTTTCCTTGCTTCTGTAAAGAATTCGAACTAGTATTTTGCAACCATGACTTGTTAAACTGATAGTTAGGTACTATTCACGCTTGTCAGCACCTCATTTCTTTGGAAATGGAATTATTATATTCTTCTTGAAGTCCTAGGGTCTCATACCTCTTGCACACCAGGTGGAAGAGTTTGTTCATGGTTGGTTTTCCCAATGCTATGAGTACCTTGGGCCTTGTTTCGACTAAAGCTATCAGGGATAAAATGAGGGAACGAAAGGTCATTTGTAACTTGTACAGAAACCAAACTGCAGAAAATTGAAAAAGGTCATTCTAAAAGAAATGCACATTTTAAAAAAGAGTCCAAATTTTTTTTTCTACACCTTAGCTATTCACGGAGGTCATAGCAACATTCTTCCTGCGTGCATTCAAATTAAAATCAACCTGTTCCCGCAAGTCACGCTATCTTTGCACTCCGTCCATGTGGCAGCTGCACTTGGTATTCGTCTGAAGCAGCGTACTGTTATAGAGTTTCTGAGTCTTGAGGGCGAGCCAGAGACAAACACTGACAAGAGATGGAAGAAGGTGTGTGGGGATGACGCCGGTGATCGGAGCTCTGCTAGTCTTCGGGCAAGCGACCTCCCACGCAACGGTAGACCGATTACTGCAATGACTCGTCACAATGTGCAGCGTATTCACAATCTGATTTTGGTCGACAAGCGTGTAACAGTGAACGAACTGTCAATCCGAGTGGGAGTATAAGAAGTGAATGTGTGCAGAATATTAAGAGAGTTGAAAGGTTTGTGTCAGAATGTTGACGGATGCCCACTATGATACACCGAGGACAATGTGCAGTAAAATGTTGGAACAATATGATAATTCTGGAGCTGATTTCCTTGTAAGAATTGCGATCGAGATGAAACACGGTTGCAGTACTTTGAACCGGAGATGAAGAGGTGAGTGATGAAATAACATCACCAAAAACTGCCGAAGAAGAAGAAATTCAGAACTGTATCTTCCAGCAGGAAAAGTTATGACTACTGTGTTTTTTGATTCAGGAACACTGTTGCTTATGAACATGATGCCCAGCTCAACCCAATCAGTTTCTGACACGTATGTAACAACCGTGAAAAATACTTCATTTTTGAGTGTGTCATATTCGACAGCAACGTAAAATGTGATTATTTGCTGTTGCATGGTAACGCCCAGCCACCACGATCGCAGAGCTTGGATGAACAGCATTGGACAACCACCCTACAGCCCTAATGTGGCACCTTGTTACTGCCAACTCTTTCATAAACTCAAAGAATCGCTTCGCAGAACGAGATTCGAAGCGGCTAAACAGTGCTTCAAACGTCCCTTTCCAGGCTTTTCCATGCAGATATACAGCGCTTAGACGGATAGAGAGACAGAGACAGAGACAGAGACAGACTATGTGGAGAAATGACAGTTTGTCTCTCAAGAATGCAACAACATACTGTAAAAATATCAAAGATATGGGAAATAAATTGGATATTTGAAATACATTGTGGACTTGCTCTCGAGTAACCCTCACAATTGACAAGGAAATGAGACGGCACTGCAACCGATTATTAAATCTCTACACAAAGCAAGCGGTAAAAGTAACTCGGACAGATTTGCACTGAGAGTTAAAGTTTAAGGATAAAAAATAAAGAGTTTAAGGTTTGCCAATGCCGTAGCAACTCTTTCAGAGACAACGAAAGACTCAAAGATTCATAAAAGGGAATGGCTAGTGTTATGTGAATCAGTTTGAATAGATGCAGCATCCTGAAACGTTTTATGTAGCTTTATTTAAGCAAAGAGCGATTTTGAACATTCACTTATCTCCATTTGACGTCATACATTTATTCTTCATTACCATGACCACAATGTTAACTTTGGTATAATGTTTTCGTCTACTGAGTTTTGTACGCTGCAGCTGCCTTTTAATCTGTAACCTGTAGCTCTTCGTTCCGCCTTTATATGCGTAGAACAAACAGGAACAGACTTTTAGCTTCATCGATGCGCTGATGAAGCACAGCATTCAGAGTGTAGCCAGCTAATGATTTGTTTATATATTCTGAAAGGCAAGTTACAATTTTCTCACAGATTCCAAAACTACTCGGAGGTAGACATAATACTGCTGACCTTAAAACTTGTTATGCACAACTCTACGATTTAAAAAATGCTTAATATACAATGTATGCAATGTAATGAGATGCACTAAGTTACGTTATAGGTACTTTTTATTATTATTTATAATGATATGAAATGACTACATTTAGCGTTTTGAAAGTATGTTATAAGAAGAATACCAGTGAAATAAATAGATGGGTACGTATTGTGCTCAAATCAAATAAAATGATGTTGGGTGAACTTAAACGGGAAGTGAGACACTAAAAGTAAACATGACCGATGAAGGGCTAAAAAGAGTACAAATTTCACACTGGCGGTAGCAAGAAATGCTTTTCTGAGTAAGATAAATCTGTTCAAATATAATTTTAAATTTTAGGAAGTCTTTCTTTCTTAAGTATTTGATTGGAGTGTAGCATGTTATGGTGTTATGGAAGTGAAATATGGACGATAAGGAGTACAGGCGAGAACGGAATAGAAGCTTTTTAATTTCGGTGTTTGCTTATTAGTTGGGTACATTAAGTAATTAAGATATACTGACCCGAATTAGACAAGAAGCTTTATGGTATAACTTTCGCGAAAGAGGGTGTAGTTTCAATAGACACATACTGAGGATCAAAGAACATATAATTTGGTAATGGAGGAGAGAGGGCTATGTTAATCATATAGGGAGACCAAGAGTCAAGGAGACTAAGCAGATTCATATAAATGTATGATGCATTAGTTACTGACAGCCAATGAGACTTGCACTGCATGGAGTAACATTAGTCTTCAGACTAATGACTATGACAACAATAGTATCAGATCGTTGCTTCCAAAGCTAGAAAATAAAAGTAATAGAAACTGTCTACTTTGTTGATCTACTCCTGAAAATGTATGCATAATTCTGACACATAAATTAGTTTCAGACCTCTGCTATCTTAGGATAATATTTTTCCATCCCATTTTCTGCTGAAAGACACTGTGAACCTTGTTTGCTTTCACTTAGGCATCTGCAAGAGTAACAGTTGTTAATGCATTTGTACTCATGGCTGGAAGCCACATTTTCAGGTCTACTTGCGTATAAATAGTAACAGAGTTAGTGGATTAAAGTAGTTTATAATGAACTGAATTGGCTTTTTAAGTATTTCAGCAGCTGATTCCTTTTGACCTGTAATGATAGAGCTAGAATGAATTTAACAGAAATAAATACATAATTTGGTGACTTGCACAACACAGAGCACTTCACATTCACAAATGTAGATTATGAGGTAAAATTCACAGTGCGATACAACTAACGTGAATCTCCTGCTGTCAGTATTCTTGGAAGACTAGAGAACAGCAGGTTGAAATTGCGTAAACTTTTTCAGACAAAAGTACTTTCGGTTCTTTAAACAAAATTTTCACGTGTTAAAAGTTGGTTCTGATGTGACATGACACTCACTTCTGAACTCTGGTTACAACACAAACTTTCTGTTTCTGCAATACCTAACACAATAGATATAATTATTCAGACAGAGGTCAACAGAGAATTCAAAGTTTCACCTTCAGTTTCTTTTTTAAAAAGAATATTTAGATTTACTAATATTTATTGATAGAAACAATTTTAACTGCAGTAAAGTAAACTTGATAGGATATAAAAATACTTCAGTTCAGTCACTTAGTTTCTCAGTTATAACTGCATTTTAAGTAACATTAATCAATGAAAAATTAACATAGATATATAGATGTGATATAATTCTATCATTAACATGGATTATTTTTCCTACAAGTGGCCTTTTTTTGTGTTCTAGAGCTACAATCATGTCAACCTGGTTCATTCACAATGTAATAAAAATGGTTTGCCTAAGTCAGGAATGGACACTGCAGTGGAGTGGACACCATTTAATTATGACTCACTGAAATACACAATAAATCAGCTTACAGCCTAAAATAACACATTATTAAATGATAAATGATATAAGAGTCATGTTGTCATTTACATTCTATGACATCATAGACCACAGGTTGTAGTGATACTTTTTGTAATAGTGCATATCACAGATGACTTTGCTGCATACAAATGTAACATATAGACTAATAAATTCAATTTTTTATATTACCATATTTTAATTTAATATTTCTTTTGTTGCAAGTACAGCACGGAGATTTGGAGACCACCAATTACTACATGGCATGGTGCGAGATGACTGATACCCAGGTTTTTATGTAGTTACATGTTCTTTTCCTTCGCTGCTACACATAGGGGAGGTGTAAATGTTCATGAATTATGTAGCAAGTGTTGGATATATTTCATTTTGTCCTTATATATTTTACATACACTCACTGTAATCACACGTTTTCACATACCTTAGCTTTATACTATATTATATTGTAGTTTTGCCCTTCTTCATATTTCCATACACCGTCAGTAGACCACTCAATAGAAAAATGTCTGCGTCTCACCTACCATGAGACTTGAAGACCTCAAGTAAATTATCTCTAAAAACCACATTCTTGTGCCATAAAACGTGGTTAATTGCACTTCAAGTTGGATTAAAAAAGATGTGCCACTAATTAATTTCAAAATTGGTAATTGCATTTCCTAAAAGCAAAGTTGACATAATAATACTACTGTGTGTGCGTCATCTAAGTAGTCATTACTGTGATTAGTAGTGCGCTTCAAGTGATGTTGAGATTGGCAGTGGCACAAACACAAGACTGGTGGCCCGAATTATTCCGACTACTACCGACACCCACAGATTCAATACTAAAGAGTGTGTGCGCCATAAAAGTTTGCCATACAGTACTTCTTGGGAATTCATGACCGTTTGTTTTCATGGTGCCTCATGTTGCATCAAAATTACTATATAAATGAAGGCCTTGGGTTACTATGCATGATGCTTTCACTGTTGAAGGAGAGAATTTTTAACAGTGTGAAATAATGAGATCCATCCTCCACGAAGTCATAACAACAGAAACATATCCATAGTGATGCACAAAAGTAGAAAGATATGCAATCGTCTAAGAAGCAAATGTTACTGATGCAGCTGCAAAAGACTCCAAACACCACAAAGACATTTTCCCATGATATGTACTCTGCTTGGATTGCAGCAAATCTTCCAAGCTTCAGGCGCCTGAACATCGTGCGTTTCTACAAAAGTAATGTGCCCAACACAGAAATTGAGAAAAATGCGATTTAGATTTTTGTTACCAGGAGACAACGGAATGTGACCATCACTGTGTAGCTTTCCACCACATATGGATAACCTTTGAGGAAACGAAGGAAGTATGTGGATCTTTCTTTGGCAGTCTAATTGTCGGTAAATGTCCCCAAAACCACTGTTGACATCCTGTAAAGTGTTTGAACGTGCAAAATATTCAACACCAGTTCGTTTTGTTAGTGACGGTTTTAAAGTGCTGTGACCACAGAGCATTTAAGAAGAAAAACTTCTTTTATGCATTCGGATGCTGCACTCTACATGGTGTAGGCTGAAACTGCCCTACAAGTATTCTACCCTCATTACTCAGCTTCATTTGTAAGGCCCACGCACTGCAACATATTGTTGAAGAAATGCACGACAGCTACCCAGAAGTAAATAAAACAAATTCATATACGAAAGAAAGTGTTTGTTAATGCCCTGCATCGTGTGTCACTCTATAAGGAAATCTATTCAAGCCTAGTCTCTGATAACATGGGTTTCTTTGACTGAAGATATCAGTTTTTATAATGAATGTTTTCAAGCTGCGAAATCTGTGATGGATTAATTTTTAAGAGAATCTTCAGTTTCAGTAGACGCACAAAATACACTCACCGAACCTGAATTAGCAAATTTTATTGTGTACATGCATAGGAACTACAGCTTCCTTGTCAGCAACATTAAAGGATTGCAGTTTATCGAGTTTCCGATGCAGAAATCTTTATAAAGTTTTGAGACTGACATGGGAAGTGTGGTTGAGGGTACATACGTTTTCGACTTAAAAAAGACATACAAAATCCATCAATTGCCTAAGACACAGAACAACTGTCTCCAGACTTCGTTCTAGTTGGTTTATAGGCAGCTCAAGCTGTGGATATACACTGACGATGCCTTCCAAGGATGCCGGAATAGTGTAGAAGGAAGTAGTTTTATCATTTTAAAATTTGTCACCATAGTGAATGGGGTAACAACCTGCGGATTGGTTGTATGTCTAATGTTGGACAAATATATCCTCCATTAGAGTATTTCATTCCGCATGACTAATACTTCAGAACCCGTATGGCCTTAACAGTACAGCATTTCTGCCGGCCGGAGTGGCCGAGCAGTTCTAGGCGCTGCAGTCTGGAACCGCGCGACCGCTACGGTCGCAGGTTCGAATCCTGCCTCGGGCATGGATGTGCGTGATGTCCTTGGGTTAGTTAGGTTTAAGTAGTTCTACGTTCTAGGGGGCTGATGACCACAGATGTTAAGTCCGTAGTGCTCAGAGCCATTTGATCCATTTTTTGAACTGAAGGAACAATGTATTAAACTTCTTATGAAGGAGCAATACAGGAATCCTCTCGTGCGATTGATTGCCTGTTAGGTATGGTCGTCCCAGAGTACAGGTGACAAAACATTACACCGGTCTGTGGACGTGACTTCGATCATGAACCACCTGCTCCAGTGAACCAATACCTGCATATTTAATAGGATCGCCAGATATGGTTAATGCCAGAAAGCAGACTGTATTTGTTTCAGACATATCAGAACACAGGGACACAGTAATATCTTATCGAATTCCCTAACAGATGACGTTAGCAGAGTTTTTATAGTACTTAGACTTCCTCTGTTGGATGGTACACATTACCGAGGTGGGAGAGAATGTTTGGGTGATAGACATGAATGCACACAGAGAGATGCAAATCTCCTTCGGACTGCAGTACCTGTATGTAGTTTGGAGATGTGTTGCAATGCAGTAGCAAAATGCTCATTCTTCCTCCATGCCCTGTGAGGTATGGAGGCTTCCTGATTTTCTGAACAAGAAACACCATCATAACTGCTCATAATATCTTTTCTACTGCCTCCTGTTGCAGTGAAAAGCTTCGTTTGGGACTGGCCTTACGTATTGTACACGGCTGGCATAGCTACGACAACATGTTTCCATTTCCACCAAATGGTCAAAACGCGCTCCTGTCGCACTAACTCAGCTCGCCCTGTTTGTCCATGAGATGCAGATCGTCTTAGATATAGCGCTCCCCAACTTACGTTCAGGTCCGACCTAAATGGTCAGCTTCAAATGTCGGTTCTCAATAGTGTCCTCCAAAAAGAACATTGTCTTCCCTCCACCGATTTCCATTTGATCTACCTGGTGAGTGTAATGCGACTACTGAAAAAAAAATATATATTACTCGCCATGCATACTGACTCTCATGATCGATTTAATTACACAATCTATCAAATTGATTTTGACATCAATGACGCACCGCCTGATGGTGGTGGAGATGGCCAGGGCACCACAGAATGATTCTTGACAGGTGTTTATTTATTTTCCTCTTTTAGCTGCGGCGATATGTTTTAACAAAATTTCAATCTTCCACCTACACATGTCGAGAGAGGCTCTCACGATTTGGTTCGTAAATGCTAGTATTATGTAGCATCGCACTAGTAAAACGGGACCTGCCACAGTATACAAAACAGGTACATCATCTTGAATTTTAGTTTGTTGTTGTCGAACGTGAAATGAATGTGTTTTTCTTCCGACATGTGAGCCAATGGCATGAAAGAGTGTATTCTCTAATGTTATTTCATGTGTCTGAAATGTTTGTAACACACATGTGCACGACAGTTTATTTATAGACCATGAGCACGAGAGGTGCTCTCAGGTCGTTTAATTTGTCAATCAAGCTGAGAGAAATCGCTTAATATAGAGGATTTTTTCTTTGGAGTTTAAATTCTCGCTTTTTCTTTACTCTGACGATGGCTTCGAGATAACATGGGCATTCTGCGGTGATCGGTAATTTTTCCAGCAAAGTAGTCGAAGTTTTTTTCCTGGTTTTACGCAGGCTGGACATGACTCTCCTGATCAATTTTGATCGGAGGCGGTGCACTTTATTCGGCATCACAAAATAATGAGATGCGAATTGTATCCTGCAACCGAACGTAAAAAAACAATACCGATTTTGCTGATAAACCTGAAGGAAAATGGACTACACCTATTTTAATGGAAAAGGACATTTTTTCAACGTCGCGATTGTGTTCTCTTATATTAATAGATGCTCGATTGTAAGAGACGCGTTGATGTTAAATGCAATTGTTCTCCATCGCAGAATGGCGGGTGCATGGGGAGAGAGTCTACTGTCAATGGTGGAAGGACACATCCGTGCTCTGAGTAGGGGCATGGCGGTGCTGCTAAATTTCTCTTTTGTGTTGGAAAAGGGCCATCGCCTCAATGCAAGCTGCATACTGTGAGCGACCGTGGAGAACAGCAGAAGGCCTGATGAAACCAGTGACTGCAGAGGGGTGACAGTGGGCCACAGAAAAAGTGCTCGGCGGAGCAGTTAGCGATTTGAAAAAGCGATCTGGATCTTTCTCCAGAATTTTGTTGTTGTTCCAAAGGGTTCCAGTCTTTCTCAGAAATACCTTTAACAGATTGCAAGAAAGAGTTGTGTTGATGATAAATAAAATTGTTAAAACTGTGTTCCGGACCGAGAGTCGAACTCAGGACCTTGGCCTTTCACTGAGCTACCCAAGCTTGGGTAGCTCAGTTGATAGAGCACTTGCCCGCAAAAGACAAAGGTCCCGCGTTCGAGTCTCGGTCCGGCACACAGTTTTAATCTGCCAGGAAGTTTCATATCAGCGCACACTCCGCTGCAGAGTTAAATTCTCATTCTGAAATGCAATTGTTCTCCGTCGTAGAACGATTGGCTGCTGGGGGGGAAGGAGGCCATGTCTACTGTGGGTGGTCGCCAGACACAGCTGCGGAGTGTGGGGCTGTGTCGCTATATTTTAGATGAACAAGTTGCACTTGGGATGGCCGTCGTTTTATCTCCTATTGTTTAGTTGACTATACATGCTATTGTGTTGGTGAAGGAGCATCGCCGCAAGGCAGTTAGCGACCACACAAAACACGGTGGAGCAGCTGGCCATTTGAAAAAGCCTGTGTCCTACCTACAGGTGAATGGAGGGAGGGAGGGAGGGGAGGGATGAGGGGTGGTAAGAGGGCCTGGATTTTCGGCAGTTTGTGGACGCCTCTCGAGGAGAAGGCATGTTTGACTACCACCCCCCACTCCCCTGCAGTCTTTTGGGATGACGATTTACCCCAGTTCATGTGTTGCATAATGACGCGTTCATTATGAGTGCTGATTTTTTTTTCATTACTGTTTTGAAACTGAACTGTGATGCATTTTTTCCATCAGTTGTAGCGTGTATTGGCTTTGGTTACCTGGGCTGCAGAGTGGCTTTTGAGCAGCCATCTGCAGCAAATTTTGACATCAAATAACGATAGATACTGGCCTCAACTGTATGCTTACAGGTAATACACTTTTTAAACTCTTCTCTGTCCAACACCAGCATTTCGTCAGTTGAACATATTTCCAGCCAAACAGAATAAATATAGTACCTTACACACCTACCTTTTTCGCGCCAGCTTGTAGGTGAACAGTAAAGTTTGAGTGTATCCGTTACTAGTTTCGAGTGGTACTACGAAATTTTTTCCCAGCATGATAACGTCAGTTGTTTGGTATTGTCAGTTTTTGAGCTGTATTACTATTTTATGCCGTTTTTGTGTAGCGCTATGCAAAATGGTTCAAATGGCTCTGAGCACTATGGGACTTAACATCTATGGTCATCAGCCCCCTAGAACTTAGAACTACTTAAACCTAACTAACCTAAGGACATCACACAACACCCAGCCATCACGAGGCAGAGAAAATCCCTGACCCCGCCGGGAATCTAACCCGGGAACCCGAGCGTGGGAAGCGAGAACGCTACCGCACGACCACGAGATGCGGGCTAGCGCTATGCATATTGTGTGTAATTAGGCCTGATCTTTATAATTAATTATGTAATTAGGACCTATGTTTACTTCATTTTTCTGACCAAAATAAAGTACACTAACCTTACCTTCCTTTCCTGCATCTGAACAGTTTCCTGAGTTGGGGGTGCACTTAGGCTTTCCATCCTGTAAAACCAGGTTCAGGCCCCAGAAAGAGCACTACCATTTTTAATTTCCCTCAATTCCAAGCGCCTCTGGTGATATAATTATGTTAGGGGGATGCACTTGGGCTTTACATTGAGAAGGGTTTGAGTCCCAGAAAGACCACCTCCAATTTTCCCACCAATAATTGCTATAACTGGAGGGGGGGGGAGGGGGAGGGAGGATGTCACCACAGCCCTGGGACAAAGAAATTCCCACCAAAACTCTAAATTTCCACCAATAGGGTAGGTTGGGAGAGGGGGAGGGTGGGGAAGGAGGAGGGGGCTATGGCCCATGTGCAGGGTGATGAAAATGCATCACGCCATCTGGGGGTGGGGGTGGGCATGGTCGGGGCTGGGTTGGGTGTGGTCGAGGGCAGTGGGGGGATTAATTAATCAACTTAATTTGTATATCAATTTGACATGAAAATTGGGGTAATGCCCCCACTACCCTACTACTATTATGAAGCCACAACCAGCTTGTACAGTGCCTTCTTGACAACTTGGGTCAATAGCTTCATGCGGTCTGTGCCGCACTCGAAACCTACCATTACTTCTTACCAACTCAAATGGAGACTCATCTGACAGAGCACGGTTTTCCACTCGTCTAGGCTCCAGTCAGTATGGTCGCGAGCCCAGGACAGGCACTGCAGATGGTGTCGTCTGCTGCCATCATCCGTTAACTCCAAATTTCGCCGCACTGTCCTAATGAATACGTTCGTCGCTCATCCCACATTGATTTCTGCGGTTGTTCATGCAGTGTTGCTTGTCTGTTAGCTCTGACAACGCAGCTGCCGTCGCTCGCTAAGCGAAGGCCGTCGGCCACTGCATTGTCCGTGGTGAGAGGTTACTCCAGAAATTTGGTATTCTTGACATATTCTTGACACTATGGACCTCTAACGATTTCCGAAATGTAGTGCCCCATGCATCAAGTTCCAAGCACCATTCCGCATCAAAATCTGTTAATTCCCGTCGTACGACGACAATCACATTTTCACATGAATTACCTGAGTACAAATGTCAACTCCACCAGTGCACTGCCCTTCTATGCCTTGTGTACGCGGTGCTACCGCCATCTGTGTACATCTATACCGGTATCCCATGACTTTTGTTACCAGAGTATCCACGATTAAGTATTGGTAACTTATAGTCTTACGAATTTTTGAAAATAATTTAGTTTCGTGACCGAAAACACGATCGAAACTTTTGATCCCCTTAGAAAATTTCATTTTACCCTTTAAGTGGTAATTACCCCCAGGCTGGGATCCATTGGTCTTCTGTATGATTTGTTTCATAGACGTTTAATTGCCGAACGTCCGGTACAGTACACAGTATAGCACACTCTACCATGTTTCTATTTGTGACTGTCGTCTCAGGTGTCATTCACGTGGAACACCTTCAATGGAAACACAGCTTGTTGGAGTTCCTGTGCCTGTTTTTTAACAGTCGGAGCTGACTCCTTATAAACCTGTGTCAGCTACAAAAGAATCCGCACTGAGAAACTATTTAAAACAAAGTTATTTCAAAACGTGACACTCTTCCTGGCCATCCATTTTAACGCAACAAACGGAACACGACGAGAAATGTCGTATCAACAACACTATTTCGTATATGAAGTTGAAAACTGGATTACGCTATTGCGTTATATGTACGAAGATAAGGAAACCCATGTCAATACCTTTCCTCGTTGCCACGACATTCCACTCGACTGTTATTACCAAATTCATTGGTGCCATTTTATACTGTCAAATAACAATATCAATGAGAATATCCTTATCAATTTTCATTGCTTCAGCAGCGTCGTCATCATTTTCGAGCGGCGTTCGGTGGTCTATTTTGTCTTCTGTTTGTCTAGTGTTATCATTTGACAATAATTACTGTGAAATCCAAGAGAGCTGCCACAGCGGTTAAGACAGGCGTCTAGTATTCAGGCAGAGTTTAGTTCACATTCACTTCTGCCAATAGTGTGTCTCTGACGTTTTCATATGCCGCTTCAAGCGGGTATCTGAACGTTCATTTCAATGAAGGTACAATTGCAATAGAATGATTAATCCCAAGGCTCTAACTATCACATCGAAAAAGCAAAGTTACGTAACTTGCTATTTGTTCATTTGCAGGTACATGTATGCAGTCATAGTACAGAACAAAATGTCAGAGCCCATCTCCTTTTCATCCGTCATCTTCATAAGAAACTAAAATGGCACTGTCTTGTTGACGTAACCACCTTTCAATGTCGCTCGCCGTTTGTGTCATTTGGTTATAGTTGCTGCTGTTAATTTCATTTAAGGCACTTTTTAATGCAGATCTTCAATACCTGCCTCTTGAGATTTCTCTCCAGGATTTTTTCTTGAACAATGATTTTCATGAAGCTGTTACGTCGAATTACGGAGAGGTTTACTATGTTTTGGTTCAGAAACAAAATTTTTAATTGCATTTTTGGATCCATAAAAGTGTTTAGAATCCACCCCTGAAACGGTTTTTCCGAATACGAAACGGAAATGTTTGCTATTCGCGGTTGAACAAAAAAATGCACCTGCCTGATATCGACCTTTTTCACGCACCAGTTTTTTCGTTCGGAGGACGAGTAATTGTGCCGGTGCTTGGGAGGAAACACACAAAATTCAAATGAAAGTTTGAACGACTGTGTTAGGAAGTTAGCCCCCAAGCATTTACATTCTGGTGTGAAGACGGTGGAGATTGCAACTTTCCTGCCAGTGAGCAGCTTCAACGAAGGGTATTCAGCAATTCTGAAGACCATGATAACGATGGACGTCACCCTGGGACTCTATTCGGCGCAGTTCGCCAAGCATTCGGACGACCACCGGATTCAAGCTGCTGAAAACCGCTTGTCACCGGCCGTACGAACGGCTCTGGGGTAACGCAGGATGGCCCACAGCAAGCAGAACGCCCTCTTTGAGGAAGAGAAAGGACTAGTTTATGGCCCTGGAATCGCAGATTGAACGTAAGTTGCATAATATTGCATTTATATGTAGTCAAAACTTCAAACGCTTTTTTCTCGAAATGACTTTTTTTATAGCGCGGTGTGGTAACTTCAAATCTACTGAACCGATTGGCATGATTCTTTGTTTCCGACGAAGCTAACTAAATTGTCTAGGAGTTGTACCACTTTTATTACGATCCATCAACTATAAATATTTTTACTTGGCCGACTAGGTCGAAAAATCGATAAAAAAACCCTATTTTTCAAATGGCCGCCATTTTGTTTCCTATGGTCCAAATAACTTAAGCGAGGTACAGCTCCTAAAGAATCTTATAAACTTCGTTAACGTCAGCACAATTTTGGTTTCAGACGAGCCGGCTGACCTGTGATACACCGCGCGTGAAGGTCTACATCGAAATTTTGTTTCGTTCCGACGGCACTTCCGCCTTTGCTCTTCGACATTTCCGGTCGAAAAAATTGCAGTTTGTAGCGGAAATACCAATAAACATTTTGACCAGATGTGACATTGATATCTATAACACATCCAGAGAAAAATATTCTCAAAGAACTTGCTTTTTTCGGGCCAAAGATAGTAAACTTCCCCTTAAACTCAGGGTCCAATTACTTTACTTTATCTTTCAGTATTCACTCTTTTTTTTCAGTCGAGGATGTTTTTGTGGCTCTTCTCCGTACCTACATATCTGTTGGTTGTATTAATTATTTTTTTTTTTTTTTTTTTTTTTTGTTTCTCCATGATCCACCCTTCACAAACGTAGCTTAAGATCTTCGAAATAAATGTTTTGATGGATTTCTTTTTACTTCTATATAAAGGTCGTCAATAAATTACTCTCTCACCGCCCAGCCGCATCAATGTGATCGCCTGTCAAAAGCGTGAAGTGCAGGAAGAAAGTGAATGAAGTTTTAGGAGATAGCGGCAGGGATCTGGACCCATGGCGACTTTAACGCTAGGTTTCTTGGCCGAGGCCTCCATAGCGCGAAGAGCCCGATCGAGGTGTTCCCACAGATTCTCGATTGGTTTTAAATCCGGGGAGTTTGGTGGCCAGAGAAGTACTGTAAACTCATCGCCGGCCGTTGTAGCCGAGCGGTTCTAGGCTCTTCAGTCTGGAACCTCGCGACCGCTATGGTCGCAGGTTCGAATCCTGCCTCGGGCATGGATGGGTGTGATGTCGTTAGATTAGTTAGGTGTAAGTAGTTTCAAGTGTAGGGGACTGATGACCTCAGTTGACTATATATATATATATATATATATATATATATATATATATGTGTGTGTGTGTGTGTGTGTGTGTGTGTGTGTGTGTGTGTGTGTGTGAAGGACGAAACATTTTAAATTATCAACTGCTTGACCCAATTTGTTTTTTAAATAGCAGGCAGTTGCACAAAGTTTTCAACAGAAGTTGTGAGAGTTTAATTTTGGAAAAGTGATGGTATAACGTTAACTGAAACTGTATGGGTGTGTCAAATAACCTGCTTTTGTTAATGCTACAAGAGTTACTATGTTGTTTCACTTAAATACACTGTTATTATGTTCTTTCACTGAACGATACAGAAAAGTAACTTGTTTCAAGATTAGGAAAGGACTGCAACAATTCACTAACGGTTGCCAATAACGACAGAAACGTTTCCAAATTGCTAATGAAAGTAAACAAATTGACTTTTATAAAAAATCTTTGCTTCTCTGCATGTTCTGGAAAACTACTGCAGATACACGTCTAAGACATTTTTTATTAGATTCACCAAACCAATAACAACAAAATAAATGAAAATCGTGCTTATTATAACCTCTTACAATTCTGCGATGGTTTCAGATTAGCAAAGTTGCTAAATTTCAGCAAAACCTTTTTTTAGTCGTAACTCCGTAACTAAACATTTACGGGCCTATGTTTACATGAACTTCTTTCTTTAGTTTCACTTATAAAATAAGTTAAGACCAAACAGAGAGCTATATCTGAAAACGGAGCAACTAACTGATGTAATGAGGAAGAGGAGACTACAGTTTTTTGGACATATATTCAGAATGGACAACAACATTACTCGATAGCTACAAATCCAAACCAGCATGGTTCATAGAGACTGAAAAGGACATTGAAAATGCTGGAGTTACAATAGACACAATAGAAAACAGAACACATTTCAGAAAGGCAGTTCAAAAGGTGAAATTTCAGGAGAGAAATAACTAGACGAAAGTGGACTCAAAAAGAAAGGGAACAATACTCTAAAAGGATGAAGGAAATTTGGAAACTGAAGAAATGTAATACAATGAAGAGTCGCCAAAGTTGATTCATCGTACCCTTCAAATGGGTTATTCGAAAGAAAAAAAAATAAATATAACACACTACTGGCCATTAAAATTTCTACACGACGAAGATGACGTGCGACAGACGCGAAATTTAACCGACAGAAAGAAGATGCTGTGATATGCAAATGATTAGCTTTTCAGAGCATTCACATTAGGCTGGTGTCGGTGGCGACACCTACAACGTGCTGACATGAGGAAAGTTTCCAACCGATTTATCATACACAAAATGGTTCAAATGGCTCTAAGCACTATGGGACTTAACTTCTGAGGTCAGCAGTCGCCTAGAACTTAGAACTACTCAGCCGGCCGAAGTGGCCGTGCGGTTAAAGGCGCTGCAGTCTGGAACCGCATGACCGCTACGGTCGCAGGTTCGAATCCTGCCTCGGGCATGGATGTTTGTGCTGTCCTTAGGTTAGTTAGGTTTAACTAGTTCTAAGTTCTAGGGGACTAATGACCTCAGCAGTTGAGTCCCATAGTGCTCACAGCCATTTGAGCCATAGAACTACTCAAAGCTAGCTAACCTAAGGACATCACACACATCCATGCCCGAGGCAGGATTCGAACCTGCAACCGTAGCGGTCTTCTCACACACAAACAGCAGTTGACCGGCGTTGACTGGTAAAACGTTGTTGTGATGCCTCGTGTAAGGAGTGAAACGTCCCCTTAGAAGAATTATAAATGACTGTGCTTAAACTGACACACAATATTTTTTTAGCGCAACGCAATCTGACCTTCAAAAATCCCTACAAAAGAATGGCCCTGAGTAACAATAACCTATACCTTTCATGAATCACTTACCTCACAAAAATCTTCTTTACTCAAACTACTGCAATAAAGCGTGCGCCAATACTGCCAGATGAATAAAAGATTCTAACTACTGAAGGCACTAGCTACCGACAGGCATAATTAGCAAATGAAAGATTTTGATAGAGAACAAACAATGTATTTACCTTAATAATGTTCAAAAGTCATAATATATATAGCTGTTCATGTCATCCAGTCTTACAAATTTACTGTCTGATGGACACACGTATACACTCCTGGAAATTGAAATAAGAACACCGTGAATTCATTGTCTCAGGAAGGGGAAACTTTATTGACACATTCCTGGGGTCAGATACATCACATGATTACACTGACAGAACCACAGGCACATAGACACAGGCAACAGAGCATGCACAATGTCGGCACTAGTACAGTGTATATCCACCTTTCGCAGCAATGCAGGCTGCTATTCTCCCATGGAGACGATCGTAGAGATGCTGGATGTAGTCCTGTGGAACGGCTTGCCATGCCATTTCCACCTGGCGCCTCAGTTGGACCAGCGTTCGTGCTGGACGTGCAGACCGCGTGAGACGACGCTTCATCCAGTCCCAAACATGCTCAATGGGGGACAAATCCGGAGATCTTGCTGGCCAGGGTAGTTGACTTACACCTTCTAGAGCACGTTGGGTGGCACGGAATACATGCGGACGTGCATTGTCCTGTTGGAACAGCAAGTTCCCATGCCGGTCTAGGAATGGTAGAACGATGGGTTCGATGACGGTTTGGATGTACCGTGCACTATTCAGTGTCCTCTCGACGATCACCAGTGGTGTACGGCCAGTGTAGGAGATCGCTCCCCACACCATGATGCCGGGTGTTGGCCCTGTGTGCCTCGGTCGTATGCAGTCCTGATTGTGGCGCTCACCTGCACGGCGCCAAACACGCATACGACCATCATTGGCACCAAGGCAGAAGCGACTCTCATCGCTGAAGACGACACGTCTCCATTCGTCCCTCCATTCACGACTGTCGCGACACCACTGGAGGCGGGCTGCACGATGTTGGGGCGTGAGCGGAAGACGGCCTAACGGTGTGCGGGACCGTAGCCCAGCTTCATGGAGACGGTTGCGAATGGTCCTCGCCGATACCCCAGGAGCAACAGTGTCCCTAATTTGCTGGGAAGTGGCGGTGCGGTCCCCTACGGCACTGCGTAGGATCCTACGGTCTTGGCGTGCATCCGTGCGTCGCTGCGGTCCGGTCCCAGGTCGACGGGCACATGCACCTTCCGCCGACCACTGGCGACAACATCGATGTACTGTGGAGACCTCACGCCCCACGTGTTGAGCAATTCGGCGGTACGTCCACCCGGCCTCCCGCATGCCCACTATACGCCCTCGCTCAAAGTCCTTCAACTGCACATACGGTTCACGTCCACGCTGTCGCGGCATGCTACCAGTGTTAAAGACTGTGATGGAGCTCCGTATGCCACGGCAAACTAGCTGACACTGACGGCGGCGGTGCACAAATGCTGCGCAGCTATCGCCATTCGACGGCCAACACCGCGGTTCCTGGTGTGTCCGCTGTGCCGTACGTGTGATCATTGCTTGTACAGCCCTCTCGCAGTGTCCGGAGCAAGTATGGTGGGTTTGACACACCGGTGTCAATGTGTTCTTTTTTCCATTTCCAGGAGTGTAGATCATCCGCTCTCAAAACTTCGCCATCTCTCTCCCCATATCCACCACAGCTGGCGGCTCACCTCCAACTGCGTAGTCCTACGCGCTGTTGACAGCCAACTGCCCAACACTACAATAGCAAATTCCAGCAATGCCAACCAGCCACAGACTGCACCCAGCACAGCCAGTGATTTTCATATAGAGCGCTACGTGGTGTTACCAACATAAAAACCTGAACAGCCTACTTACAGGAGGAGAAATGCGTACCATCACGTTTCCGACTTTGATAAAGGTCGGACTGTAGGCTATCGCGGTTTATCGTATCGCGACATTGTTGCTCACGTTGGTCGAGATACAATGACTGTTAGCAGAATATGGAATCGGTGGGTTCAGGAGGTTAATACGGAACGCCGTGCTGGATCCCAACGGCCTCTTATCACGGCAGTCGAGATGACAGGCATCTTGTCCGCATGGCTGTAACGGATCGTGCAGCCATGTCTCCATCCTTGAATCAACAGATGGTTGTTGTCTTGCAAAAGTCCCCATCTCCACAAACAGTTGGACGACGTTTGCAGCAGCATGAACTATCAGCTCGTAGACCATGGCTGCGGTTACCCTTGACGCTGCATCACAGACAGGAGCGCCTGCGATGGTGTACTCAACGACGAACCTGGGTGCACGAATGGCAAAACGTCATTTTTTCGGATGAATCCAAGTTCTGTTTACAGCAACAGAATGGTCGCATCCGTGTTTGGCGACATCGTACGGTGAACGCACATTGGAAGCGTGTATTCGTCATCACCATACTGGCGTATCACCGGGCGTGATGGTATGGGGTGCCATTGGTTACACGTCTCGGCCACCTCTTGTTCGCATTGACGGCACTTTGAACGGTGGACGTTACATTTCTGATGTGTTACGACCCGTGGCTCTACCCTTCCATTCCATCCCTGCAGCGCCATCTAGCGGGACAACCATACCGCCATCTGGCTTCCTCCTTGAAGCTAGACGAGTTTCGTTGTTTGTAGTTTTTTCGTTTGCTGCTTATTTAGTGAGATATTTGGCCTGGTCACGATCAATGGATCACCTTGTATTCGTGAATCACCCTGTCAATCATTCTCAACAATTTAGTTATATTTTTGTTTAGTGTTGTAGTATTGTCGTCATACGTAGATGACGCATGCTGTGTTTATTTGTTGTTATATCTTTGCAATTTTCAAGCTGCTACGTTAGTTTCGTTATTGCTGTCGTGCTGTTAATCATGGCTGCTCCACTTTTTGCACCAAAGAAGAGAAACGTTCAGTGATCCGTTTTTTGTGGTCGGAAGGCGTATCATGAGCCGAAATTCATCGAAGACTTTCGGCACTGTACGGGAACAGTGTTTTGCCACAACGGAGTCTCTGTGATTGGATTGAAAAATTCAGAAGTGGTTGCACAGGTGTTACGCACGATGAAGGAGCCGGACGATCGTTTTCCGATACAAATGAAGAAACCATTGAGCGTTCACGTGAAATGATTCTCTTAGACTGACGATTAACTATTGACGAAGTGGCACATCGTCTGCAAATTAGTCACGGTTCTGCCTACGAAATCATCCACAACAGACTTGGTTTCATAAACTTTGTTCAAGATGAATCTCAAAACAACTCGCACAGTTGCATAAACAAACGCGCTTGGACATCTGCAAAAAAAACTTTTCGATCGCTATGGTAACGAAGGGGACAACCTCTTAGACAGGATCATTACTGGTGACGAAACATGCCATCATTAGGAGCCGGAGAGTAAAGGGCAGAGTACGGAATGGAAAGATCCAAATTCGCCGTTCAAGAAAAAGTTCAAGATCCAACCGTCCGCAGGAAAACTGATTTTTTTGAGACGCGCAAGGTCCAGCACTGGGGCATTATGTGGAAAGGGGCACAACAATAAACTGTGTACGGTTCATTGAGAAACTTACTTCCAGGCTAAAGCCTGCAATTTGAAATAAACCCCCGGCCGCTGGTGGCCGAGCGGTTCTAGGCGCTTCAGTCTGAAACCGCGCGACCGCTACGGTCGCAGGTTCGAATCCTGCCTCGGGCATGGATGTGTGTGATGTCCTTAGGTTAGTTAGGTTTAAGAAGTTCTAAGTTCTAGGGGACTGATGACCTGAGATGTTAAGTCCCATAGTGCTCAGAGCCATTTTTGACATAAACCCCGAGGATTGCTGTTAAAAGGTGTTGTGTTGTTGCACGACAATGCCCGTCCGCATACTGCTGCCCACACTGCTGAAACGCTCCATAAATTAAAATCTGAAGTACTGGATCATCCTCCATAAAGTCCTGATCTCGCCCCTTCTGACTATCCCTTGTTTGGTCCACTCAAACAGGCATTAATGGATCGTCGATTTGCCTCGGCCGAAGCAGTGAAAGAGGCGGTGCATTCCTGGATCGCTCCCCAACTGGGAACCTTCTTTTACGAGGGCATCAGGAAGCTTGTACAGCGATGGATCAAGTGCGTTGAAACGCAAGGAGACTATGTTGAAAAAGGGAAAAAATGTTCTTGTTTGCTATTTGATTACAATAAAACTTTATAAATACTTTGCGGATAATAATTGATTTACCCTCATTATATATATATATATATATATATGGTGGGGGGGTAGACTCTTATTGATAGAACACTGCGTATGATTGAAGTTCGGTGCAGAAATTTTATACTGCAGTATATGGTTTTGTCTTATAATTGAAACAAGTGTTAAGGGAAGTAATTGTGCACATGAAAATTATTAAGAAATGTTTTGCCGATTTGTCTAGTTGCGACAACTTATATGAAAGAGTGCACGGTTTTTATGGTTTAATGAAGCCTATTTATACTTGGAATCTTTGTTGTCACTTATCAGTCGTTAAGTTTAGTCCCTCATTTTTCATTCTCTACCCTTATGAATGTGTTTTGTGTACTATCATTGTGTGCTGCAGAAGCATTTTTGTGAAAATTTATGAGATACCGTCTTGCATTGCACATCGCTAGTACGGTAAACGAAATTTGGTTTTGGTTAGGCAGATCAATATTCCTCATAGCAACAGGTTGCGGGACAGACGAGCGTTCCGTATGCACACGTAGTCCAGCAGCTTCAATTATCATCAAAATTCATGTTCCCTGTAAGGCGCAGTGACTGTCAGAACGTGTTTGTAAAAATACCATACCATTTCAGTGGTTTCAAATAGGTAAAACATTTCTGAAAAGTGCTATCTTTTAAGTTTTCAAGTAATTTTATCAGAAAGTCAGATGCATTAAATTTTTTGTTCCTTTGCCGTGTACTTAAATTAACACTTCTGATAGTCATTGTCTGTAAGGCTAAAGATAAATATTAATAATATTCAGGGCCAACATTTGTTTCCCAGCCAAATAGCATATGTATATTACATTGAAAACTGACTGCTCTCTCGCAGGCGAATTGTTTTATGTAAAGCTAGCATGGATCTCGCATCCTGTTCCGTGACCTCCGCATATTTCCGTTCAAAATTTAATTTTAACGCCGTTTTGTTGCCCTGCACCGCAATTTACAGATTTCGATATCAGAATAAAGTTTTAAACAGTTATCAGATACCAGACAGACGCAAACACAAGTTTACAAGTTTTTTACAATATCATTTAAAAGTCATGGCACTGAATGAGGTATGGAGTGAGGGCATGAATGCAATCGTGACAGAATGGCAGAGAAGAGCTGTAAGGTTTTTTATGTGCCCACTGTCACACCGTGTGTGAAGATCATCAATTTTTTGGAGTTTCAAAGTAGACTGGTCAACAAATCTACAAGGAATGATTAGTTACTCGCGGCCACGTGCAATCGCTTAAAGAGAGTGGTCATAAAAGGATCCTAACCGACTGCAGCCGGAGACAAGTTTCACTGCTTGTCAATGACAGCTGGTTTCAAATCCAACAGTAATTAGTGCTGCCTGCGAATGCAGATCCTTCTCAATCAGTTCCCATTGCGAAGGGAATTGCAGGAAATGGGCATTTGGGCAGGTACCTTGAGGAAGGTCCCAGTGAGACAAATAACACAGAAACGGAACTTTGGCTGACAGAGTCATGTACAGTCATGTTCAGGAAAAAACAGAACACCTTGAACCACTAGAGACAGGACGTTCATCGACATCGCAGCGCAATACCATCTACCTGCATGAACGTCCTATCTCCCGTCGTTCAAGGTGTTCTGTTTTTAATCTGAACAAGAGTGTACTATGGTGCGTTGAGTCATAATTTCGTTCGTTTTTTAAATGATGGTAGGAGTCGAGTTCAATGACAACCCAATGAAGCATTTTAACATAATCAACACTGCCATCTCTCCTCTTCGATTGTGTAGGTGAACTGACGATTTGCTAGGAAATTTGATAAATATTTACACAATAGTAAAGCAGCTTAGAGCAACACATCTAGCCTCATTCTCAACCCTATATATTGTAGATTGAGACAGATGCTTGTGTTCATATCAGTACTGGTCTTAACTCTACCAAGAATATGAAAAATCTGCCTGCGTGCAAAAATTTTGCATTTTCTCGCAAATGAAAACAAAAACAAAAACTAATTTCACAAGGTCAAAATGTATTTCATATTTATGGCAAAAGTAGATTACGAACAGTTTATATATAATTTGCTTCCAAAGAATACTCTTGAAAATATAATGGTACACGAAGTCCAAAAACTTCAGTTTTTGTACCCCCATCTGCTTTATTTCGTCATCCACTTGCCAGTCACTATCTTTACTTTGTTAGAGAAAACCTTACAGTAGCACGTGTCATTTACATTCTTGGCAGTAAGTGGTACCTTTTCTCGGAAATGGCAGCCAAAATTTCTATCTAGGTTCATGGTTTTTGTTGGTTACACTGATCGAACACCACCTCCCCCAAACCAGGTCCATGTTACCTTTTTTTTTTTTATAACTTCCACTAGCGATATTTTTTTCCTTGGTTACACTCTTGTATAAAATAAAACCATTCACAGCAGACATTAGGAAAACGCCAAAGAATAGCATTTTTCCACCACTTCATTCCACTTGCGACTGGGTAGCAGCTGTAAATCTGACTGACGTGGTTTAAACTTGTTCATGTTAGATTATGATAATCTTTGGCGTAACTGATCTTTAACAATAGGGCGTGTGGTCAGGTCGTCAGCCCCACCTGCAAATCTGGTGCAAATCTTTTTAGATGACGTCACTTCAGCGACTTACGGGCCGATGAGAATGAAGTAATGATGAAGACAGCACACCAACCTGTCCCTGAGTGGAGAAAATGTCCCAACCTGGCAGGGAATCAAACCCGTGCCCTTCGCATGGCATTCCGTCGCACTGTCACACTGACACTCAGCTGCGGAGGCGGACATTTGTTCTTGTAAAACCTCATACTGAACGTATGGAAACCTCTTTGGTGGTTCCCTAACGTTTTGCGAAGAGACACTATACATCACTTTTTTATTTTTCCATTCGAGTGCTACAACAAGACCCTCAAAAAAAGGTTTTGAAATCCTTTGGCAGGCCCTTTCTGGTCTACATGACAGTCCCACAGCTAGTATCTGATGTGCCTACTAAATGTTCAGTAAAGGCACGCTTGTAAATCGTTTTCTGCTGCATCTATCAGACAAGATATGAACTACTGTGGTTATCCTACAGCCGACTGCCATGCAACATGCGGTAGAACATATTTCAGCGAATGGAAAATATGTATCCATATGCGATACGGACGACGTTCACACAGCCGATACATGCGTGCCTATGAGGCGTACTGACGTAGTGCTTAAAGTGTTAACCGACAGTGCATGGATAGTATGATTCATACCGTAGGCGGTTCGTTGATGTTTATAGCGTGTTTTTCGTTACGTAGCATGGGCCTACTCAGTTTATTACTAACAAGAACCAGGACATGACAGTCTCTTTCTTCTACAGCTTCACGAAGAGTGCACATTCACCCATCTTCCAAGATGACAACAGCCATATTTTCACAGCACTGCACGTACACTCTTTGACATAAAACTTGACCGGCGGCCGGCCGCTTCAGAGGCTAAGTCCGCGCCGATCGCGACATGGGACAAAAAAACTGGCCAACTCGCTAATTCTCTAAGTCCGGTTATCTGCACAATCTGGCAACACTGTAGACTGCAGCACTTCCTGGAGGAAAACTTGTCCCATGATAGAGAAACTCTAGGCTGATTACGCCTGTGGTCTAGCGGTAGCGTGCATTGTTTCTGTTCATAATGTCAGTGGATCGAGAGCAGCTGGCATAAAATATTTTTATAGCCTCTTTTGTCTGAATGCTGAAGACGTCAATGTAATGGTAGCGCAGATTCAATCTATTTCGCTTTGTGACACACCGATATCAAAATTTTATCCAGTAACGATTTTGCGACAGATTTCCTGCAGACAGTCCTCCTCTGGACGCCGTATGCGGCAAAGCTCCGGGATCCATTTGCTGGCTACTGGCAGCGGCCGTGGCGACAGCAGCGGCGCTGCACTCCCCCGTTCGTTATCGAAAGCGCCTGCTACCGCTCATCGCTTTTGATGATTTAAAACGCTTCATTATTAAATGTTGCTCCACAGAAAATGTCTACAATTTCCATTCACGCTCAAAAGCAACGGAGACAGACGCCCTGATTAGTAGGCGGGTATTATATTACATTAATCGGCAAGAGCTGAGTATGGCCCGAAATTAATTTTATAGACTGGGACGAAATGAAACCACCTCACTACATTCGATGAATTTATAAATGCTTCATACCTCGTTTCTTTTCCTTTCAAACTCAATTATTTGTGCAACTTTTGGTCAATGTTTGGATGTTTTCGTCAAGCCAGAGTGAGCGTCTGTGGTGTAAAGTGTATTACAGTTCTTGTTTCATTCCTTGTGGTAAGTCTATGCAATAAACTGTGTGAATACCTTGCAATGCATGCTCTGTAGCAGTGCAGGAACACTGCACATTTGGAGTTCATGAAGTATTTATTGTTGATCGGAAGTGATAGTTAAGGTCATCAGATTTAAACCAGAAAAATTTGTCGTTTTGAAGGTTTCAGAGAACGGAAAGGAATTGCTAACGCCGGTGTTAGAAAACGTCTACAGTTAAATGCTATTGCAAAAATTTAGAAGAAGGGAACTATATTAATGAACATGTGCACTTCATAAACAACCTTCTGACATGTTAGACCTATATGACGAACAAAGCTCAAATTTATATCGTTGACAGTCAGTTTGAATCTTTTCAGGGTCTATTTTACAGTGAAGCACCTTGGAATTTGCAAAGCAGAAATCCATGATATTAACTTAATTTACTAAGTCGAAATCGGACGAAGATTGATGTTTAAAGGCATTCTTCAGATTTCGCATAAGAAATTTTTACTAGCAGTTTGCAACTCCATTAATTAAAATGGAAAATAAAAGGTTGTAGTCAGCGGCTTCTACCGTGATTCGAACTGCTATGTCTTATAGTACAAGCACTGCAACGCACAAGGGAACCTCTGAGCTAACGACACACTGGCTGCCAGAGGCGGAATATAGTCACTGCGATGTTGCCTGAGCCTCAAAACGCAACCTTAAACACACGAACAGAGGAGGTGGAGATTACTGTTTTAACGTCCCGTCGACAACGATGTCATTAGAGACGGAGCACAAGCTCGGATTAGGGAAGGATGGGGAAGGAAATCGGCCGTGCGCTTCCTAAGGAACCATCCCGGCATTTGTCCGAAGCGATTTAGGGAAATCATTTGAAACCTAAATCAGGATGGCCGGGCGCGGGATTGCACCGTCGTCCTCCCGAATGCACACACAGACAGGTGTTACTTATGTGAAGAACGCCGTTCTTGGAGTCCAGAAATTAAATATACTTTCTAATTGTGTCATCTTGCAGTAGATTATATCGTACGAGTCTTCGATGTGGAAAACGATTGTCAAGTGAATTTAGCGAGGTAACGCCGACCTACACCCGGAAGTAAATGCACTATCGGAGTGTTGACAAATACTTGCTACGACGCTGCCATTTCTAGGCTCTCTGACGAGGCAGCTCTTCAGCGAAATGCTTGCCGTGATTCTCCGATACGGTTCTTCAGAGTGGAGACGCGCGCGCACGTTTGGTTTTTATGCGGCGTTCTCCCCTGATGGTTTCTGACGTCGCCTTGTGGGCTATGTATACATATGAGACATTCAATTATCATCAATCCAGAATCATACAAGTTTCAGCTTCCGGCGTGGAAGAAGGCTGTTGACGCCGACATTATATCATTTCAACGTAGGGAAAGCAAAACGGATCATTCAATGTTTCTCATTCAACATAAAGCATGTGAGATAATTTTCCGTAACGTTCATAATCATCTAAAACTACAAACGAAGTAAAAATACACCGGAAGCTTATTCGAATTGAATATAACGCTTTGCACCTCGATGTCGAATTTGTCCACTTGCAATCTTTTGCAGCATACACATAGAATGTCATGATTACCACGAGAATGAAGAAATATGTTGGTAAGGATGGACGCAAGAAGAGACGCAGTCAACAAATATTCTATTCCTCATGGCATTCACTTCATTTGGCACGTAAGAAGAGGTAAAGCGGGAATTTACTTTCGTTAACACGAAAGATATGCCGCACATATTGATAACGAGGAAGTCTGCGTCTTCATACGTTTCCTCCTTGAAATCTGTATGCTCTATTATGTACTAAGTAGCCCGATCATTGTTTCAGTAATGTTACCCTCTTGTTTGACCCCGTAACGATGAACAGATTCCAAATGCATGTCTCCCTTCCTGGGTTGTTTTTTGTGTTTTATTGCTTGGAATTCCTGAAGCAGACCAGTGTGCCTTCCCCCCTCGTGGGTTAGGTCTCAAAACTAAACCGCTTTGTATCCAATGGCATAATTTATTCAGACAGCATCAGCATAAGACTATCAAACAAAGCCTTCCATTTACAGTTGCAGCACTCTAACCAGCACTGACCAAAGTGTAATCCACGGTCATGGTCCTAAATTACCAGCTGTCTGCTACTGTGGCAAAGTCCGTACTACACTTTCGATTCCGCAGCACCATTTTATCTGGTAACACTGTGTAGTTGCACAGTTGTGCTACCAGGTCTGTCCTCACACTGTCAACTTTATGTATCTCACTTCTCCTGTAGCGTAGATCACGAGGAGCCGAAGTAAATGAGTGTATTCTGCATGACGTAACATTCAGTATTCCCTTCTTTCATAGCCACTCTTCATGTGCATCGATACCAAATAGGAATGCGAAAACTCTTGCGAGTGAGAGAATGACAATAACAATCGTAACAAGAACAAGCAAATAATGAATGATGTTTATTCCAACGCAGAACGAGAATGGCTTTAAATATAAAAATCTGTATCTATATCTATATCCATATCTATTGATCTTTGAGTTGGCACAATGCAAATATGTTCTTAGCATTTAGTTACTGAATTTAGTTCTGGATGTTTGCAGAGAAAAGGAAAAGTCGGTACTTCTCGCTAGTGTAATATAATGTGAACCAGCAACTACCCTTTCCTTAGAACACGACTCAAGCAGGTCCTCAAGTAGGTAGCAAGGCACTGCTGCATTCTGTTCCCTGACATTGCTCTGATGACGGTTAATGCAGATAGTTCCGATTATGAAATACAAAACGTATTGCAGGTTAGTTCCTAGGATAGTAACATTAAATTTGCGTTGTAGACGGCACATGAACGTAACGACTATCCATATTACTCATCAATATAAAAAGACAATATTTTGGGAATTTAGCAGGATTACTCAAAATGAATTCTGAAATTGGGTGACTGACTGCACAGGTACTAAACGTCGTCAAGAGTATACGATGTCCTAATCGCATTAGGAATATGAAGACCGTCTTCGACAGCACGCAACTTTCACATTGCTATCTCCACCCTACTCCAGACAGCCCTCGGTGGAGTTGCAATACGTTGCCGATGTTATGGAAGGCCTTCAAACCGACAACAGACCACATATTGACAAATACAAGCGAATTCTCTTGCAGCGTAAGCTTATTGTAACTAATCTAAAAATTATTGGAGAGGAACATTGTCCTATTCAAAAAAAGTAAAATGTTACACACTGTTGACGTCAAACGGACATTATCTATGTCCTGTCTTGTGTCCTACTCATCTATAATATCAAGTATACTATGAAAATGATTATATATAATGGATGATAGGGTAATGCACTGATACCAGATGGTGGGGGCCGGCCGGTGTGGCCGTGCGGTTCTAGGCGCTTCAGTCTGGAACCGCGTGACCGCTACGGTCGCAGGTTCGAATCCTGCCTCGGGCATGGATGTGAGTGATGTCGTTAGGTTAGTTAGGTTTAAGTAGTTCTAAGTTCTAGGGGACTGATGACCTTAGAAGTTAAGTCCCATAGTGCTCAGAGCCATTTGAACTATTTAACACAAAATGACATTAAAAATTAAAGTTATTCACGAGCAGCTAGTTGAGAATATGTATGAACATTAAATGACACGACGAACTGAAATAATATGACGAAGAGTTCAGCGCTCAGTGGGAATAGAGCCCCACACATATCGTTGTTGACTACACACAAAGAGACGTCAGCTACCGAATTTTTCTCCACCAGCTGCTCACAATAGCATCTTGAACTTACAGTCATCTCGCAAATAGTTCTGTGTCTCACTGGGAGTTAAAAACGTCAGATATCGTTAGTGTTGACAACGAATGAAAATAGATTAAAAATCAAAATTATTATCCACCAGCAGATAGGTGTTCTCCTGATAGAGCTTGATAGTACATAATTAAATCTTTAGTGCCGGGCCAGGATTCGATCCCATTCACGCGTAATATGTGAAGTTGTTGAGGAATCTGCAGTTTTGAACAAACAACAAATTGTAGCCGAGCTGTATTGCCACGAAGGGATCAAATTCCGCGTTAAGGGCGGTCTGAGTTGCATTCCCAGTTTAGAACCAATTTTATCGACATACAGAAGCTCAAATAAAAGATGGAATAAGTGTCCTGTGACCATGCATAGCGTTTGTGTCGTCACTTGAAATAAATAACTAGTATAAGAAAGGTTACTGGTGATAGAGTTTCTACATGTCGCCACTCCAGACTTTATTGTGGTTCAACCTACCGTCTACGTGGTAAAGAAGGAATATCATCTTTAATGTGAATTTTCAGACCACGCAGCCATTATATCTCCTTCACTTGGTGTAGCCAGGAGAGAATGGAATCTGTCTCTCCCTATCTAAAATCATTGACGGAAGTGGGAATCGAACCCAGACCATAGGTATAACAACCTACCATCCGTCCAACAGACCACGAAATCCTCTTCTCTGCGAGTCATTTTTCTATCGTAACGGAGTTGCGCCACGCTGGATGAGAATTCTGACACACAGGCTCCCTATAGTAATTTGCAGCATGTTCAGTAAATTCATTTACTTGGTTGATCGAATCACAATGAACTAGCTGCCTCGGCTACCCGGTGCATACATTCGACTATTTTGTAATCACAGAAATAAAATCACGTAACTGCCACCTACACACAACTGCCAACAGTGTAGGATGCAGAAGTTTAAATAGGAAGTGTTCCTTTCCACTTGAGCTATTCTGTTGCGCTATCTGTTACTAGAAAACGTCGTTCAGTCCAAAAGAAAAGCTGTAACTGTTTGTCTCTCAGAAGTCTAGACCTGGCCATATGCATAATCTCACAGTGCTGTGGAATCCAAAAGTTCTGGAGGAATAGTTGCCGAGCTCTGGAGCTTATGTAGCTACGTGTCAGCTTGTAGCATAGATAAGATGTCGCGAGTTCGAATACATTCAGTGCTACATTTTTTAAAACGCAATTCTGCTCTCTGCTGAAGGTATCAATCTAATGGAACTTTGAACATAATTCCCTTCACTTCTCAAGCCACAGTAGTCGCATGTGGAAAAAGGGCTAACTACTGTGACATTTTGTTCTATTCAGGTTTAATAGACAGCAGGCAGCAGATGCATTTCGAAGATGTGCAGGGAGAGCGCATCGTGCCATAATATGTCAGAAAAGTATTTTCTACATTAGCCGTCGTGTGGTAGTGATATTTTATTCTTCTTCAAACTTTCCTTGACAGCTTTAAATCAGAACAAGTTTTCTACATGCATGTAATCAATAAACTGCATGTGCATTGTCAGACTGTCATAGGTAACATCAGAGAATTCGCATATATCGTTGATGATTAATTTCTCTATCATGTTTACTATTGTTTTAACAACACTAAAGGAAACCTTACGAAAATTGTCCACTGTATTATAAGAAATGAAATAAAACTAACCATGATAACCTTACGACGAAAGTATCTGTACACAAGCATGCCTCTATCGACACGAATTAGTAAAATACTACTCACTTAGATTTTGATTGGGTCTGTGTTTAATTGGTATGCTGTGTCATACTCAAGAGGTATGCAAATGTGGCAATTCATAAATAAAGTTACGTATTCCTAGAAACCCAAAATTCGCTTGGCAGCAGTGGAAAGAGGCCTTACCTGTTGTGCAGCATTGTAAGTTTTTCAACATTGCACTATGATCTGAAAGCATTTTCTTGCGATTTCCTTATTGATGTTTGATCTGACTGCTTGTAGCTCTTTCACAGAAGCGATAAAAACGTTACAGTCAGTGAAACTGGAACTGCGAACCGTAACTGACGCTTTTTCACAGGTCAGCACGTTACCACAGAGCTGGCGAGGAGGTATGGGTGTGAGCTTCCTATTACGACGGCAATAGGAACTCGAACTCGTAAACCGCTATTTGAAGGTCGAGATTAGTTGCGGTTTCCACCTGCAACGACTTTCCTGGGCTGAAAACCGTAAATTTTCAATCTTTTGTTACCCTTCAAGCGATAATAACTCATATTATTCAATGGAAATGACAGGTAAAATCAAGTGAACTTTGAGGCTTAATTCCGTGCACACGAGGAAGTAACTCGTCGATCACAGAGTTGCCAAACATACGTTGCCTTGTTGCCAAATCTCAGTTACAGTACCAGCAGGAAGAAGACGAACCGATGTGATCCTACAGCGGTCTGGGAAGTGACCATAGCTGGTGTCTCCAAGTCGCGGCTGCTACGGCCTGGAATACGTAATGCGTCTGATTCGCTTTCTGTAACTAGGTTTAGGGACTGGAGCGTAGTTACTAATAATACTCAGAACTGACTGCAAACTGAGCATCATAAATCAGTAACTCTCATTGTTGTTTTTATATTTCTTTCGTAAGTGTACTCAAAACTAAGAAAGTCATTCACACGCGTTTTCGTGCCTCGCCGACAGTCGAGCACAACATACAAATAAAAATAAAAAAGAATGTGTGTGTGTGGTGTGTGTGTGTGTGTGTGTGTGTGTGTGTGTGTGTGAGAGAGAGAGAGAGAGAGAGAGAGATAAAAAGCAATGAGAGAGAGTGTAAAAAATTGTTGTAAAGAAATTGAATCATGGTATTTAAAGAAATCTTTCATTAAAATGACACGTTCCACATCATTACGAAATGTCGTATTCATGATCTATGGAACAAGAGTTAATCTAATGTAATCTAATCTAATCTAATCACATCATATTGATGATTAGCCATGAAGAGTCATGAATTACCGAAATTTTGGCCCATACCAGTAACCAAATCTAAACTTGAAAATAAAAGACGACAATTTTTGTAATAAACCGTGACTCCTATCGAGACCCTTTCGTCCCTGTTATCTAACCACGAAAGATGTCTGATATACCTCCATTCTGAAGTAACAAAATGTGCATGCATTTAAAGATGAAGTGCATGATGTGAAGTTCTGTGACGGAGATACGAACCGAACACGTAATCCGATTGTTAACTAAGAAAAATCAAATGTTACGTATCGGTTTTTCTTACGAGCCGCTAGGTGTCTGAATCTAAAATAAGGATACAAACTTTTGTGCCTAAGCGACAATCAAACTGCACACCTACCGTGCATCCACGAATATAGTTTAAGTATCAGTTGCTTACTCATGAACAGTAAGATGTGTGCGTGTTTGACCAGAAATAACGACACCTGTTGCGATTGTTGGAAACACATGAACAGACATTGAAATTGCGCGTTAATTTTCACTAGCAGGTGGGTGTGCACTTGATAAAGCTAGAAATGAAATTATGAATATTTTTGTACTGGATCAGGTTTCAGACCCACATACTTACCTTTGGAGGAGACCTAGAGAAGATTGCAGTCTTGGGAAAAGGAACGAAATGACTGAACTATACTGTTCCGAGAGATTCAGATCCTCGAAAGAGGAGATACGAATTCGAATCACAGTCCAGCACCAAATTTTTAAACGTCTCTAGTTCAATCAAGTACAAGTAAAATAAGAGCCCTGTCCCTTTAAATGGCTATCGGTTCATCAAATAAAATAAAATTTTCTAATGTAAGTAAGCTTACTGGCGACTGTATTTCTGTTTACCATGACTTCCGCTGTGTCATTTCCCAACGTAAACCGGCTCTGCCCAGTTGGTAATGAAGGAACATGATGTTTAATGCGGATTCTGGATTATAACGTCTTTCTCTTGAGGTTACCACAGGTGAAATAAATCTGTTTGTGCCTCTTAAAAGAAAATGCCTGAACCCACGCATTGCACCTGTGATAGCTCGTTCCACCATACCATTGTGGCCACATTACCCAGCCCCAAGAGTGTGCTGTAACGGATGATGTGCTTAGCTTACAAAATTAGTCACTGTGGAAAAAATGCGAGTCTATTAAATGGTCAAGTAGAAGCAAGCTTCTGACGCAGAGATTATGCTATTCTCATGTCAGCAGGATGTAAAGACTCTTCTAGGCATCATAGGCTGGATGTGAAGCCATTTTGATTTTTCACAAATTCAGCAAATTTCTTAGTTCGAGAAAATCCACTGTGAAGTGTGAAGTTGCCGGATAATTCGATTATTACTGTTATTATTACTACCATTTTATTCATACCGCTGCTGGAACACAAGTGCTTGAACATCATTTAATGCCTTTTGGTCACTATAGATGTAGTTTCCCAAGAACAGGTTCTTTCCCTGTCTACGGAATCCTTTTCATGTTAATATCAAACACCAGCAATTACTCGTAGATTACTTTAAAACTAAAGTAATTGACGAAGACGTTACTTGGTAACAAAAACGCAGTGCCTTTCTTCATTTACTTTCGCCTAGAAATGGCTATCGAGTACTGACAAACCAAAAGGCAAGAGATCTTACTGCCTTCCGATATACGTTGCTGTTAGTTCTTCCACATGATTTGGTCGACATGACCTGTTTCAAGTTGTATATGACAGACAGTGTTTTAGAAAATCTATTGTGTCCCTTTGAAATAAACAGAAGTATTTTCATTCTAAGCTGTCCAAGTACAAAATTTTCGCAATATTAGTTCAAATTTAATATTCGCTTCTATAATGTACGAAAGTATTTCACAGTCGCAAAACTCGCATCCGAAACGTTGACCTTACACTTAGTCGCTGACCATAAATTCTAGCTCAGAGTGACACCAGTTTAAATAACCTAATGTAGCGAAGACTGTTTGCCAGTGCTCTTTCTCACCGGAAAATACGCAATTCACTCATTTGGCTCCATAAGTACACTGTAACAGTAATTTCTGTGTGAAATTTGTCAGTAAGCTTTTGCCTTCCAACCGGCAAAATACGGCAGAGTACGGCCGGTAAACAATTCACAAACCACGATTTAGTGCCAATAACACGATTTCTTTAAACATTGTCGAAGCTGAGGGAATTTAGTTTCTGCTTAAAACGTCTTAAGCAGCAACGTTCACAGATATCTCAAATAGGAAAAAGCTGAATATCCAGGTACGAAGGTTGTAAAACAAACTTCCCACAGTTTGTGTCACGTTGATCTTTTCGTCTGATAACACTGCTTAAGTATTTTGTCTAAGAGGTATCACAAGTAGAATCCCTGCAGCTGTGGGAATCATTGGTTGAAAACGAGTTTAACACCAATGGGTACAGTGCTGCTAAATTTTCACAATTATTATCAACCTAAGTCTGAGTTCATCCACAAACTGAGGGGTATTTATAATATTGGAGCTAGACTGTGTATCCTTGTCTTTCTTGAGTGGTCATTGGAAGGCGTTTACACACACGTATACAATACTATGAATACTTCGAACGCTATGGTTAACGTTGCTCTCATAAACTACTTTTTTTTAAAATTCTTCTGGGTCTTCAGCGTGCAATATGTGTTGTAGATACAGTCTCAGACCAAAAAATTGACCGCCGAGTCGTTCACGTAAGGTGGACAATACAGTCGTGCTCCTCTCAGAATTCTATGTCTGGCAATATGCTCGATCTAGCAACATGTAGACTGCGGCACTTCCCAGAGGAAGTCTTGACTCCAGTCTTAGTACATTACTCTTGACTACGACCGTAGTCTTGAGGTAAAACGCGAGACCAGCTGATATGATATTCTAGATTCGCTTGAATTACACTCATAGCTTCAGCACTGAGAGGAAAGGGGCGATAAAAATTTTGTCGATATGTGCTTTCGGTCGCCAGACGTCATATTAGCTGGTCTCGCGTTTTACCTGAAGACTACGGTCGTGTTCCAGCAGCGGTATGAATAAAATGGTAGTAATAATAACAGTAATAATCGAATTATCCGGCAACTTCACACTTCACAGTGGATTTTCTCGAACTAAGAAATTTGCTGAATTTGTGAAAAATCAAAATGGCTTCACATCCAGCCTATGATGCCTAGAAGAGTCTTTACATCCTGCTGACATGAGAATAGCATAATCTCTGCGTCAGAAGCTTGCTTCTACTTGACCATTTAATAGACTCGCATTTTTTCCACAGTGACTAATTTTGTAAGCTAAGCACATCATCCGTTACAGCACACTCTTGGGGCTGGGTAATGTGGCCACAATGGTATGGTGGAACGAGCTATCACAGGTGCAATGCGTGGGTTCAGGCATTTTCTTTTAAGAGGCACAAACAGATTTATTTCACCTGTGGTAACCTCAAGAGAAAGACGTTATAATCCAGAATCCGCATTAAACATCATGTTCCTTCATTACCAACTGGGCAGAGCCGGTTTACGTTGGGAAATGACACAGCGGAAGTCATGGTAAACAGAAATACAGTCGCCAGTAAGCTTACTTACATTAGAAAATTTTATTTTATTTGATGAACCGATAGCCATTTAAAGGGACAGGGCTCTTATTTTACTTGTACTTGATTGAACTAGAGACGTTTAAAAATTTGGTGCTGGACTGTGATTCGAATTCGTATCTCCTCTTTCGAGGATCTGAATCTCTCGGAACAGTATAGTTCAGTCATTTCGTTCCTTTTCCCAAGACTGCAATCTTCTCTAGGTCTCCTCCAAAGGTAAGTATGTGGGTCTGAAACCTGATCCAGTACAAAAATATTCATAATTTCATTTCTAGCTTTATCAAGTGCACACCCACCTGCTAGTGAAAATTAACGCGCAATTTCAATGTCTGTTCATGTGTTTCCAACAATCGCAACAGGTGTCGTTATTTCTGGTCAAACACGCACACATCTTACTGTTCATGAGTAAGCAACTGATACTTAAACTATATTCGTGGATGCACGGTAGGTGTGCAGTTTGATTGTCGCTTAGGCACAAAAGTTTGTATCCTTATTTTAGATTCAGACACCTAGCGGCTCGTAAGAAAAACCGATACGTAACATTTGATTTTTCTTAGTTAACAATCGGATTACGTGTTCGGTTCGTATCTCCGTCACAGAACTTCACATCATGCACTTCATCTTTAAATGCATGCACATTTTGTTACTTCAGAATGGAGGTATATCAGACATCTTTCGTGGTTAGATAACAGGGACGAAAGGGTCTCGATAGGAGTCACGGTTTATTACAAAAATTGTCGTCTTTTATTTTCAAGTTTAGATTTGGTTACTGGTATGGGCCAAAATTTCGGTAATTCATGACTCTTCATGGCTAATCATCAATATGATGTGATTAGATTAGATTAGATTACATTAGATTAACTCTTGTTCCATAGATCATGAATACGACATTTCGTAATGATGTGGAACGTGTCATTTTAATGAAAGATTTCTTTAAATACCATGATTCAATTTCTTTACAACAATTTTTTACACTCTCTCTCATTGCTTTTTATCTCTCTCTCTCTCTCTCTCTCTCACACACACACACACACACACACACACACACACACACACACCACACACACACATTCTTTTTTATTTTTATTTGTATGTTGTGCTCGACTGTCGGCGAGGCACGAAAACGCGTGTGAATGACTTTCTTAGTTTTGAGTACACTTACGAAAGAAATATAAAAACAACAATGAGAGTTACTGATTTATGATGCTCAGTTTGCAGTCAGTTCTGAGTATTATTAGTAACTACGCTCCAGTCCCTAAACCTAGTTACAGAAAGCGAATCAGACGCATTACGTATTCCAGGCCGTAGCAGCCGCGACTTGGAGACACCAGCTATGGTCACTTCCCAGACCGCTGTAGGATCACATCGGTTCGTCTTCTTCCTGCTGGTACTGTAACTGAGATTTGGCAACAAGGCAACGTATGTTTGGCAACTCTGTGATCGACGAGTTACTTCCTGGTGTGCACGGAATTAAGCCTCAAAGTTCACTTGATTTTACCTGTCATTTCCATTGAATAATATGAGTTATTATCGCTTGAAGGGTAACAAAAGATTGAAAATTTACGGTTTTCAGCCCAGGAAAGTCGTTGCAGGTGGAAACCGCAACTAATCTCGACCTTCAAATAGCGGTTTACGAGTTCGAGTTCCTATTGCCGTCGTAATAGGAAGCTCACACCCATACCTCCTCGCCAGCTCTGTGGTAACGTGCTGACCTGTGAAAAAGCGTCAGTTACGGTTCGCAGTTCCAGTTTCACTGACTGTAACGTTTTTATCGCTTCTGTGAAAGAGCTACAAGCAGTCAGATCAAACATCAATAAGGAAATCGCAAGAAAATGCTTTCAGATCATAGTGCAATGTTGAAAAACTTACAATGCTGCACAACAGGTAAGGCCTCTTTCCACTGTTGCCAAGCGAATTTTGGGTTTCTAGGAATACGTAACTTTATTTATGAATTGCCACATTTGCATACCTCTTGAGTATGACACAGCATACCAATTAAACACAGACCCAATCAAAATCTAAGTGAGTAGTATTTTACTAATTCGTGTCGATAGAGGCATGCTTGTGTACAGATACTTTCGTCGTAAGGGTATCATGGTTAGTTTTATTTCATTTCTTATAATACAGTGGACAATTTTCGTAAGGTTTCCTTTAGTGTTGTTAAAACAATAGTAAACATGATAGAGAAATTAATCATCAACGATATATGCGAATTCTCTGATGTTACCTATGACAGTCTGACAATGCACATGCAGTTTATTGATTACATGCATGTAGAAAACTTGTTCTGATTTAAAGCTGTCAAGGAAAGTTTGAAGAAGAATAAAATATCACTACCACACGACGGCTAATGTAGAAAATACTTTTCTGACATATTATGGCACGATGCGCTCTCCCTGCACATCTTCGAAATGCATCTGCTGCCTGCTGTCTATTAAACCTGAATAGAACAAAATGTCACAGTAGTTAGCCCTTTTTCCACATGCGACTACTGTGGCTTGAGAAGTGAAGGGAATTATGTTCAAAGTTCCATTAGATTGATACCTTCAGCAGAGAGCAGAATTGCGTTTTAAAAAATGTAGCACTGAATGTATTCGAACTCGCGACATCTTATCTATGCTACAAGCTGACACGTAGCTACATAAGCTCCAGAGCTCGGCAACTATTCCTCCAGAACTTTTGGATTCCACAGCACTGTGAGATTATGCATATGGCCAGGTCTAGACTTCTGAGAGACAAACAGTTACAGCTTTTCTTTTGGACTGAACGACGTTTTCTAGTAACAGATAGCGCAACAGAATAGCTCAAGTGGAAAGGAACACATCCTATTTAAACTTCTGCATCCTACACTGTTGGCAGTTGTGTGTAGGTGGCAGTTACGTGATTTTATTTCTGTGATTACAAAATAGTCGAATGTATGCACCGGGTAGCCGAGGCAGCTAGTTCATTGTGATTCGATCAACCAAGTAAATGAATTTACTGAACATGCTGCAAATTACTATAGGGAGCCTGTGTGTCAGAATTCTCATCCAGCGTGGCGCAACTCCGTTACGATAGAAAAATGACTCGCAGAGAAGAGGATTTCGTGGTCTGTTGGACGGATGGTAGGTTGTTATACCTATGGTCTGGGTTCGATTCCCACTTCCGTCAATGATTTTAGATAGGGAGAGACAGATTCCATTCTCTCCTGGCTACACCAAGTGAAGGAGATATAATGGCTGCGTGGTCTGAAAATTCACATTAAAGATGATATTCCTTCTTTACCACGTAGACGGTAGGTTGAACCACAATAAAGTCTGGAGTGGCGACATGTAGAAACTCTATCACCAGTAACCTTTCTTATACTAGTTATTTATTTCAAGTGACGACACAAACGCTATGCATGGTCACAGGACACTTATTCCATCTTTTATTTGAGCTTCTGTATGTCGATAAAATTGGTTCTAAACTGGGAATGCAACTCAGACCGCCCTTAACGCGGAATTTGATCCCTTCGTGGCAATACAGCTCGGCTACAATTTGTTGTTTGTTCAAAACTGCAGATTCCTCAACAACTTCACATATTACGCGTGAATGGGATCGAATCCTGGCCCGGCACTAAAGATTTAATTATGTATTATCAAGCTCTATCAGGAGAACACCTATCTGCTGGTGGATAATAATTTTGATTTTTAATGTATTTTCATTCGTTGTCAACACTAACGATATCTGACGTTTTTAACTCCCAATGAGACACAGAACTATTTGCGAGATGACTGTAAGTTCAAGATGCTATTGTGAGCAGCTGGTGGAGAAAAATTCGGTAGCTGACGTCTCTTTGTGTGTAGTCAACAACGATATGTGTGGGGCTCTATTCCCAGTGAGCGCTGAACTCTTCGTCATATTATTTCAGTTCGTCGTGTCATTTAATGTTCATACATATTCTCAACTAGCTGCTCGTGAATAACTTTAATTTTTAATGTCATTTTGTGTTAAATAGTTCAAATGGCTCTGAGCACTATGGGACTTAACTTCTAAGGTCATCAGTCCCCTAGAACTTAGAACTACTTAAACCTAACTAACCTAACGACATCACTCACATCCATGCCCGAGGCAGGATTCGAACCTGCGACCGTAGCGGTCACGCGGTTCCAGACTGAAGCGCCTAGAACCGCACGGCCACACCGGCCGGCCCCCACCATCTGGTATCAATGCATTACCCTATCATCCATTATATATAATCATTTTCATAGTACACTTGATATTATAGATGAGTAGGACACAAGACAGGACATAGATAATGTCCGTTTGACGTCAACAGTGTGTAACATTTTACTTTTTTTGAATAGGACAATGTTCCTCTCCAATAATTTTTAGATTAGTTACAATAAGCTTACGCTGCAAGAGAATTCGCTTGTATTTGTCAATATGTGGTCTGTTGTCGGTTTGAAGGCCTTCCATAACATCGGCAACGTAGTGCAACTCCACCGAGGGCTGTCTGGAGTAGGGTGGAGATAGCAATGTGAAAGTTGCGTGCTGTCGAAGACGGTCTTCATATTCCTAATGCGATTAGGACATCGTATACTCTTGACGACGTTTAGCACCTGTGCAGTCAGTCACCCAATTTCAGAATTCATTTTGAGTAATCCTGCTAAATTCCCAAAATATTGTCTTTTTATATTGATGAGTAATATGGATAGTCGTTACGTTCATGTGCCGTCTACAACGCAAATTTAATGTTACTATCCTAGGAACTAACCTGCAATACGTTTTGTATTTCATAATCGGAACTATCTGCATTAACCGTCATCAGAGCAATGTCAGGGAACAGAATGCAGCAGTGCCTTGCTACCTACTTGAGGACCTGCTTGAGTCGTGTTCTAAGGAAAGGGTAGTTGCTGGTTCACATTATATTACACTAGCGAGAAGTACCGACTTTTCCTTTTCTCTGCAAACATCCAGAACTAAATTCAGTAACTAAATGCTAAGAACATATTTGCATTGTGCCAACTCAAAGATCAATAGATATGGATATAGATATAGATACAGATTTTTATATTTAAAGCCATTCTCGTTCTGCGTTGGAATAAACATCATTCATTATTTGCTTGTTCTTGTTACGATTGTTATTGTCATTCTCTCACTCGCAAGAGTTTTCGCATTCCTATTTGGTATCGATGCACATGAAGAGTGGCTATGAAAGAAGGGAATACTGAATGTTACGTCATGCAGAATACACTCATTTACTTCGGCTCCTCGTGATCTACGCTACAGGAGAAGTGAGATACATAAAGTTGACAGTGTGAGGACAGACCTGGTAGCACAACTGTGCAACTACACAGTGTTACCAGATAAAATGGTGCTGCGGAATCGAAAGTGTAGTACGGACTTTGCCACAGTAGCAGACAGCTGGTAATTTAGGACCATGACCGTGGATTACACTTTGGTCAGTGCTGGTTAGAGTGCTGCAACTGTAAATGGAAGGCTTTGTTTGATAGTCTTATGCTGATGCTGTCTGAATAAATTATGCCATTGGATACAAAGCGGTTTAGTTTTGAGACCTAACCCACGAGGGGGGAAGGCACACTGGTCTGCTTCAGGAATTCCAAGCAATAAAACACAAAAAACAACCCAGGAAGGGAGACATGCATTTGGAATCTGTTCATCGTTACGGGGTCAAACAAGAGGGTAACATTACTGAAACAATGATCGGGCTACTTAGTACATAATAGAGCATACAGATTTCAAGGAGGAAACGTATGAAGACGCAGACTTCCTCGTTATCAATATGTGCGGCATATCTTTCGTGTTAACGAAAGTAAATTCCCGCTTTACCTCTTCTTACGTGCCAAATGAAGTGAATGCCATGAGGAATAGAATATTTGTTGACTGCGTCTCTTCTTGCGTCCATCCTTACCAACATATTTCTTCATTCTCGTGGTAATCATGACATTCTATGTGTATGCTGCAAAAGATTGCAAGTGGACAAATTCGACATCGAGGTGCAAAGCGTTATATTCAATTCGAATAAGCTTCCGGTGTATTTTTACTTCGTTTGTAGTTTTAGATGATTATGAACGTTACGGAAAATTATCTCACATGCTTTATGTTGAATGAGAAACATTGAATGATCCGTTTTGCTTTCCCTACGTTGAAATGATATAATGTCGGCGTCAACAGCCTTCTTCCACGCCGGAAGCTGAAACTTGTATGATTCTGGATTGATGATAATTGAATGTCTCATATGTATACATAGCCCACAAGGCGACGTCAGAAACCATCAGGGGAGAACGCCGCATAAAAACCAAACGTGCGCGCGCGTCTCCACTCTGAAGAACCGTATCGGAGAATCACGGCAAGCATTTCGCTGAAGAGCTGCCTCGTCAGAGAGCCTAGAAATGGCAGCGTCGTAGCAAGTATTTGTCAACACTCCGATAGTGCATTTACTTCCGGGTGTAGGTCGGCGTTACCTCGCTAAATTCACTTGACAATCGTTTTCCACATCGAAGACTCGTACGATATAATCTACTGCAAGATGACACAATTAGAAAGTATATTTAATTTCTGGACTCCAAGAACGGCGTTCTTCACATAAGTAACACCTGTCTGTGTGTGCATTCGGGAGGACGACGGTGCAATCCCGCGCCCGGCCATCCTGATTTAGGTTTCAAATGATTTCCCTAAATCGCTTCGGACAAATGCCGGGATGGTTCCTTAGGAAGCGCACGGCCGATTTCCTTCCCCATCCTTCCCTAATCCGAGCTTGTGCTCCGTCTCTAATGACATCGTTGTCGACGGGACGTTAAAACAGTAATCTCCACCTCCTCTGTTCGTGTGTTTAAGGTTGCGTTTTGAGGCTCAGGCAACATCGCAGTGACTATATTCCGCCTCTGGCAGCCAGTGTGTCGTTAGCTCAGAGGTTCCCTTGTGCGTTGCAGTGCTTGTACTATAAGACATAGCAGTTCGAATCACGGTAGAAGCCGCTGACTACAACCTTTTATTTTCCATTTTAATTAATGGAGTTGCAAACTGCTAGTAAAAATTTCTTATGCGAAATCTGAAGAATGCCTTTAAACATCAATCTTCGTCCGATTTCGACTTAGTAAATTAAGTTAATATCATGGATTTCTGCTTTGCAAATTCCAAGGTGCTTCACTGTAAAATAGACCCTGAAAAGATTCAAACTGACTGTCAACGATATAAATTTGAGCTTTGTTCGTCATATAGGTCTAACATGTCAGAAGGTTGTTTATGAAGTGCACATGTTCATTAATATAGTTCCCTTCTTCTAAATTTTTGCAATAGCATTTAACTGTAGACGTTTTCTAACACCGGCGTTAGCAATTCCTTTCCGTTCTCTGAAACCTTCAAAACGACAAATTTTTCTGGTTTAAATCTGATGACCTTAACTATCACTTCCGATCAACAATAAATACTTCATGAACTCCAAATGTGCAGTGTTCCTGCACTGCTACAGAGCATGCATTGCAAGGTATTCACACAGTTTATTGCATAGACTTACCACAAGGAATGAAACAAGAACTGTAATACACTTTACACCACAGACGCTCACTCTGGCTTGACGAAAACATCCAAACATTGACCAAAAGTTGCACAAATAATTGAGTTTGAAAGGAAAAGAAACGAGGTATGAAGCATTTATAAATTCATCGAATGTAGTGAGGTGGTTTCATTTCGTCCCAGTCTATAAAATTAATTTCGGGCCATACTCAGCTCTTGCCGATTAATGTAATATAATACCCGCCTACTAATCAGGGCGTCTGTCTCCGTTGCTTTTGAGCGTGAATGGAAATTGTAGACATTTTCTGTGGAGCAACATTTAATAATGAAGCGTTTTAAATCATCAAAAGCGATGAGCGGTAGCAGGCGCTTTCGATAACGAACGGGGGAGTGCAGCGCCGCTGCTGTCGCCACGGCCGCTGCCAGTAGCCAGCAAATGGATCCCGGAGCTTTGCCGCATACGGCGTCCAGAGGAGGACTGTCTGCAGGAAATCTGTCGCAAAATCGTTACTGGATAAAATTTTGATATCGGTGTGTCACAAAGCGAAATAGATTGAATCTGCGCTACCATTACATTGACGTCTTCAGCATTCAGACAAAAGAGGCTATAAAAATATTTTATGCCAGCTGCTCTCGATCCACTGACATTATGAACAGAAACAATGCACGCTACCGCTAGACCACAGGCGTAATCAGCCTAGAGTTTCTCTATCATGGGACAAGTTTTCCTCCAGGAAGTGCTGCAGTCTACAGTGTTGCCAGATTGTGCAGATAACCGGACTTAGAGAATTAGCGAGTTGGCCAGTTTTTTTGTCCCATGTCGCGATCGGCGCGGACTTAGCCTCTGAAGCGGCCGGCCGCCGGTCAAGTTTTATGTCAAAGAGTGTACATCTTCCTGTGTTGAAGTCTCGGGCACAATATCGTAGCGTCACTGGCCTACTACATCACCTAGTAGGCCAGTACGATATGATGCCATATTAATCCCATAGAAACTGTCTGCGACTATTTGGAACAGAGTGAAATACAGCATTCAAAATCCCAGCACACAGGTAGCTCTGTGGAATCCACAGTCTGGTACCTCTGTGGAATCCAGTCTCAATAAGTCGCTTCATTTGGATTCGGCCAACATGAAAAAACTTGTGTCCCTCTTTCTAGTTAAACTGAGTCGGTTATCGAGGCGAAAGATGGTGTTACCCAGTATTAGCATGATGTCCACTTTGGGTGACTAAATTTTTGTCCGGTGTGCTTACTTCTGTTGTCATCTTTTATTGTATGTTCCAAGCACCAAAATTCATTAACATTAACAATTTGCTTTCCCATATTTATGTTTGCCCTTATTGCCTGTCCAGCTTATATATATTACTATTATTTTAGTCTTCTTTCGGTTTATTTTCATTTTGTCGCTACCCAAGACGTCAGAAAATAAATTTTAGTGTATAATTCAAGTACTTTTCAGAATCTGCCAATTTCACTGTATTATTAGCATATCGAATTTATTTACTTGCTCACTTGATAAATGAGCTCCACTATTTTATTTTGATTCCCCTAGTGGAGTGCTGCGGTACTGTGGCATGGGTATTTCATTATACAGGGTGTCCAGACTAGAAGTATACAAAAAAAATTATATTTCGCTACATATGAAGTTTCATAACTCTACTTGCCCATTATTGTACACAGGAGCTGAAACATTTTTATGCACCTTCGTACAGTTCAACTAGGGTCCGTTTATAGCTCGACATACACTGAAACAATGCTTCACTTCTCGCCACATGTCCATAAGCATGATAGGTGGTATGGCGTCTACTGTAGCGTAGATGTGTTGTCTCAAATCTACCAGATCTCGAACCGTTGTTCTGTAAACATAAACCACCGTGCACTGAAACTCAGTCACATCGGGAGACCGTGAGAACCATTTTTTTTTTTTTTTTTTTTTTTTTGTGGTTTTAGGGCGCACAACTTCAATGGTCATTAGCGCCCTGACTACTCTAAGAATACACCGCGAGGCACAAGTTGACCACAACAACTAAAAGGGAAAACACGATAAAAGACAGACTGACAGGCATAGGATTAAAAAACAGCATCATCAAATGTCCTTAGCGAGGTTTGTCAAATTGATAAAACGAAGAACACGAGCAGCTGCTCGTGGGTCATCCGCTAAAATGGCATCGAAAGTATTTGGCAGGTTAAGATCGAGGCGCAGTGTGCTAAGATCTGGACAGGACAGTAAAATGTGTCTAACCGTCAGCAAGTGCCCACATGGGCAGAACGGCGCCGGCGCAGCCGTCAGCAGATGGCGATGGCTGAACCGGCAGTGTCCAATTCTTAACCGGGCCAAAGCGACCTCCTCCCGCCGAGAAGGGCGTGAGGAGGACGTCCAAGCCACGGGAAGAGTTTTTAAGGCCCGAAGCTTGTTGTCGGTAAGTGCAGCCCAATCGGCATGCCACAGAGATAAGATGCGCCGACAAATCACCCTGCTAAAATCGGACGAAGGGACGCAACAAAAAGCCGTCCGAGGCTGGAGGACCGCAGCCTTGGCCGCGGCATCTGCAGCTTCGTTCCCAGGGATACCGACATGGCCAGGAACCCACATAAAGCTAACTGGAGAACCGACGTCCACCAGCTGCTGAAGAGAGCGTTGGATCCGGTGGACGAAAGGGTGAACTGGGTACGGATCACTGAGGCTCTGGATGGCGCTCAGGGAATCTGAGCAGATGACATAAGCAGAATGTCGGTGGCGGCAGATGTAAAGAACAGCCTGGTAGAGGGCAAAGAGCTCAGCTGTGAAGACAGAACAATGGCCATGGAGCCGGTATTTGAAACTTTGTGCCTCGACAATAAAGGAACACCCGACCCCGTCATTGGTCTTAGAGCCATCTGTATAAATGAAAGTCATGTCGATGAACTTCGAACGAAGTTCCAAAAAACGGGAGTGGTAGACCGAACCGGGGGTGACCTCTTTTGGGAGCGAGCTGAGGTCAAGGTGAACGCGGACCTGAGCCTGGAGCCAAGGTGGCGTGCGGCTCTCGCCCACTCGAAAGGTTGCAGGGAGTGAAAAATTAAGGTGTTGAAGGAGGCGACGAAAGCGAACTCCAGGGGGTAGCAGGGCAGAGACATACAACCCGTATTGACGGTCAAGAGAGTCGTCAAAAAAGGAACGATAAGACGGATGGTCGGGCATTGACAGTAGCCGACAGGCATACCGACAAAGCAGTATATCGCGCCGGTAGGTGAGTGGCAATTCGCCAGCGTCAGCATGAAGACTCTCTACGGGACTGGTATAAAATGCTCCGATCGCAAGTCGTAAACCCCGATGTTGTATGGAGTTGAGGCGGCGTAAGGTGGATGGCCGTGCAGAGGAGTATACGAAGCTCCCATAATCCAGCTTGGAGCGGACGATCGACCGATAGAGACGAAGTAGGACGGTTCGATCCGCTCCCCACGACAGACCACTGAGAACACGGAGGACATTTAAAGAACGGGTACAACGGGCGGCCAAATATGACACATGTGGAGACCAGCTAAGTTTCCTGTCAAATGTAAGGCCTAAAAATTTGGTTGTCTCCACGATTGGGAGAGCAACGGGACCGAGTCGTAAGGACGGTGGGAGAAACTCTTTGTAGCGCCAGAAGTTAATACAGACCGTCTTCTCGGCAGAAAAACGGAAGCCATTGGCGACACTCCAGGAGTAAAGACGGTCAAGAGAACGCTGAAGACAGCGCTCCAGGACACGTGTACACTGCGCGCTGCAATAGATGGTAAAATCGTCCACGAAAAGGGAGCCTGATACATCAGCTGGGAGGCAATCCATTATTGGATTGATCGCGATGGCGAAGAGAGCGACGCTCAAGACTGAGCCCTGTGGCACCCCATTCTCCTGGCGAAAGGTGTCGGACAGGACAGAACCCACACGTACCCTGAACTGTCGATCCATTAAAAAGGAACGAATAAAAAGAGGGAGGCGACCGCGAAGGCCCCATGTATGCATGGTGCGGAGAATGCACGCCTTCCAACAGGTGTCGTAAGCCTTCTCCAAATCAAAGAACACAGCCGCGGTCGGGCGCTTCCGCAAGAAGTTATTCATAATGAAGGTCGACAAGGTAACCAGATGGTCAACAGCAGAGCGGCGCCTACGAAATCCACATTGTACATTGGTAAGTAGGCGTCGAGACTCGAGCAGCCAAACCAATCGAGAGTTAACCATTCGCTCCATCACTTTACAGACACAGCTGGTAAGCGAGATAGGTCGATAACTGGAAGGAAAGTGCTTGTGCTTCCCCGACTTAGGAATCGGGACAACAATAGACTCGCGCCAGCATGCGGGAACATGTCCCTCAATCCAGATGCGATTGTGTGTACGAAGAAGAAAACCTTTACCCGCAGGAGAAAGGTTCTTCAGCATCCGAATATGAATAGAATCTGGCCCTGGAGCAGAGGACCGTGATCGGCCAAGTGCGTTTTCGAGTTCCCGCATGGTGAATGGGGCATTATAACTTTCACAATTCGAGGAGCGGAAGTTAGGTGGCCTAGCCTCCTCTGCCTGTTTGCGGGGGAGGAAGGCAGGGTGGTAATGAGCGGAGCTCGAAACCTCTGCGAAAAAGCGGCCGAAGGCATTGGAGACAGCCTCAGGGGCTACAAGGACGTCATTTGCGACCTTCAAGCCAGAAACAGGTGAGTGGACCTTAGTGCCAGATAGCCGGCGCAGGCTACCCCAGACAACAGAAGAAGGAGTAAAACTGTTGAAGGTGCTTGTGAAAGCAGCCCAGCTGGCTTTCTTGCTTTCTTTGATAATACGACGACACTGAGCACGTAATCGTTTATAATTGATACAATTCGCCACTGTAGGGTGGCGTTTAAATGTGCGTAAAGCACGTCGACGAGCACGTAAAGCGTCTCTACATGCCGCGGTCCACCAGGGGACCGGTACGCGACGTGGAGAAGAAGGAGGGTGAGGGATGGAATATTCAGCAGCAGCGAGAATGACTTCCGTGAGGTGTGCGACCTGACGATCGCAGCTTGTAAAGGTTTGATCCTGAAAGGTCGCCCTGGAAGAGAAGAGCCCCCAGTCTGCCTTGGAGATGGTCCAATTAGAGAAGCACGGAGAGGGGGTATGCTGCAGGAGATGGATAACACACGGGAAGTGGTCGCTCGAATATGTATCAGAAAGTGCATACCACTCAAACCGGCGTGCAAGTTGGGGAGTACATATAGAGAGGTCTAAATGGGAATAGGTGTGAGATGTGTCCGAAAGAAAAGTAGGGGCGCCAGTATTGAGGCAGACAAGATCGAGCTGGTTGAAAAGGTCTGCTAACAAGGAGCCCCTCGGGCAGGATGCTGGAGAGCCCCAAAGGGGATGGTGGGCATTGAAGTCTCCAGTTAACAAAAATGGTGCAGGTAGCTGAGCAATAAGTTGCATCACGTCTGCCCTGGTAACGGCAGATGACGATGGAGTGTAAACGGTACAAAAGGAAAACGTAAAAGTGGGGAGAGTAATGCGGATGGCAACTGCCTGCAGGCCGGTGTGCAACGTGATGGGATCGTAGTAAATATCATCCCGGACCAGCAACATAACCCCTCCATGAGCTGGGATACCTACCACAGGGGGTAGGTCAAAACGCACAGAGGTGTAGTGTGCCAAGGCAATTTGATCGCATGGGCGTAGCTTCGTTTCCTGGAGGGCTACGACGAGCGGACGGTGCAAGCGGAGCAGCAACTTCAAGTCCTCTCGGTTGGAGCGAATGCTGCGAATATTCCAGTGAATAAGTGCCATCGTAAGAAAAGGAAGATGAGAGAAGTGATCACCTCGAAGGCCGCTTAGGGCCTGGCTTCGAGCGAGCACTGCCGCCACTATCAGTAGGCGGACAGTCATCGTCCATGTGGTCTATAGGGTCATCGGCCATCTCGGGAGGATGGCCGGGAGGGGGAGCTGCCTCCGCCAGTGAACGGCCAGATGTACGGCTACCAGCGGTGCGGCCAGGCGAAACAGATGACGGCCTGGGGCGGCAACCGCTGGGTGGCGCAGGAGAAGGAATGCGCCGTGGCGGAGAAGGAGAACTGTGCTTCCTATGCGCCTTTTTGGAAGGACGTGTAGTGGAAGTACCGGTCGAAGGCTGGGAGGTCGAGGTACGGAGGAAGTCTGCACGGGATGGTTCCTTCTTGAAGGCCCGTGCATCTGACTTCGATGTCTTCGTCTTAGCAGAAGCTGAGGAAGGTGCTCGTGTCTGTGGGGTGATGGGAGGAAGAGGAGACGTCGACCGCGCGATCTTAGCACTGGCCGAACGGACGACCGTGGTGCTGAAGGTCAGATCGCATGTCTGGGTTGCTACCTCCCGGGTAGTCCGAGGAGAGGCGAGGACAGTACTGTATTTCCCCGCTGGGAGAAGCGTGGGCTTCCTACTAGCCAATAGCTTGCGAGCAGCCGAGGTGGACACTTTCTCTTTGACCCGAATTTCTTGGATACAGCGTTCTTCCTTATAGACAGGACAGTCGCGGGAGGATGCGGCATGGTCACCCTGACAGTTCACACAACGAGGAGACGGAGGTGGACAGTCACCCTCATGGGCATCCCTGCCACAAGTGACACATTTAGCCGCATTGGAACAAGACTGTCTAGTGTGATTGAAACGCTGACACTGGTAGCAGCGCGTAGGTGTCGGGACATAGGGGCGAACAGAAATAACCTCGTAGCCCGCCTCGATGCGCGATGTCAGCTTAACACTATCGAAGGTCAAGAAAATTGTCCGGATCGGTACAAGGTCATTGTTGACCTTTTTCATGACCCTATGGACAGCCGTCACGCCCTGCTCAGCGAGGAATGATTGAAGCTCCTCATCAGTCAATCCGTCGAGGGAGCTAGTATAGACTACACCACGAGACGAGTTCAAAGTTCGGTGGGCCTCCACCCGGACAGGGAACGTGTACAGGAGGGTGGCCCGAAGCAGTTTTTGTGCCTGAAAGGCACTCTCAGTTTCTAGTAATAAGGTGCCGTTTCGCAACCTGGTACAAGATTTGACAGATCCGGCTATGGCATCTACGCCCTTCTGAATAACGAAAGGGTTGACAGAGGAAAAATCCTTTCCGTCCTCAGATCGAGAAACTACGAGGAACTGTGGGGCAGGCGGTAGTACTTTTGTCACTGTTGGCTGGTCACGTTTCCGTTTTTGAGCCGAAGTCGAAAGAGATGGAGTAGAATCCATTGCGGAGGAATCCCCCATGATTGCCAGCGTCTCCGATGGCGCGCTCCTTCCTTGTGGGGACCCTCTCAGAGGGAACTCCCACCTTAGGTGAATGTTTACACCTCAGGTCACACCTCCCGAGAAACAGACGGAGGGACCAATCGGCATGGTCAGAAGGTATCAGCTCAGGCAATCACCCCTCCCCGGGCCTGGCCTTTACCAGGGGGTACGCGCGTGCCTTACATGTCTACCCAGGGCGGGGAATTACGCGTTACCCCGTCACCGGCTACGCATGCGAACGCGTGGGTCGGCCTTCAGGCACGCACAGGGAGGAAGGAAGAAGAGGAAAAAGAAGAGAGAGAGGGAGAAAGAGGACAGACTGTCTCAAACGCCGAGGCGGAGACCAGAGAAGGCAAGGAGAAGAAGGTAATGAGAAGGCAAGGAGAAGAAGGTAATGAGAAGGCAAGGAGAAAAAGGCAATGAGAAGGCAAGGAGAAAAAGGCAATGAGAAGGCAAGGAGAAAAAGGCAATGAGAAGGCAAGGAGAAAAAGGCAATGAGAAGGCAAGGAGAAAAAGGCAATGAGAAGGCAAGGAGAAAAAGGCAATGAGAAGGCAAGGAGAAGTCAAGGGAAAGAGTAAGGAAGACAGTGAGGTCGAGAAGAGCAAGGAAAGGAACCAACAAAAGGAAGGAAGAAACGAGAAGTGAAAAACCAAAAAGACCACGATTATAGGTCGTGGAACCGTCCGTCTCCGGACGCAGGCGCTAACTACCCCCGTGAGGGGGATGGACTCCTTTTAGTCGCCTCTTACGACAGGCAGGAATACCGCGGGCCTATTCTAATCCCCGGACCCGCAGGGGAAACCGTGAGAACCAGACAATCAGGCAGTGGACACCCCGGACACCCCCCCCCCCGGCCCTCCTGCCACACCACCACCACCATGACGTCGGCAGCTGTGACTGAAATGGACACGTGACCATTGGCACTCAACGCTGGTGCAGTGGCAGACCGTTGCAAGGTCTGATGATACCTCGCTACCTTTTTCCTCATGCCAATGGGAGGGCGCGAATCTCGTCTTTCAGGGATACAGCTTCTTACACCTGTACCGCGGGACGGAGTCAGCTGGCGGCGGCTCCATTATGCTCTGGAGCATTCACGTGGGTATCCATGGGTGCAGTGGAACTGAGTATCATACACTGGTTGCAGGCCACGTACACCTCGTCACGACTATCATGTTCCCTGGTGGCAGTGGCAATTTTCAACTCCATAATGCGCCGCGTCACAAGGTCAGTTGTGTTGTGAAGTGGTTGAATGGTGCAAGGAACACAGTGGAGCTCCAGCTGACGTGCTGGCCCCCCCAACCCGCCAGATCTGAACCCAATCGAACACATCTGTGATGTGACTGAACGTGGCGTCAGACTCATCGCCCTCTCCCGGAATCGCCATGAATTAGGTGATGCCAACTCCTTTTAACAACACACCAAGGCCAATTCCTTTCATGGCATGATGCGTCACCGCTGTTATCAGTGCCAAAGGTGGACACACCGGCTATTAGGTAGGTGGTCATAATGTAGTGGCTGATCACTGAAGGTGTGCCCTTTCACTGGCGAGCATACACCATGCTCCTCAGCGCTGCTCATAAAATGGTGAGTATCACATTTTGATGAGTGTCTCTATAGGTCTCGTATTTATCCAACAACATAAAATGTCGAGTTGCTTCGTTGTAAGGATTTGTTTGCGTGTAGCTCTAGCCCATGTAAGTAGGCTGTTTAGGTTTTCTTATTGTTAACGCCACGTAGCGCTCTGTATGAAAATCACTGGCTGTGCTGTGTGCAGTCTGTGGCCAGTTTGCAGTGTTCTCTGCCATTGTAGTGTTGGGAGTTGGCTGTTAACAGCGCGTAGCGTTGCGCAGTTGGAAGTGAGCCGCCAGCAGTGGTGGATGTGGGGAGTGAGATGGCAGAGTTTTGATAGCGGATGATCTGGACAGAGGCAGTAAATTTGTAAGACTGGATATCATGAACTGATTATATACACTCCTGGAAATGGAAAAAAGAACACATTGACACCGGTGTGTCAGACCCACCATACTTGCTCCGGACACTGCGAGAGGGCTGTACAAGCAATGATCACACGCACGGCACAGCGGACACACCAGGAACCGCGGTGTTGGCCGTCGAATGGCGCTAGCTGCGCAGCATTTCTGCACCGCCGCCGTCAGTGTCAGCCAGTTTGCCGTGGCATACGGAGCTCCATCACAGTCTTTAACACTGGTAGCATGCCGCGACAGCGTGGACGTTAACCGTATGTGCAGTTGACGGACTTTGAGCGAGGGCGTATAGTGGGCATGTGGGAGGCCGGGTGGACGTACCGCCGAATTGCTCAACACGTGGGGCGTGAGGTCTCCACAGTACATCGATGTTGTCGCCAGTGGTCGGCGGAAGGTGCACGTGCCCGTCGACCTGGGACCGGACCGCAGCGACGCACGGATGCACGCCAAGACCGTAGGATCCTACGCAGTGCCGTAGGGGACCGCACCGCCACTTCCCAGCAAATTAGGGACACTGTTGCTCGTGGGGTATCGGCGAGGACCATTCGCAACCGTCTCCATGAAGCTGGGCTACGGTCCCGCACACCGTTAGGCCGTCTTCCGCTCACGCCCCAACATCGTGCAGCCCGCCTCCAGTGGTGTCGCGACAGGCGTGAATGGAGGGACGAATGGAGACGTGTCGTCTTCAGCGATGAGAGTCGCTTCTGCCTTGGTGCCAATGATGGTCGTAAGCGTGTTTGGCGCCGTGCAGGTGAGCGCCACAATCAGGACTGCATACGACCGAGGCACACAGGGCCAACACCCGGCATCATGGTGTGGGGAGCGATCTCCTACACTGGCCGTACACCACTGGTGATCGTCGAGGGGATACTGAATAATGCACGGTACATCCAAACCCTCATCGAACCCATCGTTCTACCATTCCTAGACCGGCAAGGGAACTTGCTGTTCCAACAGGACAATGCACGTCCGCATGTATTCCGTGCCACCCAACGCGCTCTAGAAGGTGTAAGTCAACTACCCTGGCCAGCAAGATCTCCGGATCTGTCCCCCATTGAGCATGTTTGGGACTGGATGAAGCGTCGTCTCACGCGGTCTGCACGTCCAGCACGAACGCTGGTCCAACTGAGGCGCCAGGTGGAAATGGCATGGCAAGCCGTTCCACAGGACTACATCCAGCATCTCTACGACCGTCTCCATGGGAGAATAGCAGCCTGCATTGCTGCGAAAGGTGGATATACACTGTACTAGTGCCGACATTGTGCATGCTCTGTTGCCTGTGTCTATGTGCCTGTGGTTCTGTCAGTGTGATCATGTGATGTATCTGACCCCAGGAATGTGTCAATAAAGTTTCCCCTTCCTGGGACAATGAATTCACGGTGTTCTTATTTCAATTTCCAGGAGTGTATATATATATATATATATATATATATATATATATATATATATATATATATATATGATTTTCAACACTATTAAGGTAAATACATTGTTTGTTCTCTATCAAAGTCTTTCATTTGCTAATTATGCCTATCAGTAGTTAGTGCCTTCAGTAGTTTGAATCTTTTATATAGCTGGCCGTTGTGGCGCTGTATTGCAGTAGTTCGAGTAACGAAGATTTTTGTGAGGTAAGTGATTTGTGAAAGGTATAGGTTAATGTTAGTCAGGGCCATTCTTTTGTAGGGATTATTGAAAGTCAGATCGCGTTGCGCTAAAAAATATTGTGTGACCGTTTAAGCACAGTCATGTATGATTTTTCTAAGGGGACATTTCACATGTCGACCCTTATCCGAGGATACCTCACTGGAATCATCTGATTTTTTCTTGTTGTTTGTGTAATTAGTGTAGCTTTTGTTTATTGCTAGCGCGAATTGTTGAGAGAATCTCCTTTGTAGTTGCAGTCTTTCATTGTTGTACAGTAAAACAGTTGTGGCATGCATGTAGATTTGCACCAAGTATTTCGCAGCTGCGCTTGCAATTAACTAGATATTATTTTCAGTGCTATGTTAATGTGTTCTCTTATTTTTGCTCTTCAAATTGTGCTTTTGTGTGTTATCGTGTGAAATATTGTGACAATGGCGTGTGAAAAACGTAACACTAGCCTCCAAAGTACACTGAGATATAATAGTGACGACGAGTGTAGCTTATCAGCACCACTGTGTAATGAATTGACAGACATTCAAAGTAGTAATTTGGTAATTGTGCATAGGGAAATAGAGCGGGCGGCAAATAATGGCGTAGACAGTAAAACAATTAGTGAACAGGGAAGCATTATCGATCGATCGGTCGGCAACAGCTCGCCTCAGGAATCCGAAATGACAGAACACAATCTCGCAAATACTGTAGATTCAGGTTTTGCGTCCTCACCGTTTTCTCAAATAAGTCAAGACACATTTTCTGCTTGTCAAAATGTGAATGTTGCCGGTGCAAATTCGCTGCCGAAAAGCACTGAGGAACATGTTTCAGACACCAGTGCATTGTTGTTACAATTAATACAACAAATGGGACAAAATCTTCAAAAGTTAGACACGATGGAACAAAATCAGAGACAAACAGCACAGCCAGTGATTTTCATACAGAGCGCTAACTGGCGATACCAATAAGAAAACCTAAACAGCCTACTTACACCCGTACATCCTATATACTACAATCGCAGACGTCTACATGAAAACAAACAAAATTAATTTCATATTTATTTTTTCGAGGAATTAATTGAAACTTTGTGGTTATATTAGAATATTCCGTACGGAGAGAGAATATCCTTGACAGCTTGCTGCGCATTTACCAGCTTTCAGCTGACAAGTGCTAAAGGCTGCCGCAATACTGACAGGCAGCCATGGTTACCTACATTGAAACACAGACGCGTTGGCACAGTAACGTAAAAAAAAAAGCCATTATATAATTGGTCGCTGCACACGCACGAAGCAGCGGCGACAAGACCGCTTTAATTGTCAGGAATATTCTCTCGCTTAACTTACAATATCATCCGCATTCTAATGACCCCAGTGTCACAGTTTTAATTAAGATTATCATATAACTATATATTTCACAATAGTGGCATGGTGTAAGATTTATTCCATTATCGTTACGATCCGGTATCCATTGCAGGTGGTGAATTAAGGAAAATGGGAAATTTCGCACATTGGTGAACTGGAACTCATAACCACGGAAAAGTTCTTTTATTTAAAATCTTGATCTTATCATATACGATCACATATAAATCATATGTGATCTCAGCATTTTTACCTATAATTTTGTCATAATTTGACTTCGATCTAACCCATAAAATTAGCAAAATACATGCAGTTCGAATGAAATGTAATTTAATTCTTCAATGTGGCAAGGTTTGTGCGAGTGAAAAAATGCAGACACCTCTTTAGTACCTAGGAGCGACGTGTCAGTTGCGTTATCTATTTATATACTCCCTTCTTAACCGCTTAAATAACCTTTCCTTCGACGAACTACCTGTTATACACCGCGTTGAAGTCACCAACAATGGTCTCCCAACATGTTGGAATTCCAGCGACCCTTACACAATCTTTCCATCTCTTTGATATCTTAACGAAAGCGCTTCTCTCGTTTTCAATTATGTAATCCAACTTTCCAGAGATAAAACATCAAGCTGACTTTTTTGAAAAGTCAATCTTGTGGTTTATCAAACAACATTAATTTGCTAACTTTCCAGCATTTTAGTTACAACAGAAATATAAGGCGAGCCCTTTGTGTTGCCTGCGGACTTAAGAAGAAACTCCTTGACTTATAGTTAAAGCCTCTCTATCACTCACAGCCATTTATTATTCAAAGCTGGGATCGTGTCGAAGGTCGTGTCCAGAAAACATGCCTTCTTTCAGTTTCACCCGTGCTTACACAGATATTTCAAAAGTTCTCTGTCTTTGATTGAGGCTTCCACAAACTGTTTCACTGGGACAGACTTATTAAGCAGATGGATTCTTTTCTCGGATACATGATGATGTTGAGCAAAAATAAGAGTAGTAGTTACAATACATGGATACCAGCCAAACACTATCACCAAGATTTCCGGTTTACACTATTACTGATTGAAATTATTGTCTGAGTTACATCATTAAAATTGCTAAAATACATTTTTCAAGTATTGAGCATTAATTGTAAAAACTGGTAAGCGATACGTACTTTGTTAGAATATAAGGATTCAGCATACCACAAACCACACGGATAACTCAGTTTCGTTAGAAAAGTTGCATCATCGTTCGTGTAAATTTTACAGCAGAACGTATGCAAGTAACTGCCGACATAACTCCATGAAGGTTGAAAGTTCACATTCTGAATGAGTAAATCTGCTGCACCTGAAAGAACCCACATACTGCTTCTTTCGTTTTCATCGCCTGAAGAAAACAATTTGTAGTGGCAGCGGCAGTCAACCGAAGCATCTGAATTTATCTGCTACGGAGTTTATACTGTATGAGGATGTGTGTATCATACTCGATTGCTTGTCAGGATAGATTTTGCGCCTCAACACACTGTTGGTTTGTTAACAGTTGATTGCCTGGTTGATTTGGGGAGGGGACCAAACAGCGAGGTCATCGGTCCCATCGGATGAGGAAAGGATTGAGAAGGAATTCGGCCGTGCCCTTTCAAAAGAATCATCCCGGAATTTGCCTAAAGCGATTTAGTGGAACCACGGAAAACTTAAATCAGGATGGCCGGACGCGGGTTTGAATCGTCATCCTCCCGAATGCGAGCGACTGTCCACTGCACCACCTCGCTCGGTGGTTTGTTAACCTTGTGTTCAATGACAACCAGTAGAGTTAAGTAACAGTATATAGTGAACAGATATTTCATAGCCTTTCATGTTTCCATTACGCGTTAATGACTATTTTCTTTCGATTTATGAGCAAGAAATTGGTGTATCTAGAACAACAGCTCACTTTTACAGCCAACACTATTACCTATAAGTTTTTATGGGGCTTAATTTTTCTTATATCTGATTAAATTAAAATTTTTTGATCGTATTACTGTGAAGTGCATTTCAAGTCCGAACAGAGCAACGGATAAAAGTTCTCGTTTTGTCCTGAGGACGTTGCTTATCAAGCACTTAAATTGTTTTGCTAAACTTCGCTGAAGGAACAGTGTATCTCTTTCGAAGATATATATTAGTTTTGTACTATGAATGGCACATTAAAAAACATAAAAATGTCATAGTTCAGCTACGATTTCTTTATTTAAAAATTTGCTCAAAAGACATGGTATTATCTGGACTCTACTCTGTACACCTCGAAAGTTAATGTTTTGTCAGCTACATCCTTTCCTGTCTGAAAATAACTAATCAGCACTCAGGCATAGGAGTAGTTTTCATAACGCAAGTAAAGGGAGTTATTTTACCGTGACTTAACTGTCGAATAACTACACGAAAGAAAATTTCAGAATAGAAACGAAATATGAAACACAAAAGGTACCAGTGTTAAAATTCTCAAATGAGGTAGCCCAATTGACTGAAAGTAAGTGAAATTTTACGTTCTGTTAGGGATAAGGACAGCCTTCTTAGTACGTTATTATGGATAGGTGAAAGAAAGGGGAAATGTTAAGAAAGAAATTTGAGTGATGGAGGATGGAACTGAGAGTATTGGAAATGTGCAACTGAACTATATTGAAGATTAAACAGAAAAAGACACTAGGAAATGCAGAAGTATTCAGGGAATGGGTCAGAATCCGAGGGGAGTGGCCGCGTGGTTAGAGGCACCATGTCACGGATAGCGTGGCCTCGCCCATCGGAGGTTGGAGTTCTCCCTCGGGCGTGTGTGTGTGTGTGTGTGTGCGCGCGCGCGCGCGCTGTTCTTAGCATAAATTAGGTTGAGTAGTGTGTAAGTCTAGGGACTGATGACCCCAGCACTTTGGTCCCTTAGGAATTCACACACATTTGAACATTTTTTGAATGAGTGTGGAAGGAAGTCTATACAAAACGCTTACTTCTGCGGTGTCATCATTAAAATTGCTAAAATACACATTGTTTCGTTTAGAAGTCGCATATTCGGCTTGTATATTGGAAGTTACCTTTCCCAAAGCCAAGCTGATCGTCATGTTACAGATGGTCAATTTTCTTTTCCATTCTTTAGTATGTTATTCTTGTCGGCAACTTTGATGCATGAGCTGTTAAGCTGGTTGTACGATAATTGTAGCACTTGTCAACTCTTGCAGTCTTCGGAATTGTGTGGATATGCTTTCTTTTTTTTTCGAAAATCTGATATGTCGCTAGTCTCATACATTCTACACACCAATTAGAATAGTTGTTTTGTTGCCCATTCCTCCAATGATTTTAGAAACCCTAATGGAATGTTGTGTATGCCTTCTGCCTTATTCGATCTTAAGTCTTGCGAAGCTCTTTTAAATTCTGATACTAACACTGGAGCCCCTATCTCTTCTGTACCGACTCCTGTTTTCTATCATGACAGACAAGTCTTCCATTTCATAGACGCCTTCAACGTAGTCTTTCAACCTAACTGCTCCCTCCCCTGCATTTGACAATGGAATTCCGCTTGCTCTTTTAATGTTACCATCTTTGCTTTTTATTTCATCAAAGTTCGTCTTGACTTTTCTGTCAGTGCTTCCGACAATCATTTCGTCCACATTACTGGCACAATACTACGGGTGAACTACGTCGTTGACCAGTAGGAGACAGCTGGCAGATGTGGGCGGCGGGCAGCTAGCTGGCTGGCTGGCTTGTGACGCGTGGCCCCGGTAACTCTGCCGGCCGTCGCAGCGGCTGTGGCGGGAGAGATGGTCGCCTGGAGAGGGCTTTACGGCCGGCGCGGCCCTATTGTACTGCCGCCGGCCGTTCGATCGACAGTCTGCAGCAAGAAATGTGTCATTAGGGGGCGATTCTGCGCCGCACTCTGTCACAGATGGCCGCCGACTCGACCCGAGAGCGGCCGCGCTGCTTTCATGCCAGACACCCCCGCGACAGCGCGCGGCCTGCAGCCGTTAGCACCGGCTGCATCGCGGGAAACATTTCCACTTCCTCCGTCTCCGTTTTTTTTTCATCCATCTACTGGAGCGACTTGTTGAGAGAGGGCGTGAAGTGGTCTGAGCCACTGCCGTGTGGCGGGAGGAAACCTAACGCTCATGCAGGGGACTACTCATCTCATGACCCAGGCCGCCGTGTTTCAGTATCACGCCAGTTTGTTTTCATAGATTTGGCTACTGATAAGTAACAGATGAAGAGAAGAACTGTTAATTTTAAATGTGTTTCCGATACCATCTGATTTACATTCTCTGGAAACGAAGTGTATCTACGATGAAAATCAACATATTCGAGATGGAATTTATTATACCACCGAACTTATAACGATATGTCGCGAAAAATTCAAAATTATGCGAAACCGGGGGTAGAATCAGTTTTCTTGCTTACCGCAACCAGGCACCTTAACCATTAAGCCATTTCTATTTTTCGTTTTTGTTGATATCTCTACAGGATCTCCTTTCTCTGCTGACTGCCCTTCCTTCTTCTCGCTGTTTTAGGCTTAATCAGACCAAGATAATTTTATTTGTGTTGAGAGTTCCTCAAGAAATTTCTCCTAGAAAAGCGCAGAAATGGTGGAAGCGGGTCTTCTATAACAGAATTCCTCCCTTGGACATGAATTTTGGGAAGTAATAAATTAAAAACCCTCCATAAGACTGTATCGACGATTATAGGTAGGAAAGGAGATAACCGTTTTCAAAAAAAGAAAATAAAAACTTTCTTGGCCCTCTCCTTTGTTGCAAAAGAAAAGTAATTAAAAAAACAATTAAACTCAAAATTTTAGAAGCAAAATAACTACAAATAAGGCGACGGCAAGATGTAGTACCACCTAAAACAATAAAACATTTTCTACATGCAACGTGAACTAAAAGGATGGTTTTTGAATGAACGAGAAACATCACACATTAATGGGCATGCTACTGGATGTCCTATTACTTTCACGTTAGTATAAAACTATAGTAACACTACATAAGATATAACGCTCGTGATCTCTCGGTTTCAACAAACTACTGACGCTAGTCCTACTGGCTTGCTAAATTAATGTTCCCGAGATTAATTGGTTCCTAAGGCTTATAGGTGTGTTATTTTAGATTAAGAAACACGAAGATATTTCTCAAATAGATGGTCCTTTTTGCCGCACTTTTTTTTTTTTTTTTTTTTTTTTTTTAGGCTGGTATGCTATCTCACTAAATGTTACCAAAAATCATGTAGCTCCGGTGCAGTACTTGTCACAGCGTACTGCACACGGTGTGCTGATAACCTGTTACAAGTTCTATATTTAGCTGGTGGGAACAAATATCAATCTGGATACATCGCATCGTCAAGCTGTATTTCGCATTCTGCTCTACGTGAAGTGACTGCGCATACCTTGCTTACCTACTCCCATTCTTATTTTTATCGGTTCATAGTATATAGTGATCAACAGTTCTCTAGTAGGCAGATGGCGCGCAGTGGGTCGGAGGTTAAATTTTCTCGGAATAACATTTCCCTAGTACGGTATCGAATTGGCACTTACGTCGTACTAAGTTGGTCTTACACTTTCAGGAGGACAAAATAAATTGTTCGCATGGAATTTCAGAAGCCTCAACGTGGTAGGGAAGCTAGAAATGCAAATACCCAATCTATATATAGTAGGGGTAAGTAAAGTGAAATGGAAAGAAGACAACGATTAATGGTCAGATGAGCATAGAGCAATATCAACAGCAGCAGAAAATGGTATAACAGGAGGATTCGTTATGAACGGGATGGTAGGCCAGATAATGTGTTACTGTGAACTCTTTAGTGATAGGGTTGTGCCTATCAGAATCGACAGCAAACCAACACCGACAAAGATAGTTTAGGTATACATGCCGATGTCGCAAGCTGAAGATTACGAGATAGAGAACGTATATGAGGATATGGAAAGTGTAATACAGTACGTAAGTTTGATAAAAAAATCTAATAGTCATGGGAGACTGGAACACATTGTAGGGGAATTTTTTTTTTTTGGTGGGGTTTAAGGGCGCTCAACTACTGAGGTCATTAGCGCCCAGTCACTGTTAGAGCACATGGAATCTAGTAAAACTCAAGGGGAGGGGGGACACCAGAAAGACCTGACAAAGATGTAGATAAAATAAGTAAAAGGTTAGATGTCTTTGGACAAGCCATTCAAAGTTATAAAACGCAGAACACGAGCAGCTGCTCGAGCGTCATCAGCTAAAATATCCGGTAAAGTAGACGGCAGGGACAGGACAACACGAGATTGACTAAAGGGGGGACACGACAATAAAACATGGCACACTGTTAATGCCTGACCACAAGGGCACTGCAGGGCTGGGTCACCGGAGAGCAGGTAGCAGTGGCTAAACCGGCAATGCCCAATCCGCAACCTGGTCAGAAGGACCTCCTCTCGCCGAGATGGTCGGGAGGAGGTTGTCCAAGCAGTTGGGAGCGATTTTACTGCCCAGAGCTTGTTTCCTTGGAGGGATGACCAAGCATCCCATCACATCGACACAAGCCTCTTACAAACATCCCCACGAACGTCAGATGACGGGACACAATCGGAGGCTGGCCGAGGCAGGAAGACTGCAGCCTTGGCTGCAGCATCCGCAGCCTCATTCCCAGGCACTCCCACATGTCCGGGAACCCACAGAAAGCTGACAGGAGAACCATTATCAGCGAAAGAATGGAGCGACTGCTGTATCCGTTGAACCAAAGGATGGACCGGACAGGGAGCTCCAATGCTCTGAAGAGCACTGAGTGAGTCAGAGCAGAGTACATACGATGAATGGTGGTGGCGGCGGGCATACTGAACGGCCTGATGGAGAGCAAAAAGCTCGGCCGTAAAGCTGGAACATTGGTCGAGGAGCCGGTATTTAAAGGTGGCGGCCCCGACGACAAAGGCACAGCCGACACCATCGTCAGTTTTGGAGCCATCAGTGTAAATAAAGGTGTGACCGGCAAGTCGAGCACGAAGTTCGACAAACCGTGAGTAATACACTGCAGCCGGAGTACCCTCCTTTGGGAGTGAGCTGAGGTCGAGATAAATATGAACCGGAGCGTGGAGCCAAGGTGGTGTCGGGCTCTCACCCTCTCTGAAGGTGGTAGGGAGGGCAAAATCCAATTGTCGAAGCAGGCGACGGAAGCGGACTCCGGGCGGTAGCAGGGCAGACACATACAACCCATACTGACGGTCGAGAGAATCGGCGAAGAAGGAGTGGTAAGAGGGGTGGTCGGGCATAGACAACAGCCGGCAGGTCAATGGTAATTCGGCAGCTTCAGCATAAAGACTCTCGACGGGACTAGTGTAGAAGACTCCGGTCACAAGACGTAACCCCCGATGGTGGATGGAGTTGAGACGGCGTAAGAGGGATGGCCGAGCAGACGAAGCTCCCATAATCCAGCTTCGATCAGACTATGGACCGATACAAGCAAAGCAGGACAGTGCGATCCGCTCCCCAAGATGAACCACTAAGAACTCTGAGGACATTAAGGGAACGTGTACAACGGGCCGCCAAATAAGAGACGTGCGGAGACCAACACAGTTTCCTGTCCAATGTGAGCCCTAGAAACTTAGTTGTTTCCACGAACGGGAGAACAACGGGACCGAGATGTAAGGATGGCGGAAGGAACGCTTTATATCGAAAAAAGTTGATACAAACGGTCTTCTCTTCAGAGAACCGGAAGCATTTGCCACGCTCCATGAGTATAGGCTGTCTGGACAACGCTGAAGGCAGCGCTCCAGGAGGCATGTTCGCTGGGCACTGCAGTAGATCGCGAAGTCATCCACAAAGAGAAAGCCTGAGACATTAGGTGGAATGCAATCCATAATTGGATTGATCGCGATTGCAAAAAGGGCTACGCTCAAGATGGAGCCCTGAGGCACTCCGTTCTCCTGGAGGAAGACGTCGGACAATACGGAACCCACACGTACCCTAAACTTTCGATCCATTAAAAAGTAATCAATAAAAAGGGGCAGGCGACCGCGTAGGCCCCACCTGTGTATAGTGCGGAGGATACCTCCTCTCCAACAGGTATCATAAGCCTTCTCCAAATCGAAGAACATGGCTACCATTTGGCGCCTTCGCAGAAAGTTGTTCATGATGAATGTCGACAAGGTCACAAGGTGGTCAACAGCGGAGCGGCGGCGACGAAAGCCGCATTGGACATTGGTAAGTAGCCGTCGAGATTCAAGAATCCAAACTAACTGAGCATGAACCATGTGCTGCTCCATCACCTTACAGACACAGCTTGTAAGAGAAATGGGGCTGTAACTAGAAGGAAGGTGTTTATCCTTCCCGGGTTTGGGTATAGGAACAACGACGGCGTCACGCCAACGAATGGGGACCTTACCTTCGGTCCAGACGCGATTGTAGGTACGAAGAAGGAAGCTTTTGCCCGCCGGAGAAAGGTGTGCCAGCATCTGAACGTGAATGGCATCTGGCCCCGGAGCAGAAGACCAGGACAGTGCAAGCGCACGTTCGAGTTCCCGCATAGTAAATGGGGCATTATAAGTTTCCAGATTCAGCGACTGGAAGGAAGGCCGCCGAGCCTCTTCTGCCTCTTTCCTGGGAAGAAAGGCAGGGTGGTAATGGGCGGAGCTTGAAACCTCCGCGAAAAACCGGCCGAAGGCGTTGGAGACAGCCACAGGATCAACAAGAACCTCATTACCTGAGGTCAGGCCAGGTACGGAGGAGTGGGCCTTAATGCCCGACAGCTGGCGCAGGCCACCCCAAACGACGGAAGAGGGAGTAAAACTGTTAAAGGAGCTGGTGAAAGAGGCCCAACAAGCTTTTTTGCTGTCTTTGATGACTCTACGGCATTGCGCTCGGAGTAGTTTGTATCCAATACGATTCGCCAACGTAGGATGGCGGCGAAAGGTGCGTAAAGCACGTCGTCAAGCACGGACAGCGTCTCTACAAGCCTCGTTCCACCAGGGGACGGAAACGCGAAGTGAAGAAGAGGTAGTGTGAGGAATGGAACGATCGGGAGCATTGATGATAACAACCGTGAGGTATTCGACCTGACTGTCACAACTGAGAGAATCGTGGTCCGGAAAGGTCGCCAGGGAGGAGTAAAGTCCCCAGTCAGCTGTCGGTATGTTCCAGCTCGAAGGACGCGGGGATGGGGAGTGGTGCAGGAGACGAACGACACAGGGGAAGTGGTCGCTCGAATAGGTGTCAGAAAGGATATACCACTCGAACCGACGGGCAAGAGTGGTAGAACAGATCGAGAGGTCCAAGTGGGAGTAGTTATGAGTAGAGTCCGAGAGGAAAGTCGGGGCGCCAGTATTGAGGCAGACAAGATTGAGATGGTTGAAGACATTCGCCAAGAGTGAGCCTCTTTGACAGGATGCAGGAGAGCCCCAAAGGGGATGATGGGCATTGAAGTCGCCAAACAATAAAAACGGCGGAGGAAGCTGAACAATCAGGTGCATCATATCAGCCCGACTAACTGCGGATGACGATGGAGTGTAGATGGTACAAACTGAAAAAGTAAAAGCAGAAAGAGTAATACGGACAGCTATTGCTTGAAGTGGGGTGGTCAATGGGATGGGATGGTAATAGACATCGTCCCGAACGAGCAACATGACCCCACCATGAGCTGGGATACCGTCCACAGGGGTGAGGTCATACCGCTCCGAGGTATAGTGGGTAAAGGCAATACGGTCAGTTGGGCGCAACTTCGTTTCCCGGAGACCAAGGACGAGCGGACAGTGCAGGCGGAAGAGCAGTTGTAATTCCTCCCGATTAGATCGAATACCTCTTATGTTCCAATGTAATAAGGCCATCGCTAGTCAAAAAAGAGGGGGAACGAGACAGGGGAAGAGCTGGTCACCTTGACAGCCGCAGAGGGCTAGGTTTCGAGGGAACAACGCTACAACCGGCGGGAGGCGAATCCTGTTCCATCGAGTCGTCACCAGCTGCGGCCGCTGTCCCTGGTTGTGTAGGAGGGGCAGCATCATTTGCCGACGAGAGGCCAGCTGAGCGCCTCGCAGCAGAGCGTCCCGGCGAAACTGAGGACGGCCGGGAGCAGCGACTCACGGATGGAGTGTCAGACGAAACACGCCGGGGTGGAGAGGGGGATAGAGACTTCTTCTTGGAGGCCTTCTTGGAAGGCCGAGGAGGCACAGGGATGGTGGGCTGGACCCGAAGAAGGTCCTCACGCGTGGGGTCCGTTTTGGAACCCCGGACCTCGGAAGCTGGGGTCCGGAACGTTTCCCCGATGGACGCCTGAGAAGAGGATCGCTTCTCAGGCGGAGGGGGAGGAGGAGGAGGAAGGGTGGCCCCTGGGGCAGAAGGGGCAGGGGCCACGGGGGAGGAGGATTTGGAAGGGAGGGATTTGGGAGGCGGAGTCAGAGACCCCGGATGGGGGGAGGAGGCGGAGGGGGACAGGATAGGGGTGAGGATACCGCGGAAGGAGTGGATGCAACTGAGGCAAATGAAGTGGTCAACGGCACGGGATGGAGGCGGTCATACTTCTTCCTGGCTTCAGAATAAGAGAGCTGATCCAAAGTTTTGAGTTCTTGTATCTTCTTTTCCTTCTGATATGCGGGGCAGTCGGAGGATCTAGGCGAGTGCATGCCAGGACAATGAATGCACCAAAGTGGTGGGGTGCATATATGTTCCTCACGAAGAGGACGTCCACAATCGCCACAAATGGGCTCAGCCTCACACCGTGACGACATGTGCCCGAAGCGCAAACACCGAAAACAGCGCATAGGAGGCGGGACGTAAGGTCGCACGTCGCACCGGTAGCACATCACCTTTACCTTCTCTGGGAGAACGTCCCCCTCGAAGGCGAGGATAAAGGCCCCGGTGTCGATGCGACGGTCTTTGAGGCCGCGCTGGACACGCCGGACGAAATGCACGCCTCGGCGCTCCAGGTTGGCCCTGAGCTCCTCATTAGATTGCAGCAGGAGGTCCCGATGAAATATAACCCCCTGCGTCCTATTTAGTGCCAGATGCGGGACAATGGACACTGGGATGTCCCCTAGGCGGTCGCACGCCTGGAGCGCCGCCGATTGTGTGGCGGAGGTGGTCTTGATAAGAACGGACCCTGAACGCATCTTGTTGAGAGCCTCGATTTCCCCGAAGATGTCCTAAATGTGCTGAACAAAGAACATGGGCTTGGAGGTGGCGAACGTCCCCCCATCGGTTCGAGAACAGACCAAATAGCGGGGGAAGTACTTCGCCCCAAGCCGGCGGGCCTGTCCCTCCTCCCAGGGAATGGCCAAGGGGGAAAGAGCAGGAGAACCAGAACTAGAAACAGTACCGTTCCGTTTGAAAGACTCTGCTGCAGAGTGATCTGATACGTGTTGACGTTTCATCTGCGAAACGTCCGCCCCGATACCACCCACTCCGACCAGGGGCTCTCCCCACGGGCGCCACCCAGCCTCAGCAAGGGCCACCTGGCAGGATGACCATTGCCGGGAGTCCTGATGCCCCAAGGAGACGGTCATCTACTCCTTGGCCGACGTGGGGAGGGTGCAGCTAAGGTATCGGCAGTACGATTCCTGTGTTGTCAGGGGGCTACAACCTAGAGGGTACATGACGACCCCACCACAACGGGCTGGCTACCGTGCTGGATTTCTGGTGCCATGGAAAGTCCATCATGATCGTAGGTGCAAATGGGGACGCACTATGGGCGTAACTTGTACAACCCATCAGGCGTTTAGGCCCAATGTAAAGAATAGTGGGTATGGTTACAACGCCGGTACAATGCTGAGTGCCAAGGTCTTAGTGCACTGAGGACCAGTGGTACACCACGTAAGGCATCCCAAAAGGCTCGTACTTCTGTAGAATTTTGAAAAATGGAGGTCAAACCCCAAGGGGGACCATCACATGGAAGGTCGAAATGGTTGAAACTCCTTTTCGTCGCCTCTTACGACAGGCAGGAATACCTCAGGCCTATTCTTACCCCGGACCCACAGGGGGTATTGTAGGGGAAGAAGTAGAAGAAACAGTTACAGGAGCATATGGGCTTGGGACAAGGAATGAGAGAGCAGAAAGACTAATTGAGTTATGTAATAAATTTCAGCTAGTAATAGCGAATACTCCGTTCAAGAATCACAAAAAGAGGAGGTGTCCTTGGACAGGCCGGGTGGTATAGGAAGATATCAGTTAGCTAGCATCATGGCCAGACAGAGATTTGAAATCGGATGCTGGACTGCAAGGCGTACCCCGGAGCAGCTAAGATTCAGAGTATAATATAGTAGTGATCAAGAGTAGGCTGAAGTTTAACCGATTAGTCAGGAAATGGGGTACGGCAGTACTAAGGAATGGCGAGATAGCTGTCTAAGGCTAGAGATAAAACAATAAGGAATAGCTCCGTAGGCATTAAGGTTGAGGAGGAATAGACATCTCTAAAAAAGGGCAATCACATAAGTTGGAAACAAAACCATAGGCTCAAAGATGGCTCTAAGCACTATGAGACTTAACACATGAGATGATCCCCTAGAATTAGAAATACTTAAACCTAACAACCCTAAGGACATTACACACATCCATGCCTGAGATAGGATTCGAACCTGCGACCGTAGCAGCAGCGCGGTTCCGGACTGAAGCCCCTAGAACCGCTGGGCCACAGCGGCCGCCTTACAAAGAAGGCAACTGTGAAGAAACCATGGGTAATAGAAAAAATACTTGAGCTGATTGTTAAAAGAAGGAAGTACAAAAGTGTTCAGGAAAATTTAGGAAAACAGAAATACATGTGAGGTATCAAATAAATAGGGTGTGCAGGGAAGCTAGGACGAAATGGCTGCATGAAAAATGTGAAGAAATGAGTTTCGGAAGGCGGAAGGACTCTCAGCATATAGGACAATCAAAACAATCGTCGGTGAAATTAAAAACAAGGGTTGTAACATTAAGAATGCAATGGGATTCCACTGTTAACACAGACGAGTAGCGGATAAGCTCAAACACTACACTGAAGGCCTCTATAAAGGGGGAAGATTTGTGATAGAAGAAGCAAGAGGACTCGATTTAGAAGAGATAGGAAACCCAGTATTAGAATCAGAATTTAAAAGAGCTTTGGAGGACTTAAGATCAAGTAAAGCAGAAGGGGTATGTAACATTCCATCAGAATTTCTAAAATCATTGGGCGAAGTGGCAACAAAACGACTATTCACGTTGATGTGTAGAACATACACTCCTGGAAATTGAAATAAGAACACCGTGAATTCATTGTCCCAGGAAGGGGAAACTTTATTGACACATTCCTGGGGTCAGATACATCACATGATCACACTGACAGAACCACAGGCACATAGACACAGGCAACAGAGCATGCAAAATGTCGGCACTAGTACAGTGTATATCCACCTTTCGCAGCAATGCAGGCTGCTATTCTCCCATGGAGACGATCGTAGAGATGCTGGATGTAGTCCTGTGGAACGGATTGCCATGCCATTTCCACCTGGCGCCTCAGTTGGACCAGCGTTCGTGCTGGACGTGCAGACCGCGTGAGACGACGCTTCATCCAGTCCCAAACATGCTCAATGGGGGACAGATCCGGAGATCTTGCTGGCCAGGGTAGTTGACTTACACCTTCCAGAGCAAGTTGGGTGGCACGGGATACATGCGGACGTGTATTGTCCTGTTGGGACAGCAAGTTCCCTTCCCGGTCTGGGAATGGTAGAACGATGGGTTCGATGACGGTTTGGATGTACCGTGCACTATGCAGTGTCCCCTCGACGATCACCAGTGGTGTACGGCCAGTGTAGGAGATCGCTCCCCACACCATGATGCCGGGTGTTGGCCCCGTGTGCCTCGGTCGTATGCAGTCCTGATTGTGGCGCTCACCTGCACGGCGCCAAACACGCATACGACCATCATTGGCACCAAGGCAGAAGCGACTCTCATCGCTGAAGACGACACGTCTCCATTCGTCCCTCCATTCACGCCTGTCGCGACACCACTGGAGGCGGGCTGCACGATGTTGGGGCGTGAGCTGAAGACGGCCTAACGGTGTGCGGGACCATAGCCCAGCTTCATGGAGACGGTTGCGAATGGTCCTCGCCGATACCCCAGGAGCAACAGTGTCCCTAATTTGCTGGGAAGTGGCGGTGCGGTCCCCTACGGCACTGCGTAGGATCCTACGGTCTTGGCGTGCATCCGTGCGTCGCTGCGGTCCGGTCCCAGGTCGACGGGCACGTGCACCTTCCGCCGACCACTGGCGACAACATCGATGTACTGTGGAGACCTCACGCCCCACGTGTTGAGCAATTCGGCGGTACGTCCACCCGGCCTCCCGCATGCCCACTATACGCCCTCGCTCAAAGTCCGTCAACTGCACATACGGTTCACGTCCACGCTGTCGCGGCATGCTACCAGTGTTAAAGACTGCGATGGAGCTCCGTATGCCACGGCAAACTGGCTGACACTGACGGCGGCGGTGCACAAATGCTGCGCAGCTAGCGCCATTCGACGGCCAACACCGCGGTTCCTGGTGTGTCCACTGTGCCGTGCGTGTGATCATTGCTTGTACCGCCCTCTCGCAGTGTCCGGAGCAAGTATGGTGGGTCTGACACACCGGTGGCAATGTGTTCTTTTTTCCATTTCCAGGAGTGTATAAGTCTGGCGACATACCATCTGACTTTCGGAAAAATATCTTTCACACAATTCCGGAGACTGCGTGAGCTGATCAGTTCGAGAATTAACGCACAATCAGCTTAACAGCTCATATGTCCAAGTTGCTGACAAGAATAATGCACAGAATAATGAAAAAGAAAGCTAACGATGTGTTAGATGACGATCAGTTAGTCTTTAGGTAAGGTATAGGCACCAGAGAGCAATTGTAACGTTGTGGTTGATAAAAGAAGCAAGATTAAAGGAAAATCAAGACACGCTCCTAGGTTTCGTTGGCCTGGAAAATGCGTTCGACAATGTAAACTGCTGCAAATATTCGAAATTCTGATGAAAATATGGCTACGTTGTAGAGAGGAACAGGTAATATATGTACAAGAACCAAGAAGGAATAGTAAGAGTCACAAAAATAAAAACATCTACAGCCTTCCTTATGATTTTATTTTATTTTGTCGCTACCAGTTTCAACGCTCCATTGCGTCATCTTTAGGTGTTGAAACTGGTAGCGACAAAATAAAATAAAATTATAAGGACGCCTGCAGGTGTTTATTTTTTGTCACGTTAGAAAACGGCCGTCGTGCCATAGACAACCTGCTAAAAGGATGGAAATACAAAAGAATAATAGGAGCGGAAGACCAAGAACGAAGTTCTTGGATTACAAAATCTGTAGGGCAGGGATATCGTCTTTCGCCCTTACTGTTCAATCTGTTCATCGAAGAAGCAATGACAAAATAAAAGAAAGTTCCAAGAGTCGAATTGAAACTCATGACGAAAGGATATCAAAGAAAAGATTCGGTGATGACATTGCTACCCTGATTGAAAGTGAAGAAGAATTACAGGATCTGCTGAAAGGAATGAAGAGTCTACAGAATATGGACTGAGTGTGAATCGAAGAAAGAAGAAAGTAATGAGAAGTAGCAGTAATGAGAACAGAGAGAAACTTACCATCAGGATTCGTGACAAGAAAGGAGATGAAGTTTAGGAATTCTGCTACCTAAGCGGTGAAACAACGCATGACGGACAGAGCAAGGACATAAAAAGCGGACTACCGCTGACAAAAAGGGCACTCCTGGTACGGAAAAGTCTACTAACATCAAACATAAGCTTTAATTTGAGGAAGAAATTTCTGAGAATATACTTTTCGATACATCTGTGTATGGTAGTGAAATACGGACTGTGGGAAAACTGGAGCAGAAGAGAAGTATTCGAGATGTGATGCTACAGTAAAATGTTTAACATTTGGCGGACTGATAAAGTAACGAATGAGGAGGTTCTCCGCACGATCGGCAGGGAAAGGAATATATGGGAACCCTGACAAGAAAAAGGGACAGGATGGTGGGCATCTGTTAAGACACCAGGGAATAACTTCCATGGTACTTGAGGAGCTCGCTACGGTCGCAGGTTCGAATCCTGCCTCGGGCATGGATGTGTGTGATGTCCTTAGGTTAGTTAGGTTTACGTAGTTCTGAGTTCTGGGGGACTATTGACCACAGCAGTTAAGTCTCATAGTGCTCAGAGCCATTTTAACCAGAGGGAGCTGCAGAGGGTAAAAAACTGTAGAGGAAGACAGACTTGAATACATCCCACAAATAATTGAGAATGTTGGTTGCAACTGCTGCTCAGGGATGAAGAGGTTGGCACAGGTAAGGAATTCGTGGCGGATCCTATCAAACCAGTCACATGATTGAAGATAAAAAAAATATGGTGGGCTCAGAGTTTTTACCGACGTGAGTGGAAAATCGTACGTTGAACGTATGCTGCTGGCTCCGAAAAACCCTGTCATTTGTCACTAGATGAAAGTTAACTGCTGATTTCTCGTTCTCGTATCTGCCTTGTTTCATTAAAGACGCTTGTAATGGTTGAGTTACCATTTATTATTTCCTGTTAACCTTCAGTGTTTGATGTCCCGAATGAAATTTTGCTACGATCGTGTTTTTGTATACAACTAAATCACCTTGCGTAGGCCTGCAACACGTGCTTCTGCTACAAGTTTTCACAACGGACAGCACTGGGACTGAACAAGAATGATGGAGTCGCATTATTGGCAGTAGCACATGATTGAAGTGCAGGACTTCCTTTGACCAGGGATACGGTACTGAAAACATCGCAGACATCGCCTGTAGGGGAACAATGACTAACATTCCTTTGCTGACATGTTTTCAAACAAAACAAGTTTGAATGTGTGTGAAATCTTATGGGACTTAACTGCTAAGGTCATCAGTCCCTAAACGTACACACTACTTAACCTAAATTATCGTAAGGACGAACGCACACACACCCATGCCCGAGGGAGGACTCGAACCTCCGCCGGGACCAGCCGCACAGTCCATGACTGCAGCGCCATAGACCGCTCGGCTAATCCCGCGCGGCACTGACATGCTTTACTCGACCAAAGCGAACATCTTGAGAACTTACATAGTCAAGGGATACACGTTAACTATGTCTGGCTGTGTATGCATGACGTCGACGCTATACACGGCCAGATACACACTGACGAAAAGAAAACTCTCAGCACCAAAAAGCAGCTGCGCAAATGGACGAAAGCTGACACGCAAGTTTAACATCTCCAGGCTGATGTCTATTTAAATTTCGCCCAAGTTGCATAAGAATGGCGCTAGAAGCGCCACTATGAGGATGCAAATCAGATTTGCTTTAAATACGCGCTGTAACTGTTGTGAGCGTTATTTACCTTTGAGATTGGACGAGGTGACAAAGACGCCATTATCAGCACCTCGTTGAGTTTGAATTGGGTCTTGTAATATGACTACAGGAAGCTGGATGATCCTTCTGCAATATTGTGAGAAAGACTTGGCAGGACTTAGCCAGTGTACGTAATTGCTAGCAACGTTGGCCACGAGAATGTACGTTCGCAAGAAGACCGGACTCCGTAGGGCCACGTGCCACTACCAAGGGGCAAGACAATCGTGTTCGGCGTTAAGGCTCCGGTGCAACGCACTGCATCTGCAGCAGCAATTCGAGCAACAGGTGGTACCACAGAAACACAACGAACTATTGTTTAACAGTTACTTCAAGGACAGCTACGAATCAGGCGTCCTGTAGCATGCATTCCACTGTCCCCAAACCGCCACCACCATTTGCCTTTTCTCTAGTGTCAAGCGAGAGCTCATTGGAGGGCAGGGTGGGGTGCTGTTGAGTTTCCTCATGTTTCGGTGCCAGTGATGGCCATGTTTTGGTTAGAAGGAGGCCAAGTGAGGGGCTGCAAACAACCGGTCTGCGTGCTGGACATACTGGACATACACCTGGAGTTATTGTCTGCGATGCGATTTCTTATGAGAGCAGGAATGCTCTTGTGGTCGTCCCACGCACTCTGATTGCAAATTTGTACTCAGTCTGGCGATTCGACCTGCTGTGCTGTCATTCATCAGCAATTTCCAGGGGGTGCTTTCCAACAGGATAACGCTCGCCCAAATAATGTTGTTGTAACCTGTAAATGGCTAAGCAGGGATGGCTAGAGGACAAATGTAAGGATGTAGAGGCCTATCTCACTAGGGGTAAGATAGATACCGCCTACAGGAAAATTAAAGAGACATTTGGAGATAAGAGAACGACTTGTATGAATATCAAGAGCTCAGATGGAAACCCAGTTCTAAGCAAAGAAGGGAAAGCAGAAAGGTGGAAGGAGTATATAGAGGGTCTATACAAGGGCGATGTACTTGAGGACAATATTATGGAAGTGGAAGAGGATGTAGATGAAGATGAAATGGGAGATATGATACTGCGCGAAGAGTTTGACAGAGCACTGAAAGACCTGAGTCGAAACAAGGCCCCCGGAGTAGACAATATTCCATTGGAACTTCTGACGGCTGTGGGAGAGCCAGTCCTGACAAAACTCTACCATCTGGTGAGCAAGATGTATGAAATAGGCGAAATACCCTCAGACTTCAAGAAGAATATAATAATTCCAATCCCAAAGAAAGCAGGTGTTGACAGATGTGAAAATTACCGAACTATCAGCTTAATAAGTCACAGCTGCAAAATACTAACACGAATTCTTTACAGACGAATGGAAAAACTAGTAGAAGCCAACCTCGGGGAAGATCAGTTTGGATTCCGTAGAAACACTGGAACACGTGAGGCAATACTGACCTTACGACTTATCTTAGAAGAAAGATTAAGGAAAGGCAAACCTACGTTTCTAGCATTTGTAGACTTAGAGAAAGCTTTTGACAATGTTGACTGGAATACTCTCTTTCAAATTCTAAAGGTGGCAGGGGTAAAATACAGGGAGCGAAAGGCTATTTACAATTTGTACAGAAACCAGATGGCAGTTATAAGAGTCGAGGGACATGAAAGGGAAGCAGTGGTTGGGAAGGGAGTAAGACAGGGTTGTAGCCTCTCCCCGATGTTGTTCAATCTGTATATTGAGCAAGCAGTAAAGGAAACAAAAGAAAAATTCGGAGTAGGTATTAAAATTCATGGAGAAGAAATAAAAACTTTGAGGTTCGCCGATGACATTGTAATTCTGTCAGAGACAGCAAAGGACTTGGAAGAGCAGTTGAACGGAATGGACAGTGTCTTGAAAGGAGCCTGCTCGATGACCAGATCTGTCTCCAGTCGAGCAAATTTGGGACATCATCGGAGAACAATTCCAGCGTGATCTACAAACAGCATTAACTGTCCCTGTATTGACCGACACAGTGCAACAGGCATGGAACGCCATCCCACAAAGTGTCAACAAAAGCAAAACAAGGATAATGGAATGTAGTCTAATTAAGTCGGGTGATGCTGAGGGAATTAGATTAGGAAATGAGGCACTTAAAGTAGTAAAGGAGTTTTGCTATTTGGGGAGCAAAATAACTGATGATGGTCGAAGTAGAGAGGATATAAAATGTAGGCTGGCAATGGCAAGGAAAGCGTTTCTGAAGAAGAGAAATTTGTTAACATCCAGTATTGATTTAAGTGTCAGGAAGTCATTTCTGAAAGTATTCGTATGGAGTGTAGCCATGTATGGAAGTGAAACATGGACGATAAATAGTTTGGACAAGAAGAGAATAGAAGCTTTCGAAATGTAGTGCTACAGAAGAATGCTGAAGATTAGATGGGTAGATCACATAACTAATGAGGAAGTATTGAATAGGATTGGGGAGAAGAGAAGTTTGTGGCACAACTTGACCAGAAGAAGGGATCGGCTGGTAGGACATGTTCTGAGGCATCAAGGGATCACCAATTTAGTATTGGAGGGCAGCGTGGAGGGTAAAAATCGTAGAGGGAGACCAAGAGATGAATACACAAAGCAGATTCAGAAGGATGTAGGTTGCAGTAGGTACTGGGAGATGAAAAAGCTTGCACAGGATAGAGTAGCCTGGAGAGCTGCATCAAACCAGTCTCAGGACTGAAGATCACAACAACAACAACCTAATATGCTGTACAGAGTGTCGACATGAAACCTTAGCCTGCTCGATGACCAGATCTGTCTCCAGTCGAGCAAATTTGGGACATCATCGGAGAACAATTCCAGCGTGATCTACAAACAGCATTAACTGTCCCTGTATTGACCGACACAGTGCAACAGGCATGGAACGCCATCCCACAAAGTGTCATCTGTCACCTGTAATACACAATTCAACACATAGGAGGTTACACCGGTTATTAATGTACCAGCATTTTACATTTGCATGGCTTATCTTGCGCTTACAGTAACGTGTAATCTTGTTAAGTTAATCACTAAAATATGTGACCCAGTCAAACGTATTCCCAAAATTTCGTTATTCTACATTGTTTTTTTGTTGCGATTTTTTTTCGTCATTGTATTTGACGCGTAGCGACTGGCTACATAATTTATGAAGATCTTCGTATCTGTTGACAGAAACATGTCAGTAAAGGAACATTACATGCGACTTACGGCCGCTCTAAAATCCTAATTTTAGTAAGTGTCCATGACTTGAAACAATTTTAATTTAAATAATAGATCACTTTAGTGCCCATAACAGAGAACAGTTTCACTTCGCCAGTGAAACGCATAGGACAATCAGGGGATAAACAAACGCATCGGTCCACATGTGCAATAGGAGTTAAACACCATTCTTTACCACGGCTGACACCTAAGCATCTATAGTAAGCCAACCGTAGACATACGTCTCCCATCCATGAACACTTAATATCGTGTACTACGTTCAAAAAAGAATTACTGAAAGATGTCCCTTTTACTTCATTGTGACGTTGACAAATAAACAGACTGTGTCGATAAGAACCATTTTATTTTTTTAATTGGAAGATGTCGGGAAGATAAAACTTGGGGAAGGTGCGTAGCTGCAAACGCGTACGTTACTGGAGATGTGTTTATTGCGGAAACAATATTTCTGAATATACCATAGGTGATTAGATATGAAACTTCCTGGCAGATTAAAACTGTGTGCCCGACCGAGACTCGAACTCGGGACCTTTGCCTTTCGCGGGCAAGTTCTCTACCAACTGAGCTACCGAAGCACGACTGACGCCCGGTACTCACAGCTTTACTTCTGCCAGTATCTCGTCTCCTACCTTCCAACACAGTTTTAATCTGCCAGGAAGTTTCATACCAGCACACACTCCGCTGCAGAGTGAAAAATCTCATTCAGGTGATTAGATATTTATAAAGAAAATTGCTTCAGGTTTGGAGTGAACGTTGACACAAAAACATCGTACGGGAATAACATAAGGTTGAACCTATCAAACAGCATTCACATGCCATCGCAATAGGGGAGACAAAATATGGAGCAGATGTTGTCACCGACGTAGCTTCGCTTTGAGCTACGTTACAGACCAGTATGTTAGTACAACATTCGTGTCGTATTCGCGTTGTTTGCCTTCGACAACTCATAACCGAATTTTCAGCTTCCAACCTAACGTACACCTCGAGCTACGCTCCATAAGTGTCACATCAAGATTTCTGGTTACGAAGGGAAAAAAAAAAAATAAAATTAAAAAAAAAATTATAGGGGTTGGAACAGTATCACCCTTGAAACCTTCGTAGGCGAACAATGATTAACTTTACACTTGTAGCACTGTAATAAAGATCTGCGTCGGTACACTGAAAAATTACGCGATCCCAAATTTCTACGCCACCAAAGATACACAGGTGTGAACTCCCTTTTGGAAATAATGCTCACCGCATGAGTGGCATTCGGTAAGCCCCAGGTCCTACCGGCTCGTGGAAAATGGCCAGCACCTCCGGGACCCTAGCCTCCATGGGCTGGGTACGAGTTTGACGAACCCGGGTTTCCAAGCTGGGAATTGGCGAGCGCTGCCAGTCCTCTGTAGCAGGAGTCTCTGGGCATACTTCAGAGATCACCGTGCGGTGCGGTAGTGGAACGTTGCGTGACAAAGGGAATGGGAACCTTGATTCAACCACTTGTATCTCAAGAAGGATAAAAACCCTCTACAAAAAATATTCAACTCGATGTCAAGGTGTGCTGCGCGCCGATGAGATGGATGGCTTTTGTTAAGGTGGAATAGTCGCTAGCGGGCAACCTACTGGTCACTTACATACTTCAGTTGTACAATATGATTTTGCAGTGCCTGTGTAATTTTGACTGCGGTGCCATGTTTCTATGGACAGGCATGCATGTCCAAAGAAACTTTGCATCTGGGTTTCTGGGTCAACTCTGTTACTCTAGCTGCTAGTGGAACGTCCATTAGGCCCCATCACTTTCAGATAGTCTCCATGGATCGGCTGCTTTGTTGGGCGATATTAACACCAAAATAGATCTTTCGTGGCTGGTCCGCCTCACATGGCTGTCACTATCTGGAAAAAAAAAAAAAAAAAAACAGTAATAGTAACACACTGCATACCGTGGTAGATAACTTTTTCACTGTAGTTGATAACGTGGAATGTATACTTAAAAAATGTTCCTGTACAAATGAAACTTTAGAGGAAGTTGAAGGCAAAATCAACTTCTGTAAGAGCCTACGTAACAGTACATTACTGGTCGAGACGGTGATGGACACTCAAGTAAACAAACTTTTAAATACGGAATCACTTGCAGAGTATGCTGTCGACAATTGCTGCACACTGCGCTAATTTGCTCAAGGGAATGCTAACCTGTCAGATTATCATGGTTATCGATATCAAATACTGCAAAATGAACGGGAAAGTGAATGTATCGTCTGATATGCCTGCGTAAGCAGAAGAAACTAACGATCAAAGTCCGAAAACAATTTATTGGACTGTTCAATTAACCAAAATAAATTCTCCAAGTATAACACCAACACAAAATATTGATCCGTCTTCGAATCACAACTACATACAAAAACAATATAGAAAAAAACAGAAATAATTTCTTACTAGTCTCCGCCAGAGACTTGTCCGATATACCAAGCCTAATCTCGAGATCAGCGAGAAGATCCAAGCCGGGCTGCCGTGGCGGCAGATATCCCCGTCTGCTGGCGGTCGATGAACTGCCGATGTGCGGCCGAGCGCCGGCCTTTATAGCGCTTCGGCGGATGAGTACCTCGGAACTATTTCCCATCACGTGGTTTGACTTGTGAGAATAGTTCCGGGATCTGCAGCGACCTCTTCCTTATATTTATGTGGGCCGGTAGTGGCCCCTGGTGGCCGCTGGTGTCTTTGCAGTGTTGTTGTTGCTGTTGTTGCTGTTGTGGCCGTTCATTAATATTGCCTGTCGGTTGTGTAGTGCTTCGGTGTGCCTGCGAGCAGGCAACCCGCGGCTGCAGGCTGTCAGTTTGATTGCTGATACATCAGGCGCTGTGATGTCTGGGGGAGAAGGCCACAGCATCATCTAAGTAAGGAATTTCATAAAAAGAGCTTGAAAGTATGTAAGCGTTTATTCCGACTTTCGACTTACCGAAGTTACCAGATCACATTGCAGCTGACTTTGTTGAGTTTGGTTTTAGGCCCTACGTGCGTAACTGTACGCACTGCTTTAACTGTCAATGCTTCTTTCGTACAACCATGATTTGCTAAGGTCAGGTTACGTGCGGAAGATATGGTTCACCAGCACACGAACCAGGTGATCAATGTACTGCTCCACCATGTGTGTCAATTTCGTCAAAAACCAAACAGTTTCGAGCACAGAATATCCTGTATTCTGAGAAGAGAGAAAAAATCCAGGAGATAAAAATAACCACATGTGCGTCATACTCTCAAGTGAAGAAGGCGTTTAGGTCACATTGTCATCTGCGAAATCATTAAATCAGCCCATACGTATGCCTAGTGTTGGCATCCAGACGTTGACAGCTGCACAGAGCTTGACGGCCTGCAGTTGTAAATGTACCCGTAAATCTGCGACATTGATGAAACAATACCGAACGAATAGCCGAGATTGCTGCCCGGAAGACTGGAAAGAAAAGAACCAAAAATAGTTTCTGTTAAAAACAGCCTAACCTCCGCCCCCAGAATCCAAGCTTGGGACGGAAAAGAACAGGCTACAACAATTCGGTCCATAACCATCACACAATGTGACCCTGATACTGTCAGATGATCAGACGTTGAGCACAGCAAGGACGGTATGGACGTCAATTTCTGTCTGAGGTAACCAGCAAGCTCCTCGAGTAACCGCTCTCCCTCCCCCGTCCCTCCTTCTCTCTCTCTCTTTCTCTCTCTTTCTCTCTCTCTCTCTCTCTCTCTCTCTGTGTCTCTCTCTCTCTCTCTCTTTCTCTCTATCTCCCCCCCCTCCTCTCTCTCTCTCTCTCTCTCTCTCTCTCTCTCTTTCTCTCTGGAGCGGACTCCCCGCCATGGAGGAAAACAAGAGGAGCACTACACAGAAAAACTTCACCGTTAAGATGGCTGCATTCCTAGAGTGGAACACTAATGAGTTCAGGACATGTGTAGAGGAATTGCGACTATTAGGTCAGGGAAGACAATTGTGTGTACATCTCCACTATAGACGTTCAGAGCGTTCTGACACCCGACAGCTATACGGATCCATCCCCCACAGGAAAACGACATGGATGGGAAAACAGCTGAATGAGGTGTGACCCCTTTCATAAACAGCGCCTACAATTCCTTGTCTCTTTCCCTCACAACCAGCTTACAGGCAGTCGCTGTATCAGCGCAAGTGATTAGTAGGTTGACAATGTATTCCCTCTACCTGCCTCCATATCAAGTCTAAATGAAAAAGCTCTCACTTAACTCATAATGTAGCTCACCAAACCTTCCTGGTACGTCTAGATTTCAATGAACACAGTTTATTTTGGGGCTCCTCAAGCACCTACGCCAGAAGTAGGCTGTTGGGAGCATCCTAATGAAATCTTACATCAGTCTGGTGAACGTGGGACAGACCATGCACTCAGCACTTCTACAGGATCCTTCACTGCTGTCATTGTCTCGATGTACCTTCGCACACACTGCTCATTCGGAAGTTGTCGATGACTTGCTTTCACGTGATCCCTTTACGTATTAGAAATAGGTGCTAGAAAGCAATACTTCCATGATGGGTGCTCAGTAGGGTAGACTGGACGTATTGCTGTGTTTGAACTCTGTGTCAGTGTGCAGAAATGGGTGAATCATATTACAAAAATTGACCCACCCACGCGAAGTTCTCTGCATTTGGCCGACTCTTGAACCTATGCAGCCAACCGCCTGGCCTGGCCTCACTGCAGATCCGTCGCTCCACTAAGGAGCAGGCTGGCTTCCTTTTTAGCTGACTTGAGGACTAAGGATGGATGCTTCAGCAGTGTGACGGGCCATTTTTGTAATATGATCCACCCATTTATGTACACTGTCACAGAGTTCAAACGCAGCAAATTGTTTTTAATAGGTATATTTTTTTCACATCGAGAAGGCCCATGATACTACTTGGAGCCACAAATCCTAGACAGCTCCCTGAGAAGGGCTTTTGAAGATGTTTTCCCATCTTCATACTGTCTTTCTCCTAGCCACATTGTTTTCATTGTCGAGTCAGTGACGTTCTCTCTCACCACTTACAACTGGAGAATGATATCCCTCAAGGTAGCGTTTTAAGTGTGACTGTCTCTACCAAAGCTATCGACAGTTAAAAGTTGCTTTCCATGTTCTTTGTTCTGGACTACTTCTCCCTCTTTTTTCCCGCCTTTAGTCTTGTACCGACAACTCTTCAGTTTCGGCTGGCTATCATAAGGTTTAAGGAATGGTCAGAGAGGAGAGGTTTAGTTTCTCAATCAAGAAGTCAGTGTATATTCGTTCACCTGTTTTAAAATTTCCTGAGGATGTGAGACATTGCTCTGAATTTTAAAGAAACTATGTGGGTTCTGCACTCCACATTTGATTTTAAGCTTACGTGGTTACATCTTAGGGATCTGGAAGCCCAGTCCCTAGAAGCACAAAATGTATTTGAATGTGTTAGCGATCGTTCATGTGGAGCTGCTCCTTTTTTACTGAGTCTTCACGCGATGTCGGCTTGACTATAGGTACGCGGTGTATGGCCCTTCATACCTTCCTGTTTAAAAATGTTGTGCGTGGTACACCACGCGTGAATAACGCTAGCCGCCAGTGCCTTTCGAACAGGCCTCATTGGGAGTTTTTGTGTTGACGCTGGTGAGTCGGAACCTCACATAAAGTGGCGACTCCTCGTTGTGCAGCAGGCCTAAAAGACATCATCCACGCCACAGGAACTAGCATGTCAGATGGCTGATCGACGTCCCAGTGGAAAAACTTTTTTAATAATTGACAGGGAGCAACGAGGGCCTATGGGATCTGCACAATGGACTACTGTTTAGGAATGATTGTAGCCGATTTTAAAGTTTTAAAGTAAGATTACAGCAGATCTTCAACACGTTCCTAAAGATTTAACATATATTAAGGAAGACCGCATTCTATATTTTACCTTTCAGTCTGTGTTTTATGAGCACTATTTTAAAATAAGGTTGTCCCCATATCTGTTCAGTCGCGTTCCTCAGTATCTTCAGGATTTGCCTTCAGGCAGCGAACACACTGCATTTACTGTAGAGCTCCACGGGATCCTAATGGCACTGCACCGGATGATATGTCTTCAGAGCAGAAAATTTATCTCCTCTGAGGCCCTTAATGGCCTATTAGCACTTCAAAAAAGGTATCCAACGTAGAAAATGATCCACTTAATACAACACAAACTGCTCTTTCTTCGACTGCGGGGGAAGGAGGAATCATTCTGCTGGGCATTATGCACTTACTAATCTGGAGAAACAAGGAAAGAAACAAACAAACCAGACAGACGGGGTGGTGTGCACGCTACATAACATGATACAATGTGCAATTCTCCTGCATGCTCTCCATTTACTGTAGAGACAGAGACTCACACAGCTTTGCGTGGGAGAGTGACTGGTCGTCAGTGGCAATAAGCTGCAGTCAGTGAGACAGATTCCCGACAAGGCATTCGTCATAATGTTCACTTCGACAGGATAAAATAGATCATACTCGTCTTTCTAACATGTTGCTGTCCCTTAACTCATGACTTCCTCTTCAGTGAGCGCACCCTTCCCCTCCCACCCCACTCCCACAGTCTGTGATAACTGTAGTCTACAAGCCACTATACACACAATTTTAATTTACTCTATCCAGGGATGGGGGAGCAGAAGCAAATTAGGTGGCATCTGATCTCTGTTATAGCCAGTGGTGAGATGGTTGTGGAACAGATTTCTAAATTTTGTGTAGTGTCCGAAATATGGCCTAAACTTTAGGTATGCATAATTTTTCTGTTTCATTGTGTGTGCGTGTGTGTGTGGGTGGGTGTGTGTTTAAAATATTTATGCATTTTAACTGTCGCTGAAATTTTATTGTTCTGCTATTTTTCTCCACACCCATTTCATAGAATTTTAGTACCGGAGTTATAGACGTTGCTGTCGTGCACCCACACCAACATATTATCATCATCCTCTTCCTCCTCCCTCTCATCATTATCATCATCATCATCATCATATACAACAGCTCTCCTTCTACGAATTTTATTTAGAATTCAAATATAGGCTCATACCCAGAGATGTGATGGACCCATCTTCTTATAGGAACTGAATGTTTCACTCTGATATGCCGTTTAAAGCCAGTTAGATGGAAACGCTTCCTGCTGCCAGCCTACTTATCCGCAACGATTTGTCGTCTACTCATCTTCGTACAGGATATCCACAGTCCAGAAACTCCCCAATCGATTCCATGCTAAGCTCTCACTCTACAGCAGTGTGTACGCTGATCTGAAACGTCCTGGAAGATTAAACTTGTGGGTCAGTCTGGTATTCAAAAAATGGTTCAAATGGCTCTAAGCACTATGGGACTTAACATCTGACGTCATCAGTCCCTTAGACTTAGAACTACTTAAACCTAACTAACCCAAGGACATCACACACATTCATGCCAGAGGCAGGATTCGAACCTGCGACCGTAGCAGCAGCGCGGTTCCGGACTGAAGCGCCTAGAACCGCTCGATCACAGCGGCTGGCGTCTGGTATTCGAAAGTAGGGACTTTGCCCATTAAAGGTACAAGTCCAAGGTTCGAATCCCTGTCAGACACGCGGCTTTAATGTGCCAGTAAGTTCCTCATTCATTACCTTTAGTTACCTTGTGTTTCATTGGGAAGCCATAACTCTCACTCCTACTTGAAGGTCTGTGGCGAACATTCCCGTGTTTTAGTTACGCGCTCTACTGGCTTCGTTATATGGCTGTCAGTTAACTGTCTCTCTGTTAATCTTCGTAGAAATTTTACTAGCTATCACTCCTTCAGTTTTTGTGTTTAGACAGTGACACAATTCCAGTTACCTGTTGAATTTCGCTTACAAAAGATCGACTGCAGTTCTGAGGACTGTAACTTACAGACTGCAACAGATTGAACTGCTTTTGGGTCACAACCTCCATTTGAATTTAGACCGAATTTAGATTGTACACAACATGTAGTTCTGACGAAACCATAATTTTTCCCATATTTTGCTGACTTTTTTGAAATCACTAAACTCATTTATACTTGTGGAGGCCGGCCGGTATGGCCGAGCGTTTCTAGGCGCTTCAGTCTTGAACCGCGCGACCGCTACTGTCGCAGGTTCGAATCCTGCCTCGGTCATGGATGTGTGTGCTGTCCTTAGGTTAGTTAGGTTTAAGTAGTTCTAAGTTCTAGGGGACTGATGGCCTCAGATGTTAAGGCCCATAGTGCTCAGAGCCGTTTGGACCATTTATACTTGTGGATATTTTAAGTAAACCCAGTATACACTTTTCATTTTCTGTTTATCCAATTATGCTGGTATTTGCGAAAAGAGAGAGAGAGGGATACACATTTTTCTTGACGACATAATAGTCTTTCTAGGAGACTACTTTATTAAGCTACAACAGCACATCCCGTATTCGGTGATTTCCATACTTTTAATCGAATCTCTTTCGTTGTACCATTTATCGCAGAGGTTGGCTATTGCGGAGGTTGCATGGAATCAAAGAACCTCGTTACGTGCATCCGGATGCAATTAAAAGATCTGTGTTTTAATTATTCCGAAACAAATTAATATAGCTATATTAAATTATTAATTCTATCATGAAAATTTATCACACGAAAATTTCTGCGTCACAAGCGGTATTTACCTGCATAAAACTCATTTCGGTTAAATAATTAGAAATAGTGAATCGAAAGAACTGCTATTTAACAAGGAACTCCATTTAAATTTGTAACGTGTTTATGAATGTCTGAGTCTGGCCGTCACGCAACAAGGAAATAACTTGAAGTATCTATTCAGTTGTGTATTATGATGAAGTTATTAGTTATTTTAAACAAAAAGGGTTTAGACACACTGAATTGAGGGTGAGATCCTTCCAAACAGACGTAAGTAAGTATAACTGAGAAATAAACGCTCATAGCAGACCGGTGGTTATATTATAATGTAGCCCTGTCTTAGAACCGAGTAGGTCGCTTCCAAAAGTCGTACAACGGTTCAAAATGACTTTACTACTCAAATTACTCATTTTACACGTTTCAAATTTATTTCCATCATCAGATATCTGTTACGTCAGCGTAATGCTTGGATTTACATACCAACCGAATTTCACTTTTTACGCAGCTTATAAACGTTCACATTTGACCGTATCACTGTTTGCACTCGATGCTAAAGATTTAAAAAAAAATGGTTCAAATGGCTCTGAGCACTATGGGACTCAACTGCTGAGGTCATTAGTCCCCTAGAACTTAGAACTAGTTAAACATAACTAACCTAAGGACATCACAAACATCCATGCCCGAGGCAGGATTCGAACCTGCGACCGTAGCGGTCTTGCGGTTCCAGACTGTAGCGCCTTTAACCGCACGGCCACTTCGGCCGGCTACTAAAGATTTAAGCTCGTACTTGGCGTAATTAGAAACCACACGATTTACTAAACACTTCTCACTAAACATAATTCCAGTTTGACTTGCTAGCACTTTTCTTCGAAAGACATACAGTACTTTAGACTCCCTAATAGCCCAGCTTGGCATAAAGCAATTTACACAGCCGGAAAAAAATTAGTACACCTGGAAAGACGACGTCGATTTGATCCAGCGGTGGTAAATGCCACCTGGATGGTTGTAGCACTCTGTCTGCAGGCCACAGGTGGCCCATCGGTACCATCCGACCGCCGTGTCATCCTCAAATTTTTAAATGTGTGTGAAATCTTCTGGGACTTAACTGCTAAGGTCATCAGTCCCTAAGCTTACACACTACTTAATCTAAATTATCCTAAGGACAAACACCCACACCCATGCCCGATGGAGGACTCGAACCTCCGCTGGGACCAGCCACACAGTCCGGAACTGCAGCGCCTTAGACCGCTCGGCTAATTCCGCGCGGCTGTCATCCCCAGTTGAGGATGCGAATAGGAGGGGCGTGTGGTCAGTACATCGCTCTCCCGGTCGTTAAGATGGTTTTCTGTGACCATAGCCGCTACTATTCGGTCGACTAGCTCCTCAATCACGAGGCTGAGTGCACCCCGAAAACTGGCGACCTGGATGGTCACCCATCCGAGTGCCGGGCACGCCCGATAACGCTTAACTTCGGTGATCTCACTGGAACCGGTGTATCCACTGCGTCAAGGCAGTTGCTGGATGATAGTAGATATACTGATAATAGTTTCAGCATCGTCCGTCAGCAGATAGCGTAGTGGTATAGCTACCAGAGCATCCTCTGTGTATACCCTTTAATAGGTCGTGTTCACAGTTTGAAGGCTTAGTCTGATGCAGCAGAGTGAAGCAAGCAGAGAACCAAGCCACAGAGGAGCACTCAAGCTTCCTACGACTGAGCGAGTTTGAAATTGGTCAAATTATGGCTTACCAAGTGGCTGGATAGTCATTTTGGAGAGTTTCCACAGAGATTGGACGTGAACGTCAGTTGTACAACCATGCTGGTTTCAGTGGTCACGTGAACATTGCCACACTCCTAGGCGAGGTTCTGGACGTTCTCACAGCCCAGACGCCCACCAGCATCGTCGTACTGCAAGGTGTGGCAGACTGTACAGCTACCACAGCACAGATATGGGGGCTTGCGAGTCCAGACGTGTTAACACAGACTGTTGCCAACTGGTTATTAGCATCGGGTCTACAGGCACGTGCATCTCTAGCCCATCTTCCACTCATGCCACAGCATTGAAGTGCACGACTCAACTCGTGCCGTCAGAGGACCACTTGGAAGATGGAATGGCGGTCTGTGGACTTCAGCTATGTAAGCAGATTCTACCTGAACGCAAGTCATTGCCGTTTGAGCCCGCCCGGCTAGCCGTGCGGTCGAACGCACTGCTTTCCGGGCGGGAAGGCGTGCCGGTCCCCGATAGGAATCCGCCCAGAGGATTAGTGTCGAGGTCCGGTGTGCCGGCCAGTCTGTGGATGCTTTCTAAGGCGGTTTCCCATCTGGCTCGGCGAATGCGGGCTGGCTCCCCTTATTCCGCCTCAGTTACACTATGTCGGCGTTTGCTGCGCAAACACTTTCTCCACGTACGCGTACACCATGATTACTCTTCCATGCGAACATTTGGGGTTACACTCGTCTGGTGTGAGACGTTCCAGGGGAGTGGGGGGTTCCAATGGACGCCGAACCGTCTGAGTGGGGCGACGGTGGGGTGAGTTCACTGCTGTAGCCCGTTGTGGGGTTGTGAACCACTGAGGGCTACGGCAGGGACGAAGACTCTCCGTCGTTTCTAGGTCCCTAGTTACCTACAATACAATGGTTGATGTAAACGTAGGATTCCGCGGCCCTTGTCGCAGTCAGTAAAATTCTTCTGGGTTTGAGGCCGCATTGTCATCTGTAAAATTCCGACGTTTCGGCGACTGTTGCAAGGCGCCTTCCTCAAGGGGTGTTGCTTACTGCTAATGAGCATTAGTTTGTATACATATATACTATGGAGGAGTGCTATCATTGGATGTGAGGGTGAAGAGGAAGGGTATCAGGAGTTCATCTTATTGGTCTTTGCAATCCGTGTTGTCATTGGCGGAAATGGGCGTTTTCCATTGGAGTTTCCTTTACTGGTTGCCATTGGTGGAAATCGGCGAATAGGAGACTGAGCGGCTACTGCAGCGTAGCGTTGTTTACTAACTGCCTAGTATCGACCAGGCCGCGTCAGCGCTCTGTGTACCCTCCACCGCTGTGGCCTACCGCGCGCCTGTTGCTCTGCGAGAAATGTCCTTCCGCAAAGCTGTCACTGCTGGCAGCCAAGACGCTGGAAGTTGGTACAAGTCTTCTCTATTCATATTGTCGGGTCGCTTGGCTATTTCTATGGTCTCTCTAATCTTCCTCATCAAACTAAACGGCTGCTTCGCCAGTACACGAGCCTCTCGAAATTCGATCTTCATCTTGCACTGTTTCTGGCGTTCTGCCACCGCTGATTTGTTGTATTGTTTGAGAGGATATATCTCTCGTGTTCAGTTAACCTTGTGCTTATTGGACGCCCAGTCACACATACATACACCAGTCCACATTCGCACCCGATTTCATAAACTCCGGTGGCACGAAACTTGTCAATTATATCCACCAATGGCAAGCAGTAAAGGAACGGAAAACGCCCATTTCCGCCAATGACAACACGGATAGCAAAGACCAATAAAATGAACTCCTAATACCCTTCCTCTTCACCTTCACATCCAATGATAGCACTCCTCCATAGTATATAAATATTCAAACTAGTGCTCACTCAGCAGTAAGCAATACACCTTGAGGAAGGCGCCTTACAACAGTCCCCGAAACGTCGGAATTATACAGATGACAATGGTTCAAATGGCTCTGAGCACTATGGGACTTAACATCTGTGGTCATCAGTCCCCTAGAACTTAGAACTACTTAAACCTAACTAACCTAAGGACACCACACACATCCATGCCCGAGGCAGGATTCGAACCTGCGACCGTAGCAGTCGCGCGGTTCCGGACGGCGCGCCTAGAACCGCCAGACCACCGCGGCCGGCCCAGATGACAATGCGGCCTCAAGCACAGAAGAATTTTATTGACAATACAATGGTCGTTTGCGCGTGCGATGTACAGCTGGTGAGCTCTCTCTCGTTGAGTGTATTTGTCTACAACACACTGGCTTCACCTCCGGTCTTGTTGTCTGCGGAGCTGTAAGCTACTGTTCTCGCTCATGTTTGGTGTTCCGGCAGTGTTTACTTCTGTGTTTGTCATCAGAGCTCGGTCGTGTAGAATGTTGTTGGATCCGTTCTTTTGCCGTTCTTGCTACATAAGGTGATGTGTTGTTCCAACAGAATTGTGCTGGGCCACACACTGCCCACAAACCTCAGCGCACTCCGCAAGACGTGCAGCAATTTCCCTGGCCTGCACGATCTCCAGACTTGTCTCCAATGGAGCACATTTGGGATACGACGAAACGAAAAGTGACTCGTGCGACTCGTCAACCAACACTCTGTTGTCAGTGAACATTTTGTCTCCAACAAAAGTTCTTTCCCCTTGTGAAATCTATCACACGTACGCATTTGATGCAGAGATTTCAAACAACCTGTATAAACATAAATCTGATAAAGGACAAGTGTCCGAAATCACAACTGCATAATAGCAGAAAATACTTATATTTATTTGCGTAGTTGAGGCTTGCAAGAAATAGGAAGGAAAACTAATATTTTACATCCCGTTGACGTCGAAGTCCTAGAGACAGCAGGGAAGAACTGACAAGTACATGGGCCATACCATGCCCAATGGAACCATCTATTTCAGAGAAACCATCCTTGTATCGGACTACCTCTGAATGGCTGGAATGGGAGCTGAACCACCATCTTCCCAAAATCGAATCCTGATTTGGAGCTCCACAAGTTCATTATTAACAGAACTTGTCTTCAACGATGATGTGTGTATTCCATTAACGACAAGATGTACGAATGTGGTGCTTACATTCCGGCTGATCCAACATAGCTGCTCTGATGCCAGTTGCTAAATATTTTTTCCCCTCCAGTGGTGATATCTAACTTACGTCTTACAATGTAGTAGTGTACCGGAGCTGAATAGGTCGATTCAAAAAAGTCATACAGTACGTGAAAAAGTATTTTCTTACTCAAATTGCTCACTTGACGCGTTTCGGATTTATTTCCATCATCAATTTGTTACTTTATCTTCGACTGCAAACAGAGTTAAGGTTAAGCTTGTAGATTTATACTTATAAGTGAGACTCGCTTAGCATATAATCCAAGCATTACGCTTAAGTAACAGATACCTGACTATAGAAATACACTACTGGCCATTAAAATTGCTACACCACGAAGATGGCGTGCTACAGACGCCTCGTATCACTAGCAGTCGAGATGACAGGCATCTTATCCACATGGCTGTAACGGATCGTGCAGCCACGTCTCGATCCCTGAGTCGACAGGTGGGGACGTTTGCAAGACGCCGGCCGGAGTGGCCGTGTGGTTCTGGGCGCTACAGTCTGGAACCGAGTGACCGCTACGGTCGCAGGTTCGAATCCTGCCTCGGGCATGGATGTGTGTGATGTCCTTAGGTTAGTTAGGTTTAATTAGTTCTAAGTTCTAGGCGACTGATGACCTCAGAAGTTAAGTCGCATAGTGCTCAGAGACATTATAACCATTTTTTTTGTTTGCAACACAACAACCATCTGTACGAATAGTTCGACGACGTTTGCAGCAGCATGGACTATCAGCTCGGAGTCCGTGGCTGCGGCTACCCTTGACGCTGCATCACAGACAGGAGCGCATGCAATGGTGTACTCAACGACGAATCTGGGTACACGAATGGCAAAACGTCGTTTTTTCGGATGAATCCAGCTTCTGTTTACAGCATCAAAATGGTCGCATCCGTGTTTGGCGACATCGCCGTGAACGCACATTGGACATTCGTCATCTCCATACTGGCGTGTCACCCGGCGTGATGGTATGGGGTGCCATTGGTTGCACGTCTCGATCACCTCTTGTTCACATTGACGGCACTTTGAACAGTGGACGTTACATTTCGGATGTGTTACTAGCCGTGGTTCTACCCTTCATTCGATCCCTTCGAAACCCTACATTTCAGCAGGATAATGCACGACCGCATGTTGCAAGTCCTGTACGGGCCTTTCTGGATACAGAAAATATTCGACTGCTGCCCTGCCCAGCACATTCTCCAGATCTCTCACCAACTGAAAACGTCTGGTCAATGGTGGCCGAGCAACTGGCTCGTCACAATACGCCAGTCAGTACTCTTGATTAACTGTGGTATCATGTTGAAGCTGCATGGGCAGCTGTACCTGTACGCGCCATCCAAGCTCTGTTTGACTCAATGTCCAGACGTATCAATGCCGTTACTACTGCCAGAGGTGGTGGTCCACGGTACTGATTTCTCGGGATCTATGCACCCAAATTGCGTGAAAAAGTAATCACATGTCAGTTCTAGTATATTTGTCCAATGAATACCCGTTTATCATCTGCGTTTCTTCTTGGTGTAGCAATTTTAATGGCCAGTAGTGTAAATCGGGAATGTGTCGAGTGAGCAATTTGAGTAATGAATACATTTTTTACTGGATGTATGACTTTCCTGGAGCGACCTATTCAGATCCTGTACATTACTATATTACAATGATCGCCTGCCTCTACGAGATTTCATGTCGCAACTACTGCACCGTAAAAAAACTAGTATACCTTTTACTCAGGATGTATTGTTGCAACAGTGCATATGGAGCTGATCAAATAATTACACTTACACATCAATAGCACATACGGTTCTGAGGTACCAAGTATACTGAAACACCCATAACAATACGTGGTGTAGCCTCCGCAGGCGGCAATGCAGGCGCTGACTCAACCGTACCGATGGCGAATACTGTCATGAAGAAAGATATTTTCCTCCACCTCAAGTCTGATTTACAACATCGAAACTACCTATCTTTACCCTGGGCAATGAACTGGAGTAGCCTTTTCAGCTTCGTGCAGCACCCCTGACGACTGGGGTGTCGCGCACTCTACAAGGCGGCAAAAGTGCAGGGAAGTGTTCTGACTATGGATGTACTAAATTAAACTATTAATTACAAGTAATAGGTCCCAGTGTTCCAATTCCATCGAGGTTGCAGAAGCCTACAATGATTTAATAGGTTACGCATAGACTGTGAACCACTCTGAAAGCAGTGAAACACGAAAGCAAAAGACTATGACGTCCCACGGCCCGAATTAGGTGATCTATAAATTACTAAATAGTTTCCACGATATTAAGGAACTATATTTGTCATATGTAAAAGAAATTCTACTGAAAGTCAAGGGTTAATGCGATTATAAAGTAAAACTATTATCTGTAACACAAGTATTATTATTATCCTTGTTCTTTTTGGTATCGGCGTGAAACAAAAAGCGCCAGACTCATTTGCTTGGTCTTGTTCGGATAGGACGCCATTGTGCGCAATCTACATAATAATGTATGTATATGTTTTATTATTTGATATATATATATATATATATATATATATATATATATATATATATATATATATGCCCAAAGTACTTCTTTTGTTAATTTTAACTGTAACCTGCACCACATATCCCGTTTGCTTGTTCCGTCATTTTTAAAAGAATTTCAGACGCCGAGCCGGAAACAAGCTGAACATCGCTGGACGGCGACAATTGGCCGCTATTAAGCGGCAATTTCAAATTATCGTAATTATTATCCCGTGCTTTCCGCGATGCTGGATATTGGCGATTTTATTTCTTTCATTCATAATCTATAGGAAACTGACATTTTCAAAGTACTTAACGATTTATTCAGGTGATTTATGTTACGTGCAATAGGGCTCAGACTTGGCCTGCACTAGACGTAATTAAATCACACGCAGGTCCTTGCGTATTGAAAATGGTGAAATACTTTTTTGTGTGAGTATATAGCATATAATGATAAACCGCTTTTGAGCACGGATTCGTCTAAGTAACTACATGATCCGAGACAACAATTTTTGTGTCAGAAAAATCTAAGAACGATCCGTGCCTTCGCAAGTCTTTACAGTGAAACCAAAATCAAACTAAAAATAAAAAGAAAATATAAATTAAACTACATTAAATAACTGAACCCCACATTCATAGTCCGTTCAACAACACCCACGTCAATAGGTATATGCACTACAAGACAAAAAGTACTTTGAAAGAAGACTCTTTATTGTAGATGGAAATGTCTGCTTGATTGCATGTACACGGACGTCTAAATAGAATGAATGCAAAGTAGCTGTGACAACATACTGCTTAGCTGGTTCTCACTGTTGTTTTGAACCGTAATGTTTGATTACAAATATCTCACTATATAATTTTTTTTTCCTGTACTTCATTTTTCCATTCTGTACGAACGAAAGAGTACAGGAGTGCAGTCAAGAACGTACAATATACTTCACGACGTAAACGTGTCATGATTGACACGCTGAACGGTGGTACTGTTGCGGACTGTTGCGGAAGTGACGATTGCACTGAGGTGATTAAAGTCGTGGGATAGCGATATGTGTATACACAGACGGTGGCAGTATCGCGTTCACAGCTATGAAAAGGTAGTACACTGGCGCGGCTGTCATTTGTACTCATGTGATTAATATGGAAAGGTATACGAGGAGGTTATAGCCGCACGACGAAAATTAACGGACTTCGAACGCGGAATCGTAGTTGGACGCTGGGACATTCCATTTCGGAAATCGTTAGGGATTTCCATACTCCGAGATGAATAGTATCAAGAGTGTCCCTAGAATACCAACTTTCAGGATGATGATGATGATGTTTGGTTCGTTGAGCGCTTAACTACACGGTCATCAGCGCCTGTACAGAGTCCCAATTTTTTCACAGACAAATTTTTTCGCAGTCCAATCTAGCCACTGTCACGTATGACGAGGATGATGATGAAATGATGAGGACAACACAAACACCCAGTCCTCAGGCAGAGAAAATTCCCAACCCAGCCGGAAATCGAGCCCAGGATCCCGTGATCTAGACATACGAGTAGCAACGCTAGCTACTAGACCACGAGCTGCGGACCCAACTTTCAGACATCACCTGTCACCACGAACGACAAACTGGCCGACGGCCATCACTTAACGACTAAGAAAAAAATGTTCAAATGTGTGTGGATTCTTATGGGACTTAACTGCTAAGGTCATCAGTCCCTAAGCTTACACACTACTTAACCTAAATTATCCTAAGGACAAACACACACACCCACAGCCGAGGGAGGACTCGAACCTCCGCCGGGGCCAGCCGCACAGTCCATGACTGCAGCGCCTCAGACCGCTCGGCTAATCCCGCGCGGCAACGACTAAGAGCAGCAGCGTTTGCACGAGTAAGGTGCAAAGTTCCGTTGGACAAGCATGCATGCCCAAAGAAACTCTGCATCGTAGTCAGAATATCACAGGCACTGCAACATCGAATTTATTTGCCGATACCGGGCAACCGACTTTCAAGTACGACGCCTGACCTGTGCGGGAATATGCATAATGGATGTACGAGTACAGGTTGTAGACGCATGGTTGACGAAATATAAAAGTTTGGGTTGGGCCGTAGGACGTGCACGGATAGCCAAATGGGAAGGCGACCGCACGAGATAAGCGGGAAATTCGGGTTCGAGTCCCGGTCGGGCACAAATTTACATTGTCGCCATTCCGTTCTACAGCTGATGGTAGTCCTTATTCCCAATTGCGAATTAATTTGATGTAGATGCATAGAGTTGTCAGTGCTAACAGACAAGTAGCACTACGTGAAATAACCGCAGAAATAAAAGTGGTACGTGCGACGAACGTATCCATTACGACAGCGTGATGGAATTTGGAGTTAATGGGATATGACAGCTGACGAGCGACGCGAGAGTGCCTTTGCTGTCAGCACGACATCGCCTGAAGAGCGTCACATGGTCTCCTAACCGTATTGGCTAGACCCTAGGTGATGGAAAACAGCAACCTGGTCAAATGAGTCCCGATTTTAGTTGGTAAGGGCTGATGGCAGGTTTCGAGTATGACAGTCACGCCACGAAGCCATGGACCCAAGTTGCCAACGACGCACTGTGCAATCTAGTGGTGACTCCGTAATGGATTGGGCTGAGTTTATATGGAATGGACAGGGTCCTCTGGTCCAATGTGAGCCGTGGTAAAATTTGCTGTTTTGAAGAGCGCACCGCAACGCGTAGTGTGAAACAGTCGCCCTCCGTTTCTGGCGGTGGCGCCGCTGTGGCAATCGCAGCTTTGGTGTCTCCCTCTGGTGGGAAAGGGGGAAGGTTGCCTGTTCACGTGCATTTAAGGGGCGCTATGAGCTCGCCAATTAGTCAGTCGGAGGCAGTCAGTCGGTCAGTCTGAGGCAGTCCGGGTCAGCCTCTCGTCCCCAGCTTGCTAAGTCTGTCTCTCGTCCGCATTTGTGAGGCAGTTAGTGTCTGTCTGTCATCTGGAGTACCAATATGTCTTTCGTTCGGATCAATCTTTAAAGCCGGCAGTTGGATCGATCGGTTGGTCGGTCGTGCACTGAGACATAAGATGACTTGTCCGTCTTGAACGTCGGCGCATGTGAGGTCGCCACGTGAGTCCAGTTGGCCGCGGCGTATAGCGAGGGGAGTGGCTTCGCGGTCAGCAGGAGAGCAACAGGAGTCAACCCACGACATCAGTCTGGCCGGTACGAGCTGCGACGCCGTGGTGTAACTGGTTCTCCGAGCGCTTCTGGGCCCCTTCAGTTACCATCTTGTGGAGCTTGGCTCGGTCCTTTCCTGGTGCAGGGATGTCGTTTTGCCAGTGGGCGTGTTTCCTCTGCATGGTTGTGTCCGAGTCAGTATTTCCGCCGTCGTGTGTCTGGAAGTGAGTGGGAGACGCACAAGCAGGGCAGTCGCGACGGAGCAGCAGTCGCGGACGGAGCAGCGGGCAGTCGGTCGATTGGTGCGCGCCAGGAAAGACGGGAGATCGGTACGCCTTCCTGCGTCTTTTGAAGCGGCTGGCAGCGGACGGTTCGGGAGAGCGATTTGGGGGTGCTGCGCCTGGTCATCTCGAGAAATCGCAGGTTATTAGAAGTTAAGTGATTGGTGATATGTTGTGTGATTTACTCTTGTTAAAGTCTACTTGTTTTCTTGGTCAGTCTCTCGTCGCCAGCTTGCTCGTCTGTCTCTCGTCCGAATTTTTTAGGCAGTTAGTGTCTGTCTGTCGTTCGGAGCTGCCTCTGTCATTTTTGTCGGATTTGGTGTGTTAACGGATTTATTGCTTGGAGTGTAACAGCCTAAAACCTGAAATATGTTTTGATCTTGCCTATCATCTTGAGAGGCGGTATCTGTGTACAGTAGAGCATCTTAATTTGTTTTGCCAACCTTGTAGAATTTTATATAAGATTGCATTTTAAAGGCTTTTATTTAAATGACCATTTTAGTATATAAAGTTGCCACCTTTTCACCGTAAGACTTTTCTTAGAAGTTAATGTCAAGTTGCACCTTCAGTGGCTAGTTAATCTTTTAATTTTAGTGTTTTTTACCATTTCCATCCCTCCTACGGGGTGCACAGTTTGTGTGCTTGTGTGAATTGTTAAAAATTTTACCTTAAGGTAATCTGGTGTGTTGCAGATTTGTACTAGTGTAGTCTTTCAGACGTTGTTGTGAGTGGTCGTGACTACGGCCGTGTCAAAAGGGAGCGGCAAGGTTCTCAGCCCGGAAGGTCTTACACTCAAAAATTTGTTTCTTTCTGCCTCTGAATAAATTGTAACATGATATTTAGAGGGTGCTTTCTGCTTATAATTTTAAATCTGTTTCTTAAAAAAAAAAGGCTTTTAGGAATAAAATTCCGATTTATTAAAAGCAATTTGATTTTGATTTCATCAGTTACTCCCTGGCAACTACTTCCACGCTCACATAGTGTGATTAAATGTGTTAATGTTCTTCACGAATCGCTAGTAAATGAAATAAATTTTAAGAATATTGTTTGAAATTAAATCCACGGTTCACAATTGAACCCCTTCATTGACTATAAATGGTTGCGTTCGGCTACTTCCAGACCACTTGCAGCGATCCGTGGACTTCATGTTCCCAAACAAGGATGGAATTTTTATGGATGACAACGCGCCATGACACCAGGCCACAATTGGTCGTGATTGGTTTGAAGATCATTCTGGACAGTTCCAGCGAATGATTTGGCCATCCAGATCGCCCGACATGAATCCCATGGACCATTTATGTAACATAATCAAGAGAGCAGTTCGTGGACAAAATCCTGCACAGGCAACACTACCGCAAATGTGGGCTGCTATCGTGGCGGCAAAATGGCTCATTATTTATGCAGCGTACTTTCAACGAGTTGCTGAGTATGTGGCACGTCGAATTTGCTGCTCTACGCCGGGCAAAATGTTGTCCGACACCATAGTAGGAGATAACCTGAGCGTGTTCCACCGACGAGTGCAGCTTTGGCCGAGTAAAGCTGTTAACGAGACATAGCTGCCGCACATAAGGCCTACGAAAATTACGAGGTAGTGAAGCCGTTGCAGATGCACAAGTACACACAGCACAGGCGGACCTGTTATTGAAAGACGGCTGCCTCAATGATTGGCTGGAATGTAACGTTTCCAGGCACACGAACAACATCCTGACCACACGTTTCTATGTGTGCGTAATACGTTGTGAGACAATTCTGAGTGAGCTGTGGCGCGTATGCCACACTGCAAGTCTAGAACTGTATTCGCTGCTGCTCTAATGTTGCAAGCTGATGGAAGGCCCTTTACCCACTAATGAAAGTAAAGGCCGATGGTTATGACACCTGGCCCGGACTTTGGGAAAACTGTGACAGCACACTGAGAGACTCACGTATCAGAATTGGCACTAAGAAGCATAATACCCTGCAATAATATTTAAAGTTTGACTTGCCAATGATGATGATGAAGTCCCATACTCCTTGACAGAGCGTAAGGGACGATGCGGGAGACCCGCACAGCCGTACTAGGCAAGGTCCTAGCGGAGGTGATTGCCAATGATGATGATGACGACACAACAACGTCTAGTCATCTCAAGGCAGATGAAAATCCCGCCGGGAATCGAACCCAGGGCCCCGTGCTCGGGAAGCGAGAACGCTACCGCGAAACCACGAGCTGCGGACTGACTTTGCATTAAACCAATTAAATGATTCTCTAATCCTATATATGTAATATAAAAAGACAGTTTTGGTTGCAAAGTTATTTTTATTATAAGTAACGTGTTTCGAATGGTTAAGGATTCTTCAGGTTTTGAAAGGCTATCGCAGCATCATGTATCAGCGGTTGGTAGGGCAGCTAGTTGTAACGATGGTAACAAACAATCTAAAGAAAGAACGTTGAATAAAATTCTCTCGAAACAGAGCCGCGAGAATGGCTGAGCTCTCACGAAAGTGTGCCCTGCACGGGAAACGTTCTCATATGTTTTCTGCTGTGGTTGACTAGCTAGTTAGTTAGTTGTGGAGCGCTGGGGCAGTCTTACTTGAGGCTTAGTAGCGAGCAGTTGAATTTTTTCAGAGAATAATATCTGTCTTTTGTGAATCTGTGAGAAGTTATCTGGAATACTTTATTATGGATATGAAAACTAGTTTATAATGCTTTCTCGTTCTTTATTTTCATGCAGAAGATTTTGGAAAACGTTTAAAGGTAACAAAGACATATGCGAAAATGAAACGTTTGTTTGTCAGAACTATTAACTGAAGGAAACCTTTGTCCCTCATATAACAAATAACTTTCATGATTAGTGGTACTTTGATGTCTTTGTTTTTCTTTATATCACAAATAACGAAATTGAAATGTCTGTTATTTTCGAATGAGAAAATTTTGTAATTGTTAGAGATTTGACATATTGAGCAAACTTTTTGTCAGCAATCACAGTCTGATTTCCCAAGAACGATTTTCTTTAAAGTAAAACTCCCGTCCATGATTGTTAGCAAAGTTTTGAATAATTTTGTCGTGCGTGTATTGCACCTTACGCTACACAAGGTCACAGTTTGTTTCTGACAAGCAAAAGGAAAGATATTAGCAGCGAGTAGTATATTTTTCAGTAGCTGCTGCACCTGCTGACCTGTATTTACTTTCGAGAACGTCTGTACTCTAGACACAAAAACATCATGTAGAGCAAGAGGTAAGTCACTTATTTCAGAGCAGATCTCACGTAGTCAGGTTTGTCACGTGTCGTGCTAGCATGTAGATTAATTTTCAGTGAACAGTATTGGTAATTTAAAACAGTTATTTTGTTCTGAGCAGAGCAGTAATTTATATTTGTTGATACTCCAAGTCAAACTTTGCACTTCATATTGTGTTTTGATACTGAGTTCTATTGTTTTCATCGAGCACGCAATTACTGTCTTTGGCTTTTAATTAAATTCATTTTCTTTATTTCAAATTTTTAATATAATGAAGTTTTATTTCAACACACTGTTCACATGCGCCACATAGGGCCAACCAGGAGTCAATTTTCCACAGCAATCGAATACGATACCTAAGGTACACGTTACAGGGGGAGTAAGTTTATGAACTCAATAGATTCAATCTTCTCACATACAGACAGTTTTTTTTATAGAAAGCTTACACAGTCAGAATCTAGTACTAGGCTTGGACGAGTCATCAGTCAGCCTCGGTGATGTGAACACGTATCAGTCGTCATCAAATAGGCTAGTTATTTTCATGTAAGTGAAAGTGATAATCTTGCATCGGAAACTTTAATTTCATCTTAAAAGGAACGTCAGTGATGCCAAATCTTACTACACGCAATGCCTGATTTCAGTTATATAGCCAGGAAAGATCTACATGGCTTAACTACGTTTGAAAATGGAATTCAAGGTAAAATTCGTAAGCAAAACATGAGTTTACTGCAAACTCGGACTAACAATCGTGGACCTAACCCTGCAACTGCTTTTAAGCTGACTATATTCGGGCCGTGGCCGACTCGCTTTGATGCCTTGTTCTTTGGCATTAGTCACAATCGGAGTGTGTGTGTGTGTGGTTTGAGGTTTTCGGGCGCTAAACAGCATAGTCATCAGCGCCCAAACGCATAGAAACAGGAACACATGCGGTGAAGGGACGAAGACGGACGGCGAACAAGGAGAACGGCTAAAGGACACAGACCGGACGTAGTTCCAAATCCTCACATACAGAGGCAAAACAAGAGAAGAAACGCTCTAAAAAAGGAAAGGAAACACAAGGCAAAGAGAACAGAAATAGAAGTGAAACAAGTAGGTAATCGTGACTGGCGGACCTCTTACCTAAAACCTGGATGAGCCAGTCACCCAGCAGCACATTAAAATCCTCTCCCTAAAATCCGAGGCAACAAATTGGACAGGACACAAAACCGTAAGACCTTAACCAAAGTCGTAGCGTCGTCTTGCAAAATAGAGGACAAATCCGGTGGCAAGGAAACGACCGCCCTCTGGTCAGAGAATAAAGGACAGTCAAGTAAAATGTGGCGGACAGTAATTTGGACGCCACAAGCACTGCAGATTGGGGTGTCCTCCCGCCGGAGTAAAAAACCATGCGTTAAGGGACTGTGCCCGAAGCGGAGGCGAGTGAGGGGAACCTCATCCCGCCTGCATGACTGGTAGGACGTACGCCATGGCCGCGTGGTGGCCTTGACCAGACGCAGCTTATTTTCACCGACTGCCAGCCACTCCTCTTCCCATTGACGCATAACACGAAAACGCAAAAGGGAGGTAACAGCATGGAGGGGGACGGCACATTCAACAACGTGAGGGAGGGAACATGCATCTTTGGCAGCCACATCCGCCAGTTCGTTTCCCCTAATACCCACGTGCCCCGGCACCCAGCAGAAAGAAACCTACTTCCCCTGCCGTTGCAAGTGGAGTAGGGCATCGTGGATGTTCTGGACGACCGTATCCCCTGGGTACAAGTGTTGCATGGTCTGAAGGGCACTCAGGGAGTCAGAACAGATGAGAAACTTAAGACTGGGAACACATCTCATCTGCTCCAATACCCGCAAGATCGCAAACAATTCGGCATCAAAGATGGTAAACGCCGCAGGAAGCCGTAACTTGACGACTCGATCAGGGAAAACAACAGCACAACCAACAGAATCCCCGTGTTTAGAGCTATCCGTAAATACTGGTACATGGTCGGGATGCTGGTTTAAAATATCGTAAAATAAGGAGGTAAAAACAAACGCAGGAGTGCAGCTCCTCCGGTACTCTGACAAGTCTAAAAGGACGCTGGGCGTCTTATTTCTCCCTGAGTTACTGCCATAACGAGTTGCTGACTTGCCTCTGTCTGTGGCAGCAGCAGCGCTTATAGATACTAGTACTGTTGTACCATCCTTATATTTCTGTGCTGTGTGTGGCAGTCGGTCAGTTGTGACAGAGCAGTCAGGAAGTCTCCCCGGCGCGGGTAAGGCCGGAACCGCTGGCGGCGTGCATGCGTGGTCGGATCTGTGAGGCGCCAGCTGCGAGAGCTACTAAGTTCGTCGCCCACCGAACCTGGACACTGAAGTTGGGTGATCAGATAACCTGTTATGAAATCTCAGCCACATCTCTTCGCTTCGTTCATTGCTGTATGTTGCTTTCTGATCTGTTCTCGCAAGCAGCAACATATGGTGCGTTGGAGCCGGCGAAATTTTGCAGCCGTCTTCCTGTATGGTGTTTAACCATTGAATTGGTTGATACTTATTAGTGAAGTGCACCAGCGGTATCTTCTGCCTTGTGGCCATTAACTTCCAGTTACGTGCCCTGGTTGTTAGCGTAGTTTTCTGGCAGTGTGTTTTTCCTCGCTGTGTCGATGCTGTCCGGCAAGGCGTGTAGTTAAACAGCCTTTGGTGTTGCTCATATTTTGAAGTGGTTATTGTGCCTTGACTGTACTTAGACGCCAATTTTCAAAACGTAGTGCCGCTCGTATCTTCGTCCTTGCTGATTTTTCCATTTTAGTGCTGTCGGAAAGGAGTTGATTAGGTTGTTGATGGGTCCTTCAGCCGTCCCTTGGTCGGGTTCCCATCCGATTACTTAGTATTACGCTTGGCTGCCTGTCTCACCTTAACTTATGTTAGTTACCTCGTCACGCCGATACTTGGAACACTTCTGAGCACCACTGTTCAGTTGTTTTAGATTGTGATTTTCTTGTAGCCTCAGGTACTGTGCCAGACATTCAGCCGTCTATTAATTTAGTTTGTTTTAATGTTAAGATAAGGCATTCAGCCGTCTTAAATTAAAACTTTGAAGAGTCTTGCTTAAACTAATTTTTTTAAAAAAAGGGGAATTTTGCCCATTGGAAATCCTTATTATTATCCAGGCCTCAAGCCTTGAGTTGTTCTATGTCCAGTATGTGGCCTGCAGCCGAACTTTACGTGAAATATTTTAAAAAAGGCCTTCAGCCATCTTAAATTAAAATTTGAAAAGTCACTTGTTTTAAAACCCTTTAAAATGTTCTTCTCTATCTGAAATTCTTGGCCTTAAGCCCTCAGTTCTTCTATCTCCAGTTTGTGGCCTTAAGCCGAGTTTTTATGTAAAATTTAGTAACTAAGGCTCTCAGCCGTGTGTATTTCTCAAAGGCAATCTTAATAACTTCAGGCTTTCATCCGTATTGTTTTTGAATGCTTTTAAGGTCAGCCGAGTTTTTATGTAACATTTAGCAACTAAGGCTTTCAACCGTGTGTATTCCTCAAAGGTAATCTTAATAAGTTGTGTTCAGGCGTTCGGCCATATTGTTTTTTAATGCATGTGTGATTAAGTGTTTTAGGAAGATAAAGTTTTTATGTTTTGTGCAACTGACAGTAGCTGATTTTGGCCCCTTTCCACAACTATAACCTGATCCACTCTGTTCTGCGAAACCAGATTTCAATATTGTTTTCAATGTAACGGAGAGTTCTGACACACCTCTTACAAGTGACAAGGCACAAAAGGCACTGCGTTGTTTAAAATTATTGAAATTTTAGAAACGAAAACACTGAACAGCCAAACAAAGAGGTACACCTGCCCAATATCGTAGGCCCCCCGCGAGCACGCAGAAGTACCGCAACACGGCATCGCATGGACTCGACTAATGTCTGATGTAGAGCTGGAGGCAACCATGAATCCTGCAGGGCTACCCATAAATCCGTAAGCGTACGAGGGGGTGGAAATTTCTTCTGAACAGCACGTTGGAAGGCATCCCAGATACGCTCAATAACGTTCATGTCTGGGGAGTTTGTTGGCCAGGGGAAGTGTTTAAACTCAAAAGAGTGTTCCTGGAGCCACTCTGTAGCAATTCTGAATGTATGGGGTGTTGCATTGTCCTGCTAGAATTTCTCAAGTCCGTCGGAATGCATAATGGACATGACTGGATGCAAGTGATCAGACAAGATGTTTACGTATATGTCATCTATCAGCGTCGTATGTAGACATATCAGGGTTCCCGTATCACTCCAACTGCATACGCTCCAAATCATTACAGAGCCTCCACCAGCCCAAGTCTCCTGCTGACATGCAGTATCCACGGTTTCATGAGGTTGTCTCAGTACCCTACACGTCCATCCACTCGATACAATTTGAAACAAGACTTGTCCGACCAGGCAACATGTTTCCAGTCATCAACAGCCCAATTTCGGCCTTGACGGACCCAGGTGAGGTGTAAAGCTTTGTATCGTACAGTCATCAAGCGTACACGAGCGGGCCTTCGGCTCCAAAAGCCCATATCGATGATGTTCCGTTGAATGGTTCGCACACTGACACTTGCTGATGGCCCGCATTTAAATCTGCAGCAATTTGCGGAAGGGTTGCACTTCTGTGTCGTTGAACGAATCTCTTCAGTCGTCGTTGGTCCCGTTCTTGCAGGATCTTTTTTTCCGGCCGCAGCGATGTCGGAGATTTGATGTTTTTCACCGAATTCCTGATATTCACGGTTCATTCGTGAAATGGTCGTACGGGAAAATCCCCACTTCATTGCTGCCAAAGATAAACTGTATCCCATCGCTCGTGCGCCGACTATAAGACCACTTTCAAACCCAATTAAATCTTGATAACCTCCAACTGTAGCAGATGCCGGTCTAACAACTGCGCGAGACACTTGTCTTACATAGGCGTTGCCAACCATAGCGCCGTATTCTGCCTGTTGGCATATGTCTGTATTTGAATACGCATGCCTATATCAGTTTCTTTGGCGCTTCAGTGTATGTAGCACTGTAATGAAAACCGAATAGTTCTCACTGCTATCCAGAATTTCTGTAATAGTGATAACCCGCTTTCCTTTGCGCGATCTCGCGTGCAGTGTCGTATTTTCTTATTAGGTGCATCTCAGTAACTTACTTTAATAGTTTTCAGAAATGTTGACCACCCCTAATTCTGTGCCATATCGGTACACTGTCGATCACAACTCATGGACGTTCATCTGAGTAGTGCCTTTTTTACGAACATCTCGCTTTCTGAAGTCCTAAATGAGCTCAAAGGGAGTAATTTCAAGGGATCTAGAGAGAGGAAGGAAAAATACGAGCATCACCATCCCCGGGGAGTGATCTCTTAAACGATTCTGATGCAGTCAGTATACCACAGAGAGATGAACTGTCTTGTTGAAGAGAAGGTCTCCTGCAGGATTCTATACACCAGCAAACGAATGCATATGATGTCTCGTTTAGCGGCGATTGTATCAGGGAACTCATTTTTTCCCGTCTGAATATCCCTCACACGATAACCTGGTTGAACGGCGGCCATTATGAAAGCGGGTTACCTCTGTTCATTTGGTTTTCTACTTATCTGTACCTCGTCACCGGCGTGAAATAACATATAACACTATATATCCATCAGGCACAGCAGTAACCTGGTTTGAAGCTTTGTTCACAGAGTTTACTATATGAAGGCGCGACTTATTCCGATATAACTGGCGGGAGATTCAATCCCTTGCTGCTTAGACACCGACGATCGAAACAGAGAGTCGGCTAATGCTGTATAACCTTCAAAGTCTTCTTACTACGAAGGCGCCACGAAGTTACAAGCAATTTGTTTATATTTAAAAGCCGGTCAGAGGTTAATACACTCCTGGAAATGGAAAAATGAACACATTGACACCGGTGTGTCAGACCCACCATACTTGCTCCGGACACTGCGAGAGGGCTGTACAAGCAATGATCACACGCACGGCACAGCGGACACACCAGGAACCGCGGTGTTGGCCGTCGAATGGCGCTAGCTGCGCAGCATTTGTGCACCGCCGCCGTCAGTGTCAGCCAGTTTGCTGTGGCATACGGAGCTCCATCGCAGTCTTTAACACTGGTAGCATGCCGCGACAGCGTGGACGTGAACCGTATGTGCAGTTGACGGACTTTGAGCGAGGGCGTATAGTGGGCATGCGGGAGGCCGGGTGGACGTACCGCCGAATTGCTCAACACGTGGGGCGTGAGGTCTCCACAGTACATCGATGTTGTCGCCAGTGGTCGGCGGAAGGTGCACGTGCCCGTCGACCTGGGACCGGACCGCAGCGACGCACGGATGCACGCCAAGACCGTAGGATCCTACGCAGTGCCGTAGGGGACCGCACCGCCACTTCCCAGCAAATTAGGGACACTGTTGCTCCTGGGATATCGGCGAGGACCATTCGCAACCGTCTCCATGAAGCTGGGCTACGGTCCCGCACACCGTTAGGCCGTCTTCCGCTCACGCCCCAACATCGTACAGCCCGCCTCCAGTGGTGTCGCGACAGGCGTGAATGGAGGGACGAATGGAGACGTGTCGTCTTCAGCGATGAGAGTCGCTTCTGCCTTGGTGCCAATGATGGTCGTATGCGTGTTTGGCGCCGTGCAGGTGAGCGCCACAATCAGGACTGCATACGACCGAGGCACACAGGGCCAACACCCGGCATCATGGTGTGGGGAGCGATCTCCTACACTGGCCGTACACCACTGGTGATCGTCGAGGGGACACTGAATAGTGCACGGTACATCCAAACCGTCATCGAACCCATCGTTCTACCATTCCTAGACCGGCAAGGGAACTTGCTGTTCCAACAGGACAATGCACGTCCGCATGTATCCCGTGCCACCCAACGTGCTCTAGAAGGTGTAAGTCAACTACCCTGGCCAGCAAGGTCTCCGGATCTGTCCCCCATTGAGCATGTTTGGGACTGGATGAAGCGTCGTCTCACGCGGTCTGCACGTCCAGCACGAACGCTGGTCCAACTGAGGCGCCAGGTGGAGGCATGGCAAGCCGTTCCACAGGACTACATCCAGCATCTCTACGATCGTCTCCATGGGAGAATAGCAGCCTGCATTGCTGCGAAAGGTGGATATACACTGTACTAGTGCCGACATTGTGCATGCTCTGTTGCCTGTGTCTATGTGCCTGTGGTTCTGTCAGTGTGATCATGTGATGTATCTGACCCCAGAAATGTGTCAATAAAGTTTCCCCTTCCTGGGACAATGAATTCACGGTGTTCTTATTTCAGTTTCCAGGAGTGTACTTGACTATCAATCGCACAGGGATTGGATAAAAATATGGAAACACCAAAAACGCAAACGATTGCCGGTGTAGGAAAACCGTTGGTATTCAAAACACCTCGTAGTCATCTCTATTGTTCTCAAGGGAATCTTGTACCATTGGTCCTGCAAAACAGTGCCAAATTCAGGTTACTGTGGTGCAGGTGGATAGCGAACATGTACCCTTCCCTCCAAGGGCTTAATAATATTAAGATCTAGATACTGTGGTGGCCAGCAAAAATGTGAAAATTCATACTCGTGCTCTTAAAACTGGTGCTTGACAAAGGGGGCTGTGATCAAATGCCCTGCCGTCTCGGAACACAACATCAGCATTACTGAACAAATATTGTACAATGGAATGGATCTGGTCAGTCACAATGGTCATATAGTCACTGGCAATAACGCGACGTTGCCGAGTAACCATGAAGCCCATGGAATAGGACGATATGGTCGCCCAGATCATCACCGAACTCCCGCCGTGTTTTACTTTTGGGACGTAAATTTGCCCATTTGGATGCCACGTTAAACAAGACACACCCGAGCAAATTTCTTCCATTGCTCCGCATTGCAGTTTTATTGCTTTGGCACTGCTCTTCCCTGGTACGGGACTTTGCTTCTCGGTGACTGGTTTTGGAATTCCAGCTCGTCCTGCATTTTCCTGCTTCTGGAGCTGGCTTCGTGTTGTTTTGCTGCTGCCAGGGAGGGAGAGTGCGACATTCAGTTCTGGAGCGACTTTTCTGTCTGTCGTTCCCTTATTTATCGTCATAATCGTCTTCAGTGACCGTCTGTCACTATTACCCACACACACATTCTTACGCGTTGTGACTTAGCGGATGATGTTTTTCTTCTTTCCCTGTAGGCGGCATAACTCTTCGTTTGGTTGTGTTTTAAAACATCAAATATCACGGCTACTTGTTTACGTAAGCACGCACCATACGAGATTCAACAATTCCCCCAGAGTCGAATTCACTTAGCTCCGACATGATGCACTCACAACCACACAGAACACTGTTCTCATCACGATTGACAGTCCGCCCCTATAGCTGACAAGGGAACCTCCCCATCGCACCCCCCTCAGATTTAGTTATAAGTTGGCACAGTGGATAGGCCTTGAAAAACTGAACACAGATCAATCGAGAAAACAGGAAGAAGTTGTGTGGAACTATGCAAAAAATAAGCAAAATATACCAACTGAACAGTCTATGCTTAGCATAGGCAACGTCAGGGAAACTGTGCGCTCAGTAGCGCCTTGGTCCCATGGTTAGCTGCGGAGTGAGAGGTCCTTGGTTCAAGTCTTCCCTGGAGTGAAAAGTTTAATTTTTTATTTTCAGACAATTATTATCTGTCTGTCCGATGAGAGGTTTTCGGCAAATGAAATACTTTGTGAAAAAATTCTATGATTTTGCGAAGCTGCACAGGTACACAGAGCAGTATTGTTTACGTGATCGTGTGTCAATTATCAAATTTCAGGCACTCACACATAATCAATTTCGCTCTCCAAAATTCCAGGACATGTTCAGATTTTCTTGGACATATGCAGGATTTGACGGTCTAGAAACGGAAAAATTTGAAAACGTTAAAAACATATGTTTTGACAGAGCACAGGGAAAACTGTGCGACTGTGAAACTGTTGCATTCATTTGTTGCAGTTTATGTGACAAACTCTTATGTTTTCATCACCTTTTTGGGAGTGATTATGATATCCACAAGAAAACCTAAAACGGGCAAGGTAGAAGAATCTTTTTACCCATTGGCCAAGTGTACAAGTTAGGTGGATCGACAACATATTCCTGTCATGTGACGCACATGCCGTCACCAGTGTCGTATAGAATATATCAGACGTGTTTTCACGTGGAGGAATCGGTTGATCTATGGCCTTGCGACCAAATGTTTTCGGTTCCCTTTGGAGAGGCACACGTCCTTTCGTCTACTAATCGCACGGTTTTGCGGTGCGGTCGCAAAACACAGACACTAAACCTGTTACAGTGGACAGAGACGTCAATGAACGAACGGCCAGACCACAACTTTGCGAAAATAAGAAAGGAAAATTTTCACTCGAGGGAAGACTTGAACCTAGGACCTCTGGGTCCGCAGCTGCTCACGCTATCCACGCGACCACGGCACACCTGAACTCATAGTTTCCTTGATGTTGCCTATGTTGGGATGGACTGCTCAGTTTGTATATTTTGCTTATTTTTTTTCATGGTTCCACACGACTTCTTCCTGTTTTCTCGATTGATCTGTGTTCAATTTTTCAAGGCGTATCCAAGGCGTATCCACTGTGCCAACTTATAACTAAATCTGAGGGGGGTGCGATGGGAAGGTTCCCTTGTGAGTAGTCAGCGTGACAGATAGCCGACCTACGGGCCCGGGTTCGATTTCCGGCTGGGTCGGAGATTTTCTACGCTCAGTGACTGGGTGTTGTCTTCCTCATCATTTCATTCCCATTAGGCGCGCAGGTCGCCCAATGTGGCGTCGAATGTAATGAGACCTGCACCAAGGCGGCCTGACCTGCCCCGCAAGGGGCCTCCGGGCCAATGACGCCAAACGCTCATTTCCATTTACCACGACTGATGCTTGCAATGTATTGACGAAATTGTACACATGACATTCATGCTCAGATACAACAGGGCAACCTGCAGGCTTGGGTAACATCTGCATTTATGTCCAAGCACGACATTTGGGTGGTGTTTCTATATTGTCCAACCCTCTATTATGGCTTCGTGCCCAAGCCATGCAGAGATACCCATGGGGTCGAAATTACCTAATTGCTAAATAATGAGCTCAAGTCTTTATTTTAGGATGAAAGAACAGGCTGGGCAGGTAAACGTGCAGGGTGGCACTCACCTCTTGGGGTGGGCGCCCAGAGTGCGGCAAGCAGCAGCAGCTGCAGCAACAGCTGCGTCAGCAGGGGGGCACTCCTCGTCCGGCAGCCCGCCGCGGCCATCGCGCCCCCCTCACCACCACCAGCCGGCGCCCGTCCCAGCCTCCTCCATCTGAAACACAAACGTGCGCAACTGCATGAAGTCACCTCAATACAGGCGTTATAATACGACAGTTCCACTTTCCTCTCCATTCCGACCTTGACATCAGAAAGCACTAACTGACTAACACTGGAAATCGTCAAATGGGGCAAACCTGACTTCTTAGCCTCTCTGTTTTTATTCTGTCACCCTTCAGCAACTTTTTTATCTTACTGTGGTATCGTCTAAAGATCGCGGTGTCACGTCAATGTTAGCCATGTGAGTCGATACCACAGACATTAGCGAAGGCAAACTGCAGAACACAACGACGTACAGGAGGCGCTCCAGCAAACTACGCCTCCCTTTCAGCAACAGCAGCGTTCTCACCCTGCTGTCAATGTAGTGTCGAGGGCGCAAGAGCTCTGCCCAGTTCCAGACCTCAGCGTCAGCAGTCAGCATCTTCGTATACGACCAACGAGTAGCTAAGAACTTATCGTGTTTTTAATGTTGAATGTTGTACTCAAGAGAACAGTTTGTTAATTTGTGCATCAAGTGATGCATTGCTAGTTAATAATCGTAATAGTATCCAGTACTCCTACGGCAAAGAAGTGTGTCAAAGTTACCTAAATATTTTATTCATTTATGTAGTAAAGTGAACATATTTCATGTGCTCTAGTTTGAAGAGCCTTCCCTGAGAACAATCAAAGAACTCACATTTGTGGAGGGATGAAAGTAAATTTATCTGGTCACAACGCTAAAACACTAAGTTAGCTTTGACTAACTAAACACTCTCCTAATTTTTCTGCAGTCACTTGTCAAATCCTGGTATCACACATTGTGTCCTCATAGCTTAGGATATTCTGACAACGTTGATTTCTTATACTTATTTCGGCTAGTTTGTATTTGCTTCATATCAACTGCATGCACGAGTCTCTACTAATCTTCGCTTGTCGTCATTTGTGCTTTCTCTTTTGAACTGAGGGTGCAACAGGCTCTGCTTCCTCAGCATCTTTCGAATTTCGTTATTAAACCACGGTAGATCTTTTCCATCCTTTATACACTTACGACGTACAATCGGCTTAAATTTTGCTCATAATTCCTCTACAGCCATCTTTTCTGGTACAAAGTGATGTCAGTTCACTGTCTAAGTAACATACTAACAGCTGCTTATCTGCTCCGTCTAGCAGAAATACTTTCCTAGCCTTCTTGACTGATTTATAACTTTCGTAATAATAATTGCTATAATGACATCATAATCGCTATTCCTCGTTTCTGACATTGTCGATAACGTCCGGCCTATTTGTAGCTACAACGTCTGAGATATTTCCATTGTGTGTGAACTGTCGAGCTAGCTGCTCAAGACAGTTTTCAGAAAACGTGTTCAAAAGTATTTCGCATCATTGTTTGTACCCCTCACAATGGATCCAGAGACATCCCACCAGTCTATACTCAATAGGTTGAAGTTGTCTCCAATTATTGCATGATCTGAATACTTTTATTGAATGGCTCTAGAACTGCCACAGTGGAATCAGGTGGCCGGTAAACACATCCAACGATTAACTTGGTTTCACCTGCATGTGTTATACGTCACCAGATAACTTCACTCTCGCACTCAACATCGACCTCAATAGAGACAATATTTTTGTCAACTGCACTGAACACTCTCCCTCATATGGACTCTAATCTGTCTTTCCGATATTCATTCCTTGATTCGCTAAATATCTTAGAGCTTTCCACCTTAGGTTTCAGCCAGCTCTTGATCCCAGGAATAATCTGAGCGCGAGAACTTCCCAGAAGGGCAACAAATTCAGGAACTTTATTAAGATTAGGTGGACAGTTTACTGATGAAATTTTGACAGTTGAAGTGTCTTTATTCCGAACGCTGTCTAACTTCACTTACTGGCGATCGATTGGTGAGTGTTCATCAGAACACTTCACACTAGTGTCTAGCCTCAAAAACCCTCACGGGCTCACTACAAGACTCTGCTACCCGAGTAACTGCTTCCTTTGTGTAGTGCACCACTAGCCTATGAAGAGAAGTCCTACAAACCCCCACATGATAACGCAGATCTAGAAATCTGCAGCCAAGACTGTCACAGAGTCGACGAAGCTATTGGTTGAGACCCTCCACTCGGCTTCAAACCAAAGAAGGCCGATCAACTCTGGAAACATTGCTGCAAATTGCGATCTCTGCCTACAACCCACTCGCAAGGCTAGCAGTCTCCACCACCCCCGCCAGTGCCCATATGATTTGAGGATGGCCTCAGAAGCCATGCAACAGGAGTCGTCGGTGCCGACATCAGCGACATGAGCGACAACTTGGAGATGACTGTACCCTGCGCCCTGCTCGCTGTACAGCCGCAGGCAAGGCCATCTCCAATTTCCCCCTCCCCCCCCCCCCCCAGCGACCCCGCCCCCCAGCAGATATACCAAGTGCATATTGGCTTTCTTCCCAGCCATGAATGCTGCCGGTTTAAGGAGCTCCATAACATGCGTAACATTGGAGCTCCTGGTGACTTCTAAGCCCCTCCCCTTGTGTGCCTGCTCTGACCCTGCTGAAGGAGCGGCCACGTATCGACTCATTGGGTAAATGGGTGAGCTGAGGTGGCCAATCTCCACATTGGCTCTCAGCCTCAAGCAACATGTACGCATCACCACCAACCACTCACGCTGTAGTGAGGGCGGATCTACTGCGTTGGATATACTAGGAGGTGCCTCGGAAGCAGAGCCCATGGGCAAAACAAGCGACAACTGTGGTGCCCCATGCGACGCGCCAGATTCTCTGCCACCACTATACCCCGAGGCAGCAGCGTGAAGCTGACCGACCGTAACTGAAAGCGCATTCAGGTGTTTGCGAATTGCGGCCATCTCCTCCTGTGACCACACACAGCATGCACACATCCTAACCATTCGAGCAAGACTAACTGAAGAAGTAAACTATAAAAGCCGACAGAATCCTAGATATGTAACTTGCTACCCTCCTAATGTGTCATCAATGGACGCTGATGTGTTAATGAGCTATGTAGCTTGCTATTTTGTAAGGAACTGCGCTCTGAGCATTATGGGACTCAACTTCTGAGGTCATTAGTCCCCTAGAACTTAGAACTAGTTAAACCTAACTAACCCAAGGACATCACACACATCCATGCCCGAGGCAGGATTCGAACCTGTGACCGTAGCGGTCGCGCGGTTCCAGACTGAAGCGCCTAGAACCGCTCGACCACTTCGGCCTGCTGGAGTTCAGTTAACACAGGAATGAAATCACATGCCCTGAACTTGTGGTTTACGCCCTACATGCATGGCGCTTCCGGTAAAGACGTCCTCTCATCAATCCTAAGGGCCCGGGTTCGATTCCCGACTGGGTCGGAGATTTTCTCCACTCAGGGACTGGGTGTTGTGTTGTCCTAATCATCATCATTGCATCCCCATCGACGTGCAGGTCGCCGAAGTGGCGTCAAATCGAAAGACCTGCACTAGGCGAACGGTCTACCGACGGGAGGCCCTAGCCACACGACATTTCCATTTTATTTATGGGACTTGAAAACGGGTGTGGATGAGGAGCTGGTGACGTCACAGCGTGGAATTCTACATTCCACCACACTGAGGAGCCTGACATAAAAAATCTGAACGTCACATGTTTGCCACCTACAGAGAAACATGGAAAATTAAATGCGACATCGTCTTACGTCACAAGTTACATAGGACCCGCCATATTTTATGGCGTTAAACATCGTATTTGTTGGGTTTCGTTTCTCATAGAGAATGTGAAATAGATGTAAGCTGTTTCAAAGCATCAGCAAATTGAGGATCTCTCGAAAACGCGTCATTTTACCTACGATTTGTTATAATAGAATGACAGCCCAGACTACATATCAGTACGTAAAGGCTTCCTGTAGTTGATGTTTTTAGATTTATAACTTCTGTGCTACGAACATATATTTTTCCAATGTTACGGAACAATGATGATCTATCAAATAGGCGTCTTTTTGGTACAGTTTGCTTACTGAATATCAAATAATGACATTTGTAGATACAGTACTTAGAAAGCGTGCGTCATATGCCGAGGTATTGTTCATCTTTTGAAGTAGTAGCGCCGTTGATGGCGTCGACAGTCGTGCAATAGTGATGAGATAGGTAACAGGTCCGCAGCTACATCTTAATATTTTCTTTACCTTTTGATTTCTGAAAGATTCTAGGTCTTCCTTATTGATTTAGTATTAGTATTACCTCAAAGATCGATGTTCTATATTATAAATAATATATTTGCTGCAATTCTTGTTACAAAGGCCAACAATTTGAATGTTTCCCCAGTGGCTAGAAATCTTAACGGGACTGCCAGTATATCTCTTAAAGGAAATACAAGTTACACAGTGAAAGGTTTCATTGTTATGAAACTTCCCATAAGATATGTATTTACCTGTCTCTGGGTTTATGGACTGGCTGAAGTTTGTATCTGCCTGGTAAATAAATACCTTTCCAGTGATGGTGAATAGGTTCGAAAAAAATTTCCTCTTTTATTCGAAGGAAATTACGAAACGAATTTCGATCTTGAAATTTATGTGATAATGTACATTATTTCAGAGTGTTGTTAGTCAAAGCAATATTGAGACACTGGGTAATATGCATGTGCAAACTGTCATTAGACCAGTGGCGGCCGCTGAGGCATTCCATTGGCGGTGCCAAAAAAACTTAATTTGGTTGCATCGAACGTATTACAGAATTTTGTCAGTAATTCATATGTTCATAATTTCAAACAAAACGTATAGGGAAATAGAAATAAACTGCTACTACAACAGCGCCCTTCTTATGCACAGTAAGAGTTTGATGTATTCCTGAGAACGTCAAATACGAGAGAGGGAGGGGAAGGGGAGGGGGGCGGAGCTTTAGCTACCTTTTTCGCATGTCTGCACGAGATATAAAATGTAACACTAACTCCGAAAATCTCTCTCGCACACATACAAATGCACAATTGCGCACACATATCAACAGCACAATTCTTCACTGCTCACAGCGTATGTGCGGACACTTTTATGTGACAGTCGTAAGTAGGGAGTGTTTTGATATATGGTTGCGTAAAGATACCGGTGGACATCGAGCCTGAACTACCACGTTAACGACAGTGCCAACCTCAGCTAGCAATTGCGTTCTAGCAGTTACCGAATGATTTGTATGCTCCACTTTGTTCTGAGTTGCGCTTGCTGGTTGTTTCCTATTCTTATTTTGAAAGGAGTGCAGAGAGCGATCTTGCTCTGTCACGGGGTACGAATACGACTCCCACAACACGAGATGGAATCAGCGATCCCTGTGTCTATTATTACGTCGGTTCTGCCTTCTCAGTAGCGCAGAATACGGACGTAGGCTGCCAGTCCTGTGACAGGGAGGAGGCGTGGCTTGTCCCCCACCCCGTTCTTCTACCCTCGACAGTGAAAACTCCTCGTTTGTTTTACGTTCGCTGCCGACTGGCAGAAAAGTGTCGGCTACAACATGAGTGCCAGTACGGCAAACAACAGAGCATGTATAAACTATCCGAACTTGTAATCTGGATTTTGCGGAGCAAATTTAATCAAATCACCAATATTTAAACTAAAAGCGTTGTAGTCAGCAAAAGCAGCAACTCGTTGACTTTGGCAAGACAGCTTCAAAGTAAACAGTAGGAACGGTATTGGCAATACATTCGTAGCTCCTTCTTGTTGGCAAATAAATCTATCACTCTTGAATTGAAATCTTCAGTTTTACATACGAGTGACTTTTCACAGCATAACTTCCATGAGGCACTCAGCCGATCTTCTTTCGTGGTGTTTTGTTGGAATATTATAATTCTCCAGAGCAATGAAAAGCACCGCTCAGCATCTGCTGTCGAGATTTGCATCGTAATTAGCAGTTTAAAAACTTTAGCCGTCTCTTCGAATGTGTCACAAAGCTCATCGTCTAGAATCAGCGAAAGAAACGGTACTGGGCCAGAAACTGCTCTCAACTCAGGCATAGCATAGAAGACTTGAAGCTCACCCTTCAACTTTCTTCTTTCCATAAATGTATACGTGTCTGTAACTTCAAGATATTTGTATGGAAAATTTGTGATATATATGGCATCGCACACTTCCAAAGCGTCTCTCTTTTTATGTTCCTCAAGAATGTTTGTCTACGTTGTGAATCTAATTTCTGGTGAGTGTTGGTTTTTCATAGAAATGAAAGACAAAGCACATAATTCATGTGTCGTTGTGACATTTCATGTACTTTCGTTTTAGACCATAGTACCATTTCTTTAGCTGATTCTAGAAGATGAGCTTTGTGACACATTCGAAGAGACGATTAAAGTTTTTAAACTGCTAATTACGCTGCAAATCTCGACAGCAGAAGCTGAGCGGTGCTTTTCAGTGCTCTGGAGAATTATAGTATTCCTACGAAACACCATGAAAGAAGATCGACTGAGTGCCTCATGGATGTTATGCTGTGAAAAGTCATTCGTATGAAAATTGAAGATTTCAATTCAAGAGTGACAGATTTATTTGCCCACTAATTACTTTGAAGCTGCAGAATGAACATATCTGCAATCACGACGGCGACCGATATTTCATTGATGCTGGGCATCAATACAAACAAACTCCTATGGACAAATACTATTTAAGAGTGATACATAGGTTGAAGTCAATATACGATTTACATTTAAGTAATTCTCCTTCAATAACATAACTCATATGAAAATTCCGCTTCTTCGAAGTCAGAAATTTACGAAATTGATCCGTAACAAAGTTTGCTGATATAACAGCTATGCTGAGGACACTAGTTGTTATTACTTTGTTAATTTGTGGTAATGTCAAAGCTATAAATGAACTAACGATATTTTTTTGAACACATTGGGGATAAATATTGAACAATTTTGCCATATTGATACTGTGGGCACACGTTATTACAGAGAGAGCTCTTGAAGTCGTAGAGGTATTTCTAATCAGTTAACAACGACGTGAAACCAATACTGTTAACAACTGCATTATTTCAAGCTAGGTCATCACTCACTCCTTAGTGCTAACGTTAACTTCATTAGAATCAGGAATCATTTATTTGTTGGTTGGTTGCACTGTTTAGTAATTAAAATTTCTCACCAAGGACATTCTGAATACTAACATACCCTAAGTTGTTAACATTAATAAGCCAATACCCATCAAGTTTACTAGTTTGATGAAAGACGTTTTGATGTAACAAAGTTGTACTGCTTTCCCACATTCATTGGCACCTTTATTAGCAAACGGTCACCTAGAGTTATTTATTGTTATAGTAATACTTACGCAAATAATACTTGTGAATATTTTATCTGTTTCTGTGTCTCACTTATATGTATTTATTTTTTATGTGTCACAAGTGTGCTTGTGAGTCCTATCAGTGGTCTCAGTTTTCGTTAGAGATAGATGCTGTCTAGCAGAAAATATCTGTGACGTATTAGTCCAGGATACAAACAGTCTCCTTAGGACTGGATTAAATGGACATTTGCTGAACATTTTACCACTGAATCCTTATGTGTTATTTGCAGTTAGGAGCTATCAGGTCTTACAAACTAAATCACGAGGGGGGAAGCATCATCAGCTTGTATATTTGTAGGATACTGTGGAAACAATTATAGAACACGTAGCTGAGTGACAGTTCAGCTATTCTTAAAACTGTCAGTGGGAAATCGGAATCAGTCAAAGTAAAGAACATGAAGTGAGGACCGATAAGCTTCTCTAACCGTCAAAAATGACACAAAACCACTCCTGTACACAGGCAACAATGTTAAGAAATTTCCATTCACTCTCAGCTTTGGCACGCACAGAAAATCTGCAGGCAAGGTCTATTTATTTTAACTTATAACTTAGCTCCCAATAAAATAAATGTGGTATCGGGACCTTTGCACATTCTGTTTTAGTTTGCATTACGCGTTACATTAAATTCAACTCTGAGATGAAGCACATACGAGTAAGCAACGCCACAACGCCATCATACTGAATAATGCTACAGGCTAATTAAACTAAAGGATGTCTTTACGATTACATGTGCGCAATAGGATTATCTACAACAAGGAGCTAAGAATGGTTCTTTGCGGTGGACGCTTCCCTAGATACACTTCCTGTTAACTACTTTCCATAAAGGAGTAATTACCTTTATACACGTAGGTCGAAATTCTGAATATCTAGATTTTGGCGCTATCATTTCGATCTCGACTAGAGTAGGCAGTCATCCCTGTCATAGTACTGTCTGCAGTTTATATCTACATCTACATCCACACTCTACAACCACTGTTAAATGCATTATAGAAGGTACTTCTTATTGCACGATGTATATGGATTCTCCTGTTCCAGTCGCATACGAAGCGTGGGAAGAATCTACACACACAGGTATCGAAAAATTACTGCAACCAGTCGCTATTTTTATTTTTCACTTTTTATTTGCCATTATTGGTTTCGAATAGCCTGGCGATTCATCATCAGATGATACATATTTATTGCATGTTTGCAGCGTTTCGAGGGTTGCATCTCAGTATCAAGATGCAAAACCGAAACTTGTAAGCACTGAATGTAGCACCAATTATTCACATTATGAGATCGATTTACTGGCATTATTTGTGTTATTAGCATCTTTTGGTTTGTGCCTGGTGCACATATTACTCTGGAAAACATAACGTTTGTTTTCCAGTGACATTAATTTTATAGCACTTCACAAACTTAGCCACAGGTAGAAACTTCCATGTGGCTTGCAAAACGAAACTAAAGAGTATGACTAAAGTTATGTTCAAAGAGTTTGTGTTGGTGCAGATAGTTTTTTTGTTTAACACTTACAGTGCAAAGTATTTTTTAATTATTATTATTAAAGTTGAGTGGCCGAGCTGGGAGGGGTGGGGGCAATTGTGTGTGCGCCAACATAACTTTTAAAAAAAACCTTCATCGGGAGCTCTAAGATAAGTAAGATAAGCAATCAACAAAGTCTATTAAACATAATATAAATAAAACGTAATTTCAGTACTAAATTGTAGATGGAATATGATCCAAACTCATTGTTTAACAGATTTTGTGAATAGTACATGTCAATTCTTCTATGTAAACACGCATTAATTTCGCAACTTTGAATATAACATAAATAGATATATAGTTGCTGTCGCCAATGTGTAGTACAAGTTCTGAACAAAGAAGCTCTCTGCCCCAACATAAACTCTTTGAACATAATCTTAGTCAAGCTCCTTCGTTTATTTACATTTTGTAACGCTAGTGGCTAAATTTGTGAAGTATAATTAACACTACCGAAAACGGACGTTACGTTTTCCAGAATCAAGTGTGAACCAGGAACAACAGACACTAATAACTGTAAGTAATGCCACTAAATCGATGTCAAAATGTGAATAATTATTGCCATATTTAGTGCTTACACGTTTCGTTTTTACATCTTACCACAGCAACACGACGCCCACAAGGCTGCAAACAAGCAATAAATATCTACCATCCGATGATATCGCAATGTTCCACATCCAAAATGGATAAATATTTTATCTACATGTACATCTACATGCCTACTTAAACGCCGCTGTGTACGCTGATATTAGTCTAACTTTGTCTTCGTGGTCCCTACAGGAGTGATACGTAGGGACTTGTGTAATCCTACATTTGTCACTTACATCTGGTTCTTGAAACTTTGTAAGTAGGCTGTGAAATTTGCGTCTATCTGCAAGAGAGTGCCAGTTCATCAGTTTTTCAGAATCTCCATGATTCAAATAAGACTGTGACCATTCTTTGTACGTTCAACATCCCCCACCACTCCTGTTTCTTAGGTGTGCCCCACATCTGATCAATATTGTAGGATGTGTCTCACGATTGTTTTGTTAACAATCTCCTTTGTAGGATGACTGCATTTTCCCAGTATCCTGTCAATGAGCCGAACTCTGACACCTGCATTAGCTACAACGAGCCTATGTGGTCGTTGTGTTTCATGGCTGTACAAATTGTTTCACTCCAGTACTTGCATGAGCTGACTGGTTCCAATTGCGATTCATTGACATTGTGGCAGTATGGTACAACGTTTTGATATTTATGAGGTATACAAATTTTACATTCCTGTACATCTAAGGCAAGGTACTAGATTCACATCTTAGCAATACGTCACTGGATATTAATGCGTATTTTCCAGATAGTGCTCCTTCATAGATACCTTCATCATCTACTGTTAATATAAATAAATACTGTTTACAATTATGTACAACACATTTCCTTGGTACGCACCTGAACTTCCTTCACCCAATATACATGGTACGTCCTTCCTAGTTATAAATCCTCAATCCAGTCACAAACTTCGTCTGCTGGACCGTATGGTCGTACTTTCGTCAACAATTGTTCTGGTAGTACTGAGTCAAATGCTTTTCGGAAGTCCAGAAATGCTGCCGACTTCAGTATGAGAATTTCGCATGACCGATTGTTTTCTGAGTCCACGTTGGTTGACATCGAGGCGGTCATTCTGTTGGAGACACCTCATACAGCTCAGAACGTGTTGTAAGATTCTGCAAGAACATACAAAGGCTAGCTTAGTGCCAGGTGGCTTTGCTCCTGCAGACTGTACGGTCTGCACAGATTTTTTGTTTTCGTTTAATATAATTTTTACGTCTTCGAAAACTGCAACACTTTACAAATGTTTCACGCTAATTGATTTCATGATCTTTTCCGAATGTACTTTGACCAAAAAGCGATTCTGATAGCCGGAGGCCAAGGCTTTTTTTTTAATCACGCATTTTGAGTTTTGTGGTGACATTTCCATACAATCTTTCATCCACTAACACATATTTCTTTATATCTAACCGGGTCATCAAATACCTTTTGTAACAAATTTACCTTTAAAGATTTTTTCATATAACAAAAATTTTATTAAGAAAACCTGCATAACGCGTACACGTTCACAGGAGCAAGTAATAGAATAAGATGGGGCTTAAGTAGATAGCATACTGTACCACAGCGTCGTGCTTTGATACGACGCTGTGGTGCATTATGCTAACTACTTAAGCCCCATCTTATTCTATTATTTGCTCCTGTGTACGCGTTATGTAGGTCTTGGAGTTACTCACGCCCACATAGAAAGTATTTACTGAGGTTAATGAAGGCGATTTTGGCCTCATGCACTCGACGACGCCCTTTAGCTACACTGTCTAAAGGATCGTCGTAAGAAATACCAAATTAAGATCAGCCTGAAGATGCCTAACTAAGGCGAAACGCGTAGGTGATAAATAAAACAACTAAATTTGCAATCAAGACTGTTTTCACCTAATACTATGAAATACTGGTTTGCTGATTCATGTCACAGATGGATTGGGAGAATTGCTTTAGTAATTCTTTAATAATGATATATTTAAAGTAAAATTTCACGCACTATTTCACCTCCACAAGGTTAAATTTCCAAAAATGCTGAAACACGTATAATCATCTCACCCCTTATGTTTTTCTTAAGGCAATGCTTCGATCTGTTTCTAAAGGTTTTCTCACTGGTAATTCCAATAGCTTTATAAGTGCAGGCAAAAGTGCATTATTTGCCAAGGGGAGCACTGAAATAGAAAGGCGGGCTTTTGTCCGTATCTCCTGTTTTCTCTGTTTTATTGTGCCTTTCACCAAACATTTTACACGTTTCTGTATTTTATAAGCGCCTTCCGGACACCCATATTGGAGAGTGCCAGACAGCGAGTGCAGCAGAAAGGAACGCAGATGGCCTCCCTGTGGGAGAGGGGTCTCTTCTGCTGTGGGTAAGCAGCAGAGCAGGAGAGCAGGGCTGCGGTGGCGCCGATGAGTCCCCAGGCAGCCACACATATCCACAACGTGACACCCCGCCTACCCCCTCGACACCGCCAGTTTTCTCGCCACAACCATGAAGTTCGCATTTTACCTGCACCACGGCTCGGTTACATGTACGCCAGATCTTGCATATTCTGTGCCATATTTTCAGTCTATGTCGTGTACGCCAGGCAGCTACGCTGCGTAAGAAGTTTTAATCGCAATATTAAGTCTCCATTCATTTCTCATAATCATCCGCAATATTTTTTAGAACGAGATATCTATGACAGGTACCCTAGGTGATACGGCAGTTCCCTAGAAACAGCAGTTCCACAGCAGTACTTTATTTTCTTATATTTACATTGCCTGACAGCAAAAGTGAAGCAGAACAAGATCAGATGTCAATTTAACTTCATACACATACACGTCTTCACCGGTTATGTAAACCTGTAGAGTCACATTTCTCCGTGACAGGTACAACCAGAGTGCATTAGCGTTGTTACCAGGCCTGGTAGGGCGTACATTGAGATGATAAAAGTCGAAGGACAGCGATATGCCCATATATAGATGGCAGTAGTATTGCGTAAACAAGATATAAAAGGGTACTGCATTAGCGTAGCTGTCATTTGTACTCAGCTGATTTCTGTTAAAAGTAAGCTATTAAACAACCGCAGCATTGGGCTAGGGTAGTCCCTGCAGTGTTTATGGCCTCACAAAGGCAATAAACAGACTTTGAACAGTAGTTGGAGCTAGACGCACGGGACATGCCCTTTCGAAAAACGTTAGGGAATTCAATATTCCGGGATCGACACTGTCAATAGTGTGCCGACACTGTCAATAGTGTGTGTGTGGACAACGCAGTGACTGACGGCCTTCACTTAACGACCATCAGCAGCGGCGTTTGCGTAGAGTTTTCAGTCTTAACAGACAAGCAGAAATTCGTGAAATAACAGCAAAAATCGATGTGGGATGTGTGGTGTCGCCGCCAGTCACCTCACTTGCTAGGTGGTAGCCTTGAAATCGGCCGCGGTCCGTTAGTATACGTCGGACCCGCGTGTCGCCACTATCACTGATTGCAGACCGAGCGCCGCCACACGGCAGGTCTAGAGAGACTTCCTAGCACTCGCCCAGTTGTACAACCGACTTTGCTAGCGATGGTTCACTGACCATATACGCTCTCATTTGCCGAGACGATAGTTAGCATACCCTTCAGCTACGTCATTTGCTACGACCTAGCAAGGCCCCATTACCAGTTACTATTGATACTGTGAATAATGTACCGTGAAGAGCGACGTTCACCATTAATGGATTAAAGTTAAGTATTCCACCAACTACGTCCGTTTTTTCTAAATTCTAATTTCCTTGTCCTGTTCCAGACCTTACTCCAGCCTGCGTGAGCTAAAACGCGTGCCTTTCGGCTTCCTCTAGTAACCCGATGTTGGCTCTCCTGGCAACCACAACAGGGTGTAACGTATTCGGTTGGAAAGTGCGGCGAAATTTGGCGGTAAATAGAAATGCCGTGTGGGTAGGGCCTCCCGTCGGGTAGACCGTTCGCCTGGTGCAAGTCTTACGATTTGACGCCACTTCGGCAACTTGCGTGTCGATGGTAATGAAATGATGATGATAAGATCAACACAACACCCACTCCCTGAGCGGATAAAAATCTCCGACCCAGCCGGGAATCGAACTCGGGCCGTTAGGTATGACATTCCGTCGCGCTGACCACTTTTTTGTTTGTTTTGATTACCACTTTTTCCTTCTCCCTATCAAAAATTATCGGCACAAGTAGGAATCGAACCCAGACCATGAGTATATGAGTCTATCAGCAATTTTTTGTTTTTTATTTTTTATTCTCTTTTCTTTTTTTGCAACAGGAAGGCAGAGTAAACAAACAATACAAATATTTCGTCGCATGTCCAGCGTTCCAATTGACCGCATACGTCTTTTGTTTGGGAAAAAAGGTCTTGTCCGGTAGAAAAAGTACATCCGATGTGATTTCTGTGTAGTTAGTGCGCCGAAGGAAAGCCAGCATTCGACGCGTCAGCATCCAGACGTCCCTCGCCGCGCCACACACTAAACCATGTTCTTCCGTTGCTAACAGTCCACATTTTGTGCAAAGAGGAGAATCGACCATATGAATTGTATGTAATCGACTCCTGGTCACAAGTTTACGGTTTGTAAGAATATACCACATCGATCTCGCTGCTGTTGACAGTAATGGAGTATGCACTGCACACCAAATGTGGTTCCACGTTCTCGACGGGTATTTGAATTCCACTATGTTGCGGCCATGGTGATCCATCAAGCACCTATAGATCTCCTGAGTCGTGGGTATTCTCGTCGAAGGTACTTTCAGACGAACATAACTGTAATCAACAAGAAATGAGGCAATGTGTGCAAGAGAAGGCGAAATATTGCCCACCGCAATACGGGGTTCGTACGAAGGCGGAACAAGTACTTCTATCAGAGCTGACGTTATGGTGTGCTTTCGTTGTTGCCAGTTTCGTATCATCGCTCGCATGTAAAGCGCCAGAGCTGTGTTTCGCACGTTTGTGAGGTTAGGGCCACCGTTCCGGAACTGTAGCGTTAACGTGTCATATTTGATCTTAAATAACATCCCAGTACTAACATAGTAACCAAAGGCAGCCATGAGGCGATCTGCAATACCCTTCGGTATTGGTAGGATCTGCGCTAAATGGGGCAATCGTGACGCTACGTAAACGTTGGTGCATGCCACACGTTGGATCATGCCAAAAGCTCTCAGTGAGTTGTAGCCCCTCGTATTAGCCTCATAACGATGGAGATGAAAACAGGTGGAATCGCCATTCGGCTCATGACTGACGCCAAGAAGTCATGGTTTATCCTGTCGAACTCACGATCGAAGTCCACAGATATCATCGCTGCTCGCATTTTACACGTTTCCGCAAGGGCGATAACGTCACGGTATTCACTTAACGCCGAGGAGACGTTGCTTCGCACCCCTAGGCAAGCCTGATCAGGGGATATTGTCCTGGATATCGCCAGCTTCAGATGAGACGCTAGTAGTCGTGCAGAGATTATATAGTCGGTGTTTAGCATAGTGAGAGGCCGATATTGATTAACACTGCGACTCCCCGGCATCTTCTGGATCGGAAGAAGAAAGCCCTTCACCAAATCCGACGGTAGGCGCATGTCCGGACGCATCGCCTCACTGTACATCGACACCAACTGTAGCATCGTCATGTCCACGAATTCTCGATAAAACTCTAGCGTAATTCCATCTGGCCCTGGTGACTTATGGGCCGCTCCTTTTGTGAGTGCCACATTTATATCGTCTTCTGTGAGTGGCTCCATAAGCGCTGCCCTATCCGTCTCTGTCAATGTCGTTTGCAGAAGTTCCAGTATCTCTTCCCCCACCCGACGGTCCGTCGGTGTACCGGCATAGAGGTGGCGAAAATGCTCTAAAAATTCATTTGCAATGTCCTGTTGTGTTCTCAGTTGACGGCCATCTAAACCTTGGAGCACTGTTACCAATGCCCGGCAGTAACGTTTATGTTCCCGCGACACATGGTGCATCGAGGTACGTTCCCCAGTGATGGAGTCGAGACATCTTGCCCGTATTGGGATGCCACCCAGTCGTCGTCGCGTGATCGATAGGATTTGTGCCTTGACACGATGATGTTCTGCAGACGGCACCTGGAATGACAGCTCACGAAGCATGCTGTAATAATAATCAAGAGTGTCTCTTTGCCATCTCGTCTTATCCCGACCATACTGTATTAGAGCTCTTCTTTTTGCCGGCTTAGTACACTCGAGCCACCATTGAAGCACGGAGGTATACGTTGGTAGACGGCGTTGACATGTAGCCCATACCTCCTCGACCCTCTGACGACATTCGGGGTCCCCCAAAAGTGACGAATTGAGCTTCCATGTCCCGCGGTTTCTCCACACACTTTGCCTAGGGGGTGATATGGTATAAATGTAAGCCAGATGATCAGTAAATGCCGCAGGCCATCGTTCTGCGTCGACCACCTTATCCTGTAGGCCAACCGAAACATATATTCGATCGAGTGTGCTCGCCGAGTGACTGGTAAAAAAAGTATATCCCTCACGGTTCCTATGAATCATGTCCCAGGTGTCGCTTAACTCCAGATCCCGGCATAGCACATGCAATTCACGACAGGTATTGTAATGTGGAGTCTGGTATTTTTGGGCTAAAACACAATTTAAGTCACCACCTATAATGAAATGATCGAATCTGCCGGTAAATAAGGGCACAATCTCTTTCGAATAATATCTCGCACGCGCCCGTCTGTTTTCTGTGCCGGAAGGGGCATAAAAATTGAGAATGCGAATTCCATTAACAGGTATCGTCAGTCCTCGTGCCGAAGGCAGATAAGCCAGGTTGCGAACCGGAATCCCGTCCCGGACAAATATCGCCGTTCCACTGTCGTTGTTCGAGTACGGCGAGGAATAGGAGATGTATCCATGTACTTCCTGGAACTCAGGAATGTAAATTTCCTGCACCATCAGTATATCCACATCCGACGCGTATATCATGTCCCTAAACTACTGCTGTTTCACGGGCGATCTAATGGCATTTACATTCACTGTCCCTATTCTGTATGCCTGGGGTCGAGTAGCTGTCATCTCCACATGATATTAAAATGACAAAGTTTCACCGTATCGATAGTCCCTTTGCACATCCGCAGAGGGTCGCCCGACGAACGTGTCCCTGCGGCATTAGGTTTCTTGAGATGCGGACGGGTGCAAGTCCACACCAATAGAATGGTCCGCATCGGTGATTTCATCGTCCTGCTCATACCAGCTGATATTATTGGGGTGCTCCAAATTTTCCTGTGCTGCGTTGATGTGTGACATCTGTTGTTCTTTCGCAGCTTTAGACTCCGCCGCAGAAGGGGTATCAGGCCCCTGAGCGGATGCGTCGTCTGAACGACATGACATCTTTTCACTGTCCAAATTCATATGGTCTGCAACATCCGAAGCTTGTGGTTCCAAGTCAGACAGGTCCATAGTGTTAGACTCATCTAGGCTCCCAAGAAGAGAAGGGAACGTCTCCGCATAGTCGGCGCTTCTTGTGGCGCTTTGGCGAGCGTTGTTTGCGGGCCCTAACCTCGGCCTCTGGTGTTGGCGAATCTTGCATCTCCTGCGTTCTCGCCGCCGCCACAACGCCCTGGGGCCGTTTCACTTCAGCTTCCATGCCTATTGTAATGCTGTCATCCCCTTTCTGCACCACCTGTAGTGCCTGCGATTCGAGGTTGGTCGGAGCCATTCTTTCTTCAGTGGGGTCCGAAGGCGCCTCAATCAACGGCGGCGTCGGTTCGATAGTGCGCTCCGACCTCGGCGTCACCTCCCCGCGAAGCGCCGTAACGTAAGTCATCGGCAGTGACGTTGGTGTAGTCGGATTCTGGAAGTCTCCGCTGGGGAGTTGCACGAGCCTCCTCTGCATACACGCAGATCGAAGATGTCCTTCACGACCACACCCGGGGCTGTCCATCATAGATGACAATTGCTCGACAGCCGCCGATGTTTATGTACGATGGCACATGTTTCGTAAGGGCAATTCGCACCTGTCCGACACCATTGAGCACTGGATACGTGCTAAAACTTGCCCAACGTTCGGCCGTATGACTAATAACTCTGCCAATTGGCTGGAGTCATTCAGTGACCAATGATTCGGGTACCTCGAAAGGCAGCTCGAAGACTCGAATCGTACCCACGCCCAGGCCCGAATGAGCGACTAAAACTTCGCCAATATGACCATCGGAGTGTCGGGAGTGTCGGAACTGGAATCCTCGTTTGGCGGCTTCAATGATCCTATCGCAGGCTGCGTCGTCAATCATCTTTACGCAAAGAGTACTGCTCACGATTGATAAATGAATTCCAATAATCTCCGTGTAATTAAGATGCACTTCGTCCCTCAAGAAACGTTCGATTTCGAAAGCCTTCGGTCTTGCATACTCGTTACAGAACGTGAACTGTATCGTGGTTTTTCGGAAATTGTGTGCCATTGCGTTCGATTCAAACAGTAACACACGCGAGTGACGACGGTGTAAACACCGCTTGTTCCGCGAACGTTCGCAGCCGGGACGTAAACAAGTCCGAGCTGCTCCACGGCTAAAGGCGGACTGCCACTCAGCTACCAGGGGCGGCAACGGGCTATGGCAGCAGACGACCGAAGCAAATACCTTTGTTAACAACGCGACGTCGCCTGCAGCGACTCTCCTGGGTTCGTGACCATATCGGTTGGATCCTAGACGACTGGAGACCGTGGCGTGGTCAGATGAGCCAGTTTCAGTTGATAGGAGGTGATGGTAGGGTTCGAGAGCCACGCAACCCCACGAAGCCATGAGCCGAAGTTGTCAGCATGGCTGGTGGTTTGGGCTGTGTTTACTTGGAATGTACTAGGTCCTCTGGTTCGACTGAACCGATCATTGACTGGAAATGGTTACGTTCTGCTACTTGGAGACCATCTGCAGCCACTGACGGACTTCACGTTCCCAATTACATTACAGGGCCACGAATCCTCGCGATTGGTTTGAGGAACGTTCTGGACAGTTCGAGCGAATGATTTGGTTGCCGAGATAGTCCGACAAGTATCTCATCTAAAGTTTATGGGACATAATCGACAAGTCAGTTCCTGCTCAAAATCTTGCACCGACATCACTTTCGCAATTATGGAGGGCTATGGAGGCAGCATGGCTCAATATTTCTGTTGGAGCTTCCAACGAATTGTTAAGTCTATGCCATGTCGAGCTGCTGCACTACGGCTGGGAAAAGGAACACCGGTACGATATCAGGAGGTCCCTTAACTTTTGTCACCTCTGGGTAAGGAGAATGATCAGTGCCAGATGTTGTACGAAGGATACGGATATACCGCTTACACGTCTCAGACATCGTTGTCGGTACCTGGCAGAGTTTGAAAATGCCCTTATTGTGCGCCTCCATTCTGTTAATCTAATTGTGGAATATTCATATTTGTGGATCATTTGGAAGTGACAGTGGCCAGATGTTGGAGTGGATGGGAACATGAGGGCAAGCATACGTATAGTCAAGGTTCCAGTTGACCACGTTTAAAGCTCCACAAGGGAGGACCAGCTTATTGTGCACCAATCACATCGTAACTCCTCGTCTGCGCTGTCTATACGAGAACAGGTAATGGATTCCCTGCATCATTCCGTCTCGTATCGCATAAGTGGTGGAAGACCAGCTGCAGCCGACTAGGGAATTACCGTCCCATACATACAGGGTGTTTCAAAAATGACCGGTATATTTGAAACGGCAATAAAAACTAACCGAGCAGCGATAGAAATACACCGTTTGTTGCAATATGCTTGGGACAACAGTACATTTTCAGGCAGACAAACTTTCGAAATTACAGTAGTTACAATTTTCAACAACAGATGGCGCTGCGGTCTGGGAAACTCTATAGTACGATATTTTCCACATATCCACTATGCGTAGCAATAATATGGCGTAGTCTCTGAATGAAATTACCCGAAACCTTTGACAACGTGTCTGGCGGAATGGCTTCACATGCAGATGAGATGTACTGCTTCAGCTGTTCAATTGTTTCTGGATTCTGGCGGTACACCTGGTCTTTCAAGTGCCCCCACAGAAAGAAGTCACAGGGGTTCATGTCTGGCGAATAGGGAGGCCAATCCACGCCGCCTCCTGTATGTTTCGGATAGCCCAAAGCAATCACACGATCATCGAAATATTCATTCAGGAAATTTAAGACGTCGGCCGTGCGATGTGGCCGGGCACCATCTTGCATAAACCACGAGGTGTTCGCAGTGTCGTCTAAGGCAGCTTGTACCGTCACAAATTCACGAAGAATGTCCAGATAGCGAGATGCAGTAATCGTTTCGGATCTGAAAAATGGGCCAATGATTCCTTTGGAAGAAATGGCGGCCCAGACCAGTACTTTTTGAGGATGCAGGGACGATGGGACTGCAACATTGAGCTTTTCGGTTCCCCATATGCGCCAGTTCTGTTTATTGCCGAAGCCGTCCAGGTAAAAATAAGCTTCGTCAGTAAACCAAATGCTGCCCACATGCATATCGCCGTCGTCAATCCTGTGCACTATATCGTTAGCGAATGTCTCTCGTGCAGCAATGGTAGCGGCGCTGAGGGGTTGCCGCGTTTGAATTTTGTATGGATAGAGGTGTAAACTCTGGCGCATGAGACGATGCGTGGACGTTGGCGTCATTTGGACCGCAGCTGCAACACGGCGAACGGAAACTCGAGGCCGCTGTTGGATCACCTGCTGCACTAGCTGCGCGTTGCCCTCTGTGGTTGCCGCACGCGGTCGCCCTACCTTTCCAGCACGTCCATCCGTCACGTTCCCAGTCCGTTGAAATTTTTCAAACAGATCCTTTATTGTATCGCTTTTCGGTCCTTTGGTTACATTAAACCTCCGTTGCAACAACACTGTGTTCTAGGCGGTGGAATTCCAACACCAGAAAAATCCTCTGTTCTAAGGAATAAACCATGTTGTCTACAGCACACTTGCACGTTGTGAACAGCACACGCTTACAGCAGAAAGACGACGTACAGAATGGCGCACCCACAGACTGCGTTGTCTTCTATATCTTTCACATCACTTGCAGCGCCATCTGTTGTTGAAAATTGTAACTACTGTAATTTCGAAAGTTTGTCCCCCTGAAAATGTACTGTTGTCCCAAGCATATTGCAACAAACGGTGTATTTCTATCGCTGCTCGTTTAGTTTTTATTGGCGTTTCAAATATACCGGTCATTTTTGAAACACCCTATATGATGCTGGTGACAATACAAAAGAAACGGTCGAATATAGAATGGGACTGGGAAGGCGGAACTGCTGAAGAACGTGCTCAGTGATGAATCGCGACCCTGCACTATCCCAGATGACCACCATCAGCGCATATGGCGACGACTTGTGACGATGACCCACTTTCCCAATGTGCTAGAGAAATACAGTGGTGTTAGTCCTGGTTTCTTGGTATGGGAAACGGCTAGTGGCGATCAAGGAAACTCTGATGGAACAACGGTACACCACAGTCATCTTGTATCCCCAAGTGTTACTTCTCATGCGGCAGTATCTTGTTGCTGTTTTCAACAGGATAACGCTCATCCACACACGACAGTGTCTCTATGAACTGTCTGTGTGATGCCGATGTTCTCTTACTGCCAGGAAGATCGCCATATCTTTCCTCAATAGAATATGTCTGGAACCATCTCGGAAGTCAACTTCATTCCAGTGCCAGTATGCAGGATATCAAAGACAAGTTACAACAGTTGTAGACCAGCTTGTCTGAGGAGATATAACGATTTTGTAACACCCTTTCTAGTAGAAATGGTTCATGCATTCGGGCCAGAGACGTTGCGTCATACTGAAAAGTGCGCTCGTACTGCCAAGTTCTTTACAAATTTGACTCGATTTTGTGGTCACTGAAATAACATCAAATACCCTCTCAAACCACGAGGTTTCATTTTGATTCCTCCTACGCTTCTAGGCGTTTCTCTTTTTCTTTTTGTGGTGTCACCGCCAGACACCACACTTACTAGGTGGTAGCCTTTAAATCGGCCGCGGTCCATTAGTATACGTCGGACCCGCGTGTCGCCACTGTCAGTGATTGCAGACCGAGCGCCACCACACGGCAGGTCTAGAGAGACTTCCTAGCACTCGCCGCAGTTGTACAGCCGACTTTGCTAGGAAAGGTTCACTGACAAATACGCTCTCATTTGCCGAGACAATAGTTAGCATAGCCTTCAGCTACGTCATTTGCTACGACCTAGCAAGGCGCCATTACCAGTTTATATTGAGATTGTTATTAACGTATCAACAAGAGCGATGTACACCAATTATGGATTAAAGTTAAGTATTCCAAGATCTTCGTACTTTATTTGCAGTTCTCAAGACATTGTCCTGTTCCAGACTTCACGCCAGTCTGCGTGAGATTATACGCGTGCCTTTCGGCTACCGGTCATAGTGGATTGGCTGTCTGGCCAGTCCACTACACTTTTTTGTATCAAATACTATATTACATGCTAGCACAACAACAATAGAAAATGCACCTAACGTCGAAGTCAAGATTAAAATACGATAGTGTGAAAAACGGCGTGGTTAACACATTAGTTGTTACATCCTGGTGAACCTTTCACTAACAGTAAGCTGCCATTATCTTTATATGTTCATACCGAGACTCACTGTTAATGTATTATTTCAATGCAAAAGCACTTCAGAATGGGTGAGCTACCCCGAAACAAGTAGAAAAACAGAAATATCAATGAAAAATATATTTCAGCTATGCTACTGATATTTTCTGAAAAAAAAAAGCTCTGCTTATGGTTATTTACAGTGTGATTCACTTCTTAACAGCAATTCTAGTTATCTGACAGACCACGTTACATATACTTTTCTCCATTATCGTAGTCAAAATTTAACAGAATGTTCGAAAAGAAAAGCCTCAAACTCTTGATATGAAATATTTTAAAATAAATGTAAATGGAATAGCCGTGCGACAGTTACTGGATGGTTACTGCGAGAGTTTGAGATCGACAGCATCACCCACAGCAGCATGATGGACGAACTCGTGCGCTGCACTGAGCGACAGAAGAAAAAGTCTGCAAGATGCCGGAAGCATACTGACGAGGTGATTCCCGACATGGACAGTGGTTAACCTCACTGAACGACAACTGACTGAAGAGGAAGCGTCCGTCCTTCAAAAAGGTGGGGATTTCGCTATCATGCCTATGGAGGACGTCATTGCTAATACCGAATTGGCCATCCGGACCCTTTCTTGTGAAAGAGCAGAGGAAATACGCACTGAAACTGCCAGGATACTGCGCCGAGCAAAACCACCAGCTTTCAACCTGAAGAAAGAAGAGGAACAAGCCATTAAGAGCCTTAACGGCGACAAGAGTGTATTGGTACTGCCTGCTGATAAGGGAAATGTGACCGTCGTAATGAAGACTGAAGATTATGAGCAGAAGATCCGAGACCTATTAGATCCGACGACGTACCGAAAGCTAAGCGCAGATCGGTTAATCAAGACGTCTTCTCTGCCGACGGACATACAGAGGAACCTGTGCAACACAGAAGCCCTACCACCTCGTCTGTATGGATTACCTAAGATGCACAGGAATAACTTTTCACTACGATCGATTGTTAGCGCTCCTGGCTCAAAGACGTATAAACTGGCAAAACACCTGGCCTCTCTGCTCCAGCCGAACGTGGGGAAGACTGACACATATATTAAGAACTCAGGACATTTCAATGAAAAGCTGAAGAAACTAAAACTTGCACCAAACGACATCCTGGTCAGCTTTGATGTTGTTTCTTTTTTTACGAAAGTGCCACTCAGGGACTCTCTGGAGTACATCGGTTCCATCTTCTCGTAAGACACCACAAAGCTCTTCCATGCATGGCTCACCACGAGCTATTTGACGTGGAATGGAAACTTCTAGGAACAGGCGGAAGGCGTCGTCATGGGTAGTCCTCTTAGTCCAGTGGTGGCCAACTTCTTCATGGAACACTTCGAAGCACAGGCACTGGACTTAGCACCTTGTAACCCTAAGTGTGGTACAGATACGCCGATGATACGTTCGCTGTGTGGAGCCATGCTGAAGAACAGCTCGGTGACTTCCTAAGACACATGAACAGTTACCATGACACCATAAAATTTACTATGGAAGTAGAGAAGGACAAAAAACTACCATTTCTAGATGGTGAAAACCTGGGACACCGCGTGTATCGAAAACTGATCCACACGGACCGATACCAACACAAACTATAAAATCACCACCCGAGCCAGAAAAGGGGCATGATGAAGATGCTCGTAACGCGGGAAAGACGAATAAGTAGGACACAGCACCTCACACGCGAAATACAACACTTGGAGAGTGTTCTGAGGAGCAATGGGTACTCCACAAGTGATATTAGAAGCATATTAGCAGCCTTCCGAAATTCCTTCACAAAGGAAGACGAAGTACATATTCTAGAATTCGAATCGAGCCGCCAACATGAGTAACGTAGAAGTAAATATCCTCGGAGTAGTGAAGCAACTCAAATCACTTAATAAAAGCAAGTCTTCTGGTCCAGACTGTATACCAATTAGGTTCCCAGAGTGACGAACAAAATCGGCCGTATATTGCGCTAACACGGCGTAAAGACTATTTACAGTCTTACAAAGAAAATCAGTGTTTCAGATCGGCAAAGGAGAAAAGAGATACACTTGCAATGCCAGGAATATACCGCATAACATGCACATACGGAAAAGTTTATGTCGGAATGACTGGACGATCAATCGACACCAGGATCACAGAACATAAGCGACATTGTAGGCTAGGACAGGTGGAGAAATCGGCCGTGGCAGAGCACGCGCTGTATGAGACTGACCACGTAATAAAATTCGCCGACACAGAAGTTCTGGCTGTAGAGAAGAACTATCACACCCACTTGTTCAGAGTAGCTGTAGAAATACACAAACACGAGTACAGCTTCAAAAAGAAAGAGGAAAACCTCAAGGTAAACGGATCCTGGATTCCCGTGCTGCAGCGAACGACTGTCGCAGGTAGCAAGAGGAGAACCGCACCGGAAATGACCGCGGAGAAGTCCTCGGACGTTGGCGCGCCAGGTACATATAGTCTGCGGCCGCAAGCTCGACGCCTGTTCACCACCAGCAATGGAAGGTGAAACTTGGACAATGCCAGCCAGTCGTGGTGGTGAAACGTCAGAAAAAACATAAGACAAACGTCGGCCGAAGAACCCCAGACAGAAGCCAACAGGCAGTTTGTCAACAATTGGCTACGAAAACCTTAACAATTTTGTATAATACGGTGACTTGGAAGGAGGGGGGGGGGTGTCCTGGTTCTAACAGCTTTGTAATTAATAATGATTTTAGTTGTGTCTATTTAACTAACGTAAAGTATTGTAATAAAGTGTTGTGAATATAAACTTTGTAGCCCTTGGGTTATGTCCCTGGCATTTCCGAGTTTGAATAATTTCGTCCTTTCTCTTCTGTTCATGATTGCTCTCGGACCGTAGTTCACTTGGTTGAAGTTCAGTGCTAAATTAATAGATTTACAAAGCTTAGTCTCAACAAGTCTTACATTTCAGTATTTCATTTTGTTGATGAAAAGAGGGGAACAGTTCATAGAGAAAGGAAGGAAGGAAGGTTGGGTTTTAACGTCCCATCGAAATCGAGGTCATTGGAGACAGAGCACAAATTCGGACAGTGTCAAGGATGGGAAGGAAATCGGCCGTGTCCTTTCAAAGGAACCATCCCGGCATTAGCCTGGAGCGATTTATGGAAATCACGGAAAATCTAGATCTGGACGGCCGAACGCGTGTTTGAAACGTCATCCTCCCGAATGCGCGCGTCCAGTGTGCTAACCACTGCACCAGCTCGCTCGGTAACCCATAGTGCTGCCATCTGTCATCTCTTGGTGGTTATTGCATATTGACGTCGAATGTACCCGTTTGTCACATTAATGTGATACGATGTAAACCAACGTACGGTACCGAATGATGATATCTTTCTTATTATTTACCAAGTTTAAAGACAGTTGTTTCTCATGTGCTTTTATCATTTCTGAAGGGGATCCTATGTTTTCCATTGAGGAAATCTTCTCGTGTTTGGACCGAGTCGTTGCGTCGTGTAGTCGCGACTTTTCGACGAGCTACCTGCATTCCCATACAGGACACCTCTGCGGGGAGCGAATCCAACGCAGCTTCAAAATGCTGCAAAAGTTCGGAGTGTAGAAGGTGAATATATTCAGCAGAATGGCTTTCTTACAGCCGAGTCAGGATATGGAGGTGCTGCCGCTGTATTCTTATTTGCAATATCCTCTCAATATGACGAGGACAAAATGCATTCTACATCGTGCTAGTTCGGTCCTGGTGCAGGATCACATTCGTGTCACCAAGCTGAAACTTGAAAAATTTCACATACCTTACTCACTGGACCCTTTCTCCTTGCAGTCTCTCATACTACACCTCGTAGTGGGTGGAGTGAAACACTTTCGCAGCCAGTGAACACTGCAGCAAGTTCCACCGACTATCGGGGTCACGCCTACAGACCAAACACTCCAGTCGTGCAAGGAATATTGTTTGACAAGAAATAAGTTAGACGAGGCTGCAACATGTGTGATGGAGAAAGGTCTGAATTTTCCACCGGTTCCAAGGACATTACCCAAACGAGAGGTCATCTGCAGCATCCAGCAAGCCATCCGTGCCGTCCCTCCGATATCGCCGAAAGAGTGAGCGAGGTGAAGTGCGGGCTCATTGAAAAAGCCAAAATTTCGAAGATTGTTTCTGCAGCAGAACGCAGGGCTATACGTGGCCTCCGTGAGTACGTCACATTCCACCTAACAGCTGATAAGGCAATGCAAGGGTCCTGATTGTTTGCTTTCATGAACATCCCGAGTACTGAATTCGTCGAAATTTTACGACAGCACGACGCCATTACTCGGCTGATGACTCGACAAGACTTCATCATCGAAATGTGACGAGAGAGCTTGAATTCCCGCACAATACTTTTCAGTTTTTCTTTTCGAATTTTGTATATTATTTTAGTAATCAGGTTAAAGGCGTGATATATCATGGTTAACACGCGGTAGATTTGGCTTTTGTGATGATAACGATTCTTTGAAATTTTGGCTATAAGTCTAAACGTGGGATACAGTTTCAACGCGGTATCTGCCAAGAACGGTGTACTATGGTTGAGAGGACTTAGCACAGTGCTTATACTGAAATAGGGATTTTCATTTACATTCTCCCTGCGTGGCATCGATAAATTACCTGCTGTCACTTCTCAGCACACATTTATAGTACTCTTTGTTCAGAACGCACTACACGCTTCGAGGAGGATGGTAAATCGGTTGGCCAGGAATGACTGGTCTGTCCGTAAGACTACTAAACGAGCCGGCCGGTGTGGCCGTGCGGTTCTAAGCGCGTCAGTTTGGAACCGCGTGACCGCTACGGTCGCAGGTTCGAGTCCTGCCTCGGGCATGGATGTGTGTGATGCCCTTAGGTTAGTTAGGTTTAAGTAGTTCTAAGTTCTAGGGGACTGATGACCTCAGTAGTTAAGTCCCATAGTGCTCAGAGCCATTTGAACCATTTGAACTACTAAACGAACTGCGCACTCTTAGTTGCATCTCCATCGCACCCGTCGTCATCCGAGGAAACCGTAATCAGAATGTGGGGTGTCATTTACGACTACCTAAATCCATTACTAATTTTTGATATTATGGTACGGCTACTGACAATCCTGCTGTCAGTCTCTGTCTCCAGTGTAAGCCCAAGAATATAACTGGGGCACCACAGGCGGCGGAATGGTGGCGGATCGGAGACACCACTCGGCACAAATGGGTAACTGTGAGTACTCATGTAGCCCTCAACTTCGTGATCGCTCCTGAGAGGTAGAACGTCAGTTCATTGTAGGACTATGGACCATATGTCGTGTGGGACACAGACCAGTTCATTCAGACGAGGCGGAAGCGTGGAGATAGCGTAACCCATGCTGATGTAGTGTTTCTTGAGTTCCCGAACGTTTTTCGCGGCTTCTTATAAGCACGTGGATAAACGGAACCTATAGGTATATGCTGTTGGACTGAAGACATCGTGGTGGAAAAAAAAAACATCACGTCTCTCTTGGTGCTGAAACATTACCTGAAGTGAAATTAGGATTCGGTGTAACTCAATGAAAATTGTAGGCTAATGCCCTGCATTAAAATAAATATAAACGCCCAATTGTACATCTCACTGTACGTTTCTCATTTGTGTTCCCACATTGTCTATAATCGATATATTTTAAAACCGTCTGTGGAACTACAAGAAAATGCGTTTTATTGTCACCAAACGCGTTCACTGTACGGAACGTGACAGATAAACGAGCTATTCGCAATTAAACTGAAACCGCCAGGAAGGCCAGACGTTGTCGCTCACAGGAACGAATACAATAGATGCAAAAAGATGTAACCAACAGTTCAAAGCATTCTGTGAGACAAATTGTGGCAGTAGAGGGAATGTCAAGTCGCGGTGTGCGCCGAATTTTACCAAATGATTATAAGTTGCAACGGTACAAGTTACAGATTTGTGCAACAGTTAAATGAAGGCGAATGACTGTTGACTAAAATAGGGTCATGGAAGCATCTTAGGATTGCTATGGACGAATGACGAGGTACATTTTCATATCAGTGGTTATGTCAAAAAAACAAAACTGCCGTAATCCTCGAGAACTCCATCAACTCTCCTTACACAGCCTGAAAAAATGGCTCTGAGCACTATGGGACTTAACTTCTGAGGTCATCAGTCCCCTAGAACTTAGAACTACTTAAACCTAACTAACCCAAGGACATCACACACATCCATGCCCGAGGCAGGATTCGAACCTGCGACCGTAGCGGTCACGCGGTTCCAGACTGAAGCGCCTAGGACCGCTCGGCCACACCGGCCGGCTACACAGCCTGAAAGTCACAGTGTGTTCTTCTCTTCAATGGGCGTGATAGGCCCTTCCTTTTTTGAGGATGAACATGGATGAGCAACCACAGTCACATCTCAGCGGTATGTCTCCACGGTTCACACAGTCCTCACACCTGAACGTGATCAGTTTCCAGCAGTCTGAGTATTGGTCCCAGCAAAATGGTGCTACCATGTACTTCTCATTGCGCTGAAATTTAGATGGCAGCAGTGCGTCGAGTGTTCGGTAACCACACCATTTCAACGATTGGGAACATTTTCTGGCCCTCCAGAACTCCTTACTTATCTGTCTGTGATTACTACCTTTGAGGATTCCTGAATCGCAGGAAGTATGCTACACATCTACACACAACTGCGCAACCTGAAAGACACCATTCGTAATAAAATGGGAAACATTTCCAAAACCGACACTTGCACGTGCCGTGAAAGATCTACTTCGCACATTGTTGGATTCTCAACGTAACGATGGTGCTCATGTTCAAGACAACATTTTCAGAATTTTGTTACTAAAATCACTTTTCTTGTTGTGACGCTTAATTCTCTGTACTGCATTGACAGTTGGGTTCCTGCTCTTACAACACAAGCGCGGCAGGCACCTAGAAACCGCAGGGAGCTGCTCCGGAGCGGCAGTTGGCCGCACTGCTTTTCCCAATTCCGAGCAAGCCAGACGGATCGCAGGGCCCCGGCCGGCGGCGCCCGCATATCCTCGTGGATTACCCGACTGCGCCCGCCGCGTGTAGTCCGGATAATTCGCAGCAGACCGTGTTCTCCGCTTAAGCCGCGCCGTGATTAATTCGCCTTTTTCTCCCCGTTCCCATTCCGTCTCTTTACGCAGATACGTCGGCCCCATTCTAGCGAATACACATAAATAATACAGACGCAAATCGGTCGTAAGGCTCCGCTATATGAGGAATGCGTTCGTGCTCTGTACGCACAATGTATGCGCTCGCCCAGCTGTGCACCGTAAGTCACTAGCTAGACTAGCCGTTTGTAGGAACTTACATCGCTCGCAACACAGTACTGGCAATGCGATTCTAGTGTATTAGGTATCTCTACCGCCAGCACACGGTGTTCGAGATATGCGCGGCCACGAGAGGAATAAATCAACCGGAATAAGTCCTTCAAGAGAACACAGCGTAGAGAAAGCGAAATGGGCGTTCATAAACGCTCCTTCTTCGAGTCAAACAGTATTCTTTGTTGTACTTCCAGCAGTTTAGTAGCAAAAGCATCAGACTTCGCATATAGCGGGTGAAGCGAAATTCACGGGCTCGGGCTTCGCAGCGCGGCTCTTCACATGCCAGTGATAAAAAAAATGTCTATCACAAAATTTCGTCGGGCGAGTACATCCTGCATAAAAATGAAGTTAAAGAGTGACAATGTGGAACACTGTAACCACACGTATGGTAACTACCTCTGTCATCACAAATTAGACGTATTGTACAGTTGGTGCTGTGGATGGAGTTTTGGTTTAGCATGCAGGAAATCGAAAGTTCGATCCTCGGTTGCAGCGCATCTTTTTTATTTGATAATTCTGACAATCCATACTGTAATATACACCGTTTCTTAGGTCACATGTTTGCTAAATTTACAACATTTTGTAACGCTGAACATAACAAGTACGTAGTTAGGCAAATAAGAAATAGGCAGTTGAGACAAATGACCTATCTTAGGACAGAATAACTACAAAAACAATATCAATTTCGAGATGATAAAAATGATAGCACAGTACAGCAACACAACATCTACTTATCATTTATACTACATGTAATATGAGCGCTCAGATGCTGCACATCAGGTGTAAAAATTGCAGGAAATTTAAAGTGTGAATCCTCAATATTCCCTTCGTGACATACCGTAGTGCCAGTATCTTCTGGCAGAAGCCAGTGGAAAACCATACACCCACAAAAATGGTATGCCACCTGCTGTTTTAGATATCATGTAACCAATTTTTAGGTCCCTAACCAATCCTGAACTGCTGAAAAAATGTGTACATGGGAAAACACAGCATACAAATGAGAGCTACAATCACCTTCTATGGATGCGTTGTCCAAAAACAGTATGTCTGTCCCCAGTTATTGTGAAGATATCTGCATGTGATGCCTGTTTAGCGTTCAGCAGTGGAAATGTAGGTAGGATTAAGTGCCTGCAGAGACTAGGCTTCCGTTCAGGTGCATTGACACTGAAGATACTGAAAAGCATCGATGAAGCGCGACAGGAAAAAGCTCAGGCAGCAGAAGAAAAAATGCAAAATTTGGCTAGGCAAAGGAAGCAGGGAAGAGATTACTCCAGGAAGGTGACGAACAGAATAAAGATTATGGATATGGACAGCATAGTCACTAGAGGTATAGCAATATTGTCGAAAATTGAAATAAAAATTGAAAATGCGACTTTCTCTAAACTGACTTTTTGTAGCTATAGTGCACCTTTTCTCAAGAACTACAAAAGCTAACATCATGAAATTTGGCATAGATATTAAGAATAACTCACTAGATAATCCCGCGCAGCACTTTTCCGTTCTCCCTTCTCTGAGAAAGGTTCTCCTTTGAAATTTGAGAAAAATAGAGCAGTCTCGGATGACACAAAACTGAAAAATTAATTTGAAAGCAACTGTGGCTTTAAACTAAAATCTGCTGCATACGCTTTATCAGCGTCTTATGCAGATGCAAACTGTGAAATTCCAGTTTTAGTGCTTGATTAATTTCCGAGAAAAGGTACATTATAGAAACAATGGTAATTAAAAATTTAAATCTCAATAAAATGTATGTCGATGCTCATTTTCAATCAAAAATTGCACAGTATATCAAGAATTATGTCGTACATAATAGTCTCAAGTTTTACTATTGTAACTGTAATGTGTTTGGAAATATATATGTTTAAGTACAAGAATGCATTTTCCCCAACGTCTGTCCTTAAGGTACCCAAAATTAGTTGCCGTCTGAACAACTGGGATATATGAGGGGTAGCAGATCATACACTAAGACTAGGAAACGGCTAAACTTGATTATTTAATGCTATAGTTTGAAAGCCTATCACTACCTTGCACTTTAACCTGTAAGTTCATGACAGACTATGATCCCGGTTTTCAATGCCGCCGGCCGAAGTGGCCGTGCGGTTAAAGGCGCTGCAGTCTGGAACCGTAGGACCGCTACGGTCGCAGGTTCGAATCCTGCCTCGGGCATGGATGTTTGTGATGTCCTTAGGTTAGTTAGGTTTAACTAGTTCTAAGTTCTAGGGGACTAATGACCTCAGCAGTTGAGTCCCATAGTGCTCAGAGCCATTTGAACCATTTTTTTTTTTCAATGCCCTAGAACATTCCTTTTAATGTGGAATCTGATTCATAAGTGACAAAAGCAACCTGACTATCTTTGTTTTAGATTTAAGAATGACAATGAAATTTCTCATATGGAAACGGAATAATTAAAGGGGTCTATAATTGTGTGGATCTGTCTTATGGCCTTTCCTAAAAACGGGAATGCTTTTTCCCAGTCGTTAGGTACCTTTCGTTGCTCAAGCGATCTACGATAAATTTCTGCTAGAAGGGGAGCAAGTTCTTTCACATAATCTTTATATAATCTTATAGGTATCTCATCTGGTCCTGACGCCTTTACATTACTAACCGATTGTAGCTGCTTTTCAATTCCGCGATCGGTTATCTCAATATCTGCTATTTCGACGTTCTCACGAAGATTGAAAGGAGGGACAGTGTTACGATCTTCCGTGGTGAAAAAACTTTGGAAGACCGAATTCAGTATTTCAGCCTTCACTCTGTTATGTTCCGTTTCGGTGCCGGTGTGGTCGCTGAGAGAATGAATAGATGATTTTGACCCACCTACTGATGTTACATACGACGAAAGTCTCCAAGGGTTTTATTCAAGTCGGTTGACAACATCTTACTTTCAAAATCATTGAACGTTTCTCTCATTGCTTTTAGTTTCGTTCGAAAGAAATGATACTCTAGGAGGCGGATAAGTGACTAACGTTAAATAGACAAGTGTTTATCGATGCGCCCATGAGTACATGGCATGCAAGGTGTGAAACAGCAGATAAGTTTCAACTTTTATGAAGATCCAGTTATGCACAGAGAGACCATAAAAACTCAAAAACACAGAAATAACTTTACCAGAAAGAAGAAGTACTGGTGTTAGACCCGTTATGCACCTTAGCGTCAAATAAAGCACTAGCAGCGCTAACTGTTCAGCTGTGAAATCTCTGTAAAACGTAGCCACTATCGCACCGTCCTATAACACAGGTCGAATGGCATCGCGAGCCGAACGGTGCGTCTATGTGGACTCTGAGGGAATCGCCAGAATTGGAGACGAAGTCTTAGGAACAGAACCATGAAATACCCCACGGCATGATGGTCATAAAACAGGAATCACCAAAGATGTAAATACGACTATTGTTTTTCGCTAGCAGGTTCAAAAATGGGTCAAATGGCTCTGAGCACTATGGGACTTAACTACTGTGGTCATCAGTCCCCTAGAACTTAGAACTACTTAAACCTAACTAACCTAAGGATATCACACACATCCATGCCCGAGGCAGGATTCTGACCTGCGACCGTAGCAGTCGCGCGGTTCCGGACTGTGCGCCTAGAACCGCTAGGCCACCGCGGCCGGCCGCTAGCAGGTGAACTGTGATAAATGAAGGAGGGAACTCTAGCAGAGAAGTCAACTCGACTGCCATAGTTCTTTATTACACTTTTTTCAAAAAAATAAATAAGTAAATAAATAAATAAATAAATAAATGGTGCCCTCTACCTCCCATTCTGTCCCGTATGTCACTTACATTTTAGCTTCCTTCGGGTAGCTTCATCCCTATAACCATTGGTGAACATTTCTCACTGCACAGAGTGTTTTCATTTGCGTTGTATATCATTATAACAAATAAATTCTTCTCAATGAAACTGTGTCTTCCTTGTAATGTATTTATATGCGTGGATAAAAAAGAAATAAGTGAATAAATAATGAGATTTAACGAAAATGTTCTTGCTTAAAGAAATGGAAGGGTGTCTTTCACTTTGTGTTTATTCATGATTAGAAGTAAACTTAAATATGAAAAACTATGTTCTTTCTGGCCAAGTCTGTGCCGTTACCGTCGTGTTAAACGTATTTTACTCAAAAAGATTACATTTTGATGAAATAAACTTCTCTTGCATGCAAAAAAAGATTCTTAATTTCCGGTAAACTGTCTTGGCGGATAACTTGTTGGAATACTTCTTGTACTATAAATTAACTGTATTAGCAAATGCGAATATGCGTAGCTATCAACTGCAGAATGGAATTATGACAGTGAGAATTTATGCCGGAGCGGGATTCGAACCTGTATTTCCCGTTATCAAAAGCGGTCGTCTTAACATTTGGTTCTCCAAGCACGATGCACGGCCAGCCCCCAAACTTCAACATGTCGCCGACAATGCGTCTATAACCTGTACTCGTGCATCCATTATGTATATTCCCGTACAGGCGAGACATTTAAATTAAAATTCTTTTTCTCGGTGTCGACGTATAGATATGATACTACAGTACTTGTGTTATTCTGAATGACCATGCAAAATTCCTTTTGACATGAGGACATTTCCCAAGGTGACTGCAGACGTCATGAAATACGTGAAATATATTCACAGTTGCAAATACAGACGGCCATCAGCTGTATAACGAATCTACATATACATCTACATCATACTCCTCAAGCCACCTAAGGGTGGGTGGCAGAGGGTGCTTTTTGTATCACTAACTAAGCCCTCCAACACTATTCCAGCCGCGAGTAGTGCCGACTAAACGATCCCATGGCGAAACCTACCGCTCTTCGTCAGATATTCTCTATCTCTTCTATCAGTCCTATCTGGTAGGTGTCCGTGATAGATGGACAATACTCAAGAATCGGTCGAACAGACGCCTCATAAGCCGCTTCCTTCGTGGATGAGTTACATTTCCTTAAAATTCTTCCTATGAATCTGAGTCTGTTAAGTGCTTTTCCCACTAATTATTGAATGTGGCCTTCTACTTAACTCTCTCTGGATAGTTAATTCCACATTACGGCATATACTGTTCCCAGACGTTTGTCATCAATAGTGTAGCTATACAGAAGTGAGTTTCTTATCCTATACATCCGCAATATGTTACATACACTCATGCTCATAAATTAAGGATAATTGCAGAATGTGGTGCCACACAACGTGGCACTACACAAAACTGGCGCTAATAGAATAGGCACATAGGGAACACACACGACGCAGATCTGTATGTCCACGGTATTGGTGATAAGTTGAGGAAACCGTCCAGAAACACATGTGATACAAAACGCCACTGTTTCCTGTACGTGTACCCCGACATCAATATGTGATATGATCACCATGCACACGTACACAGGCCCCACAACGGGTTGGCATACTCTGGATCAGGTGTTCGAGCAGCTGCTGGGATATAGCCTCCCATTCTTGCACCAGTGCCTGTCGGAGCTCCTGAAGTGTCGTAGGGGTTTGAAGACGTGCAGCCATACGTCGACCGAGAGCATCCCAGACGTGCTCGATGGGGTTTAGGTCTGGAGAACAGGCAGGCCACTGCATTCGCCTGATATCTTCTGTTTTAATGTACTCCTCCACCTCGGTGGGGCCGTGGGTTATCATCCATCAGGAGGAAGGTGGGACCCACTGCACCCCTGAAAAGGCGGACGTACTGGTTCAAAATGATGTCCCAATACAGTTGACCTGTTACACTTCCTCTGTCAAGGACATTCAGGGGTGTACGTGCACCAATTATAATCCCAACCCACACCATCAAACCACGAACTCCATACAAGCCCCTATCAAGGACAGTAAGGGGTTCCTGGTTGAGGCCAGATGAAAACCAGGCGAGAATCACAGTTCAGACTATACCTGGACTCGTCCGAAAACATAACCTGGGACCACTGTTCCAATGACCATGTACTTTGTTCTTGACACCAGGCCTTACGGGCTCTCCTGTGATCAGGGGTCAGTGGAATGCACCTTGCAGGTCTCCGGGCGAATAAACCATGTCTGTTCAGTCGTCTGTAGACTGTGTGTCTGGAGACAACTGTTCCAGTGGCTGCGGTAAAGTCCCGAGCAAGGCTACCTGAAGTACTCCGTGGCAGCCTGCGGTCACTGATGGTGAGATATCGTTCTTCTTGTGGTGTTGTACACTGTGGACATCCCGTACTGTAGCGCCTGGACACGTTTCCTGTCTGCTGGAATCGTTGCCGTGGTCTTGAGATCGCACATTGTGGCACACGGAGGGCCCGTGCTACGACCTGCTGTGTTTGACCAGCCTCCAGTCGCCCTAGTATTCTACCCCTCATAACGTCATCAATATGTGTTTTTTGAGCCATTTTCAAGCACAGTCAGCATTAGCACTTCTGAAAACACTTACTCGCTGCGCTGTACTCTGACATGCACCAATACACCTCTGTGTATGTGGACTGGTTCCACTGTGCGACGACCGCAGGTGAAATGCACCGCATGGTCGTACCCCGACGTGATTTAAACCCGCAAACCGCCCACCATGTATCAGCCCACCATGTATCAGTATTATCCTTAGTTTATGAGCATGAGTGTATATTTCCATTCATTCATTCATAAGTCTCTGAAGATCATTCTCCAAATCGTTACTATCTTCTGGAATGACGCAATGAAAACTTGTGACGGACTGGGATTCGAAACCGTATTTCCCGCTTATCAAAGCGGCGGCCTTATTTGGCTACTACGCACGATTCACGGACAGAGCAAAACTTCCATATGCCGTCAGACATGAGTCTACAACCTGTACTCATACATGCCTTGTGTATATTCCCGTACAGACGAGACGTTTCACTTGAAAGCCGCTTGCCCGGAGTCGGCGGTTAAATACGATATTTCAGTGTCTGTGTTATTCTGAATTACGATACAAACTTCCTTTGCACATGAATGCAAAAAAAAAAAAAGTATCAGAAAGACAGAGAGAGTTAAATGTTGGATTAAAAGGCAGATGATGGAGGAGAGGGTTATGGTAAATAAATTTACTTGGTTAGAATCCTACCAAAACCTAGGTTACCAGGCATGGGATAACTGCTGCACGCAGATGGGAAGAGGAACCCACTGTGCATGAAAATCGCATTCGCTGTGTGTGGTCCAAGAAGAACGCCTGAGACCGAAAATGGCGGCGGCGCGCTGGCCAGGGCTCTTCTCGCATGCGAGCTCGCAGACTTAGCGACGGCCGTGCCTCGCTTTTCCGCATTCAGGAGTTTCGATCCATACAAACATGAGGCGGTGTGAGCGGTCAGCTCTGGCGAGATGCGGTAAAGAATTCAGAAAAGCGGCGCTGTTCTTGTCACTCAAGGCAGGCCGCAAGTCGACTCAGTGTCTCGCCGACTTTAACGCAGCCTGCTCCTGGTGGTCGCCAGACGGGTAGGCCGTTAGCTAGTGCCGATCCCTCCACGCCTTCTCCCGGTACGGTCTGTCATTATTTAGGGAGGAAAGAGCATGTAGGTTCAGTGTATACCAAAGTCGGCAACATGCCCTCGCTGCTTCTATTATTTAGTGGAACTTCAGACTGGTGGTTGGGAGCATTAAGCGAATACGACCTTTGGGGAAAAAAAGATGGAAAACAGCCATGTACCGTAGCTACAAGTACCATCATTAACAGGTTGACTCCATTCAAAGGCTTTGGAAAGGCATAAAAAAAGAACCTCACTGTTTGCCCACGAATACTCTAACATTTATCTTGCTTATCGACTTTCATTACCTCTACTTGCAGTGTTAGTTCATTTTTATACCTATAATGCCACCACATGAAAACGATATCGACGATAACAGCATAATAAATTAAAACATCTCGCAATGATTTTAGGACCACGGGTGTTTGTTTTGTAGCGTATTGACCTTTTCCTAAGTATATACTTATATGGATATCCATATAAGTATATAGTTCTGGCAATACCGGCCATGACCTTCTTCTTCTGTGCCGATGCACACATATTCCCCGAAATCGGACGGGACTTGGTAACAATGTCTTCCACGAGTAATGAGTGTGTTGGGGTGGGACACTGCGAATGTAGTGTGTGGACATACAAGGAGAGAATGTGGGTCTCGCGGGAGGAGTGCGCGCGTGTTCGGTCAGAGAGCTGGTTGGCCTCTGTACTAAAAAAAACTGAATGGAAGTATCAACAAACGAACTTGAACGGATGTCATGTGACGTCCGCAACGACCAAACACAACGATCAACAACGAACAAAATGGAAAAAAAGTTGGGTAGAACGTCTGCCATGTAAGCAGGAGATCCCGGGTTCGAGTCCCGGTCGGGGCACACATTTTCACCTGTCCCCGTTGATATATATAAATGCCCGTCAGCAGCTGAAGATATTAATATATGATTCTAATTTCTGCCTAAGCAGTCGCAACGTGGTATCGATAAAATCATTTTGTCATTTTCGTGACGAAGAGTTCAATTTAAAGTAATATTCGTGTAGCAACGCTTGTGCGTATGTGTCATTTACGTCCAAACCATGGAGGTAAGAATAGATGGAGACGCCGTGACGTCACAGCTGCGAAGCCATTGAAGCCGAGGGTAGCCATCTCAATCCGACCAAAACATTACTGCTGTAAGTTTGTGTGCATAGGCTTGTCGCTCGCTTTTGGAAGGATTTTGCTCTACTATGGTGACTTGTGTGGTGTTCGGATGTACGAATCGTTCTGATTGTGATGCGAAATCGAAGGGAATAACATTTCACGTATAAGTTGTCTCGTTAAGTGTGATTTTACAACTTCATTGTGAATGAACGTGTGCTACATCGGTACTTGTACTATAGCGTGTTTTTCTCCTGTATGATTTTAGATTTCCTAAAAATGAAAGTCTGAAAGCTCTGTGGGAGAATGCCGTGAGGAGGAAGAATTGGCGTGCGTCTAAATGGAGCACTATATGTTCTCAGCATTTCCGAGAAGAGGACATAGACTGAACTTCCCTTTCAACACTAAGGCTCCGAGAAAATGCTGTACCATCAGTTTTCCCTACACACCCAAAACATTTGCAAAAGGTATGTTAATTCAAAGAATTAAATCTTAGTTTTCTATTTCACGTTTCAGTATAATACGTACGTATCGTCGATAATCTAAGTGTTGAGTAACTCACTTCGTCTTCATCATGTACCACATTAAAAGCTAACGCTACATTAACTGGCGTAAAGTATAGGCCTAAACAGGACACTGTGTAGATTTGCCATTCTATGTACCGTATTTCAGTAAATATTGGTGGTAATGAACAGTGTTTCCCAGTAGTGTAACGTAACTGAAATGTCCCAGTACGTATTACAAACAAGATGTATTTATGGGGCTTTGGAGGGAGGGTATAGCTAACTTAGTTTTCAGTTTCTATTATTTAGTTTGTGTTACACGTTTATTACTGAATTAACAAAATTGTATCGTTTACATTGAAGACTAGCTATTCGTAATATTACATTAAAAACTATTTTTAATCAGAAGAAACGCGGAATTTCACCTTTACGAGATTTTATTTTAAACAAAAACTTTGAAACAACGAATCTGATGACGTTACATGCGTATATGGTGCAATTAGCGACTGTAATACACGCAGCGCTATAGCACACTGGCAATGTTTTGGTCAGAGTGTCATGGCAGCGAGCCACGCCCCCATGGCTTCAAAACGTAGTACGGCTGGGATACGTAGCGCCATCTCCCCTTATTCTTACCTCCATGGTCCAAACCGACTATAAACGTAATCTTTCATTTATCTTTGGATTACAATATAAAATTATCATTCCGTCAAACATTATTTCAGTGTTGTTTATATCCATCTGAATCAAGGTTATCGATATACAGAAATGTAAATTATAAGTCAATTTCTTAAAAGGAATAATGTTCTATACACTTGCTTCGAATATCTGAATTGTATAAACATATCTATATAGTACGCCATCTTTGGATTAGGTGTTTGCGCGAGTCAGTTGTGAGATTTAGTATGTGAATAGAAAAAAAATTGTAAAAAATGCAAATAAATTACTGTGTCAGATTAACAAAGGAGAAATTAATTATAGGACAACAAAAGGTACCAGTTCCATTTACGAACTACATGAAGTTCAGTAAAAGAAAGACTCGGACCATCATGATGACTACAATAAACTTTCGTGCGGGGAACAATACGTCAAAATATTGTACCTCCATTTTGCTTAATAAACTTTATAATACAAGCTGTACTTCGACTGCACATCAGGATGCTGCATAAAATCCATTAGCGTGCAACGAGGTAAGCTGTCAACCTCCATTCAATCCGACGGTGTGTTACATTTTAGCAGAGATCGGCATACAGCAGTGTCGGTAACACGTCCTCACTGCGTCTGTTCTTTAATGAAACTGTGGAGTGGTGGCCCCAAGCACAAAGTGAAGGTAATTTTGGAAAATATCATGGGAGCCCATGATCTTACGTTTCCAGGTCTGGAGGGCCTGGAGGGCCTGCCGTGAAAGGGGAAAACGTTTATCGCTTGTGTATTCAACCATCAAAAGTTGAAATTGATTAAAATATTAAAACCGCTAACTCGTGTAAAGCAATCTGACTTTTGCAGATGTTTTATACACGGGAGATTGATTCGGTAGCCGGCAGCTGTGACCGAGTGGTCCTAGGCGCTTCAGTCCGGAACCGCGCAGCTGCCACGATCCCAGATTCAAATCCTGCCTCGGTCATGGATGTGTGTGATAGCCTTAGGTTAGTTAAGTTTAAGTAGTTCTAATTCTAGGGGACTGATGACCTCAGATGTTAAGTACCATAGTGCTTAGAGCCATTTGAACCATCGATTCGTTAAGGAGTCGGAAGTGGGCGGCTTACCAGTGAAATGCTTAGAGTCCTGTGCAGCGCGTGCGAGACTAGTTTCGATGGTACGTATGCTAGGTATGCCTCTGGTCTGTTGGTGGAAGACCAGAGGACGCTCCGCTACAAGAATGCTCGCATAAAGAGGAAACTAGTCCGTCCTTGGCTGGCTGATGATCATGTCTGTCTCTCAGCAGCGGCAGCCGTGTCGATTGATGATGGGTGACGATTGATGACATGTGAGCGCTCCGCGTTGATCGAACATTGCTGGAAGGCGGCGGCTTCGCATGTGGAGAGATACTGTCACCACCACTCCAGTTGGGACCTTAGTGTCATCCGCCAGAACGTTGAATAAACGAACCTGTTTGGGGAACTGTTGCCTGCCCATGCTGTAGACTGTGGTGGAAACGTTTGGTAACAGATGTTCGTTTCGTACTTAACACTGCGTCGTGGCTCCCTCGGCGCTACTTGATATTGATGTCATTACTCCGATCTGGCGTTGTAAGCTAAGGGTGCTACCTTGTGTATTGATACTAAGTGTGGAAGACGTGAATTAAATTACATATTTGTTACCTATTCGCCACGATAATGAGCAGGGTAACTGACTTGCGGTGTGTGCAACGGGGGCTTTCTGTTATATAATTTTTTTAGATTACCTGCCTTGTTTCACGTTTACCAGTGATTTTATGCGTTTGATATTTTCTCAGGAACCAACTGTTTAACTTGCCTATAACTTGCTTGCCTATAACTAGCTTGCCTCACACATTACTAGTTCAAATAGCTCTGAGCGCTATGGGACTTAATACACTCCTGGAAATGGAGAAATGAACACATTGACACCGGTGTGTCAGACCCACCATACTTGCTCCGGACACTGCGAGAGGGCTGTACAAGCAATGATCACACGCACGGCACAGCGCACACACCAGGAACCGCGGTGTTGGCCGTCGAATGGCGCTAGCTGCGCAGCATTTGTGCACCGCCGCCGTCAGTGTCAGCCAGTTTGCCGTGGCATACGGAGCTCCATCGCAGTCTTTAACACTGGTAGCATGCCGCGACAGCGTGGACGTGAACCGTATGTGCAGTTGACGGACTTTGAGCGAGGGCGTATAGTGGGCATGCGGGAGGCCGGGTGGACGTACCGCCGAATTGCTCAACACGTGGGGCGTGAGGTCTCCACAGTACATCGATGTTGTCGCCAGTGGTCGGCGGAAGGTGCACGTGCCCGTCGACCTGGGACCGGACCGCAGCGACGCACGGATGCACGCCAAGACCGTAGGATCCTACGCAGTGCCATAGGGGACCGCACCGCCACTTCCCAGCAAATTAGGGACACTGTTGCTCCTGGGGTATCGGCGAGGACCATTCGCAACCGTCTCCATGAAGCTGGGCTACGGTCCCGCACACCGTTAGGCCGTCTTCCGCTCGCGCCCCAACATCGTGCAGCCCGCCTCCAGTGGTGTCGCGACAGGCGTGAATGGAGGGACGAATGGAGACGTGTCGTGTTCAGCGATGAGAGTCGCTTCTGCCTTGGTGCCAATGATGGTCGTATGCGTGTTTGTCGCCGTGCAGGTGAGCGCCACAATCAGGACTGTATACGACCGAGGCACACAGGGCCAATACCCGGCATCATGGTGTGGGGAGCGATCTCCTACACGGGCCGTACACCACTGGTGATCGTCGAGGGGACACTGAATAGTGCACGGTACATCCAAACCGTCATCGAACCCATCGTTCTACCATTCCTAGACCGGCAAGAGAACTTGCTGTTCCAACAGGACAATGCACGTCCGCATGTATCCCGTGCCACCCAACGTGCTCTAGAAGGTGTAAGTCAACTACCCTGGCCAGCAAGATCTCCGGATCTGTCCCCCATTGAGCATGTTTGGGACTGGATGAAGCGTCGTCTCACGCGGTCTGCACGTCCAGCACGAACGCTGGTCCAACTGAGGCGCCAGGTGGAAATGGCATGGTAAGCCGTTCCACAGGACTACATCCAGCCTCTCTACGATCGTCTCCATGGGAGAATAGCAGCCTGCATTGCTGCGAAAGGTGGATATACACTGTACTAGTGCCGACATTGTGCATGCTCTGTTGCCTATGTCTATGTGCCTGTGGTTCTGTCAGTGTGATCATGTGATGTATCTGACCCCAGGAATGTGTCAATAAAGTTTCCCCTTCCTGGGACAATGAATTCACGGTGTTCTTATTTCAATTTCCAGGAGTGTATCTGAGGTCATCAGTCCCCTAGAACTTAGAACTACTTAAACCTAACTAACCTAAGGACATCACACACATCCATGCCCGAGGCAGGATTCGAACCTGCTATCGTAGCAGTCGCGCGGTTCCAGACTGAAGCGTCTACAACCGCTCAGCCATCACGGCCGGCCACATTACTAGTATCTTCCATTTTGTGGAAATAGTGTTTAATCAGTTTATTTTGCTATTGCGTTCAGTATTTGTTTTATTTTACACACTGGCGTTTAATTTAATAGTGTTTAATTCTGTCTATATGTGCACTTCATGTTTTATAATTAGAAACTTACTGTACAGTCACCGAATAGATTTTGTAACACATCCGTGAAAAAGAGATCTATGTTGCTGTTTTTTGAAGTAGTCTTCCGTCTGTTTACTATTTTTCAGTTTTTTCTGTTTCCATGATGATCGCTGGGACCTGCCAGCTCCGTCTGCGTATCCGAGCGACTGCTGCCGTTGTTCCACTGCATCTGAGATTAAGGGTTAGTTTCGCTAAAACTTCTCAAAGATTCAGTTTATATTTGGTTAGTTTTGAAATGAGTTGTTAAACCTTTGAATAAATCTTCGAAACATCTCCTAAAAGCGTACTTTAGTATAAGCTCCTAGTGCAGTTGCTCAGAATAACTTACGTATCCACTTGTACTGTACCTACCAGTAACATTACAGGTTCTAACTTGCTGATGAAGCATGCACAATGGCCTTATGCCAATTTGGCAGTCGCTAAGTTCGTCAGTCCATTTTTTAAATTTGTTTCAATGGACCAAACCGCAAAATTTAATTTTTTTTATCTGTAACAATTAAAGAACTTGAGTTTGTTGTTTAGGACACTTGTACTTGGACCTCAAGCCGTTTTATTTGGTCGTTTTTATATAAACGCTTGTTTACTACTTGTGCTGCAGTTTTTAACTTAATTTTTTCGTGCTGATATTTCGGAACATTTTGTCAACACCTGAAGAGATGTATTACAGTGAACATTTGTGATAAAGCCGCAAAGTGGGCGGAATGGTTGAAATTTTTGCATTGTTTACATGTTGTAAGTTCTGTGTCATTCGGTGCACCATGTGGCACTCAAAATTGCAAAACTTGGGAAGATGGTTGATTAGTTTGCATTGTAGACACCATGTAAATTCTACACCACTTGATTCACAATATTTGCTCCAAGCGGCACTCAAACCTGAAAAACTTGGCAAGATGGTTGAAAAGTTCTCATTGTACACATTCTGTAAACACTATGTCTTTTGGTTCACAACATTTTTTCCAAGCGGCGTTCAAAGTCCTCAAAAAATCTGATCGCAACAATATTTCCCCCAAGCTTAAGTAGCGTAATTTCACAATGTAGTTCGTTCAGGAAGCTCTTCTTTTTCGGTCCGCAGCTCGTGGTCGTGCGGTAGTGTTCTCGCTTCCCACGCCCGGGTTCCCGGGTTCGATTCCAGGCGGGGTCAGGGATTTTCTCTGCCTCGTGATGACTGGGTGTTGTGTGCTGTCCTTAGGTTAGCCAGGTTTAAGTAGTTCTACGTTCTAGGGGTCTGATGACCATAGATGTTACGTCCCATAGTGCTCAGAGCCATTTGAACCATCTCATTTTTTGAACGTACGCGAGTGTAGTCTATTGAATGCGCATGACTGACATAGAGTACACACACGCACACACACACACACACACACACACACACACACACACACACACACACACACTCGCACACAAACCACACGCTCATTCACTTTTTAATTTTGCCTGCAACAGTGGCTAACGTTGTCTGCGAAACAAATGAAAAATACTTCCAATTCTCCCGTTCCGATCGATGTTTTCGGGATGTTTCCCTTGGCCATCGGGCGAGACAAAGCGGTCAGCCCTTTCGGGCTTTCACGCGTCTTCAATTGACGTAATACTTCCATACCTTCATCGCCACAACGTTTTCGTCGACCGCATTTTTAATGCTGCAGCTGCCTCGTGCAACATAAACTAGTCGCTTAGCTAGTGTGTTTCCAGGGTTTTATATTTACATTTAGTTAATAGTCAGGTGCTACAAAGTAATACTTGTAGCGCATGTTACTGATGGGATATTGGTCTCACTGCAGATAGAGTACACTTTCCTTCGCCGCGGCACTGGGAGGGGTTGAGTGGCGGGACCAATGTCCCGGTCGCCGTTTACGCCCAGGAAATATTGCCGGTACCCTTTTGATAGCAGGCTGAGAGGATCTGCGGCCAGCCTGGAGGGATTGGGACGAATAAAAGTCCCGACCGCCATCTGGGTTTGAACCCAGGACCTCGAAAGCCGCTCTATAAAGCTGTACCCGCCAGATGAACCCAACCATCTTCACTATCCATTAAATATAAATATACAAGCGGTAAGGATGGTAGCTAAACGAATTGTTGTTTTGCTAAGAGGAGGTGCAGTGTACTAATGAGGACGCAAAGGTACGACGACAGTTGAAGATTCTTGAAAGCCAGAAACACATATGGGCATAAATAGAGCTGTATAGGAAGTGAACTATATCAACTGCAGATGACGGGTAATCTGGTAGATTATGTAGTATGATATGCCACTTGTGGAATTTGATACTGGTTACTATTTCATTACCTTTTTTTTTCGAATCACTGCAGTCTTACCACCTGATGATGAGCCTGCAGTACTTGGAAAAGCAGTCAATTTTATCGGGTGTCGTATCAAATTTAAAAGCGACTATTTCTACAAGCAGTGCAAAATTCACGCTCTTGGACGTCTTATCTACTTGCGGTACAAAGTAATGTTGCGTACCGTGGATGTTTTCGGTAGAACATAGACGTTAAAGGGGTTCAATTTGGATACACACTAGGTACCTATACGACAATTACATTCAATCAATATTGCTTAGGCGTGCTGCCCAGGTAGTTTAACGCTAGACTTTTCCTCCAGAATGCTCGAGTTAGAATTTTCGTTTCCGGGTTTAGGTCTAAACCTATTTTTTATGTTCTAATTTTTATCAGCGCAGATGTGATGTAGTAGACTGTTTCTGAAACTATCCGTATCAATCAAGTATAGATTTTTTTTTTTTTTACATTTTGGACAATCCAGTTTTTGGCCAACCACGTTAGACATCTTCATAATCAGTTACAATTGAATTACCTGTCCTAGTAAAGAAATAACTACAAAACTAATGAATGTTACATGGCTTCATCAACACTCCATCTTCAAATGTTGAAAGTTGGTGGCCCACCTACAAATTCGCTTAAAAGTCTGTCTAGAAATTTTACTGGTCTTACGCATCTCGGAGTAGCTCGCGCCATGTTTGGTATATCTTCTTCTTGATGTGGTCTGCGGTCTTCCCTTCGACTCTGCCTTGGATGATCATTTTCTCAACGTTATCTTCCTGTCGTCGAAGAATGTGAACAGAGAATTGTATGATTCGCTGAAAATAAGTACTGCGGGAGCTCTTTCCTACCCAGAGATCTTAAAGGATAGATTTGTTGGTTCGTTTATCGATCCATGGTATACTAAGCACCCTCTAATATGTCTTCATCTCAAAAGCATCAATTCTTTTGCGGTCCCCTTCAGTTATTGTCGTCCATGTTTCAGCGCCGTAAAGGAAAGCAGAAACACCGGAGATTTCAGACTCTCGGTTTAATATGTCCGATTAGGGCTTGGTCATTCAAATCACTGTCAGCTTCGATGCGGTATCACTACCCATAACAAGTCTATGTCGTATTTTCTGTGTAGAGCCGTCTTCTTTCTGAAACACTGATCCCAGCTAGACAATGTGATCACCTTTGATATTCTGATACTAGATCAGTTGCTGATAGTGACTCACCTCTGTCAGTTGTCATGATATTGGTCTTTTTCTTATTAATTGACAATCCAAGTCTCTCTCTTTCTCTCTTAACGCTACCCAACAGTTTCCTCATTTCCACGTGATATTCTGCTCACAGGTGTGGCGTCATCGGGATATTTTAAATTACTGATTCTTCTCCCTCCAATTCGAACCCCACGAGTGCAGCCATGAACACTTTTTCTCATACCATATTCTCCACAGATGTTAAGTCGAACCTGTGATAGAATGCTTCCCTGTTTACATCCTTTACATGATTCAAAAGGACTTGAAATAGAACAAGAAACCAGTCCAAGTAGAAAATATTTTATTTTTCATTCTATGACTAGTTTTGGGTCGAGACCCATTTTCAAATCATCATAACAAAGCCGAAAATGACATTTCCGAATATGTCAAAAATGTGCAATGTACATTTACAGTGCAGATACTTGAAATAGTTTTATCCAGTCTGATTATTGTCTTAGCACTAGAGTTGAGATTTCTGACAAGGGTAATAAGATGGTTGAGGAACGCTCATTTGTGCTAGCACGCAACACAGTTCTCTTTATGGAACACAGTCGATAGCCTCCAGTTGTTTTGATCATTTCAGCAGTAACGAGATCAGGTCCGGTCGCTTTGTTATTTTTCAATGTACGTAGAGCTTTTCCGACTTGTTTAAGATTTTAGTTGCCTTCTCTACCGGAATGTTTGCACTATGAAGTTTTCCATATTTATTCATGTACGACTTGTTGCAGTATGTTCTCCACCGATCAGCAGCTAGTTCTATTATGGCCAAAGGTGTGCCATCTTCGTCTTCTGCCTCTCATGTCTTTGGTGTGAAGGATCTTGTTAGTTTCTTTATTTTGTTCAACACGTACACGGTCTGATTGCAGTCCCGGAATTTCTCAGTTCTCTCACTTGTTTCATTGATATAATTATTTTTTCTCTTCGGCAGCTTCTCTGCATTCATTCTGATAATTTGCAGTACTTCTGAGTTCTCGATAATCCTTTCATCATCAATACTTGTCTGTCATCAATGATTTGTGTGGTTTCGTTCGTAAGCCATTGAGCTGTATACATACTTTATTCACTAGGAGCGGCAATATTTTTTGCTTTGGTGGAAGGGCTCTGTGGCCAACGGCCTTGCCACAGTGGTAACACTGGTTCCCGTCAGATCACCAAAGTTAAGCGCTGTCGGGCTGGGCTAGCAGTTGGACGGGTGACCATCCGTTCTGCCGAGCGCTGTTGGTAAGCGGGGTGCCCTCAGCCCTTGTGAGGCAAACTGAGGAGCTACTTGACTGAGAAGTAGCGGCTCCGGTCTCGTAAACTGCCATACGGCCGGGAGAGCGGTATGCTGACCACATGCCCCTCCATAACCGCATCCAGTGACGCCAATAGGCTGAGGATGACACGGCGGCCGGTCGTCAGTACCCTTGGGCCTTCATGGCCTGTTCGGGAGGAGGTTTCTTTTTCTTGTTTTTTGGAAGGGCTCTGTAACTGAAGAAAGAGGAAGCAATTCTGACAACGATCTAGAAAGCATTACTTGAGGGAACTAGTGCGTGAAAGAGAACGGGGCTAACTTCTAAAGGCCAAATACAAGTTTAAAAGTGGAATTATAGAAACGATAGAACTCTCATTTCTGTGTTTGTATTAAGTAACTGAAATAATTGCTCGTATTTTGTATAACTGCCACATAACAACTATGAAGCCGGAAACCAGATCTTGCCATCTACAATCAGATAATGCAAACATACACACTACACCCGGAATCGAACTCTAGTATTCTGATGCAAAACTATACCCATTGCACTAATTTTTTTTAGTGTTAGTATTAAATGACTGCATATGTTCTGTATAAGACCTACTGTGACTGCTGTATTATAATTAAGAAGCCGGATATTACACCACGGAAGTTAATATTAGGAAAAAGTAAATAAAATATTACGCTAACAGCGAGAATCGAACTCGAGTAATATAACGAAACACCCTGCTAACTGCTGAACATAGCTGCAGAGTAGTAAATGAAGATACTTGTCGTACATGTGATTTCAGTGTTGCCACATTGTATTTGTTGACTTTTGTGCTGTAGCGAAAGTATGCACACGGCGAGATTTTGTTAGTTATTTTTCTTATTATTAGTCTGCAAGAAGTCGCCTCGGCACCCGAGCGCGCGGATTTCGGCTCGCCGTGTATAAGCTACATAAACAATCTATGTATGAAAGAGGTCATTGTGTTTATTGACGTAAGACTGCAGGAGCAAATTCTAAATTTCGTTTCATTTTCAGTCGTCTGGTTCTCAAGTCAGACGTTTCTCCGAGCACTTATTCCCCAAAAAGGGAATTATACATGCATTTTTCTTTCCTGAAGGATAAAAGAAGAGTTTTTCACAAGATGAGAGAGACAGAAATGAGACGAAAAAGAAAAGGATCTTGTGTTGCTAATTCCAGCCGTAGCGCATTCCGAAATAAAGAGGCGAGGCGAGCAGCGAAGACGGGAAGAGTGCAGCTGACGCCCGCCGTCCTTTGGCGGCAGAACCGCCTCGCGTTTCCTCGCTTTCAGGTACGAGTCGGGAAGCGAGCCGGCGCGTATACACGAACGGCATATTGAAAACGCCGGCCCGCGCGGCTGCCGGAACCGCTGGCACTCGCGGACCTCTCCAATAAGCCGCTGTTCCGAAAAGGAGCCGGTGACGTCACACGGTCTGCACCGGCGGCAGGTAATCGGATTGGCGCCGCACGGAGCCGCTCGCCGGAGAGACGCGTCCCTCCTCATTGGCTGCTGACACGAAACGCCGGTGTCGCCGGCTCTGGACGCTGTGTTCCGCATTTCCCTACTCGCGGCACGGCCGACATCGCTCAATTGACGCCCGTTCACGTTGGACGTGAACGGAACGAAGGAGAGGCGATTTCACAGCCCAACGGTGGTGCATTCACACTAGAGCAGCGGTTCCCAAACATCCTGAGGCCATTACCCCTTCCACTGAGTCACAAAAGTCATAGGATACCAATCTGTTCACACACTGATGGCAGTAATGTCGCCTGCACAAGGTGTAAAAGGGCCGTACATTGGTTGTCATATGTGCTCAGGTACGCCAATTAACAGACTTTGGACGCGAAATGGCAGTTGGAACTAGACGTATGGGACATTCCATTTCGTAAATTGTTAGGGCAGCCCAACCTACATAGGAAGGAAAGATCATCAAAATAAAATAAGAGAAATCAGAGCTCGAACAGAAAGGCTTAGGTGTTCGTTTTTCCCGCGCGCTGTTCGGGAGTGGAATGGTAGAGAGATAGTATGATTGTGGTTCGATGAACCCTCTGCCAAGCACTTAAATGTGAATTGCAGAGTAGTCATGTAGATGTAGATGTATTGCGAAATCCACAGTGCCAAGAGTGTGCCGAGAATACCAAAAGTCACGCATTTCGTCTCACCACCGACAACGCAGTGGTCGACGGCCTTCACTTAACGATCGAGAGCAGCGGCGTTTCCATAGAGTTGTCATTGCTAACAGATAAGCAGCACTGCGTGAAATAACCGCATAAATCAATGTGGGACGTCGAAGAATGTGTCTGTTAGGACAGTGTGACTGTATTTGGCGTTAATGGACTGTGGCACCAGGCGACCGACGCGATAGCATTTGCTAGAAGCACGACGTCGCCTGCAGCAACTCTCCTGGCTCCAAACGACTGCAAAAGAGTAGCCTGGTCAGATGAGTCCCGATTTCAGTTTTTAAGAACGGATGGTAGATTTCGAGTGTGGTGCAGACACCACGAAGCCATGGATCCGGTGCCCCACAGCAGACTCCTAAGGTACGAGCATAAGGGATTGGTTCCCAAATACGTGAGTGGCTTGAAGACTTCTTAAGTAATAGAACACAGTACGTTGTCCTCGATGGTGAGTGTTCATCGGAGGTGAGGGTATCATCTGGAATGCCCCAGGGAAGTGTGGTAAGTCCGCTGTTGTTTCCTATCTACATAAACGATCTTTTGGATAGGGTGGACAGCAATGTGCGGCTGTTTGCTGATGATGCTGTGGTGTACGGGAAGGTGTCGTCGTTGAGTGACTGTAGGAGGATACAAGATGACTTGGACAGGATTTGTGATTGGTGTAAGGAATGGCAGCTAAGTCTAAATATAGATAAATGTAAATGAATGCAGTTGAATAGGAAAAGTAATCCCGTAATGTTTGAATACTCCATTAGTAGAGTAGCGCTTGACACAGTCACGTCGATTAAATATTTGGGCGTAACATTACAGAGCGATATGAAGTGGGACAAGCATGTAATGTCAGTTGTGTGGAAGGCGGATAGTCGTCTTCGGTTCATTGGTAGAATTTTGGGAAGATGTGGTTCATCTGTAAAGGAGACCGCTTATAAAATACTAATACGACCTATTCTTGAGTACTGCTCGAGCGTTTTGGATCCCTATCAGCTCGGATTGAGGGAGGACATAGAAGCAATTCAGACGCGGGCTGCTAGATTTGTTACTGGTAGGTTTGATCATCACGCGAATGTTATGGAAATGCTTCAGGGACTCGTGTGGGAGTCTCTGGAGGAAAGGAGGCGTTCTTTTCATGAATCGCTACTGAGGAAATTTAGAGAACCAGCATTTGAGGCTGACTGCAGTACAATTTTACTGCCACCAACTTATATTTCGCGGGAAGACCACAAAGATAAGAGAGATTAGGGCTCGTACAGATGCATATAGGCAGTCATCTTTCCCTCGTTCTGTCTGGGAGTGGAACAGGGAGAGAAGATGCTAGTTATTGTACGAGGTACCCTCCGCCACGCACCGTATGGTGGATTGCGGAGTATGTATGTAGATGTAGATGTAGATCCAAGTTGTTAACAAGGCACTGCGCAATTTGGTGGTGGCTTCGTAATGGTATGTACGGGGTTACATGGAATGGACTGGGTCCTTTGGCCCAACTGAGCCAACGACTGGAAATGTTTATGTTCGGCTACTAGGACACCATTTTCACCCATTCATGGACTTCACGTTTCCAAACAACAATTGAGTTTTTATCTATGACAAAACGACAACGCACCATGTCACCGGCCCACAATTTTTCGACTTTCGTTGGAAGAACATTCTGGACATTTTGAGCAAATGATTGGGCCGTCCACATCGCCCGACATGAACCCATCGAACTTTTATGGGACATAATCGAAAAGAAACTTTCTGCACAAAATCCTGCACCGGCAACACCTTCGCAATTGTGCATGTTTACAGAGGCGGCATGGCTGAATATTTCTTCAGGGCACTTCCAACGACTTGTTGAGTCTACGTCACCTCGATTTGCTGCACGTTTCGGGCTAAAGGAGGTCCGACACGATGTTAGGATTTATCTTATGACTTTTGTCGCCTCATTGTATTGCAATGAAACATTAGCTAGCCACCGCTCCCTTCTTCCCACACTACCTTCAACATAGAGCGTAACCAAACATTACAATGACAAAGAATTTTCTTGGAACACTTTCATTTTTACAATTATGAAACGTAAATGATATTTGGCTGAGGCACACAGTAATCAATTGCAGTCCCATCAGTTTTTGTTACGCTTGGATATCTAGATTTTGGCTATGAATAGCCATCTTCAGTGTATTTGAGTTACAATGCAACTAATTCGCTACAATACATCTCACTAACATGACGTATGGTGACATGTACTGCTGAGAATTTGCCGGATTCTGAAGATGAGTACTTATAGCTGAAATCTAGAGACGCAAGAGTATTAAATTGAAGGTACATGGATGACACTTTCATAGTGTGGTCCCACGGAGAAGATAAGTTAATGGACTTTTTACGCCACCTTAACTCCACTCATGAGAACATTCGATTTACTATGGAATTACAGAAGCCCACTCACACTGATTTGTACTTACACTCGTCTAGTTGCCATCACCTATCTCAAGGCATGAGTGTGCTTAAAACCTGTGTACACCGAGGCCATCCCATGTTGGACGCGTAGTTACTTAAAGAGCTTCTACAGTTAAAGGCAGTGTTGAGAGTCGATGGATACTCTACCTGGAAAATTAATAGGGCATTCTCAGCTAAAACCAAGAACCGGGAAGTGGATAAAGAGGCAAACGCGCCAGCAAATTCCCTAGCTTTTTTCTCCCCTCGTTAGAAATATTTCCTTAAAAATAGCAAGAAGCCTCAGTAATTTTCGGGTGAAAGTGATTTTCCGCCCATAATCTCAGATTTCGGACCTGCTCGGATCAGTGAAGGATAATTTTTTTGTTGGAAGGCGGGAATTTACAAATGACTTTGCAGTGTGGTACGGATTATGTAAGGCCGCACAGTGGAGAACGCTGCACAGAGCATAAACGCTGCACGCATCTTTTGCAACCCACCAAGTCAGCAATTGCGGAACATTGTATCTCCAACGGACATTCAGTGGAATATGACAAAACATTAATTGTGGCCAGAGAAACATTGGTTTGGGACTCCATTATAAAAGAATCCGTTGAAATACGTATCGCGGAGAATTTAAAGGACTGTGACAGCAGCTATGAGCTGCTTAATTTGTGGAATACCGTCATCTCCGAGATTTGCTCCAGACGGAGACGCCAGAATACTCTGATGGCTGCGGCGAGCGGCAACGCCGCAGACAACTGATCTTGGCAGTTTCACCAGCGAGGGCCCTGCCGAGGGCCGGTGTGGTCCATCTGTCACAGTGACTCTGAATCATGTGCAACAACACTCTCGGCGAGCTATACAGTGCGGAGCGGAGAGCGTCTTCATTCACCGGAAGATCACTGGCAGGAGTCCAGTCGAAATATCGTGGAGTGAAGTTTACGACGACCGGCTGCAATCCCGAAATCTCTTCGAACACGCATGCTTCTGTTACTGACCGGTCTAGACCTTTCTGTTTTGAAGAGCTGCGGAGAGCGATTAACAAATGTGAAACAGGAAAGGCTGCAGGGTTGAACCAGCCTATAAAGCGTTTTGGTCCTGCAACATTAAAATGGGTTTTAGAACTGTTTAATAACTGCTTGTGTTGTGGAAGGATTCCTTTAGTCTGGAGGAAAGCTCTTGTCGTTACTGCCCTTAATCCCGGCAAAGAGAACAATGACGTTCAGGATTACGGTCCGGTAGCTCTTTTTGCCACTTACTTAAAATCCCGGAGAGAATCATTCTGAACCGCTTGACGGAAGCAATTACTTCTGCGGTCATCCTTCAACAGTCATACTTCAACAGTCTGGTGTCAGACCTGGTAAAAGCTGCACTTCACAGATCCTCAATCTTACCCAGTATCGAAGATGGTTTTTGAATCACTTATGATCACCGGCGTGACCTTTGTTGGCCTGTCTGCTGCGTACTACACTGTCAACCATAAATTACTGCTGAAAAAATTCTACATCACTACTGAATCTATTTTAACCATCTTAACTGCCAACTTAATTGCCAAGATGGGGCCTACAGAAACGGACCCTGAGAGCACTGTGCTGCCCCCTACGGTCTTTAATATATTTTTAGTATGACCAACCACTATACTCCAAGAGATTTCTATATGCAGATGATGTCACGTTGGCCACCTACGGAAAGGATTTCCATGAAGTTGAAAATTACCTGTCTGAAGCACTGGAAGAACTGGGACAGTTCTATAAAAATAATATCTTAAGACACAATCCTCCCAAAACCGAAGTCTCTGCTTTCCACTTAAAAAGCAGACAGTCCAGCCAACAACTAAATAGTTCGTAGACTTTCATTCAATTCGAACATTCCTTTTCGCCAAAATACCTTGTGGTGACCTTAGAACACACGCTGACCTTTAAAACGCATTGCCATAACAGCAAAATGTAAATATCTGCAAGGAATAGTACCATACGGAAACTAAGGGGATCTAATTGGGGCACACCACCAGTCACTATCAGGAATCCTACATTGGCGTTGTGCTATTCTGTTGGTGAATATGCAGCAACTGTCTGGTATCATTCCTGTAGGTGGAACCCACTGTGAATGAGACGTGTCGCATAATTACTGGATACTTGGGATCACTAAAGTGGAGCAGCTGTGTGTGCTAGCAGGCATAGCTCCGCCTGACATCAGGTGTGAAGCAGCTGACCAAGCAGAAGGACGTAGAGCTTTGACCTGTCATATTCACACGCTGTTTGGGCTCTCGCCAGCACCGTCACATTTGAGGCCCAGAAAAAGTATTGTAAGAATCTATGGAAATAACAACAATACAGCCAAAAGGCTAGACATCTGGTAAAAGAAAATAGAGAATTCTCCTGTAGGCACAGATAACCTAATGACGAACAACCTACTGGTAACAATGAGAATTGTTGCGCCCGGAAGCCCCTCAGCAGATTGCGAACTGGTGTTGGGCGGTGTAAAGTAAATCTTGAAAAACTGAGGGAACGCTAGTGGACCCTCACCTTGTAAGTGTGGAGGAATACAGACAATGTCTCACCTACGCAACTGCCATTTGTGCACTTCATCATGCACCGCAGATGGTCTAATGTTGGTAAACTCTAATACGTTGGACGTAGCCCATTTTTGGGGGAAAACAATTTAACTTAACGTTTGTTAGTTGATCTAACTTTAAACGTATTTACGACTGTTTACTCAAGTACAATACTTACTTACATATGCTAACTGTAATGCCTTGGGCGTAACCTACTTGTGGGTGAAAGCGAAACGTCCCCTTCGAAAAATTATGAATGACTGTGCTGGTAAACTTCTACGTTATTTGATTTTCAAACAGATGAGCAAAACTGAACGTACTAAAACAGTTTTGCCTTTACATATTCTGATCATCACTAAACTGACACACAATATTTTTAGCGTAACGCAATCTGACTTTCAAAAATCTCTAAAAAAGAATGGCCTTGACTAACAATAACCTATACCTTCCATGAATCACTTACCTCACAAAAATCTTCGTTACTCAAACTACTGCAATACAGCGAGCGCCAATACTTCCAGCTAAGTAAAAGATTCTAACTACTGAAGGCACTAACTACTAATAGGCATAGTTAGCAAATGAAAGATTTTGATAGAGAACAAACAATATACTTATCTTAATAGTGTTCAAAAGTCATAATATATATAGCTATCAATTCATGACATCCATCTTTACAACTTTCCTTTTTCTGGCGGACACACGTCTAGATCGTCCGCTTATAGTAACCTCTCAAAACTCTGGCATCTCTCTCTCCACATCCACCACTGCTGGCGGCTCACCTCCAACTGCCCAACGCTACGCGCTGTTCACATCCAACTGCCCAACACTACACAAACGAATATTCCAACAATGAGTGCAAAGCAGCCACAGACTGCACAGTCAGTGATTTTCATACAGTGCACTACGTGGTGTTACCAACATATAAACCTAAACAGCTTACTTACAAAAGTGGTTTAATTTCTGTCATGTTTGTTTTCATGTTTAAATCTCTTAATGTCTGTGGTTCATGCACATATATTTTCCTCGTTGTTGATGCCTTTGACACAAATTAAAAAATATTACACACTGCATATCAGTGAGCAATTTTGATTAACTCCACCACTCATATTTGCTGTTTACTGACAGATAAAGGATACATTACACTACCTACAAAACCTCCTCATAAAAGAAAGCTAATTGTCCTCATTGGAGGAAGAAAAATGGTTCAAATGGGTCTAAGCGCTATGGGATTTAACATCTGAGGGCATCAGTCCCCTAGACTTAGAACTACTTAAACCTAACTAACCTAAGGACATCACGCACATCTTTGCCCGAGGCAGGATTCGAACCTGCGACCGTAGCAGCAGCGCGGTTCCGGACTGAAGCGCCTAGAATCGCTCGGCCACAGCGGCCGGATTAGAGGAAGACACTTGTTACAAAACACCACTTCTCTCGCTAGTGGCACTTGCTTCACCCACACCTGCAGCCCAGTTTAAAATCAAGCAAATTAAAATGCGTGCGCTACACTTACTGATTACAAATCACTTGAATGCTGAACACGTTACTTTTGAACTGTCAGAAATTGGAAGACTTCAGGCTGTCACTGCTACCAATAGTTATGATAAGACTTTACAGGCTGTCAGCAGTGAATTAATCATTAGATACTTACTGTTGTGTTGTGCTTTCAATTAGTTCGTTTATCTCTTGCGAATTGAATAATTAAAGAAGTTCTGGTCCATTGCTGGAATTACCTACAACTCCGTACAGGCGTTGTCATGAGATATTGACGCACATCTGTCTCATTTTTACTGTCATATAAGCACGCCACAAAACACAAAGCATGTGTGTAGTGGGTGAATTATGTGAGAAAGAAGGAAGATGTTAGTCAAATATTCATTTCTGACCTACACCACATCGTGTCAAACATGAATGCAGTAACTTGAGAAAAATATAATTATTGGTAACTTATGCAATGAGTCGTAGGAAATAGTGATAGTAGTAAAGCTCAATTGAAAACAACTCAGTTTCGTGACCAGAACACAATCGAACTCTTTCGATTTCATTCGTTAGAAAATTTCATTTTATTCCACTGTTTGGCAACCATTGTACTAGACGAAACGTCAACACGTCACTTAGCCCAACCCAATACCGATCGGTGAAACTAAGAATATGACTTATCATCCGAGATAGTAAAAGAAAATGGTTTCAGGATGAAGAACAATGAGAACTTTTACTAATTACCAAAGCAAACGTCATATTGGTAGTTCGTGACAAATTTTATGTGATAAACTGCTGCGAAATAATAAGGTATGTGTGGTGTCACCGCCAGACACCACACTTGCTAGGTGGTAACCTTTAAATCGGCCGCGGTCCGTTAGTATACCTCAGACCCGTGTGTCGCCACTATCAGTTATTGCAGACCGAGCGCCGCCACACGGCAGGTCTAGAGAGACTCCATAACACTCGCCCCAGTTGTACAGCCAACTTTGCTAGCGATGGTTCACTGCCTACATACGCTCTCATTTGCAGAGACGACAGTTTAGCATAGCCTTCAGCTACGTCATTTGCTACGACCTAGCAAGGCGCCATATTCAGTTACTATAATTACTATCCTCAAGAATGTATTCTGAATAGATAATATTGTGAATCAGGTGCCGTCAAGAGCTACGTTCATCATTAATGGATTAAAGTTAACCGGCTTGTCAAAGTGCAATTGGTAATTGATTATTTTTTTCAAAAAGTTTGAAGAAACGTTTAATCTAAGTCAAAACATCTCAACTGATCAAGGAATAATACCATGGCGTGGACGGTTAAATTTTAAAGTTTACAATCCGTCGAAAATTACGAAATACGTCATACTCATTCCGATGCTATGTGATTCGAGTACGGGATACCTTTCTTCATTCAAGATATATTCCGGCGCTGGACAGCCTTTAGCAAAAACAGTGATGGAATTATTGACACCTCGTGATGGAAAGTGGCATCACCTCTGTATGGATGATTATTATAACAGTGTAGAACTTGCAGAGAAGTTACTTGAAAAGAAAATTCGAGTTCGTGGAACGATACGGCAAAATAGAGGATTTCAGGAAAATTAAAGCGTGCAAAAGTCAATGCATTTGAAGCTTGTCATCGACGTAAAGGTGACAAGCGGCCGGTGACAAGCCAAGTAATCCGAACTAGCGCTGCCGGCGCCAAGCGAATAAATTTGTACGAGACGTGCGGACGGCAAAGTGTTAATATGGCTGCTCGGGTAAAGCAGGAAATCCGGATCTGCGTTCCGGTCCGGCACAAATTTTCATTTGTTTCCTCTAAACTGTATATCTGTGGTGATACCGTATTCGCAATCTGCGAATACATTTCATGACGAAAGGAATCTGCTAAATTCGGTTACACGATAAATCTAAGGGCTCTCAATTCGATTAAATATTTAGGAATTACAATTAACGTTTGGAATAATGACGTAAATGATATTGCGGGAAAGGTAAACCGAAGACTGAGTTTTAGAGGATGCAACAGGTCTGGTATTCAGACTTCCTGCACTACGCTTGTCCGTTGTGTGCTAGAGTATTGCTTCAAGCAATGGGAAATGTACACGGCTTGCAGAATTATGAGGTCTTTGAAATAGTAGTCGCCATTCTTGTCTATGTTCTGTTTCGCGTTCTGTTGGATGCTAGCCGGTGAAGCCGTGTTTGGAGATCAGATTGCCTTTGTCTGGTGGAGATCCACTCTGTTGTGGAGATTCTGCAATGAATAAAGAATTGTGTGAGACCGTTTCAATTAACTTGCTGTGATGAAGCTTAGTTAAAGTGGTGGGGCTATACTGGCATCGCTTGGCTGCGATTATTCCGCGAGCAGGAATGGGGCTGTATGCTTGCGCGTAGTAAAATGGAAGCTCATAGGATGCCCATAATGAAGTTCGATAGAAGCTGATTATTGCTCGGTGCATTACCTTTTCACTTCTTCGTGCTGTAAATACAAAGTTGTTAACCTCTCGTGAATAAAATAGATTTTGCTTTGTTCGAAACGTCGATATGAGAACATGATGTTCCGCTTGCCTTATGTGTATCTGAAACATGTACTTTAGTTTGAGTAGCCATGCGGGCTTGTAAAATCATTTCTCTATGTTCGGTTACAATAATCAACTTCTTCCGGATTTACTTTTGATATATAGCGTATTATTCTTCGTATTAAGCCAGTAGATTGTGCCACGTCGATCGGCCGCCATCTTGTTGAAACTTGTGACCGCGCTTCCCGATTCACAAATGTTCAGGTCGTATAGGAAATCACTGAATTCCGATCGCGAATTATGCAGCTTTTCCTTCTGTGCTATTAGGTTCGAGATCTAGCGATGGTATGTCGACGGTTGCTGCTTCGCCGATTGTTGTTTGCCGCATATCGGCGTGACAGATTTTTTTTGTTATGTTAATACTGTAATTAGGATTTATTTTATTGGTTCCTTATATTAAGGATCAGTGCTTACAAAACTAAGGACCCAAGCTCATAGCTCAGGTGGTTGCTATAAGCAGAAAGCTAATAGATATTCAACCTGGTTCACAGCCTTTACGAAACAGTACTCACGAAAGTATTAGCTATGTAAGCCCATTTCTTCTAAGTGCCACTGAATTACGGAAGTGTGTGTGTGTGTGTGTGTGTGTGTGTGTATTACACTTCACGATTCACACAGCGTTACCAAACTGTTTTTCTGGAGTATAAGAATTATACATTTTGCGTAACTTGAGTGTGTCAGAGCTTGATTATTCCTGCTTATGGGAGTAGTCTGATTTTCATCAAAAAACACGTCTTTGTAGGTCTAGCGTGATTTTCGTGCGGATGAATAATTCTTTTCCTGGGTGATAACATAAACTGAGTGGCAAAAATTTACAAGGAGAGTGTCTCATTTGAAGAAGCACCTTATAAGACGCCCAAGGCGAATGCAGACAGCGTACCTGAGCTGTCCGTTGCAGGCAGGTGTGTGGTGCTTACAAATGCAATCCGAAAACAAAGGAAGTAGGTTACACTACACCTGTTCCCCCACTGCTTGAATACTGCTCACCGGTGTGGGATCCGTACCAGATAGGGTTGATAGAAGAGAGAGAGAAGATCCAACGGAGAGTAGCGCGCTTCGTTACAGGATCATTTAGTAATCGCGAAAGCGTTACGGAGATTATAGGTGAACTCCAGTGGAAGACTCTGCAAGAGAGACGCTCAGTAGCTCGGTACGGGCTTTTGTTGGAGTTTCGAGCACATACCTTCACCGAGAAGTCAAGCAGTGTATTGCTCCCTCCTACGTATATCTTGCGAAGAGACCATGGGGATAAAATCAGAGGGATTAGAGCCCACGCAGAGACATACCGACAATCTTTCTTTCCACGAACAATACGAGACTGGAATAGAAGGGAGAACCGATAAATGTATTCCACGTACCCTCCGCCACACACCGTCAGGTGACTTGCGGAGTATGGATGTAGATGTAGATGCAGATGGTGAACACGGCAGCACTTCGCGAGCTCCCCTACTATGAGCGTGGGATGATGACGCGCCAGACACGTGGATCGTAGCATATCGGAGACTACACAAGGGTACGGGTTTCCTAGATCAAAATCTTCTAGGGTGGACATTCAGTATCGCACAGACAATTTTTTCACATGCGCAAACCCCCGTACAGGACGACACAGCTGTTTAACGAACAGCCGGGACGTCGCGTACACGGAGGAGTACTGGGCGATCGACGCAGTCAGGAACCCGTTTCTACTGCACAGAGACAAAGGCATCGCAGACGATCGAATATCCAGAGCCTTCGCGTGAGTTTTTGCTACTCATTGTATGTACATTAATGTCTTTTGAAGTGATATACAGGTTTTTCATTATACTGATATAGGTTTTATTATTGGCTAATTCCGCAAACGCTGATAGTTTAGGTATTTTTGAAATTGACTCAGAAGCCCCAAGTCATATCCATAACGTTAAAAACTGCAGTGTTATCAGCTTTCTCTCTATACTGTCAAAAATTATCTCCAAAGTCCTTTTCAATCGAACTAGCTCCACTTCTGTTTCGGCTCAGCCTTTCGAGCAAGTGGGTTTCCTGAGAGGTATCAGCGAAATAGACTAAATTTTTGTCGCGCGCGATATCGTTGGTCGTACCAGTGGATAACATATGCCTCACTAGAGAGCTGAAAAGGCATTTCATTCAATTAGACTGCGGTAATGCGAGCCTTGATTGACCCAGCCCAGCCTACACGCGAATACTGCGCATCGTCTACCTCGCAACCTCAGTCTTCCTAAGGGTTGGAGAATGGAACTTTCCTATAGAGAGAATTTCAAATAAGGCGGTCCCACTTTAAAAAAAAAAGAATTGCTGTGCTCGAAATAGCGATCTCGAAGACAAACTGCAGAGACTCGAAATACAGGATAAATGGGAGAGTGTTCAGCACGGACGACATTGTACTATTTTCTAATGACATTGACGAACCTTTGGCTCCCAATCTTGCTTCCAGCCGCCCATTAGTCGACCTCACCATAAACTTTCCCAAAACCAAAATTATGTTCAACAAATGAGTCACAGCAGAAACAGTTTGCAGCGACAACAAGCCTCTGGAAGACGTCCGTGAATATGTCTGACCTGGTCAACTCATAAATATGAAGGCCTAATAAGTTTCGTAGCTTCTGACATAGGTTTATGTGAAACATTGAGTGGTCTTCAGATAAAAGATGCAAGTACAATTGAGCTACCGGAGGAACGCTCCTGTCGGAGGACAAGAAAGGCGAATACGTTCCCCTTTAAAATACTCTGACGCAAAAGGGTGGGATCAGTTCGCCTCAATCCTAAAATCCTTATTCAGACTTCCTCACCAATACTTTGGCATGCTGGCAGATTCTAAATATTTTTATTCGGTATCTTTTTGTAGCTAAGCCTTCAAACTCAGCATAAAAATGTTCTCAGTGGCTTTAGACATTACTTCTAGCCCACTAAACTGGTAAAATTAAGAAGAAACGCATGTTAATGAGACGAACTTGGTCCACCTTTGTTTTCCTGACTGAGCTTGTCCACTTTAGTGGCAAACGCGACTGTTTTAACAACTAACGGAAAACTTGTTACAATAAGAATAACAAAAGGCCTGAAAGTTTATTAAGATAAGACTAAAATACAGTGCAACAAACACTTCTAAAACAAAATTGCTGAAACTAGTAACGAATTTATAGCACTGAACCATAGGTTTCTGTATTTTGATAGCACAACACATCGGCTGTACACTGACCAGTCAAAAGATTGTGACAGGTACCCACCACAAGGTTGGATGCTCCCTGTTGGCGTTGCAGGCTGGTGACGCATGAGAAAAGTAAATAGGCCGAGCAGAGACTGGTGGGGGATTACCCTAGCGAAGATATGCGCCGCAAAAGGAGAAATCCACTGAGATAAGTGACTTTGCCATAGGGCACTGTTGAATCCTGCCTTTTCGTCGAATATGGGGTGTCTAGGAAACCTGTTTTCTCTGATCGCTAGACAAACAATGCAAGCAAGTCGCATTAATGAGTTTTACGAGGGTAATCCCAAAAGTAAGGTCTCCTATTTTTTTATAAGTACGTAGACCTGTTTATTTCTACAAGGGTTTACATCAGTTTACAGCTTGAACATTTAGCTATTTTTCGACATAATCATCATTTATGTCGATGCATTTTTGTAGTCGCTGTGGCAGTTTTTGTATGCCCATGTCGTACCAGCTCGCCGCCATGCTGTTCAGAAAGTTATGCACCTCTTCTTTCACCTCGTCGTCGGAGCTGAATAGTTTTCAGGCCAAATGTTCTTTTAACTTAGGGAACAGGTGATAGTCACTTGGCGCCAAGTCAGGACTATAGGGTGGGTGGGTGATTATGTTTCACTGAAACTGTTGCAGGAGAGCAACGGTTTGCCGAGCGATGTGTGGGCGAGCGTTGACATGGAGAATGTGTACGCCCTTGCTCAAAATTCCTCTTCTCCGCTTCTGAATTGCCGGTTTGAATTTTTTCAGAGTCTCACAGTACCTGTCAGAGTTAATTTTGGCCCCAGTGGGCATAAAGTCGACCAACAATACCCCTTTCCGATCCCAAAAAACGGTTGTCATGACTTTACCGGCAGACTGTGTTTGTTTGAATTTCCGCACCTTTGGCGAAGAAGGATGCCGCCACTGGCGTGTTTGTTGCTTGGTCTCAGATGTAAAGTGGTATGCCCAGGTTTCGTCACCCGTGACAATTGAGTCCAGAAAGTGGTCCTGCTCGGCTGCAAGGCGGTGAAGAAATGCGCGGGAAGCATCAACTCGTTGCCGCATGTGGTCCTCAGTCAGCATGAGAGACAGGCATCTTGCGCACACCTTCCTGAATTTCAATATTTCCGTTAAAATTCTGTAAGCGGTGCTTCGGGAAGCCTCAGGAACCAACGTGCAGAGATCATCCAGGGTGATCCACCGATCATCACGCATGCTTGGCTCAACCTTCAACACTGTCTCCTCAGAAATTGGCGGTCTCCCGCTCCTTTGTTCGTCGTGAATTTCGGTCCGACCTGCTGCAAACTCTCTACACCACTTACGAACGTTTTTGACATCCATGCACGACTCACCATACACTTCCGTCAATTGGCGATGAACTTCAAATGGCGCAGTGCCCTTTGCGTTCAAAAACCGAATAACTGCACCCAATTCGCACTTGGCGGTAGCACCCAACGGGAGCTCCATTCTCAACGGCTGCCAAGCCGAGCGCCTCAGCGCGACGTGCGCATGTTTACACACAGCGCGTGAAGCACTCTTCGTAACAGTGTGACCAACTGCCACACAAATAGAGTTCTGCACTTATAAAATGATAGGAGACCTTACTTTTGGGATTACCCTCGTATTATGAAATGAACAATGACAAAACTTAACATTGTATTTACACAGATGTGTCGCAAGCGATTCAGGTCGCTAGTCTCGAAGCGTCTGCAGAACTGGGCCGCGACAAATCGGACGCGGCGCTTATATCCTCTTCGCATAGGGGCCGCTGCTGTCGCGTTGTCGTCCTGGAGAGGGGTCTCTCAGCGTGCGATTGGCTGACGTCTTCTCACAGCCTTCTCTGCACTCTCGTTCCCGACTGGCGTGCCAGGGCTTGACTTAATGAATAACAGGCACATTACTATTACAAAGAGCCAATGAACGAGTATCTCAAAAAGGCGAAGCTGGTCGAATGTCCATGAGCTACTGTCGTGAGCGTTTACAGAAAGAGTTAGGCCAGTGAAACTACCACTAGGCGCTTAGTGTTTGGACGTCCACGACTCTTCACAGAACGTTCGGCATGGGGGCTTTTCTGCTCTGTAAAGTAGGATAGATGGCGATCTGTGGCACCTATGGGGAATGAGTACAATGCCGGTGGTCGTACATGTATTTCGGAGCACATCATTCAGCGCACATTGTTGAACAAGGTGATTCACAGCAGACAATCTCTGTGTGTTAACATATTGTCCCAACGACATCGTCAATTATTATAATGGGCTCGGGATCCTCGAGGTTGGACCGCGTATCTCTGGAAACGTGACGACTCGACGGGTGAATCAGGGTTTTGCTACACTAGGTCAATGGTTGTCTCCATAAACGCCGTCACCCGGGCTCGAAACATACACCGCGCAACGGATGCAGGCTGGTGGGAGCAGTATTATGCTGTAATAGACATTATCCTGGACTTGCATGGGACCTGTGGTAGTAATTGGAGACACCACGTCAGCGGCGTACCAACTGCATCCCTCCAAGCCTGATGTCTTCCCTGACGACGATATCATCTGTCAGCAGTATAATTGTCCACGTCTCGAAGCAAGAATTGTGCTACAGTGGTTTGACAAGCATGATAGTGAACTCACGTTAATGTCTTGGCCACCAAATTCGCCTTATGTGAATCCGATGGTTCCTATCTGGTTTGCTATCGAGCGCCGTCAAAGCGCACACAAATCACCAGCCAATTATTTACGAGAATTAGATAAATTGTGTGTTGAGGGCTTTCTAAAAAATAAATAAATGATGGTGGTGTGGTGGCCCTCAACTACGTACTCTCCGACTCAGAGATGAAATATTAAAAGTTTTGGCTGGTTTCGTTGTCTAGGGGCTGGGATACGTAGTTGCCGCATTACAAACCAAATACTGCTGAGTCTACAGTATACAATATGAATACACACACGAATTGAATGGTCGAAGGTTCTTATCACTCGGCAGTTGCGAATTAACATAGACATTTATAAATGAAAGATTGCAATTAAATAAAATCTGCAGGTACTATTTTAACGACTATAAATGATGAGTACGATAGTAGAAGTACTTTTGAGAATGTATTATATTGCCGGCCGCGGTGGTCTAGCGGTTCTAGGCGCGCAGTCCGGAACCGCGCGACTGCTACGGTCGCAGGTTCGAATCCTGCCTCGGGCATGGATGTGTGTGATGTCCTTAGGTTAGTTAGGTTTAAGTAGTTCTAAGTTCTAGGGGACTGATGACCACAGATGTTAAGTCCCATAGTGCTCAGAGCCAATGTGTTATATTTCTGCCAAACACTTATTGGTGTCGGTGGTCCAGCAATTAAATAAAATATAAGTTGAATAAAAGGGAAACAATAGATTCCTACTTCACGTAATTAGTGATGAACAACAACAACATAGTTCACTGGATATTCACCTCCAAACGCGTACTACGTCTTCACTGCAGAAGCCACGGAAATCTCACAAGTACACAAGTCGGCACTCCGAAGTATTTGTATCTCTCATGATCACGCACAAACTGCTCCACTCCCAGTCTTTCTCGCGACTGTGCGTCCATCACGCCGTCACGTCCAGCCCTCCCCATGTCCTGTCCCATACTCCCAGAACTCCTCTCCCACTTCCATCTAGTCTCCCCATTCGCGAGCGCTGTGACTGGCTAGAGCGCTTGCACCATGTCTTCAAGCCAACACACCCACACAAACATAATGAAACATATTCGAAATACTGGATTTACATTTAAATAACTTGAAATTAAATAAATATTCCTATCGCTGGACTATAAACACGCTCTAACACACATTATTAGATACATAAACAGATTAAATAAACATATATCAAAGGAATAGAACAAAAGGTTGACCAGTAGACTTACGTCTCTGTGCTTTCTAAAACACAGTAAATAATTAACCAATTTCTTCATGAATAGCATATATCGGATATAAACAAAGACGCAGATGAATAAAGCATGCTGCTACCGTTTTATTGTGTGACTGTGGAGTACTTATGGCCTGACGCGCTCGATGGTTCAAATGGTTCAAATGGCTCTGAGCACTACGGGACTTACCTGCTGAGGTCATCAGTCCCCTAGAACTTAGAACTAGTTAAACCTAACTAACCTAAGGACATCACACACATCCATGCCCGAGCCAGGATTCGAGCCTGTGTCCATAGCGGTCGCGCGGTTCTAGATTGAAGCGCCTAGAACCACTCGGCCACTCCGGCCGGCGCGCTCGATAGTAATCGGCCACTCTGACCCCCAATAACTCATGTACTATTCAAATTACATGTCTGTGATTTATACACAAATAGCTTTCTAAAGACATATCGATCGACGAAATCGGATGAAGCGTTTAAATTATGGAAATTCGTTGCTTGGTGTTACTTGTATAACTTACTGTCAGATACTAAACTTTAAAATGATAAAAATATTGAAAATATGATTAAACCATCAGAATCGTCATGCAAGTAATAGTAATGTACATGTTTCTTTTTGGGGTATCATAATTCATCTGGCCACTATTAATTTCTATACGAACTGTGAAATGTCTGTCATTAACGTTTCACAAAGTCTACCATCTTTGGCGCTCCGACCACGTCTCCTTCATCGACACAGCGTCACCATGGAATTGCCAGCCACGTGGCTGGAGCTGGACCCCTCTAAAGTTCGGCTCCATGTGGCCGCCGACGAGCCACAGCCGGCCCGCCGAGAGGCCCCAGCGCGGCCACGCCAACTCCGAACTTAGAATATTTCCAGGGCGCCACAACTCGCTCGTTACCTCACAGTGTAGACACCTGGTACCTCGCAACTTCCACCAAAGAACTGTAGAATCGATGATACGCAGAATCGGTGATATACTGCGTTACAAAAACGACCCTATTAAGCAGGTGATTCAGTGAATCAACAATCAGAGAAATAAACAAATGAATAAATGTGACCTGGACGCTTTTGATGGTACGTATTTTTAAAACTACGTTTATGATCTGTCTGAAACGCGAAGTTTACTATGAGTGTGTATTACCACCTTTGAACTGAAGCAGAAAGACACAGGCTTTTAATGTGAAGGTTATCAAGAAACTGACAATTGCCCACACGCGAATAAAGAGATGCGTGATGGAAACTATTAGGAGAGACAAGAAAGGAGAGTCAGGGAACAGAGTGGAGCGTAAGATGTAATTATGGCCGTAATGAAAGTGAAATCAGGATGGGGGAACATGAAGTCTTGGTGAATGGATGGTTCAAGCAAATTCTCTGTCGTATTCCGCGAGATAGAATACCGAAACAATAAATGACGAGATAATGGGATGCGGGTGGATGACGATAGGGAATTCAGGACAACAACGTAAATGCGCATAGCTGTAGACTGTAAATCATGTAGAAGTCAAAAGGTGGTATTAGCTTTTAAATGGCTGCGTATGTACATTGTCACATAGTGTTCTTTAGTGTTGTGTAAAATATATTGAGTTTCGTTTTTGTAATGTGTGTATGATAACTGCTCTTTTCATAAGAATCCGAATGTCAAAGGAAAACGCTGCAGGCCGGCCGAAGTGGCCGTGCGGTTCTAGGCGCTGCAATCTGGAACCGCGAGACCGCTACGGTCACAGGTTCGAATCCTGCCTCGGGCATGGATGTGTGTGATGTCCTTAGGTTAGTTAGGTTTAACTAGTTCTACGTTCTAGGGGACTAATGACCTCAGAAGTTGAATCCCATAGTGCTCAGAGCCATTTTGAAAACGCTGCAGCTGAGGTCATAAAATGTTGTTTACTGCGAGCACTACCCTCAATAAGATCGGAAACACCAACTGATTGAGGGCAATGGAAAGGAAATACACGGTAAAATTACATTTTATTCCTTTCTAAATGTTTGTTAAGCTCAGGCATTACCTAGGTAAACGCAACTAAAAATTTTAGGTTCCTCAAAATAGCCACCCTTGCTTTAATCACTGCCTTGCATACTCTTGGTCTGCGACAGGTCTATTTTGACAGGATTTCAATTGGAATTAGTCTCCATTCTTACAGCAGGAGGCAACGCCCTTGCCGCAGTGGATACACCGGTTCCCGTGAGATCACCGAAGTTAAGCGCTGTTGGGCGTGGCCGGCACTTGGATGGGTGACCATCCAGCCGCCATGCGCTGTTGCCATTTTTCGGGATGCACTCAGCCTCATGATGCCAATTGAGGAGCTACTCGACCGAATAGTAGCGGCTTCGGTCAAGAATACCATCATAACGACTGGGAGAGCGGTGTGCTGACCCCACGCCCCTCTTATCCGCATCCTCCTCTGAGGATTACACGGCGGTCGGATGGTCCCGGTAGGCCACTCGTGGCCCACTCATGATTCCCCGTTTCCGGATCCTCTTGTCCAACTCACAGCATAGAAGCTCGATTGGGTTAAAATCATGGGACAAGGCAGGTCACTCCATGAATTTCTAAATTTTCTGAACCTCTAGAGACTTCACATAGTCCTGACACAAGCGAGAGTCGTTGTCCTGCTGCAAGACAAACCCTTTCCCGATCGGACGCAAACCAGATGTTTTGGCATGTCGCAGTATAATGGAGTTATATTACCTCCAAAATATCTCCGTACCATCACAGAACACCCCACATTCTTCGCAATTACAATTACGCACCGAGAATTCAGCCACTCATGGGGTAAACGGCGTACGAATTCATGGCGTTTACTTAAAAATACACTAATGACCATTAAAATTGCTACGCCATGAAGAAATGCAGATGATAAACGGGTATTCATTGGACAAATATATTATACTAGAACTGACATGTGATTATATTTTCACGAAATTTGGGTGCATACATCCTGAGAAATCAGTACCCAGAACAACCATCTCTGGCCCTAATAACGGCCTTGATACGCCTGGGCATTGAGTCAAACAGATCTTGGATGGCGTGTACAGGTGCAGTTGCCCATGCAGCTTCAACACGATACCACAGTTCATCAAGAGTAGTGACTGACGTATTGTGACGAGCCAGTTGCTCGGCCACCATTGACCAGACGTTTTCGCTTGGTGAGAGATATGAAGTATGTTCTGGCCAGGACAGCACTCGAACGTTTTCTGTATCCTTAAAGGCCCATACAGGACCTGCAACATGCGGTCGTGCATTATCCTGCTGAAATGTAGGGTTTCGCAGGGATCGAATGAAGGGTAGAGCCACGGGTCGTAACACATCTGAAATGTAACGTCCACTGTTCAAAGTGCCGTCAATGCGAACAAGAGGTGACCGAGACGTGTAACCAATGGCACTCCATACCATCACGCCGGGTGATACGCCAGAATGGCGATGACTAATACACGCTTCCAATGTGCGTTCACCGCGATGTCGCCAAACACAGATGCGACCATCATGATGCTGTAAACAGAACCTGGATTCATCCGAAAATATGTTTTGCCATTCGTGCACCCAGGTTCGTCATTGAGTACATCCACAATCGCAGGCCCTCCTGTCTGTGATGCAGCGTCAAGGGTAGCCGCAGCCATGGTCTCCGAGCTGATAGTCCATGCTGCTGCAAACGTGGCCGAACTGTTCGTGCAGATGGGTGTTGTCTTGCAAACGTCCCCATCTGTTGACTCAGGGATCGAGACGTGGCTGCACGATCCGTTACAGCCACGCGGATAACATAACAATAGTTATTAAATAGCAATGACAACCCACGGTAGGATATTGGCAATGAACCTCCATTAGACGTTGTTCCGGGAACCCAGTAGCAGACTTACTGCGCTGCAAGGCAAACATGCCCTGCACCGTTCAGCCAAAGGAAAGAGAGCAAACCGCACCTGGCAGACGATGGAACTGTGCCAGTTAATGAGTACACGAGACTCTGCACATAGATGATTCAAGCGAAATTCAGCACCTGAGCTCTATGAAGTACGCAGAAAACTACGGAACAAAGGAATCAAAACGTGTGGGACGTCAAAATCGGACATGCCATTCAATTTTTTGTAATTCCATGTTATATCAGTGAAAGAACGGGACTGCGGCTTTTCGATTTTGTAGAAAACAGCCAAACTGTCAAAATCATCAAGCTTACGACAAAATGCAAATCTGTCATGCGGCATCCATTGTCACTATTTAAAATAAATTTACAATACCTATGCACTAGCAAAAAGTATAAAAAGAAAGGCATAAAATACAAAGACTGTAAACTAAAACGCATGACATACAAACACTGGTTACTGTGAACTCTCATGCACCTACCAACTGTATTAATACAAACCACTCAAAATACAGTATGAACATAAAATTACGAAATGCAGAAAAATTGCTATACTGTAACAATTAGAAGAGTCTTCATTGAAAATTACGCTGAATCATGTCGTACAAATGTTAGTATCATATTCAGAGGTCTTAGTGTAATGAAACGTCATGAAGGCAGAAAATCTGAAAGCATAAATATGATTAAGAAGAAGACGAGCCAATTATATTGATGTAGTTTTATTGTGAAGGAATGCAACAACCGCTAAAAAGAATATAAAACCAGAAATGATAGCCGTGTATTTAGGTCAGAGCCTCAGCCGACGTTCGAAAACGTTTTTTTTTTTTTTTCTTCGTTATGCAATTCTCACATCTCCGTGGTATACTAACAACCACGATGAGTGTTAATTGATTTTTAGACTTCACTTCCCTCTTTGCTCCTACACCAGCACACACAGTTTGAAACTTCACTTTCGTAAGAACTTCTAATTTTATAGTTTTCTTTTCTGTCTTACATCTTTGGCTATATTATGGATATGGTGCACGGGCGATAGGACATGTTAGTCACAGCCACATACTACATGCTTGAGGGCAGCGTTTTCTCTTCACTCTCTTTTGCTCCACATGTTTTATCTGTTATTTGTATAACGACAAACAAAAGACGTTTTCGAACATAGCATCTTGCTTTGACCTAAATGCATAGTTCTCATTTCTGGTTTTCTATTCATTTTAGCGGCTCTTGCAGTCCTGTACAACCCAAATACACCATTATAATTCGTTTTTTTTCATTATCACACCTACGCTTTCTTTATTTCGTTTTCTTAACTTTCCACAGTAATACCGAAAGCGGAGCCTTGTTTCAGTCCTTTTCTATGGGAACTGTGGAAAGGTTCATGAACAAATAAATTTACTGAACAGGTAACAGTTTTTTAATTCAAACTCTCTGTCACCTATCCAGGATAAGGAAGCAACTTTGACCACATCAAGTGGAATTTTGTTCATGACTCGCAGTGAGCCATGACTTTTCCCTTATTCGGAAGGGAAGAATGTGATTTAGTTATAAGCGGTTCCACGTGCAATGGCCACAACGGGTCTGCGAGAAGAAATCGGTCCCAACAAAGAAAAGTGCGAGAACCGCACGATCTTACGGAGGCCGAATAAGCAAAGCACTTATTGATTAGTTAATTTGCTGGTCATAATGGTTAATGGGAGTTGCTAGCTACTTTTATGTGGGATGGGAGTTTCATTGAATTGATGAATGCAGATAGACATTAGTATGACATCTCTATTAGAAAGAGCGTAAACGAGAACTTGCATAAATACAAAGAAAAGAAGGCCATTATTTCCGCTCATTCGTTACTATTGAACATAATTTTGAGGGAGGAAGGAAAGGTTAATTCAGCTGTCTTCCCTCTCCACAATGGCGAAGAACAAGAGGAGTGGAGGCTTGAGTCATATGGGTTCTGATCGTTCTGGCTAAACGGATCCGCTACCATTTTTTACAAGAGAGTGGAATTACCATCATGTACTCACCACTGCTGTAGACTAAACAGAGTAAGGGATAAACGGCAGCCGGCTGCTGTGGTCGAGCGGTTCTAGGCGCTTCAGTCCGGAACCGCGCTGCTGTTACGGTGGCAGGTTCGAATCCTGCCTCGGGCATGGATGCGTGTGATGTCCTTAGTTAGGTTTAATTAGTTCTAAGTCTAGGGGACTGATGACCTCAGATGTTAAGTCCCATAGTGCTTAGAGCCATTTGAACCATTTGATAAACGGTAGAATAGGAAAGTCCCAAAGTGGCCTCACCACCGAAAACCAAGTAACTCGAATATCCGTCATAGCAACAATGTTTTACGCGAAGAAATTAAAATCACAGCGAGGCTAAGAGGTTGCTGTGGAAATAGCAGGACAAAAGAACAACCACTCGCCACGTGGTGGCGTGTTGTAGCACAAAGGACAGTGAGTCCATTTCGCGAAGTTACAATCCAGAAACTTAACTCCACACGCGTGTCACAATAAAAAGACTGAAGATGTGTTGTTGAAGGCGATACTGCAACTTTGAAGACAATAATTACCCTGATATGGCCCATAGCTGACCTCGCGCTCGTAACGGACAAAGGCCAAATGCCAAGTCCAACATTACTAAAACATTATCGATTTTACGAAACAAAATTTATAAGCAACGAAAAGAATACAATGCTCTCTCACTAACGAATCTCTAGTGGCTGAGTGCAAATAGGTTGGCTGTCACTGAGTTCACACATGCTTACCGATATCAGCAACGCGACCTCAAACCTCCACCAGCCAGCAGGAACAGGGCAGAACTGATCGAGGTTCCACGTCTCCAAAGGATAAATGGGGGAGCGATAATTGGCGCGCTCCTAACCCGGCCAATCAGAGGCCACGGGATTGCCGCGGAACGCCATGCCGCTACGGCTAGCCGTCCGAACACCGGAAAATGGCTCTTGATTCGTCAGGAGACTGTCCCAGTTAGGTTAGAGAGGCTACTTTGCAGCGTTAAAGGCGAGTGAGAATTTAAGCTTCATGATTGGTACTACAACTGAAACTTCTTTACTTAAATGTGTGTGTCTGTACTTAAATTGCAGAATGACTGCGAAGATGAAACTTCTACGTTATTTGATTCTGAAACAGCTGAGTAAAACTGAACGTACTGAGCCTACTTTCCCTTTACTTTTTCTTATCATGTCAACACTGACCTACGGCATTCTAGCGCAACACAATCTGACTGTTAAAAAAAATTACAACCTGACTTCAAATAATTAATTCAAAAGAATGGCCCTGACTAAAAAGAAATCTTAACAATAACCTATACATTTCGTTAAACACTTATCTCACAAAATCTTCATTACGCGAACTACTGCAATACAGCTAGCGTCAATACAGCCAGCTAAATAAAAGATTCTACTAAAGCCACTAACTACTAATAGGCACGTGGTTAGGAAAGGAAAGATTTTGTTGCAAAGCAAATAATGTATTTTTTTACCTTAATAATGTGACGTCCAGTGCAAACACGAGTATAAATCGTCGTTGACATCTAGTACAAAGGTATATAACCAAGAATAATATTCAATCTCCAAGTCGAACATGTACAGATCGTTAGCCTACGCTAACACTTCAGACCTCTACCCTCCATCAATGCTAACTTCTCACATCTAACATCCATCACTGCTGGCCGTTCACCTCCAACTGCCCAACATTTCTTCCACCACTGCTGGCGACTAACTTCCAACAACGAGTCCAACCAGCCACAGAGTCTCTTACAAAGAAAGCGCAGTCAGAGATCCAATGCAAAGCGCTACACAGCGCTGCCAACAAAAAGAAACACACTTACACAACTCTTGAGGCTGGGAAGCGGGACAATTTTGTCCAATACGTACCATTGAAACTGGTCCCACATCCTCCCTACAGCAACGATCAACGAGGCGAAAGGGAATCATTCATGCCCACTCCAGGGAGGGTGCTAAACTGGGTTCACAAATAATGAAAAGTATCCTGTATGCTTCCTCTCTCACTGGCCAGCGTAATATTGCCATAGAAAATTGTCTAGGTAAATAGGCATCCCATTGCAATTGCAAAATGGTGATAGAATTGCAAAAAGAACACAATACGAAAGCCGTCCACAGTGAATGAGGATGAAATACACGGCTTTCAATATTTTGATTTTCTGTCTTCATAACGTTTGGTTTCAGTATGACCAATGTACATGTTTGTGTGACATGATTCACCGTAATTTTCAATGAAGGCTCTCCTAATTACTACAATATAGCAATCCTTACTGTATTTCCTTATTTTGTGTTAATATTGTGTTATCATGTATCGGAACCACCCCATAGGTGTCGTAGCAACAGAATCGCAAGTTCCCGTGTAACGCCGATCGTGTTCGCGCGGCACCTGGCGGACCCAATCGTGCGCGCCCACGAAGCCAAGGCTCCATCGGTTCAGTGCCACGAGCGGCCTCTGCCGCCGCAGCACCGTAGGACTGCCTGCGGCAGCTGCTCACCCCACTGACCGCTGGAGCCACATCTCACCGACAGTATAGTTCGTGGCTAGTACGGCGAGCTTCAGTTTCGTTGACATTGTAATCGGTGGACTTTACTTCTTGCTATATATTTATAACGAGTCTTCGATTGCTTTGAGAAATACAAGTGAAGCCGGCAGCTGTGGCCGAGCAGTTCTAGGCGCTTCAGTCCAGAACCGCGCTGCTGGTATGGTCGCAAGTTCGAATCCTGGTCCGGGCATGGATGTGTGTGAAGCCCTTAGGTTGGTTAGGTTTAAGTAGTTCTAAGTTCTAGGGGACTGATGACCTCAGATGTTAAGTCCCATAGTGCTTAGAACCATTTCAACCATTTTTTTTTTGAATGAAAATGACGTAAATCTTTTGTATTCTGTATTACTCGTTCACTTATCATTTCTGTTCCTGTCCAGCTTTCCTACGACGACAGTTGCTGCATGACTCTGCAGCCCACCTTTCCTTACCGTTCTGTACGAAGTCGTACATGACAAATATTGTATTTTAAAACCTTGAACATAGCTGCGATTCAACAACTGTATAAATTTCAAGTTGTTGAAGAAAGTAACCAACCTGTTGCAAACCAAAGGTTTATTTAACCCTTGATCAAGGTTTCGATATTTTTAAAAATGTCTTCTTCAGAAGGAGTGGGTCCTAAAATGTATATAAACGGCTACAAACTATTTGTACAAACATAACAAAATAATAATAGAAAAATATTCGTGATTAAGCGTATTCACTTGTTATGTCACATGGTGGTAAATTACATTACCTAAAGCCGAACGGCTCTTGCCACAAATAAAATTGATATAAAAACCAGAAACATCACATGCCATGGTTTAAGACAACACCCAGATTACACTCAGCGTACGTCAAAATAAATACTTTGAACAACTGGCCTTTGTCTGTGGTATAGTGGATACTTATGTTATGCACATATTTTATTCTTTCGACTCGTGTTATAATTTCACATAGCCAAGAGCCTTTACCAGTGGGCGAATAAATTTATTCTGACGTACGATGAGTGTAATCTGGCTGTTGTCTTAATCCACGGCATGTGATGTTTCTGTTTTTATATCAATTTTATGTATGATATATATGACAAGAGCCGCTTGGCTTCAGCTAATGTTATTTATCACCATATGGTGTATCAATTAAGTACGCCTACCTCAAAAATATTTTTCTGTTATTTATATTTAGTGATGTATGTAAAAATACACACATAAAAAAAAGTTTTGCATCACGTCAGTTCCAAGAGTTCCAGAACCCGTACAGAAAATTGTAATAGAGACCAGCATAAACATCATTTCCGTCCTTTTTATTGCTCATGTTGTACCACCATACAGCCAGAACTTCGGAGGTGTTCGTTCAGGTTCCTGTACACATCGGTACCTCTAATACACAGTAGCGCGTCCTCTTGTATTGATGCATGCCTGTATTCATCGTGGCATATTATCCACAAGTTCTTCAAGGCACTGTTGGTCCAGACCCACTCCTCACCGGCGATTCCGCGTAGACCTCTCAGAGTGGTTGGTGGGTCACGTCGTACGTAAGAAGCCCTTTCAATCTATCTCAGGCATGTTCGATAGGGTTCATGTCAGAACATGCTGGCCACTATAGTCAAGCGATCGAACGATGGTTATCCTGAAGGAAGTCATTCACAAGATGTGCTCGATGCGGGCCCGAGTTGTCGTCCATGAAGACGTATGCCTCGCCAATATGCTGACGATAAGGTTGCACTATCGGTCGGAGGATGGCATTCACGTATCGTACAGCCGTTACGGCGCCTTCCTGACCACCAACGGCGTACGTCGGCCCCACAAATGCCACCCCAAAACAGCAGGGAACCTCCTCCTTGCTGCACTCGCTGGACAGTGTGTCTAAGGCGATCAGCTTGACCGGGTTGCCTCCAAACACGTCTCCGGCGATTGTCTGGCTGAAGGCATATGCGACACTCATCGGCGAAGAGAACGTGATGACAATCCTGAGCGGTTCATTCGGCATGTTGTTGGACCCATCTGTACCGCGCTGCATGGTGTCGTGGTTCCAAAGATGGACCTCGCATCATGTAGCCTATTGCGCACAGTTAGAGTTGTAACACGACGTCCTCTGGATGCGCGAAAACCAACATAGTGTCGTTGCTGGCAGGGTTCCTCCGAGCCATAATCTGTAGGTACGGTCATCCACTGCAGTAGTAGCCCTTGGGCGACCTGAGCGAGGCATGTCATCGACAGTTCCTGTCTCTCTGTATATCCTCCATGTCCGAACAACATCGCTTTGGTTCACTCTGAGACTCCTGGACACTTCCCTTGTTGAGAGCCCTCCCTGGCAAAGTGTGGTGTCACCGCCAGGCACCACACTTGCTAGGTGGTAGCTTTTAAATCGGCCGCGGTCCGCTAGTATACGTCGGACCCGCGTGTCGCCACTATCAGTGATTGCAGACCGAGCGCCGCCACACGGCAGGTCTAGAGAGACTTACTAACACTCGCCCCAGTTGTACAGCCGACTTTGCTAGGAAAGGTTCACTGAGAATTACGCTCTCATTTGCCGAGACGATAGTTAGCATAGCCTTCAGCTAAGTCAATTGCTACGACCTAGCAAGGCGCCATTTATCCTTTGCTATGTATCTAATGAGGCATGTACAGTAACAAGACCAATGTTCACCAACTGTGGATTAAAGTTAAGTATTCCAGCAGCTACGTACTTTTCTTTATGCATTCATTACGTATCCTGTTTCAGACCTTACGGCAGCCTGCGTGAGTTTACGCGCGTGCCTTTCGGTTACCCGTCACTGTGGACTGGCTGTCTTGTCAGTCCACAACACAAAGTAACAATGGGTACGCGATCCAGCCGTGGTATTGACCGTCTAGGCATGGTTGAACTACATATGAGTCATGTACCTCCTTCCTGATGGAATGACTGGAATTGATCGGCTGTAGGACCCCCTCCGTCTAATAGGTGCTGCCCATCCATTGTTGTTTACATCTTTGGGGCGGGTTTAGTGGCATCAAAAAAATGGTTCAAATGGCTCTGAACACTATGCGACTTAACTTTTGAGGTCATCAGTCGCCTAGAACTTAGAACTAATTAAACCTAACCTAAGGACATCACACACATCCATGCTCAAGGCAGGATTCGAACCTGCGACCATAGCGGTCGCTCGGCTGCAGACTGTAGCGCGTAGAACCGCACGGCCACTCCGGCCGGTTTAGTGGCACCTCTGAACAGTCAAAGGGACTGTGTAATACAATATCCACAGTCAACGTCTATCTTCAGGAGTTCTCGGCACCGGGATGATGCAAAACTTTTTTTTAATGTGTATATGTGACAAGAGCCGCTCGGCTTCAGCTATTGTAATTTATCACAATACGATGTAACAAGTAAGAACGCTTACCTCAAAAATATTTTTCTGTTATTTATATTTAGTGATGTATGTAAAAATACACACCTAAAAAAAAGTTTTGCATCACGTCAGTTCCAAGAGTTCCAGAACCCGTACAGAAAATTGTGATAGAGACCAACATAAACATCATTTCCGTCCTATTTATTGCTCATGTTGTACCACCATACAGCCAGACCTTCGGAGGTGTTCCTTCAGGTTCCTGTACACATCGGTACCTCTAATACACAGTAGCGCGTCCTCTTGTATTGATGCATGCCTGTATTCATCGTGGCATACTATCCACAAGTTCTTCAAGGCACTGTTGGTCCAGATTGTCCCACTCCTCACCGGCGATTCCGCGTAGATCTCTCAGAGTGGTTGGTGGGTCACGTCGTACGTAAGAAGCCCTTTTCAATCTATCCCAGGCATGTTCGATAGGGTTCATGTCAGAACATGCTGGCCACTATAGTCAAGCGATCGAACGATGGCGTTGTCCTGAAGGAAATCATTCACAAGATGTGCTCGATGCGGGCCCGAATTGTCGTCCATGAAGACGTATGCCTCGGCAATATGCTGTCGATAAGGTTGCACTATCGGTCGGAGGATGGCATTCACGTATCGTATAGCCGTTACGGCGCCTTCCTGACCGCCAACGGCGTACATCGGCCCCACAAATGCCACCCCAAAACAGCAGGGAACCTCCACCTTCCTGCACTCACTGGACAGTGTGTCTAAGGCGATCAGCTTGACCGGGTTGCCTCCAAACACGTCTCCGGCGATTGTCTGGCTGAAGGCATATGCGACACTCATCGGTGAAGAGAACGTGATGACAATCCTGAGCGGTTCATTCGGCATGTTGTTGGACCCATCTGTACCGCGCTGCATGGTGTCGTGGCTCCAAAGATGGACCTCGCATCATGTAGCCTATTGCGCACAGTTAGAGTTGTAACACGACGTCCTCTGGATGCGCGAAAACCAACATAGTGTCGTTGCTGGCAGGGTTCCTCCGAGCCATAATCTGTAGGTACGGTCATCCACTGCAGTAGTAGCCCTTGGGCGACCTGAGCGAGGCATGTCATCGACAGTTCCTGTCTCTCTGTATATCCTCCATGTCCGAACAACATCGCTTTGGTTCACTCTGAGACTCCTGGACACTTCCCTTGTTGAGAGCCCTCCCTGGCAAAGTGTGGTGTCACCGCCAGACACCACACTTGCTAGGTGGTAGCTTTTAAATCGGCCGCGGTCCGCTAGTATACGTCGGACCCGCGTGTCGCCACTATCACTGATTGCAGACCGAGCGCCGCCACACGGCAGGTCTAGAGAGACTTACTAGCACTCGCCCCAGTTGTACAGCCGACTTTGCTAGGAAAGGTTCACTGAGAATTACGCTCTCATTTGCCGAGACGATAGTTAGCATAGCCTTCAGCTAAGTCAATTGCTACGACCTAGCAAGGCGCCATTTATCCTTTGCTATGTATCTAATGAAGCATGTACAGTAACAAGACCAATGTTCACCAATTGTGGATTAAAGTTAAGTATTTCAGCAGCTACGTACTTTTCTTTATGCGTTCATTACGTATCCTGCTTCAGACCTCACGCCAGCCTGCGTGAGTTTACGCCCGTGCCTTTCGGTTACCCGTCACTGTGGACTGGCTGTCTTGTCAGTCCACAACACAAAGTAACAATGGGTACGCGATCCAGCCGCGGTATTGACCGTCTAGGCATGGTTGAACTACATATGAGTCATGTACCTCCTTCCTGATGGAATGACTGGAATTGATCGGCTGTAGAACCCCCTCCGTCTAATAGGTGCTGCCCATCCATTGTTGTTTACATCTTTGGGGCGGGTTTAGTGGCATCAAAAAAATGGCTCAAATGGCTCTGAACACTATGCGACTTAACTTTTGAGGTCATCAGTCGCCTAGAACTTAGAACCAATTAAACCTAACCTAAGGACATCACACACATCCATGCTCAAGGCAGGATTCGAACCTGCGACCATAGCGGTCGCTCGGCTGCAGACTGTAGCGCCTAGAACCGCACGGCCACTCCGGCCGGTTTAGTGGCACCTCTGAACAGTCAAAGGGACTGTGTAATACAATATCCACAGTCAACGTCTATCTTCAGGAGTTCTCGGCACCGGGATGATGCAAAACTTTTTTTTAATGTGTATATGTGACAAGAGCCGCTCGGCTTCAGCTATTGTAATTTATCACAATACGATGTAACAAGTAAGAACGCTTACCTCAAAAATATTTTTCTGTTATTTTTATTTTGTGATATATGTAAAAGGTGGTTCAGATGGCTCTAAGCACTATGGAACTTAACATCTGGGTTCATCAGTCCCCTAGACATAGAACTACGTAAACCTAACTAACCTAAGGACATCAAACACATCCATGCCCGAGACAGAAATCGAACCTGCTACCGTAGCAGCAGCGCGGTTCCGGACTGAAGCTCCTAGAACCGCTCGGTCACAGCGGCAGGCCGATGCATGTAAAAATAGTTTGAGGCTGTTTATATACCTTTCTAGGGTTCACTCCTTCTGAAGAAGATACTTTTATGAACATGGAATCGTAGGTCAAGGGCTGAATAAATCTTCCGTTTGCAAGTAGTAGGCTGCTTTTTTCAACCTCTCCATACTGTATTTTGTTTACGCGGTTTGTTTGAATACAGTTAGTAGGTACATGACACTCCACAGTGACCAGCGTTTGTATGTCATGTGTTTTACCTTACCGTCTTTGTGCTTCGCATCTCTCTTTTTATACCTTTTACTAATGCATATGAATTGTGAATTTATTTTAAATAATGGCAATCGATGTCCCTTAATAGATCTGTATTCAGTCGAAAAGTTGATGACTGTTTGTGCAGGGGCCTGAAGATGGTGTCAATGAGGCACCGAAACCGGTAGCATAATGAAGCTATTCCATACATTTACGCCTGTTGGATTTCTGTTTTCTGAATGCCATTTAATGGCCGGCAGTGTGCGCTGTAACAGCTTTTGTGACTGAGTTTCCCTGAGATGAGGGGCGCTGTGACGTTGTTTAGGCTGACACGTCCGCTTTTGAGGGGCACAAAAATTATGTCCTGAACAGAGCGACTGCTTAAATAACCCTCGACGGACTGCAAATTTTCCGCACCGCGCCGCCCTGCGCGGTGACGTCACCTGGCGGCGCCCTCTGACAGAGACGGGCCGGGGAGGGTGCGACACACGGCCGCCCCCGGTGTCGGCAGCTTTGCGCCGCAGCAGCCGCCAGCCTGCAGCAGGCTTCCGCTAATAGACGCGCCGTCCCCAGGCGGCGCGCGGGGAGCGTGTCGCGCGTCCCAGGGTGACCATTACCACGACAGGCCCAGCCGCCGCGACAGATGCGCCGGGCACCCCTCGTGTCCGCACCCTCGCGAGGGCAGGTCAAAGCGGCAGCAGTCGCCGCCTGCCGCACGCTGGGGTAGCGCTATTGTTGTGCGAGGGGGTGCTCTGCTCTGTTAATAACCGCCGACCGGCTACCCCAGGGAGCTGCCAATACACTTCTCCGTCATAACACAGACGCTTCGCTTACAGCATCTAATCTCCATCGGAGCAATCGACATCAATATCAAGTATCCGGCCACTCTCGTAAAACTCTCGTAGCAGAAGTTTCTTCCTTTTTTCCACTTTCGGGAGTAGCCAGTGCCAGGTTAGCCACATAGCAAAAGTTAGTTAACGCAATAGGTCACGCGCATTTGGAGGCTACGCACCTGCGTGAAAAAACATCTGTTAAGTTACACTACTGGCCATTAAAATTGCTACGCTAAGAAGAAATGCAGATGATAAACGGGTATTCACTGGACAAATATACACTCCTGGAAATTGAAATAAGAACACCGTGAATTCATTGTCCTAGGAAGGGGAAACTTTATTGACACATTCCTGGGGTCAGATACATCACATGATCACACTGACAGAACCACAGGCACATAGACACAGGCAACAGAGCATGCACAATGTCGGCACTAGTACAGTGTATATCCACCTTTCGCAGCAATGCAGGCTGCTATTCTACCATGGAGACGATCGTAGAGATGCTGGATGTAGTCCTGTGGAACGGCTTGCCATGCCATTTCCACCTGGCGCCTCAGTTGGACCAGCGTTCGTGCTGGACGTGCAGACCGCGTGAGACGACGCTTCATCCAGTCCCAAACATGCTCAATGGGGGACGGATCCCGAGATCTTGCTGGCCAGGGTAGTTGACTTACACCTTCTAGAGCACGTTGGGTGGCACGGGATACATGCGGACGTGCATTGTCCTGTTGGAACAGCAAGTTCCCTTGCCGGTCTAGGAATGGTAGAACGATGGGTTCGATGACGGTTTGGATGTACCGTGCACTATTCAGTGTCCCCTCGACGATCACCAGTGGTGTACAGCCAGTATAGGAGATCGCTCCCCACACCATGATGCCGGGTGTTGGCTCTGTGTGCCTCGGTCGTATGCAGTCCTGATTGTGGCACTCACCTGCACGGCGCCAAACACGCATACGACCATCATTGGCACCAAGGCAGAAGCGACTCTCATCGCTGAAGACGACACGTCTCCATTCGTCCCTCCATTCACGCCTGTCGCGACACCACTGGAGGCGGGCTGCACGATGTTGGGGCGTGAGCGGAAGACGGCCTAACGGTGTGTGGGACCGTAGCCCAGCTTCATGGAGACGGTTGCGAATGGTCCTCGCCGATATCCCAGGAGCAACAGTGTCCCTAATTTGCTGGGAAGTGGCGGTGCGGTCCCCTACGGCACTGCGTAGGATCCTACGGTCTTGGCGTGCATCCGTGCGTCGCTGCGGTCTGGTCCCAGGTCGACGGGCACGTGCACCTTCCGCCGACCACTGGCGGTGACAACTTCGATGTACTGTGGAGACCTCACGCCCCACGTGTTGAGCAATTCGGCGGTACGTCCACCCGGCCTCCCGCATGCCCACTATACGCCCTCGCTCAAAGTCCGTCAACTGCACATACGGTTCACGTCCACGCTGTCGCGGCATGCTACCAGTGTTAAAGACTGCGATGGAGCTCCGTATGCCACGGCAAACTGGCTGACACTGACGGCGGCGGTGCACAAATGCTGCGCAGCTAGCGCCATTCGACGGCCAACACCGCGTTTCCTGGTGTGTCCGCTGTGCCGTGCGTGTGATCATTGCTTGTACAGCCCTCTCGGAGTGTCCGGAGCAAGTATGGTGGGTCTGACACACCGGTGTCAATGTGTTCTTTTTTCCATTTCCAGGAGTGCAGATGACGGTGCGCCGTATCACCGGGCCACAATTGTTGACAATTGGTTTTAAGAACATTCTGGACAATTAGAGCAAATGGTTTGGTCACTCAGGTGACCCGATATGAATACAATCGAACACTTATTATGTGCACAAAATCCAACACCGGCTACAGTTTCGCAATTATGGACGGGTATAGCGGAAGCATGGCTAAATATACCTGCACGAGACTTCCAACAACTTGTTGAGTCCATATAACATCGATTTGCTGCACTATGCCTGACTCGACATTAGGAGGTGTCCTATGAATTTTGTCACTTCAATGTTTAATTTCCATGGGGTTTAATCAACAATAATACCAGCAAGTACCTGGTTTTCAGGCAGGCAGAGTTTGGGGGTACACGGAGTTACTGAGTTATAAGTACACAGTCCGGTCACATTTATGTGACCACCGCCTATGTTCGACATCAACGTTACAATAACTTCTCACAGACGGCAGATGCCAGCACTAACTGTGGAGGCTATATAAACCGTGTAGAGGGGACACGGAAAACACTGCAGTCATTGTCCTGATGATGAAACAGAGAGTGATTTAGCTGACGTCCAAGACGCATGATCGTTATCTTTCGTACCAAAAGCATGGCAAAATGGCGTTATTCAAAACGGCAGCGAGACAATTGTGGTACATCACAGGCAATAGATGGTAGGAGAGATGTGCACCGACGAATAGACGTGCTACTGTTGAGTAACTGGTCGCCCAGATGAACCAAGAGGACACCAACAGTGTCTCCTCAATGACCGTTCAGTGAACGTTATTGCGTATGTTTCTCTACAGCAGGCATCTAGTTCATGCACCCATGCTGACTGCGGTTCATTGGCGACGGAGGCTGCAATCTGCACTCCGGAAACGCAACTCGAGGTCCACTAAGTGGCGACTCGTGACCTTTTCTTCGGAGAGATGACCGTTGGCATGTACGACCTCAAACGTCTGAAAACAAAATCCCTGAGTGTTAAGGTCTTGAGGATTATTTTCTTGGTATTCCCTTGCTGATCTCGTTATTCTGGAAGGGACAAAGATTCAACAGATGTATGTATGTGGAGCATGTCCACACCTACGTTCAGTTCATTTTTCCATGGCGCAATTGCATCTACCAGTAGGGCAATTCAATGTGTCACACTGCTTGCAGTGTACGTGCGTCTTTCGAAAAGCACCAGGATGAGTTTACTGTACTATTCTCGGCTCCAAACTCCACAAATTTAAACCCAATCGAGTATCTGCGGGACTGCCTCGATTGGGCTGGGTCTCCGAGCAGCTGGCCATGACACTGGAGTCGCCATGGCTCCACATCCCCGTCGCTGCCTTCCAGAAACTCACTGACCCTCTCCTTGCTCTCCTGCCCCGCGAGGTAGCTGCGCGGTTCGAGGCGCCTTGCCGCAGTTCGCGCGACTCCACCCTCGTCGGAGGTTCGAGTCCTCTTTCGAGCATGGGTGTGTGTGTTACCCTTAGCGTAAGTTACATTAAGTTAGATTAAGTACTATGTAAGCTACAGGGAGAAACGGGTCATATACAGTGTCTACAACAGCCAAGAGGGAATATTAAGGGTGGACGACCAAGAACGAAGCGCTCCTATTAAAAAGGGTGTAAGACAAGGATGTTGGCTTTCGCAACAACTGTTCAATCTGTACATCGAGAAAGCAATGATGGAAATAAAAGAAAAATTCAGGAGTGGAATTAAAACTCAAGGTGAAAGGATATCAATGATACGATTCGCTGATGACATTGGTATCCCGAGTGAAAGTCAAGAAGAATTACATGATCTGCTGAATGGAATGAACAATCTAATGAGTACAGAGTATGGACTGAGAGTAAATCGAAGAAAGACGGAGGTAATGAAAAGTGGCAGAAATGAGAACAGCGAGAAACTTAACATCAGGATTGATGTTCGCGAAGTAGATGAAGTTAAGGAATTCTGCTACCTAAGTATGATGGAGAGAGCAAGGAGGACATCAAAAGTAGACTAGCAATGGCCAGAAGGGCACTCCTGGCCAAGAGAAGTCTACTAATATCGGTCTTAATTTCAGGAAGAAATGTCTGAGAATGTACGTCTGGAGTAAAGCATTGTATAGTAGTGAAAGATTGACTGGGAAAACGGGAACAGAGGAGAATCTAAGCATTTGCACAATTTTGGCAAACATTTTTGGAAACAGCGATCAATAGACTTAGTAGCAGCTGAGGAGAGCTCCGCCTACCATCCTCCAAAGTAGCCATGGGTCTGAAGATGGTTATATAAATATAACCGAAACCGGTCACCTATGTTATTGAGACAAGTGTTGTGATCAAGACTGAACTTTAGGTAAAATATGAAGTATTTGCGATGTGGTGCTACAGACGAATGTTAAAAATTACGTGGACTGATAAGGTAAGGAATGAGGAGGTTCTGCGCAAAATGGGAGAGGAAAGGAACATGTGGAAAACAGCGATAAGGAGAAGGAACAGGATGATGGGACATCTGTTAAGACATCAAGAAATGACTTCCATGGTACTAGAGGGAGCTGTAGAGGGGAAAAAAACTGTAGAGGAAGACAGAGATTGGAATACGCCAAGCAAATAATTGATGATGCAAGTGCTACTCTGAGATGAAGAGGTTAGCACAGGAATTCTTGGCGGGCCCCATCAAACCAGTCAGAAGACTCAGCAGCTTGGTCCCATAGAAACTTACCACCCCTACCACCACCACCTGCTCGCCTCTCAGCAGTCTGCTTTATTTACACCTCTGACAGGAGGTCACGTTAATGTGATTGGACACTATATTACAACGTATACGCTGTGAAAATGGTACGCGAAGGCTCCAGAGAATTAAAAGTTTCTCAAGCGTATACAAAGACTTTACGTGAACAAATGAACTACCACACTCAACAGGACTTGAGATATAGATCGGTCACGAGACGCTTAAGAGGAAACTACACGAAGTAAACTACAGTCAAGTTCGAGAATCTTCGTCAAATCCTTCGCTGGTCGAAGTGAGTCATAAGTGGAAACGTCAAATTAGAGTCCAGTTAGCGTAGTCACCTTGCTACTTGGCACATTGGTAACGCACTAGACTCACCTCTGTGAGGACTAAGGTGCAAACTCCGTCCGAACATCCAGACTTAAGTCTCCTTCTTTTACCTAAATCGTTATATGCAAATGCCGGATTAGTTAATTTGAAAGGACAATGTATAAATCCTCCCTCATTCTTCTTTTGCTCCGTTTCTAATGCTCTCATCGGTGACGTGTTTCTTTAACTCCCTCCTTTTCGAGATACTCACAGATGGCTGTGCAGTTTCACTAAACTGCGCACTCACGTGTGATAAGTTTCATATACGGTCGCGAAAAGAGATGACAACACGAGAGGCCAACAACGCAGTTCAAACCGCGCTGTCAACTTATTCGAAACTTTATGTACAAGCGATATTAGAGTCGTTAGACTGGAATAGAGGTGTTAGTTCACTGATTTATGTTTATCATTAAAACATATTTGTCACTGCCTGAGAGACGAGGGAGGGGAAGGGAGGGCGTGAACATTTAACGTCCCAGTGACATCGAGAACATTGCCTTCGCAGTAGCAGCTAATTAGTTAGTTAGTAACATATTCCACGGGCCATTTTGCGCGATGGATCTAAATGAAGTAAAAAGAGTCTTTATGCATTCACATCTCAAATTAATTCGGACATACGGTTACACGCTTAACATTTCTAATACTTTTATTAAAAAAAAGAAAAAAATGTATATATATATATAGAGAGAGAGAGAGAGAGAGAGGTTAGTAATTTATACGCTCCGCTTTTACACATTACAATAATAGAAAATCTTCTACGGAATAAAATGAATTGTCAAGGAGAAACTTTCTCAGTTTGTTACCAAATTTTACTTTGCTGTTTGTGGTGGTGGTGGTGGTTAGTGTTTAACGTCCCGTCGACAACGAGATCATTAGAGACGGAGCGCAAGCTCGGGTTAGGGAAGGATCGGGAAGGAAATCGGCCGTGCCCTTTCAAAGGAACCATCCCGGCATTTGCCTGAAACGATTTAGGGAAATCACGGAAAACCTAAATCAGGATGGCCGGAGACGGGATTGAACCGTCGTCCTCCCGAATGCGAGTCCAGCGTGCTAACCACTGCACCACCTCGCTCGGTTTTTCTGTTTGTCAAACATTTTATATCACGGGGTAACGGTTCAAAATTTCTGTTACAGTATTGTGCCCTCATTTTTGTGCTAAAGGCAACCTTGTTGTAGAGTAATGAATTTCATTTTCCTTCTGATATTGTGATTATATACCTCACTCTTCCTCTTAAACTGTAGTGGATTATTTACAACAAACTTCATGAGGGAAAAATATACTGTGAAGCAGTAGTCAGAATGCCGAACTCCTTAAACAGATGTCTACAAGATGATCGTGGGTGAGCACCACATATTATTTTCACAGCACGTTTTTGCGTAATGAACACTATGTTTCTTAAAGATGAGTTACCTCAGAACATTATTCCATATGACATTACTGAACGAAAATATGTAAAATAAGTCAGCATACTGATTTGTCTCTCCTCAAGACTTGCAATGATTCTAAGTGCAAATATGACTGAAGTAAGTTGTTTTAGGAGTTACAAAATGTGTTTTTTCCAATTTTAAATTCTCATTAGTATGGAACCCTGAAAATATTGAAGTTTCCACCATATATATTATTTCCTCACAATATGTTGCACTTATTATTGCTGTAGTACGTCTAGATAAGCAGAAGTAACTATTTTTGGCCTTCTTAAAATCCAGGGTGAGACCATTCGCAGAAAACCAGTCAATGATACTTTTTACAACTTTGTTTACCTTTTCTTCTGTTTCTATACATGTGCTTGGATTGATTACAATACTACTGTCATCTGCAAAAAGAACTAATTGTGCTTGTTGTATGCAAGACGGAAGATCGTTTACATATCTGAGGAACAGTAGTGGACCTAAGACTGAACCTTGGGGAAATCCATACGTGATTCCTCCCCAGTCAGAAATACGTCCCTGAACTATAATGCTTGAATTACTAAGTACAACTCTCTATATTCGTCTGGTTAGATATGACATTATTCATACGTAGTGTACACCATCAATCCTATAAAATGTTAATTTACCTAGAAGAATACTGTGATTCACAGTCCAGTGCCTTAGAGGGGTCGCAGAAAATACCAACTGGTGTTTTCTCATTATTTAATGTTCGTAACATCTGGTTAGTGAATGTGTAAATGGTATTCTTAGTAGCGATGATATTGAAGATAAGGTGAGATACTATTCTAGAATACATTAAAAAATTTTGGAGAACGGTGTAAGTAGTAAAACAGATCGGTAATTATTGATATCTCTCTTATCACCATCCCCCAAGAGGGGTTAAACAACGGCCTATTTCAGGCTCTCTGGAAAAATGCTGTGAGTCGCATTACATATTTCAGATAAGACTGGGCTCATTACATGGGAACAGATTTTTAGTACTCTATTGGAAACACCATAAAAACTAGATGAGCTTTTATTTTTGAGAGAATGTATACTTTTCTTAATTTCAGAAGAAGTTGGTCATACATTCATGTGATTGAATTTTATGAAAGTCACGTTTTCAACATACTGTTGCGATTTCACTCTTGAACTGTTTGTCCGTATGTTTTCTCCTAGAATCAACAAATGGTTATCAGATACTGTTGCTACCTGTGACTCATCATTTATAGCCTTTCCACTCAGTTCAACTGTGTTGTGTTGTTCTGTGGCTGGTTGTACTGTCTTTCGCTACACTACATTCCATATTGTCTTAAATCTGTTGTCGGAAGTACTAATTTCTGACATTATGTGCATGTTCTCTAGTTTTTTTAATAAACTTTCTTAGTAATTTTGAGTATTTTTTGTAGTTTTAGTGTCCTTTCTGATTACTGATGCAGAAAGCTAGGATGGAAAGTAACATGGCAAAAACTATGCCCCTTACATGAAGTCATTAAAGATCAACTAACTCACGTTGAGCGAACAGTAGGGCTGAACAAAAATGACTGACAAGGCACAATGCATCTTGTAGAGCGTATAGTATGGATGTATTGGAATAATTAATGTAGGGTGATGGTTTTAAAGTAACTCACACGACATGAAAACTTTTTGGAAATGCGTCGATTTACTGGAGGCTAGTTTACCCTAGGGAAGTACTCAGAATTGACCGTGGCCGCTGGGGGAGCGGCTAAGGGAAGCGACAATAGGCAGCTTAGGGCTGCTCAAGCTCTGAGAAAGTGGTAACGGTGCGCGGCCTCTAGCCGCCTTAAGATGAATGACAGTGAGTTGGTGGTTGACCCTGACTCAACGCTGGTGTACCGGGAAACAGACAGAGTACTTGTACTAAAATGTAGACTTTCACGGCCGGAAATATGTCCATTATAATTATGCGGGCTGTTATGCCGTGGTCGGTTGACGAATTCTGTGTAAATTCCCAACGTTTCGTCTCCGACTGCGGGAGACATCTTCAAGGGGGTCCGTAGCTCAATGGAAGGTCCAACACACCCACTGGCTCGCTACTGACTGCCGCTGAATTCCGTGTCCGGGCGCTCCCACGCCGCGGCGTGACGTCACGTGTTTTGAAAACGTCAGTGCAATTGGCCGCTGTCCGTCGCCGTCGATCGCCGTTGCCATCACCCAGTAGTGGGCGGTTGGTACACATCTTCTTTAACACCGGCATCCATATGCCGTTTAATTTCACACCCTCCTCCTTACGGTTGAAATTATTGGGGTGTTTAGCGATTTCGATTGCCTCCCTGTAGAGCCTTTCGTAATATCCGCTTGTGGCCGCTAGTACTTGCGTCTCCTCGAAACGAATATTGTGGTTCCCTGGCGGGAAAGTATGCTCCGCAACAGCTGATCGTTCCGTTTCTCCTCTTCTGCAATTTCCCTTATGCTCTTCCAAACGTTTAGAATTAGTTCTTTTAGTGGTACCCACATAAACATCACCACAGCTGCATGGGATCCTATACACTCCAGCTTTTTCCAGTGGTTTGCGAGCGTCCTTGGCAGGCTTAAGGTATTCCTGTATCTTCCTCGTGGGCTTGTAAATTACGGTAATATTCCGCTTCGTCAAGATCCTCCCTATTCTTTCCGTTACATTTTTAACAAACGGCAGGAAAACCTTAGATTTTGCAGTAGCCTGTACGTCAGTATGATTTCTGCGTGGGTGCCTCAACGCACGTTTTATTTCGGCGGACGAATAACCGTTCTTCATTAGTGCATTGTGGAGATGTTCCATCTCAGCGTCGAGCAACTCAGGTTCACAAATATTTCTAGCTCTGTCCGCTAACGTCTTGATAACACCCCGCTTCTGTTGTGGGTGGTGGTTCGAATCCCGGTGCAAATAACGCAAACCCACGCACACGGACTCGTTGTAGAGGTTTTCTCCACTTGTTTTGATGGTTCTTTAAAAAGCGAGTGATGATTTCCATTTTTAAGTTCCTTCAACCCGGCTTCATTCTTTTTGTGATCCCATTTGGGGTAACCAGCTGTTCGTCTCAAGAATTTCATTTTACATGCTGTTAGTCGTTTCGGATTTTTCGCCTTTATTGTCGAGGCTTCGCTCCCAAATCACTGCACATGTCTCGCTGAGGTCTTATAAAGGCCAATTCTGCTGTGTTTCTGGACTGGGAATGGCGATGTTCCGTTATTAATGACTCCCATTGTTGTCGTATCCGTGGTGGTTCTTTCAGTAAGATCTGTTCACTCCAGAAAGGATAGTTTATTGACTAAATTTGTGATTGTGTTCACTCTTCCTCGAATTTTATTTTTCAGAAAGCTCTTACTTTGAATTTAGAATTTTCTACAGAAGACCATTGTTTTTGTTTCTCCGGTGCTAATTTCCATGCTGTATTAGTTGGTTATAATACAAAACGCTGCAAGTCATCCTTTGAAGGTGCTACAAGAGCAACTCAGCTACAAAAAGAAAGGAATCTAGCTTTGTGTTTCTGTTGACTTGAATAGGGCCGTGTGGTATTTGTTCACGCTCCTGGATCATTTTATTCACACAAATAATAAATGTAACAATAAACACGCCGAAAACGAATTCACAGAATCCAGATATTGAGGGTTCCAGTTATGCGAGAATAGATATACTGTATCTGTGTAAACATGGAGTGCATAGGGGTCTGAATATGTCATTAATGAGATGTCGAAACTGCTCGTCTGAATAAAATAGCCTCTGGAAACATGCAGCTGTTTGGCGATCTTGCTTTGATAAATATTTGGCCTGCCGCTGTCCCGTATCTACTATGGATCAACAGAGATTGACTGGTGAAACGCCGCATACTTGACATACTCAAGAATGGTTTCTGCGCCAGTCTGATCATTTATCCCCTTTCTGGACACAGATTCAATTTGTTCTGTAAATTTTGTTTATATTTTCGATAAGTTGCTGCGGAACATGATTACCTGCAAGAATCAGTAATAATTTGTTTCTGCTGACGTTATCAAAAGGTTTTTTCGAAGTCGACTATGTTTTGGGTTGTACCTTGGAGCAATTTGTTACATACGGAGTAACGTTACTTCTCTGGAATACTTTCATTTCAAAATGGAATAAGAAGATGCATTAAACTAGTGTTAGATGGCATGCTAGAGGCGAAAGTCTGAGAAGTGTTCCTAGGTACACTGCCCTATATGGCTGACAATGTTTTACATTTTATCCGTGGTAGTCCTTTTTATGGATCCATTTAGGGGGGTCCTGCACTTTTCCGTTTCTATGTCTTTTGTCCTCGCGTCTCTCCATATTTGTTGCTGTTTTGGTGTCTCATCGGATGGTTGACTCTTTCCCTTTTTTGTTGTCGTGGTCAGTCAACCAGTCTCCGGCCATCTTCTTTTCTTCTATTTCTTTCTGTCTGGTGTTCGTCTGTACTCTTCTTTTCTGTAGTGTTCGTTGCCTAATTTGTGTTCTTTAGCACCTGGGGGGGGGGGGGCAGTCTCCTTCCCCTTGGGGTTTTATCTGCTCTGCGACTTTGTCTCGCTTGTTTTTGGAATGGGGGACTGATGACCTTAGCTGTTTAGTCCCCCTTAAACATCCCAACAACCACCACCACCACCATCTGTTTCGTGGATAACAAGAGTTATACTCGAGTACAATATCTTTCCGCTCAGATTTATCTCTGATCACTCAGCCAAGAAGAGCCGCTGTCTGAGATCATTACTCTCCTAATCAAATCAAATCTGTGTGAAATCTTATGGGACTTAACTGCTAAGGTCATCAGTCCCTAATCTTACACACTGCTTAACCTAAATTATCCTAAGGACAAACACACACACCCGTGCCCGACGGAGGACTCGAACTTCCACCGGGACCAGCCGCACAGCCCTTGACTGCAGCGCCTCAGACCGCTCGGCTAATCCCGCGCGGCATTACTCTCCTAAACTAGTGACTAAGCTGCAGTATATTGTTGCAATAATACCTTGTACAATTATTGTTTTCATAACACCTGGATTATGCTAGACTCATGTACGTAGTTAAATACTTTATCGATTGGTATCCTCTTTTCCTATATACTTAGCATAATTAACTTTACCTGACTCGTGTTAATTTTATTACATGTCAGGTCAGCCACGCTCTGCTTTTAAAAATTGCGTGATGCAGACAAGTATGCTGACAGCAACCAATGTGCGGGAGTTTTTAGTGGGTAATACTCCTTAAGTTCCCTAATACTCCGTAAGTTCCATTTTTATTGTGTGGAGTAAATTTTGCTTTGTGCTTTGTTTTTCAATTGTGTTTAGACATGCCATGTATTGCAGACACTTCGGAAAGGCTACACGGCATAAATTACGTAACAGTGACCAATACAAAATAAGAGGATGTTTTAATCCTAACAATAACAGCAAGTGCAGAAAATTGATACCAGTCAAGAAATGGACCATTTTCATTGCGACACATAATTATATGGAACACTTAACAGTGGCAGGGGAACCCCATCTCTAGATTTGTTAACGAACAGCCTGAGCCAAGCACTCGAACACTCAAAATTATGCGTAGTTCGAGAAATATAGTTTACTTGGAGCGACAATGCACATAGCAGAATGAACTATTACATGGGGCGATCAGCTTGGCCAAGTGGTCAAATAGCCGTTCGAAACAATATGGATTCTGTGCACGGAGCAGAACAAGACGCACGAACAATCCATTCCAGTAATATTATAAATATGTACTTTTCAATTTACATCTTCATTGAATAATAATGGCTACTCCGCTTTTCATTTGCATCTGTTAGGCAACTAGCTTTCTATCTCTCTCTCCATCTCTGTCTCTCTCTCTCGCCCTCTCTTCATTGAATAATGTTGGCTACTCCATTTTCCATTTACATCTGTTAGCTGATTAGTTCTCTCTCTCTCTCTCTCTTTCTCACACACACACACACACACACACACACACACACACACACACACACACACTCACACGAGTGCGCGCTTCGCGATGTAGCATAGCCAGAGTGCTCTATAGTACATTGGAAAGACGACCCCTGTGCATCATTGCCTGGTAAAACGTGACGGTCATTAACGGAACCCCCATATCGGGCGAGGGTGGAGGGCATTCTCAGTAGTAATTAGTATTTGTGACTTTCGAGGCACGCTTTCTCTTCTATTTCGTACTCAAATCTTCAGGAACTGTGTTGTTTACTGATCTAGTAATCGATGGCTGACTGGAAGAGGCATTTAATTCCAAATTAAGTTATGTACGATATATATAAATGACAGAAATGATGTTTGAGAAACAGAAATAATACTAGTGAGAAACGTAAACCCTTTTCAAGGACCTCATTCATGCCCAGGATTTGTATAAAATGTGTGCACAATGTACACATGGAGTGCAGGACATCATCGCAGTGTACCTACGGCAGGAACTAATGCCCAGTTGCTGAAATACAACCATGTTCCGAGTTTAGTTTTCCAGACCTTTTGTAGTAGAAAATAAACAAGGGAAACAAATTACGTTTCCTAAATATTTATGCGTTGTAATAAAATAAAAAAGTGAATACAATGTGCTACAGGAAATGTTACAGATTTGATAGCCTCCTTCGTACTCGACAGTGTTTCTATGCAAACTGTTAACACAACTTTACCTGTTCTGTGATTACTAGTAATGTGAAAACGTATTTTCTCTCTTTGTAGTTAGTTTGATATAATATCTAGAGTGAGGAACAGCTTAAACAACCACTGAGCACTTTTACCTAATGATGGCTGCAGAACAGTGTTTATATTAAACGTAATTAGCAGAATCCAATGTTCAGGAAACCAACACGGAATGCACGATTACTTAGTATCCAATACAGCCCCGAATCCGACTAAAACTACAAATTGGCCGTACCTACAACTCGTGTATAAGGGATGATCAAAAAGTTTCATTTCGAAGTTTGTACAGTCTTGAACCGGTATGTCAATCAGGCAAAATCACCGTGGGAATTGAGACATTCATCCCGATGATGCACCAGAGAGAAGATACCCGTTTCATAAACTACTCCGTTCTGCTGCGTCCAGAAGTCCATAATTTCCTGCTGCACATCCTTGTCTACCCGTCAAGGACATTTCTAAGGGCCCGATGGCGTGACAGTCGTATGGGGAAAGATCAGAACTATAGCATGGGTGCTCGAATGCCTCCCACTTCAGTTGGTGTAACTTCTGCGTTGCGACATTTGCAATATGGGGCGTCTTGTGTTGAATCGCGACTTGGCAGACCATTCCTCAACGGTGATTTTCGACAGACATGCTGTCCCATACACACTCCGGTGTATGTCTACCGGTGTTTGTCCTTCGACAGCCAAGAAAAGAAATACAGCATGGTGATGCTGTTCAGAAAAATTTCATAAAAATGTCGCCATAATTCATGTTTCCGCATTTACTGCACGCATGTCGAAAAGACGCGAATACCATACTAATGCCTTTCCTACATTTTGGGGCCTATAGACATTTATCGTATCACGCTACGTTGCATATAAGCTGCAGCAATGCCCTAAAACGGAAACTTTTTGATTGTCCCTTATCCTCCCAACACTTTCTTTTCTTTTTGCAGCACGTTCGGACCCAATACATTAATTATAGCCGGCCGAAGTGGCCGTGCGGTTAAAGGCGCTGCAGTCTGGAACCGCAAGACCGCTACGGTCGCAGGTTCGAATCCTGCCTCGGGCATGGATGTTTGTGATGTCCTTAGGTTAGTTAGGTTTAACTAGATCTAAGTTCTAGGGGACTAATGACCTCAGCAGTTGAGTCCCATAGTGCTCAGAGCCATTTGAACCATTAATTATAGTTCCGCCATCCAATTCCTAATCAATGATCACGAATCCAGGTACCGCTTTGCGGCACTATACATCCGTATCCCAACTTCCAAACATCTTCACGTCTTATTCATTCTGTCACGCCGTGATGTAAATCAGGTAAATAAATAAATGTCGTGTGACTAGGGACTCCCGTCGGGTAGACCGTTCACTGGGTGCAAGTCTTTCGATTTGACGCCACTACGGCGACTTGCCCGGCGATGGAGATGAAATGATGCTGATTGGGACAATACAGCACCCAGCCTCTGAGCGGAGAAAATCTCCGACCCAGCCGGGAATCGAATCCGGGTCATTAGGATTCACATCCTGTCGCGCTGACCACTCTTTTTTTTTTTTTTTACATTTTGTTCGTTGGGGTTGGTCGTTGCGGACGTCACATGACATCCATTCAAGTTCGTTGTTGATCCTTCCACTCAGCTTTTTTTTATTACAGAGGCCAACCAGCTCTCTGACCGAACACGCTGAGCTACCGTGCCGGCTTCCACTCAGCTACCGGGGGCGGACACGTCAATCTGGTTCCAATACCTAACGATGAAATCCATCCCGAGGTATACCCTTCTTTCCAGCCCCGTCGCAGCGCCCCGCCTGATACCACCTTCCATTTCTCTCCCTTTCCCTTTGTCCCTATCAATGACTCTGATTATCTACCTGCGGTTGCACACGGCCCCATAGGCACATCCATCATTCCACCTCCATCATGAATGTTATCATTTTCACGCACACCATTCCCGGCGTCGTGAAATCTTGACATCAACGACGATTTTTAAATGTAATGTAAAGTCATTATATATATATATATATATATATATATATATATATATATATATATACATATATATATGTGTGTGTGTGTGTGTGTGTGTGTGTGTGTATGTGTGTTACAAATATGTACAAAAGATTTTCTCCGTTCCCAACCCGCACTTTTGTTGGGAACTGAAATAGGGAGAAAGGGAAAAAATTGCGTTCAAGACAGTTCGCTGAAATATGTCATTTCGCACCATATTTCGTTTGCTGGATACGACCTCCTGTTATTTTGCACTTCGCACCCCATCTGTTTGGACTACTTTCGCTAGCTCACGACGACTTCGAACTTTCAGAACTTCCTTGACGTACGAGATTCGAATTTTTCTGTTTCTCCCACTTTCTTTGAGAGTATGAATGCAGAGCTTAGTGACAGTTCCGTCGCACTTAATGGCTCGTTCGCTTCGAGCAGTGTTTTTGCATGAGCTGAGATACTATAGTGCAATTGCCAATAATTAGCTTATTTTGTGTCTGTTTGTTGTCTTGTTCTTTTACACAGATATAGAACTTGAACGCTTATCACCCATGCACAGAGGTAAGACTTGCTAGGAGATTAATTTGGGAAGATGCTTCGAGGCGATACGAAAATACTTGTCATAATCATAGCAGAGCCATTGCAAATTTGATCTAACGGAGAAGGATTAGCAGATAGTAACCAAAATTGAAAGTGAATTGGAATTGAGACACAGATAACATTGAGTGCTATCCGTAAACGGTAATAGCATTTTTCTTGACTATCAGAACAATTTTGCAGCTTACCGTGACCTGTTAGGGCCTGTGGCATCATGTGTCATAGCTTGGTCTCATGAAGCAGTCTCTCCGACTTGCCGGCCGATGTGGCCGAGCGGTTCTAGGCGCTACAGTCTGGAACAGCGCGACTGCTGCGGTCGCAGGTTCGAATTCTGCCTCTGTCATGGATGTGTGTGTGATGTCCTTAGGTTAGTTGGGTTTAAGTAATTCTGAGTTCTAGGGGACTGAACACCTCAGCAGTTAAGTCCCATAGTGCTCTGAGCCATTTGAACCATCTCGCCGGCTTGGTTTTGCACTCACTGATCACGGAAGAGTACAGTCCAGATATCCGGCCACACACATCGCTCAGCTAATCTCCACGCGAGATTAAAAAGATCGCGCAGACGTTGCGTGACGAAGACAAAAGTTCTAGCATTCCAATGACAATAACGTTTGCAGTGCACGAAGTAGTGGTGTATGCCCTCCGTCTGTTGCTGGCGAAGTCTTGAAGTGCCGGCAGGCAGGAGGGATGGCAGGGAACGCTCCTCGTCTCCTTAATGGACGGGGAGGAAGCAAAGTGCGTCACCGTTTGCCAGGCCGGAAGAGAGTGTGTTTGCACGGCTCAGGGGGCGCCCCGTCTTCCAGCGACGTCGGCGTCACGGAGTTAGCCCACTCCTTGATCCTGTAACTTATAAATGGGCGCCTACCGAGGTACGGTGACGTTAGCCGAGACGCATCCAACACCCGATGAAGAAAGCTACAAACATTGCGCACTGCTGGTCGCAGACGACGCTCAGATACAAGCGAATGATACTTATTATTCAGCTACGCAATATCAGCCTCTTATCTCTGTGATTTCATACTGGTAATGTCGTCAAGCCGTTAAGATTTGTTGGATATACGAAATGAATAAACCACGTTAAAGTAAGTACGAGATCTCGTACCACTTCTCTGAAGTATACGCGGCAGTATGGTCCGCAAACAGCCTCACTGTGTTGCTAATATCATGCGACGAGCTGTTTGTGTTCAGACTGAGTCGCGAAGGGGTAACAGCCCTTTCACGTCATGAACGAGGTTGCCGGCAAATGTCAGTAAGGTTCGACTACTATTGATTTCATTCTGTGGGGAACATTCGAAGATGCAGTCCACCATGAAGACTGTGAACTTCTCACCCTTTTTAGACCAATAAAATTAAACTCTTGTTTTTTAATTGGGGAATTAGATTTAATTACATTTTCTACAGCTACATCTACATTTGTGCTCCGCAAGCCACCCAACTGTGTGTGGCGGAGGGCACTTTACGTGCCACTGTCATTACCTCCCTTTCCTGTTCCAGTCGCGTATGGTTCGCGGGAAGAACGACTGTCTGAAAGCTTCCGTGCGCGCTCGAATCTCTCTAATTTTACATTCGTGATCTCCTCGGGAGGTATAAGTAGGGGGAAGCAATATATTCGATACCTCATCCAGAAACGAACCCTCTCGAAACCAGGCGAGCAAGCTACACCGCGATGAAGAGCGCCTCTCTTGCAGAGTCTGCCACTTGAGTTTGTTAAACATCTCCGTAACGCTATCACGGTTACCAAATAACCCTGTGACGAAACGCGCCGCTCTTCTTTGGATCTTCTCTATCTCCTCCGTCAACCCGATCTGGTACGGATCCCACACTGATGAGCAATACTCATGTATAGGTCGAACGAGTGTTTTGTAAGCCACCTCCTTTGTTGATGGACTACATTTTCTAAGGACTCTCCCAATGAATCTCAACCTGGTACCCGCCTTACCATCAATTAATTTTATATGATCATTCCACTTCAAATCGTTCCGCACGCATACTCCCAGATATGTTACAGAAGTAACTGCTACCAGTGTTTGTTCCGCTATCCTATAATCATACAATAAAGGATCCTTCTTTCTATGTATTCGCAATACATTACATTTGTCTATGTTAAGGGTCAGTTGCCACTCCCTGCACCAAGTGCCTATCCGCTGCAGATCTTCCTGCATTTCGCTACAATTTTCTAATGCTGCAACTTCTCTGTATACTACAGCACCATCCGCGAAAAGCCGCATGGAACTTCCGACACTATCTACTAGGTCATTTATATATATTGTGAAAAGCAATGGTCCCATAACACTCCCCAGTGGCACGCCAGACATTACTTTAACGTTTGTAGACGTCTCTCCATTGAGAACAACATGCTGTGTTCTGTTTGCTAAAAACTCTTCAATCCAGCCACACAGCTGGTCTGATATTCCGTAGGCTCCCACTTTGTTTATCAGGCGACAGTGTGGGACTGTATCGAACGCCTACCCGAAGTCGAGGAAAATAGCATCTAGCTGGGAGCCTGTATCTAATATTTTCTGGGTCTCATGAACAAATAAAAGGAGTTAGGTCTCACACGATCGCTGTTTCCGGAATCCATGTTGATTCCTATAGAGTAGATTCTGGGTTTCCAGAAATGACATGACACTCGAGCAAAAAAAAATGTTCTAAAATTCTACAACAGATCGACGTCAGAGATATAGGTCTATAGTTTTGCGCATCTACTCGACGACCCTTCTTGAAGACTGGGACTACCTGTGCTCTTTTCCAATCATTTGGAAACTTCCGTTTCTCTAGAGACTTGCGGTACACGGCTTTTAGAAGGGGGGCAAGTTCTTTCGCGTTCTGTGTAGAATGGAATTGGTATTCCGTCAGGTCTAGTGGACTTTCCTCGGTTGAGTGATTCCAGTTGCTTTTCTATTCCTTGGACACTTATTTCGATTTCAGCCTTTTTTTCGTTCGTGCGAGGATTTAGAGAAGGAACTGCAGTGCGGTCTTCCTCTGTGAAACAGCTTTGGAAAAAGGTGTTTAGTATTCCAGCTTTCGCGTGTCATCCTCTGTTTCAACGCCATTATCATTCCACAGTGTCTGGATATACTGTTTCGAGCCACTTACTGATTTGACGTAAGACCAGAACTTCCTAGGATTTTCTGTCAAGTCGGTACATAGAATTTTACTTTAGAATTTACTGATCGCTTCACGCATAGCCCTCCTTACGCTAACTTTGACATCGTTTAGCTTCTGTTTGTCTGAGAGGTTTCGGCTGCGTTTAAATTTGCAGTGAAGCTCTCTTTGCTTTCGCGGTAGTTTCCTAACTTTGTTGTTGAACCACGGTAGATTTTTCCCGTCCCTCACAGTTTTACTCGGCACGTACCTGTCTAAAACGGATTTTACGATTGCCTTGAACTTTTTCCATAAACACTCAACATTGTCAGTGTCGGCACAGAAATTTTCGTTTTGATCTGTTAGGTAGTCTGAAATCTGCGTCCTATTACTCTTGCTAAAGAGATAAACCTTCCTCCCTTTTTTTATATTCCTATTTACTTCCATATTAAGGGATGCGGCAACGGCCTTATGATCACTGATTCCCTGTTGTGCGCTTACAGAGTCGGAAAGTTCTGGTCTGTGTGTTATCAAGTAGGTTCAAGATGTTATCTCCACGAGTCGGTTCTCTGTTTAATTGCTCGAGGTAATTTTCGGATAGTGCACTCCTTTTTCCCGAGTACAAGGTCCTTTTTCATAGTGGAGAATGGATACTATCATTTAATAATCCAAGCATATATTGGAGCAGGCCTGTGTATTCGAGGTCTGTGTTGTGGCCGCTGATGAGATATTACAGGAGTGGCCACCAAAACAGTCGGAATCGATACCATGCGAGATATTGCTTTAGTCTGATTCAAATTACATGTCAGTTGACGCCTGTTGCTTACCGTTACAATGTTGCCACATCTGCTGTCGCTCAGTTAAACGCGACACCCGTACATGGCGGGTCACTTTGTCCTGAAGTGCTCGTCATGTATCGCAGAGAAACGTTGGAAGCGGCTGCCATCACATCTGGTGCGAAGGGATGGAACTCTGTCCGCAGCTGATTGTAATTGACCAATAACTGAACTGTGCAGACGACACGTTTTGTAGCCCTGAATTTACACTCATGTCCTAACCTAACCGCAACTTAGTGATGTGCGATGTATCTGAGAAAACAGCGGTCAACAACCTGTGGCAGAACTATTAATCACGCTCGCTTTGTTCATGGCAGTTGTTTAAAGCAGACCTCTATGAGCAAAAAAGAGACAGGAAAATAAAATTTTCAGTACTAAAAGTGAACTGTAACTTCCCGTTTTCATCGGTTACCTGAAACTGCCCTCGTACTGTAAGAGCTGATGCGATATCGACCGATGCGTAATGGCACTTGGTTACAGGTTATAGGCGACACAGGTAGATTCCAAATGAAAAAATAATGATAGGAAGAAAATAAGAGTAAATAAAAAAGTCTACCCGATGGTGAAAATGTTGCAACAAAAGATTAAAAATAAAGAAATTACATTTAAACCATCTGATTGAAAATAATAATAATCAGAGTCAATTGTATAAAAATCTACAAATAAAAAAAATTATATTAACTAACAAGAGTCGAACCCAATACCTTCTGCATCTCACGATTATAACTTAACCATTGCGCTACTGCATAACTTAAGTTGACAGTGTTACCGTAGTTCCCCTATAGAACCAGTCACAACAATGATTTGCTGCCTTCAAAAAGTTCGGCCTCACGCAATGTCGTATAAAGTTTATCTATTGTAGGCCAATCTGCGTGATGATAATAATTGATTAGGTGACGCCGAATCGCGTCTTCTGCGAAATTATTCAGCAGCATTCGACTAACGCTGTGTACGAAACGTGCGTATTTCGTTAGTGTTGTTTTTGGGGTGATAATCATGTCTGATGAAATATGAAATAAAGGGGGCAGACCCAGGACTCAGGATGCAAACACAAAGAAGAAAATCCAGACACGGAATTGGAAGTGAAGTGACCATTTGATGTGGCAGTTTGGCCACAGTGAACCTTTCGGGCTGGTCTTGAGCGCTCTGACAAGAGGAAGACAGCTTCAACACGTCAAGTGTCAACTATCAAGTAATTTTAATGGGACTATAGTTTGTTGAAAGTGCTTACAAGGTAAGCGCGATCTCGAACGTACAGACGCACACAAATATGTGCTTAGAATATAAAACACTCGCCCCAAAAGCACTCGTATGAGCCACTCCCATGTACGAGTAATACTGCGCGTCTCACCACGAGGGACATACCAATGATCAACTATTCGAGGTCTGAGAGGGGAACTTTGGTAAGAAGGAGAAACATTATGTCGATATAACAGGACTAAAAACACACCGAAGACAACAAATAATATTGATGGTGTTGAGACAGCAACCAGCCGCACATTTATTTTCAGTTCCTTTATTCAAAAGGTACCGTAAATAAATAAAGGAACTGAAAATAAATGAGTAGCTGGTTTCTGTCTCAACACCATCAACATTTGTCTTCAAATAACAGCCACAGTCTCCAACCATGTCATCATATGACAAAATTGCAATAAATAATAGCCAGTTTCTTCATGTGCACAACTTTGGGCTACATAATCTCTACATAAGAAGGATTGTTGATTTTGTAAGACTACAATGTGAAAAACCAAGTAAGGTTACAAGATCACCAGTTCATCATTTGAGTTCACTTTGTGCTATACAGAAATCTTTGTGCACGCATGTACAAGACTATGTTAACAATATGCTTGGCATAATGCAGGCTATGACACTGACGTATCAATATCAATATCAACTATCAATATCAACGTTTGAAAGCCTAACTAGTGTGTCGTTTGATACTGGACTGCTTGAATGCGGAAGTGATGTTGAATATGAAAAATTTGCCTTAGTCACAAGTACATTCTCTTGCGTAGCACTTTGCTTAGACCCCTGCTCTATTTCGTATTTCCACGTGAAATCCCCATACATGAAAGTCAATGTCCTGACTGATTACCGAGCGAGGTGGCGCAGTGGTTAGCACACTGGACTCGCATTCGGGAGGACGACGGTTCAATCCCGTCTCCGGCCATCCTGATTTAGGTTTTCCGTGATTTCCCTAAATCGCTTCAGGCAAATGCCGGGATGGTTCCTTTGAAAGGGCACGGCCGATTTCCTTCCCCATCCTTCCCTAACCCGAGCTTCCGCTCCGTCTCTAATGACCTCGTTGTCGACGGGACGTTAAACACTAACATCCTTCTCCTCCTCCTCCTCCTCTTCCTGACTGATTAACTGACTTAATGACTCATCATCACCTGCCCAAAACCGCTAAGTTAGAAACTTGAAATTACGAGAAGTGCCGATCTTACACTGTAGGAATAGTTTAAGAAGGAATTTTTCAAAATTCGAACACTAGTGGGTGAAAGGGGGACGAAGGTTTTCTTTTCTTTTTCTGAAAAATGTCGCTATTACGCCCGTTTTGAAGCAAGACGTAGAAAAAAAGGTATTTGGTTTCTTGGTCAGAAATAAAGAAATTCGTTTTTTTGAAATTTAACTCTATGGTGGTAAAAAAAGTGGGTGAAAGCTTTATTTGTAAATGTGTCATTATTAAAGAACTACTGAAGTATTTTAAAGCTACGTCTATGAACATTGATATTTCATTTCCCGGTTAAAAAAAAATTGTTCAGTGTTTTTAGAAACTGGGCCCCTAAGGGTGTGAAAAAGGGGATGAGATTTTTTATGAAAACATTTTATTGTGAAAGCATTTTTAAAGCTAAATCTATGAACATTTAAATTTGACTTCTTAGTCAGAAATAAAAAAATACCTGTCTTTCTATTTTTGGAAATTCAACCCCTATGGGAGTAACACGGAGATGAAGGTTTGTATGGAAATGTTTCATTGTGCAGGCATTTTTGAAGCTAAATCTATGAAAACTTGTATTTGGCTTCTCTGTTAGAAATAAAACATACGCATGTCACTGTTTTGGACATTCAACCCCTAAGGGCGTGAAATAGGGTCAGACTGATTCACTGACTCATCATCGCCCAGGCCAAACCGTTAAGGATAGGAACTTTAAGTTTGAAGGGGGTGTGGAACGTACACTGCAGGCATCGTTTAAGAAGGAATTGTCCGAAATTCGACTCTGAAGGTGATGAAATGGTTTCTGAAAATGTGTCCCTATTAAGGCAATTTTGGAGCTAGAAGTACGAAAACTGATATTTGTTTTCCCATAAAAAGTACATGTTTCAGCATTTCTGGAAATTCAACCACTGCGGTGGTAAAACAGAGTGTGAAAGTTTCATTGAAAACAAATAATTACTAAAAAACTACTACAGGATTTTTAATGTTACATCCATAACAACTGGTATCTCACTTCACGTGTTTCAGTGTTTCTGGAAATTCAACCCCTAAGGGAGTAGAGTAGTGGATGAAAATTTTTGAGAAAATATTTCGCTACATTAAAAAATTTTAAAGCTATATTTATGAAAATTGTGCTTTCACTTCTCGATTAGACACAAAGAAATATTTGTTAGGGGATGAAAGTTGCTATGGAAAAATCTTCACAAGGACGGAAAAGTCATAATTAACAAAAACTTTGGACTTCAGCTACCACAATCGCTTTTCGGTCAGAAGTTCATTCGGAAAAGGCTGGTTCAAATGGCTCTGAGCACTATGGGACTCAACTGCTGTGGTCATAAGTCCCCTAGAACTTAGAACTAATTAAACCTAACTAACCTAAGGACATCACACACATCCATGCCCGAGGCAGGATTCGAACCTGCGACCGTAGCGGTCGTGCTGTTCCGGACTGTAGCGCCTTTAACCGCTCGGCCACGCCGGCCGGCTCATTCGGAAAAGACCATGCTTATGTGGCCTTGATTAGCGTGAGAAGCTGAGAAGGTGTTGCAATTTGTGAGCGTGAAATTCGATTAAATAAAAACAAAAAAAGGCTCTGCAGGCCATACAGCCTACACGTGCGAAGCAGCGGGCGCTAAGCTAGAACTAAATAACTGCGCAGCACTATGAGGTCAGTAGAAAAAGTGTTTTGTTCAGATATGTGGTGTGCTGAGATAGCAAACAAGAAGAGTTTTCGACCAGAAGACCCGTGGCGTCCGTCCGCAGCAGGGACTTAGCTGCGCGCAAACCAATCACGCTGTCCGCGAGTATCATTCCTCCTGGAGCGGCAGCGCCTCCAGGAAGAGAGACGCGCGCTTAAGCAACCGTGTACGAGCAGAAGTAGCCAGCTGCAAGTTGTAAGCCAGTCAGGGTCTTGCTAGGGAGCTTCTGCAAAATCTTCGTCGTGTATTCAAGTTGTCGAGCCAGACGGAAACAGTGGCCGGTAGGTAGACAGTGTTTAGACAGCAGAAACAGAACAGTGAATAGAACTACCCTGTATGGACAAAGACCGCCTGATCAAAAAATTTAACTGAGTGCTGTGAGTGTGGAACTTTTCTTCGAATAGTACGGCAAGGCAAATTGCTTTTCTTCTAGCTTTAGTTCAGAGAACATTAGTTAGTCTGTGTTCATGGAACTCAGTCAGGACGCTTAGGCTAAACCTGCATTCTATAATTGCTGTAACCAGCGTGAGCAATGTTTAGTAATGTATTGTACTGTTCACTACTATGTGTTACTTCCGTTGGGTGTGTGCCGCCATAAAACCCACACATCCGTTCTAAAGGGACGTCTTTATTAGTCTTTTTTGTATCTTGTTTCTTAATCTTACCAAAGTTCCTCTTTTAGATCTTTAATTGATAATTATTCTAATTGTTCACACAGTAAGATGCATAGTTTTACTTGGGATTGGCTCATAGCACTGTTTTTTGGGAGGAGCGATTTATGTTCTACGCACATTTCCGTGCTGTTTTTAGCGTCGAAGATCACGTGTTTCTTTTGTTAGAAGTATGATCGCTGAGGTTATAACATGTCCCTCTTAAAAAGAGCACCGAAGGAGCTACATGAATGAGACAGGTGATTGCTCATAAGAAACATTAAGGGTAAGCCTCGAATAAGAGAATCTAAAATTAGAATCCAGGCGCTGAAAGAGAGTGGTAAGTACGTGAATCAAATCTTCGGAGGGTTGTCAAGAAGGATGGCTATAACGAAAGAGCGAGAAGGGAAAAGACACACATGAGCCAAGTGAGCCAAGGCACAAGGCTCTAGCTCGCATGGGGTCACATTAACAAAGCGTCACAATGGTGGAATGATGTCATTCTTTCTGACGACAGAAAATCTCCATCGTGGTTTCAATAGATGGCAGAACGGCGGTGCAGTGAAAGCCAAATGACGATGTTCTGGTTAAGTAATTGCTACCCTCTCTAGAATGAGGTGAAAGATGGGTTTTGATACGGGTATGCAGTCAACTGGAGTGAGGAAATGACTTGCATTGACAGAACTTAAATAATAAATTGAAGAAAAATCTACACAGAAGTGCAGAAAATTTTGGGATTAGTGCTACGTTCGATTTTTTTCCTGAGATAATGCTTGAAGCACGATTTACACCTTGTACAAGAAGAGCTTCATTGCGGCTGTGCGAAAAATTGTTAGAAATCACCTCAGCCGCTAGATCTTAGCTCCAGAGTGAATTTTTGGGAGGAATTCGAGAGACAGCTCAGGCGAACTAGTATACCCTCAAAAGTATATCCATACAAAAGGCTGAAGAAGGAATGGTAACTAAGTGAGTTGCGCAGAACAGAGTTTGAGGTCGGTTACGAAGTTGAAGGGATAGTTCACTAAGTGTAGCGTTGTAATATTTTCCTATATTTGATAACAATTATGCTGTGACCGAATATTGAAGACACAATGATGTTAAGCTGTGAAATACTGAAATTTCGATGTAACTGTGGTCGATGTTTCTGCACTATTCGCAAATAAATCAAATATAGAAACGATAAAATTATTAACAAAGGACTTTTCACAATAACTGAGTAAAAAGCCAGAAAGATTTGAACTGCTGGATACTGGAACTGTGTAGCGATAGCGGAAAATCGAATGCTTAACTAACTTTTCACTGCCGTGCGGAGTGGCCGTTCAGTTTGCGGCGCTATGCACGGATTGCGAGGCCCCTACCGCCGGAGATTCGGGCATGGGTGTATCTGTTGTTCTTAGCATAAGTTTAAGTTAGTTTAAATGCTGTTAAGTCTAGGAACCGATGACCTCAGCGGTTTGGTCTCTCAGGAGTTCACGCACACTAACTTTTCACTAGAGCTGAATGATATTCGAGCCGTTTTTGAGCTGTAGTCAACAATCATGGCAATTACAGAGCGTTCAATGTTTTTTATGCAGAACTTCCTTCAGGATACCCTGTTTTCTTGCAGGTGGGAAAACACGAATCTTAATGTGGTGGCCTTGTCTTCGATACCGTTAGTTTTATTAGGAATTTCGTCGGGAAGAAACCTCTGTCGGCACCCGAAATGTTTCATATGTTGTAACCTATCTATAACAAATAAAGCCTATGTTCATCTGTGAAAATGGACTCCATAACCAACCTGAGCTATCAGTAATCGGAACCTAACCTGCATAAACTGTGTGCGTGTTGTATGAGTGTCTGTTTCACTGTCATTTAAGCCCTCAACAGATTGTTGCACGAAAAACTTAAAACTAACATTTGGATAAGCTATCAGACTGCGTATTTGAATAAGAATTTACAAGTGATATAGAACCTGGATTTTGCAACGGAATTCACGGGGTTACAGTACATGACATGGTGTGGTGTGTTAATGTCTCTCTTTCGGCCCTAAATTTTGCGCTCACCTTACAGAAATTCGTAGCAGCGTGCAGCATGACTTGGTCGAACTGTCGCTTGCATTTGACTCGCGCGGTGAGGGTGCAAGGGCTGCGCAAGAAACTACGAATGAGCCACAACAATGTGCTATGCTTTTCTTAAAATTTAAATTGTCTGAAACAGTGGCGGCGGTTGTGTAAGAGCAGAAGAGCACGTAAACATCCTTAACTTCTGACACCTTGAAGGATTTATTGGTTTCCTTTCAATGCTGTTAAACGTAATGCACATGCGGTAATATGTAATAAACGACACTAAATCGATCGCGCTGTGCTACATTGCTCCTTTGGACCGGTGGAACTTGGCAACGTGATCGTGTGAGCGTTGAGCGTGCCGAGTTTCTGATGTCATTGCGTGGAACAGCACGTTCGGGAGTCTTCCCGAGCGTGCAGAGCAATGTCTAGCATGTCAGATATTCTGAGCGTGAGTTTGAGCGTTGACCAATCAGATGGCACAAAGCCGCCTACGTCACATGCACGCCATCTCCCTTCAGCATTGAGCTGTGAGACGCCATATTGGCATTCAGTTCAAACTTATACGTGTATATGTCTTTTCTGAGCACCAGCAAATTGAGAATCACTCTAAAACCCGCTGTTAACTGCGTGATTCGTTGCAATAAAATAATGAGACATCATATTCGTGGCAATAGAATTATTGTAACTTGTGTATTATGAGAGTATGACATTTGAAGGTAGCGACACACTGAGGATCCACCAAAAACGCATTGTTCTTGGTACAATTTGTTATAATTAAATTTCAGTTAGTAACATAGCACTTAGCAAGTGGCAACATATTAGAATTGGCAACAATTGAATTGTTGTCACTATAGTGTAGCAAGTAGCATTGATGATGGTTCGCGTCTCGCAAAATGTACATATTTTTTTCCTAACATTTGCGTATATAAAAGGTTCAGATACTTGATTATTAGTTTAATGTAAGTATATACTACAATATTTGATGTTATGTAAGTATAAGTTCACCTTTTTTTTTGAGGAGTGAGTTTGTTCGATTTGTCTAATCTACAGGACAGCTTGCGCTACTTGTATAAAGATATTTTGTTCCTTTTTTCTTTTGAGTTCGTAACTTACATGTTGTAAAGATTCTGCTACTGGATGGGAACAGTGATAAAGTAAGAATGACCTTAGGATTTTACTAAAACGTGGGAATGATAAAATAGTGTTTGTCATATGTGGAGAACTATCGCAAATTTGTGTCGCACTGTTTATAATATAACTTTTATAATCCTGTGTCCTTATTAACAGGACATGGAACTCTCCTTTTTGTCTTAAAACATGTACATCGATATTGAAGTTTTTATTTGTGTATATTACATATGGAACAACGTTACTAGGATATGAACAATGGAGGACATGTTCGTTTTAATAGAGATAACGGAATTTTTTGCGCGCCTGTTAGGTAAACAGTGTGATTTGCGAGCTAGAAACATCTCACAACTGCCGCTGGAGTGCGCTGCGATCGTGTATACCACGTTGGGGTCGCATCGTTCCTGAACCTGGCCCGCTCAACGTTAACGTTCGACAGCACGGTTCGTGTGCCAACGGCTTAACCGATTTGTAACAGTTAGTTGCGTCACTGTGGTGCCAACTGCTGCTCAAATTGCTGCTGCAGATGCAGAACGATGCGACAGAGCCGTACGCTGAACACGATGGTCTTCCCATTCGGTAGCGCCACGTGGCCGTCCGGAGGCCGTCTCCTTGCAGCCGTACATTCTGTGATCACCATAGCTGGCAATCAACTACACTAGCTTCATTCCCGCCAGGTCTTTCTGCAGTATCACAGAAGGAACATCCAGCTTCTCGTAGCCCGATTACACACCCTCGTTCAAACTCAGTGAGGTGTTAATAACGGCGTTTATGTGGCGTTAAAGGGTTCTTGACTAACATCAACTCACCACGCCCAATCTCAAAGGTAACTAACGCTCACGACCGTTACAGCGTGTATATAAAGCAAACATTTTTTGCATCCTCAAAGTTGCGCTACTAGCGCCACTCTTACGCGACTAGCACAGAATTTGAATAGACATCATCTCTGAAATAGTCCATTAAATTTCGGACATGCTGCCGCGCAAATAAAATTTCCTCCACTGATCTTTCGGCCGTGTATCGTCCGGCCATCCTCAGAGTGAGTCACAAGACTGACGACAAGATGCCAACCGCGGCCTTATACGAGGTGCATTCAAGTTCTAAGGCCTCCGATTTTTTTTTCTCCGGACTGGAAAGAGATAGAAACATGTGCATTGTTTTAAAATGAGGCCGCGTTCATTGTCAATACGTCCCAGAGATGGCAGCACCGTATGGCAGATGGAATTTTACCGCCAGCGGCGAGAATGAGAACTGTTTTAAATACTTAAAATGGCGACGTTTTCCTTACTTGAACAGCGTGCAATCATTCGTTTTCTGAATTTGCGTGGTGTGAAACCAATTGAAATTCATCGACAGTTGAAGGAGACATGTGTTGATGGAGTTATGGATGTGTTGAAAGTCCGTTCGTGGGTGCGACAGTTTAATGAAGGCAGAACATCGTGTGACAACAAACCGAAACAACCTCGGGCTCGCACAAGCCGGTCAGACGACATGATCGAGAAAGTGGAGACAATTGTTTTGGGGGATCGCCGAATGACTGTTGAACAGATCGCCTCCAGAGTAGGCATTTCTGTGGGTTCTGTGCACACAATCCTGCATGATGACCTGAAAATGCGAAAAGTGTCATCCAGGTGGGTGCCACGAATGCTGACGGACGACCACATGGCTGCCCGTGTGGCATGTTGCCAAGCAATGTTGACGCGCAACGACAGCATGAATGGGACTTTCTTTTCGTCGGTTGTGACAATGGATGAGACATGGATGCCATTTTTCAATCCAGAAACAAAGCGCCAGTCAGCTCAATGGAAGCACACAGATTCACCGTCACCAAAAAAATTTCGGATAACCTCCAGTGCTGAAAAAATGATGGTGTCCATGTTCCGGGACAGCGAGGGCATAATCCTTACCCATTGCGTTCCAAAGGGCACTACGGTAACAGGTGCACCCTACGAAAATGTTTTGAAGAACAAATTCCTTCCTGCACTGCAAAAAAAAAACGTCCGGGAAGGGCTGCGCGTGTGCTGTTTCACCAAGACAACGCACCCACACATCGAGCTAACGTTACGCAACAGTTTCTTCGTGATAACAACTTTGAAGTGATTCCTCATGCTCCCTACTCACCTGACCTGGCTCCTAGTGACTTTTGGCTTTTTCCAACAATGAAAGACACTCTCCGTGGCCGCTCATTCACCAGCCGTGCTGCTATTGCCTCAGCGATTTTCCAGTGGTCAAAACAGACTCCTAAAGAAGCCTTCGCCGCTGCCATGGAATCATGGCGTCAGCGTTGTGAAAAACGTGTACGTCTGCAGGGCGATTACGTCGAGAAGTAACGCCAGTTTCATCGATTTCGGGTGAGTAGTTAATTAGAAAAAAAGTCGGAGGCCTTACAACTTGAATGCACCTCGTATGCTCCACCGCGGCAGTACTGCGCAGGCGGGTCACAAATGCTGGTCGGCGGCAAAGAAATACGCTTACACATGCGCCGCCCGTGGCGAAGGCGTACAGACATTTGATTCGCTTATCGATGTATGATCGGCGACGGTGACCCGAAGACCCGAATTCCATGCTTTGTCCAAGTTAAAACCATGTGAAAGCAACACACACAAATCTATGTCTTCATGCCAGTAGCTGCTATCACCTTTCCTTAAGACCTTAGTGCATAGGGCGCACCGTATATCCGATAAAGACAATTTGCAAGAAGAGCTCACATACTTCAGGAGCATTTTTTAATCGAATGGATTTTGCCTGCAACCAATTCGTAGAGCATTCAGTGCAAAACCTAGAATGCAGGTATGTGATGGGGAAGAAGATCTAGTGCTTTTTTGCCCTATGTGGGTGCTCTTTCCCCGAAGATAGGCCGTATTCTTGAGAAGCACTGTGTTAAGGTGATCTTCCGGCCCCCCAGGAAGATTTCAGCTTTACTCGGCTCTGTGAAGGACGATTTACAGCTTCGTTAAACGAGTGTGTATCAGATTCCTTGCGGAAATTGTGAGAAGTCGTACACAGGTCAAAGAACACGCACCGTTCATGAGCATCGAAGATACACAAGCTTATTACAGCCAGACAAGTCAGCTGTGGCCGAATTGTGTTGATACAGGGCATTCCATGAATTACAGTGATGTGAAGATTTTTACATCCACCCCTTCTTTTAGTTATCTGTCTTCAAGGAAGCTATAGAGATTACATTAGCTAATAATTTAATAAATAGAGGTAATGGTTTTAATTTGGGCAAAGCATGGAATCCTGCTCTTCGGGTAATTAAACTGCATAGAAGTCGTCATGGTGTCACCGCCGCAGACCATACATCGATAAGCGAATCGAATGTCTGTACGCCTTCGCCCCAGGTGGCTCATGTGTAAACGTATTTCTTTGCCGCCGACCAGCATCTGTGACCCGCATGCGCAGTACAGCCGCTCTGGAGCATATAAGGCCAAGCTTAGCATCTTGTCGTCAGTGTTGTGACTCACTCTAAAGATGGCCGGACGATAGGAGGCCGAAATATCAACGCAGAAAATTTTGTTTGAGCGGATGCATGCACGAAATTTAATGGACTATTCATTACGCTGCGAGAAGTTGAAAATGCACATCATCTTTGAAATGTTGAAACGTGCCCCCAACTTTCATTAATGTCGCACATCTCCTTGGTGATGTTGCGACTTTCTCTCCGTCAATGTACATGCATATCGGATTCACGTTGGCTTGCATATACCAGCGGAAATGCCCTCAAACATAAATTTTTGATCGCCCTTTATATTTTCGGAAAATTATAGTGAATGTTCACACACTTCTATTTCTCAAGAGACCTTTTCATGCTGTTACTTTGAAAGAAGCGAAACTGACAGTTTCGTCAACTTCTACGTTTCGGTATCTAGCGTATTCCTTTATTTCTATTAAAGATTATCCGACAGTGATTGCCAACACATGAAGTATTTGTGGACGTTTTTGTTATTGAGAATTATATTTGGCGGGGATGACAAAATAATGTTCAAATGTGTGTGAAATCTTAAGGGTCTTAACTGCTATGGTCATCAGTCCCTAAGCTTACACACTACTTAACCTAAATTATCCTAAGGACACACACACACACACACACACATGCCCGAGGGAGGACTCGAACCTCCACCGGGACCAGCCATACAGTCCATGACTGCAGCGCCTTAGACTGCTCGGTTAACGGGGATGACAGTTTAATAAACAGACAACAGATCAAACTGAGCCGAAGGCTACCATTAACTTACGACAGGTTGTAAAACGTTACGACGACAGCAGGTAGGACAGCATTCGCAGAAGCCTGTTGTGTGTACTGGACAGGATGAAGGGATGCCCGTCGCGAGTCGACACAGTACTGACATCAGGTAACGCCGCGGCGGTACACACGGCCGAAGAGGAGTTGTTGGAATCCAGCACGAGATGAAACCCGCTCCCAACTTTTTAAAGCGTTCTCTTGTGGTGATGGTGTTGTAAAGAGCTGTGAAGGTCCCGAAGGCGGGCAACAATGAACCGTGGCGGAGAACGCTGAAAAGACGGCGCCAGTCTGCCGATAGAGCAGCAAATAACCGGTGGGCACTATGTAAGCTCTGTGAAAGCTACAGGTGGTTATTGCTCGATGCTCTCGGCAGACCATGGCAGGCGAGACGTTAAGTATGAGATTGCAACTTACTCGTTCCAAATACACCTGCACCTGCTCCGTCATATATACTGAAGCGCCAAAGACACTGCTATAGGCATGCCTGTTCAGATACAGAGATTGTAAATAGGCAGAATATGGCACAGCAGTCGGCAACGCTTATATAAGACAAGTTGTGTCTGCCGCAGTCGTTAGATCGATTACTGCTGCTACAATGACAGGTTATCATGATCTGAGTAAGTTTGAACGTGATGTTATAGTCGGCGCACGAGCGATGGGTAACAGCATCTCCGAGGTAGCGACGAAGTGTGGATTTTCCTGTATTACCATTTCACGAATGTACCGTGAATATCTTCCCATGAACCATGGACCTTGCCGTTGGTGGGGAGGCTTGCGTGCCTCAGCGATACAGATAGCCGTACCGTAGGTGCAACCACAACGGAGGGGTATCTGTTGAGAAGCCAGACAACTGTGTGGTTCCTAAAGAAGGCCAGCAGCCTTTTCAGTAGTTGCAGGGGCAACACTCTGGATGATTGAGTGATCTGGCCTTGTGACATTAACCAAAACGGCCTTGCTGTGCTGGTACGGTGAACGGCTGAAGGCAAGGGGAAACTACACTCGGAATTTTTCCCGAGGGCATGCAGCTTAACTTTATGGGTAAAATATTCCGGATGTAAAATAACCCCTCATTCGGATCACCTGGCGGGGACGTCGTTATTAGGATAAACAAAATTGATGTTCTACGGAACGGAGCGAGAAATGTCAGATCCCTTAATCGGGTAGGTAGGTTAGAAAATTTAGAAAGGGAAATGGATAGGCTAATGTTAGATATAGTGGGAATTCGTGAAGTTCGGTGGCAGGAGGAACAACACTTCTGGTCAGATGAATACAGGGTTACATATACGAAATCAAGTAGGAGTAATGCAGGAGTAGGTTTAATAATGAATAAAATCAGGAACGCAGGTAAGCTACTACAAGCAGCATAGTAAACGCATTATTGTAGCCAAGATCGACAGTCTGCCAAGTCCTTCCATGTGTTCGGCAGAACTACTGTGTCATCAGCAGAGCTATTTATTCTCCCTGATCTTGAAAAATAGGAGTGCGTGTAAGCTACTACAAACAGCATAATGAACGCATTGTGGCCAAGATAGACACGAAGCCCACGCCTACTACAGTAGTACAAGTTTATATGCCACCTAGCTCTGCCGATGACGAAGAAATTGAAGAAATGTATGATGAAATAAAAGAAATTATTCAGATAGTGAAGGGAGACGAAAATTTAATAGTCATGGCTGACTGGAATTCGGTAGTAGGAAAAGGGAGGATGGAAACGTAGTAGGTTACTATGGATTGGAAGTAAGAAAAGATAGAGAAAGCCGCCTGGTAGAATTTTGCACGGAGCACAACTTAATCATAGCTAACACTTGGTTCAAGAATCATAAAAGGAGGTTGTATACTTGGAAGAAGCCTGGAGATACTAACAGGTTTCAGATAGATTATATAATGGTAAGACAGAGATTTAGGAACCAGGCTTTAAATTGTAAGACATTTCCAGGGGCAGATGTGGACTCTGACCACAATCTATTAGTTACCAACTGTAGATTAAAACTGAAGAAACTGTAAAAAGGTGGGAATTTATGGAGATGGGACCTGGATAAACTGAAAGAACGAGAGGTTGTACAGAATTTCAGAGAGAGCATAAGAGAACAATTGACAGGAATGGAGGAAAGAAATACAATAGAAGAAGAATGAGGGATGAAGTAGTGAAGGCAGCAGAGGATCAAGTACGTAAAAAGACGAGGGCTAGTAGAAATCCATGGGTAACAGAAGATATATTAAATTTAATTGATGAAAGGAGAAAATACAAAAATACAGTAAATGAAGCAGGCAAAAAGGAATACAAACGTCTCAAAAATGAGATCGATAGGAAGTGCAAAATGGCTAAGCAGACATGGCTAGAGGACAAATGTAAGGATGTAGAGGCTGATCTCACTGGGGGTAAGATAGATAGTGCCTACAGGAAATTTAAAGAGGCCTATGGAGAAAAGAGAACCACTTGTAAGAATATCAAGAGCTCAGATGGAAACCCAGTTCTAAGCAAGGAAGGGAAAGCAGAAAGGTGGAAGGAGTATATAGAGGGTCTATACAAGGGCGATGTACTTGAGGACAATATTGTGGAAATGGAAGAGGATGTAGATGAAGGTGAAATGCGTGAAGAGTCTGACAGAGCACTGAAACACCAGAGTCCAAACGAGGCCCCGGGAGTAGACAACATTCCCTTAGAACTACTGACAGCCTTGGGAGAGCCAGTCCTGACAAAACTCTACCATCTGGTGAGCAAGATGTATGAGACGGACTTCAAGAAGAATGTATTAATTCCAATCCCAAAGAAAGCAGGTGTTGACAGATGTGAAAATTACCGAACTATCAGTTTAATAAAAATGGTTCAAATGGCCCTGAGCACTATGGGACTTAACATCTATGGTCATCAGTCCCCTAGAACTTAGAACTACTTAAACCTAACTAACCTAAGAACATCACACAACTCCCAGCCATCACGAGGCAGAGAAAATCCCTGACCCCGCCGGGAATCGAACCCGGGAACCCGGGCGTGGAAAGCGAGAACGCTACCGCACGACCACGAGATGCGGGCAATATCAGTTTAATAAGTCACTGCTGCAAAATAATAACGCGAATTCTTTACAGACGAATGGAAAAACTAGTAGAAGCCGACCTCGGGGAAGATCAGTTTGGATTCCGTAAAAATATTGGAACACGTGAGGCAATACTGACCCTACGACTTATCTTAGAAGATAGATTAAGGAAAGGCAAACCTACGTTTCTAGCATATGTAGACTTATAGAAAGCTTTTGACAATGTTGACTAGAATACTCTCTTTCAAATTCTGAAGGTGGCAGGGGTAAAATACAGGGAGCGAAAGGCTATTTACAATTTGTACAGAAACCAGATGGCAGTTATAAGAGTCGATGGACATGAAAGGGAAGCAGTGGTTGGAAAGGGAGTGAGACAGGATTGTAGCCTCTCCCCGATGTTATTCAATCTGTATATTGAGCAAGCAGTGAAGGAAACAAAAGAAAAATTCGGAGTAGGAATTAAAATCCATGGAGAAGAAATAAAAACTTTGAGGTTTGCTGATGACATTGTAACTCTGTCAGAGACAGCAAAGGACTTGGAAGAGCAGTTGAACGGAATGGATAGTGTCTTGAAAGGAGGATTTAAGATGAACATAACAAAACAGAAAAACGAGGATAATGGAATGTAGTCGAATTAAGTCGGGTGATGCTGAGGGGATTAGATTAGGAAATGAGACACTTAAAGTAGTAAAGGAGTTTTGCTATTTGGGGAGCAAAATAACTGACGATGGTCGAAGTAGAGAGGATATAAAATGTAGACTGGAAATGGCAAGGAAAGCCTTTCAGAAGAAGGGAAATTTGTTAACATCGAGTATAGATTTAAGTGTCATGAAGTCGTTTCTGAAAGTATTTGTACGGAGTGTAGCCATGTATGGAAGTGAAACATGGACGATAAATAGTTTAGACAAGAAGATATTAGAAGCTTTCGAAATGTGGTGCTACAGAAGAATGCTGAAGATTAGATGGGTAGATCTCATAACTAATGAGGAGGTATTAAATTGGATTGGGGAGAAGTTTGTGGCACAACTTGACTAGAAGAAGGGATCGGTTGGTAGGACATGATCTGAGGCATCAAGAGAACACCAATTTAGTATTTGAGGGCAGCGTGGAGGGTAAAAATCGTAGAGGGAGACCAAGAGATGAATACACCAAACAGATTCAGAAGGATGTAGGTTGCAGTAGGTACTGGGAGATGAAGAAACTTGCACAGGATAGAGTAGCATGGAGAGCTGCATCAAACCAGTCTCAGGACTGAAGACCACAACAACAACATGATCTTCAACTGCCTTCCCAAAATTTCCATTAGTTACCTCACTCACTGTTCAGATTGACTAACATGGGGAACAGGGAGACAGTCTTTTAAAACTGTCCTATTGTTCCCTTTGCATGTGATTCAACTACGAGTATTTTTTCTGGTAATTTCAAAATTTCATAAAATATGTCCAGCCCATGCCGTTAACAGCTCTCTCTGACTCTACAAGTGCTATAAATTTGGTGTCATTTTGCTTCCATCAAGCTACTGAGGTCAGTCATGGGCTGAATATTGCTTTGTGTGTTCCTATATTTCTGTGGAACCCAACGTGGTATTCCCTGAGGTTTGCTTCTACCAGTCTTCCCATACTTCCGTAGAGAATTCGTTTCCAACCATGATTTATCAACCTGAAAAGTGTCGCATCCATACAATACCTATGATTCTGCACAGATAGCGATTTAAAGTGGAACGATCTTATGGAAATATGTGTAGCCCACTTGTAAAGGAAGTAGCATACAGAACCCTCCTTCGATCAGTACTTGATTACTGCCAGTCAGTCTCGGATCCGTACTAGATGAGTTTGGAAGAGGACATAGAAAAGATCAAAAAAGAGCATCGCGTTTCGTTGCAGGTTCATTTAGTAAGGACGGAAGCGTCTCTGCGATTCTCAGTCCAGTGGAAGACGTTGCAAGAGACGCGTCCTGCACCACACTGTACTTTGCTATAAACGTGCCTAGAGTGTACGTTCCTACGTAGGCAAGATCATGAAGGCAAGATCAGAGAGAGTCGAGTTCACAAGGAGACAACGAATCTCTTTGGGCACCGTTCGCGATTGGAACAACAAAGGAAGGGGGGAGGGGGGGGGGGGGGACTGACAGTGGTATACAATGAACTCTAAGCACCCTCCTGAGTGACATTCCATTAGACAGCTTGCGGAGTACTGAAGTAGATGTATATATGAATTATGTATCCACTGGCTACCCTAATCACTTAAGTACAGAGATGGTCCCTTTGAAAAGAGCATGGCCTATTTCCTTTCTACATCCTTCGGGGTGCTCCGTCTCTGATGACCCAGTCGTCGACGGATCGCTAAACCTTATTCCTCCTGTCGTTTTCCCTCAAGGTGGCGAATGGTCATGGTTAAAATGAAATATTGAAACTCCTGTTATGTCGAAGAGGCAGTGTGCTGCATGATATGTATCGAAGTCTCTTCTTCTTATGTTAACTCTAGGCCTACTCACTGTTGTCTACGAGGCAGTACGAGAAACGATCTGCGATCGTGGGACATGTGATCAGTGTGACGTCAATCATTTCAGCTGTTATTGCGAGTAGCTTAATCCTGGTTGACGCTACCACTTCTTTATTCAAGCAACTCCTCATTTGGCCTTATGAGGCCGTGTGGAACCACTTCCAAACCTCCCTACCTCAGAGTAAACTGAGGAGGTAGAGCACACACAGAATAAAATGGATGGTGGATACTCAGTTGGCAGGGCAAGCGTGATCATAGCGGTAGTGGTGGGGGTTGCGAGCAAGCACTGTGGGGGGATACGTCGAGCGCTGGAGGGGAAGCGCCATTCTAAACTGAAACCTATGCTCATATTTTTTTGTAAATATTAAGTAGAGTACCTCCACACCCAAGATCTACTGTCACCTCTGACTTGGTTATTATCTACTAAAAAGAATTTCTCTGAAAATGCAGCAAAAGCATTAGCTTATTTTTGCCTGACTTGTTAACCATTTGTAACTTTCAGAGAAGTTTCATGAGTGGCGAATTTTGTGTAAAACCTCCATTTCTCTTGTTGTCATGTTAAAATTTGCTTCTTTTGACAAAACACAGTGGAATTTACACAATGCCACCTCACTAACATGTTGTGCACTCGCAGCTCCAAGAGAATTCTGCAACAGTGGATTACAAAGTGAGGAGCTCAGGACAAGTAATATCAATAACCTATGAAAAATCACAGCCTCGGTACACAGATAAATATGTAACGTATTCACTTATGTTCCAAAACCCATAGCATTCCTCGTTCTACCAGGCATTGATGGCTCTTAAAAATTACATTCTTTCACCGAAAAAGTCTGCAGTTAATAACCACATGGAAAAATATTCTCCTCCTTGTGTGCTATCATGTGCCAAAATCTCATTTCGATATCTCAAACCATTTATGAGATATGAAGAATTTTATGGACATTTCATTCTAGCTTTATAGCAAATGAGTGAGCTACGTAAGTTTCTTCGAGGTTAGTAACGGACGCCTCCAGCCATGTCTTAAGAACTATTCAATATGTCATCTAAATTTTATACGCAGCAACATACACTACTGGCAATTAAAATTGCTACACCAAGAAGAAATGTAGATGATAAACGGGTACCCACTGGACAGATATATCATACTAGAATTGACATGTGATTACATCTTAACGCAATTTGGGTGCATAGATCCTGAGAAATCAGTACCCAGAACAACCACTCTGGCCGTAATAACGGCCTTGATACGCCTGGGCATTGAGTCAAACAGAGAGTTTGGATGGCGTGTACAGGTACAGCTGCCCATGAAGCTTCAACACGATACCACAGTTGATCAAGAGTATTGACTGGCGTATTGTGACGTGCCAGTTGCTCGGCCACCATTGACCAGACGTTTTCAATTGGTGAGAGATGTGGAGAATTTGCTGGCCAGGGCAACAGTCTAACATTTTCTGTATCCAGATAGGCCCGTACAGGACCTGCAACATGTGGTCGTGCATTATCCGGCTGAAATGTATGGTTGCACAGATATCTAATGAAGGGTAGAGCCACGGGTCGTAACACATCTGAATTCTAACGTCCACTGTTCAAAGTACCGTCAATGCGAACAAGGGGTGACCGAGACGTACACGGGTGCGGCCATCATGATGCTGTAAACAGAACCTGGATTCGTCCGAAAAAATGACGTTTTGCCATTCGTTGCTCCCAGGTTCGTCGTTGAGTACACCATCGCAGGCGCTCCTGCCTGTGACGCAGCGTCAAGGGTAACCGCAGCCATGGTCTCCGAGCTGATACTCCATGCTGCTGCAAACGTCGTCTAACTGTTCGTGCAGATGGTTGCTGTCTTGCAAACTTCCCCATCTGTTGCCTCGGGGATCGAGACGTGGCTGCACGATCCGTTAGAGCCATGCGGATAAGATGCCTGTCATCTCGACTGGTAGTCATATGAGGCCGTTAGGATCCAGCACGGCGTTCCGTATTACCCTCCTGAACTCACCGATTCCATATTCTTCTAACAGTCATTGGATGTCGACCAACGCGAGCAGCAATGTCGCGATACGATAAATTGCAATCGCGATAGCTACAATCCGACCTATATCAATGTCGGAGACGTGATGGTACGTATTTCTCCTCCTTACACGAGGTATCACAACCCACGTTTCACCAGGCAACGCCGGTTAACTGCTGTTTGTGTCTAAGAAATCGGTTGGAAACTTTCCTCATGTCAGCACGTTGTAGGTGTCGCCACCGGCGCCTACCTTGTGTGAATGCTCTTTAACTAACTAATCATTTGCATATCACAGCATCTTCTTCCTGTCGGTTAAATTTCGCGTCTGTAGCATGTCATCCTCGTGGTGTATCAATTTTAATGGGCAGTGCACCAAACACGAAATCATAGCGTCCCCTAATTGTCATTGCAAACTTTTTCGAATTTCGCGCAGTGCCTTACTTATATGCATGTATCACAATAGCTATGACCATTAACGAAATGATGGGCATTTCATCATGAAGGTGACATATATAGATATAAGTAACACAAAAATGTTTTTTTTTTTTTTTTTTTTTTTTACCGAGTGCGTTCTGTAAAATCGTGTGAGAAAGACTGCAGGGTATAATCCTTGGTTCTATAGTCGCAGCCGGCAGGAAGAGGACAAAAAAGTCGGTGTCCCATTCCGAAAAAAGAAATAAGCTTGCCCAGCGCTTCGGACGAAAACTGGTCATTGCGCAACGCCTACCGTATCCTGTGTGGACTCAACCACGAAGCGAAGCTGCGTCTTTCCGCACCGAAGGCAGCAACGCTGACAATTCGGCGCAGATTCAAAAAACACCGTGCGATAATTTGATACTCTGCATGAAAACATCAGACGATCTACAATGATTTGCGAAGGTGGTTATTATGATGATGATGACGATGATGTTTGGTTTGTGGGGCGCTCAACTGCGCGGTTATCAGCACCCGTACAAAGTCCCAACCTTTGTTCAGTCCAAACTCGCCACATTCATGAATGATGATGGAATGATGAGGACAACAAAAAACCCAATCATCTCGAGGCAGGTGAAAGAAGGTGGTTATTAGTCAAATGGGAGAAGTTATATCATTTGTTCATGCGCTTCACTTTACAACAGGCTGATGAACCTAATGTCCACGCCGTATTTTATACTGATAAATGACTCCTAAACTGCTCACCAATCGAGTCCCATAAAAAATGTTGCGTTCTGCATTTGTTCGTTGAGAGAATTATTTGCTTATATAACGAACTATTTTCTTACATTATACACTCCTGGAAATGGAAAAAAGAACACATTGACACCGGTGTGTCAGACCCACCATACTTGCTCCGGACACTGCGAGAGGGCTGTACAAGCAATGATCACACGCACGGCACAGCGGACACACCAGGAACCGCGGTGTTGGCCGTCGAATGGCGCTAGCTGCGCAGCATTTGTGCACCGCCGCCGTCAGTGTCAGCCAGTTTGCCGTGGCATACGGAGCTCCATCGCAGTCTTTAACACTGGTAGCATGCCGCGACAGCGTGGACGTGAACCGTATGTGCAGTTGACGGACTTTGAGCGAGGGCGTATAGTGGGCATGCGGGAGGCCGGGTGGACGTACCGCCGAATTGCTCAACACGTGGGGCGTGAGGTCTCCACAGTACATCGATGTTGTCGCCAGTGGTCGGCGGAAGGTGCACGTGCCCGTCGACCTGGGACCGGACCGCAGCGACGCACGGATGCACGCCAAGACCGTAGGATCCTACGCAGTGCCATAGGGGACCGCACCGCCACTTCCCAGCGAATTAGGGACACTGTTGCATCTGGGGTATCGGCGAGGACCATTCGCAACCGTCTCCATGAAGCTGGGCTACGGTCCCGCACACCGTTAGGCCGTCTTCCGCTCACGCCCCAACATCGTGCAGCCCGCCTCCAGTGGTGTCGCGACAGGCGTGAATGGAGGGACGAATGGAGACGTGTCGTCTTCAGCGATGAGAATCGCTTCTGCCTTGGTGCCAATGATGGTCGTATGCGTGTTTGGCGCCGTGCAGGTGAGCGCCACAATCAGGACTGCATACGACCGAGGCACACAGGGCCAACACCCGGCATCATGGTGTGGGGAGCGATCTCCTACACTGGCCGTACACCACTGGTGATCGTCGAGGGGACACTGAATAGTGCACGGTACATCCAAACCGTCATCGAACCCATCGTTCTACCATTCCTAGACCGGCAAGGGAACTTGCTGTTCCAACAGGACAATGCACGTCCGCATGTATCCCGTGCCACCCAACGTGCTCTAGAAGGTGTAAGTCAACTGCCCTGGCCAGCAAGATCTCCGGATCTGTCCCCCATTGAGCGTGTTTGGGACTGGATGAAGCGTCGTCTCACGCGGTCTGCACGTCCAGCACGAACGCTGGTCCAACTGAGGCGCTAGGTGGAAATGGCATGGCAAGCCGTTCCACAGGACTACATCCAGCATCTCTACGATCGTCTCCATGGGAGAATAGCAGCCTGCATTGCTGCGAAAGGTGGATATACACTGTACTAGTGCCGACATTGTGCATGCTCTGTTGCCTGTGTCTATGTGCCTGTGGTTCTGTCAGTGTGATCATGTGATGTATCTGGCCCCAGGAATGTGTCAATAAAGTTTCCCCTTCCTGGGACAATGAATTCACGGTGTTCTTATTTCAATTTCCAGGAGTGTAGTTCTGAAACTGCAAAAATATAGAAACTTGAGCCGGGTGCGGCCGTCTAAAGGCTGCATTATTCGAAGTTAATTAAAACAACTTTGCACCGTATAATGAGAAGCTATTAGCTACAATTTATGCAAACAAAATGAGCGACGGAACGATGCCGGGTAATTCTCTTAATGTTTTGTGCCAAACGTCGCTTAATGCGAGGGAACTTCGACAAAGGAAAGAGAAGATAAGCTGTCAACGACATTATCACGAACATTTTAAATAGAGGAGAAATTCACTTAGTTGGGTGGAACTTGAACGTAAAACAGTACTGGAATGTTCGTAATACTTGCAAAAGCCACCTCTAAGTATAATTTTGCTTTTCGTATAGTCTGCGTTATTAATAGCCGGTTCGTCACATTGTCAATATTACACACAGATATTGGCGACCGCTAGAAGCTCAATATTATAAATTGATCATATTGCGGTAACCGATGACAGGAAGCTCACGTCAAGATGCATAGTAGACAATTAACAGTCTGATACGTTAACTCCTTCTGTGTTCTATAAAAATGTGTTTGACTTGCAGTGACCCTTTCTCGACTCAATGTTTTATGTAACAGTTTTTGTTTTGTTGCAAAATACATAATTCATAGAACAGTGGTACAAACTTTGGAGGATGATCTAAATACCAAGTGAAGAAGAAAAGTCCATGAACATATGGCTCAAAACCCGTTCACATAGAGATAACAATCCTTGATGCGTTCATAGCTACCCATTCCATACTACTTTCGTTCTCACAACATTAACACATGATTGCAGTGCCTGTGGTATTCCCAGTTACCATATACAGTTCCTCCGGACAGGAATGCATGTCGTAATAACACGGGCACTGTAATACCGTATTTATCCGTCGACATCGGACAAGCGACTTTCATGTAAAATGTCTCCACTGTACGGGAATATACATAATGGATGTACAAGTACAGATTGCAGACATATAACTGACGACATGTAGAAATTTAGGTCTGGCTGTGAGTCATGGCCAGATGGTAAGACGACCGCTCGCGATATGCGGGAAATAGGTTAGAGTCCTGCTCCGGCACAAATTTTCATGGTCGTCATTCCATTATAAAGCTGATGGTAGTCCATATTCGCAACTGCGAATACATTTCACTACATTGAAATGTGTTATTTGCTGATGAGTTTTCCGGGCTTTAAGGCCTTGACAAAAAAACTTTTCGCTTCCTGACGTTTCATCCAGAGCTGCGCTGGACATCTTCGGAGGTGCTACTGGCGACGTTGAGTCTTGCCGTCTGACGAGTAGGATGTCGGAGAGCGACATAAATAGTGCGTAAAGTGGGCGTGGTCGAGTTTACACGTGATCAGCAGACATAACCATTGTCAGATTTTGCTGGGCACTTGTAAACTCCACCACGCCCACTTTACACAGTATTTATGTTGTTCTCCAAAGTCCTACTCGTCAGTCGGCAAGACTCAATGTCGGCAGGAATACCTCCGGAGATGTCTGTTTGAAAGGTATTTCACTTATCTCGGTAAAAGATGCGCAACGATACTGAATGGGTTGCATTATTCTACCATCCTGCCGAACGCAGTACAAGAAGCCGCCAGCAAGTCCGCACCAGTCGCTACTCTCCTCGCCCTATGACAACGCACATCATCATCGTATGGCGGTAGTATCGTGTACACAAGGTGTAAAAGGGCAGTGCATTGGCGCATCTGTCATTTGTACGGTGGTTCACGTGAAAAGGTTTCCCACGTGACTATGGCAGCGCGAAGGAAATTAAGTGGTTGGAGCAAAACGCATGAGACATTCCATTTCGGAAATCGTTTGAGAATTCAATATTTCAGGGTCCAAAGCTTCAAGACTGTGGCGAGAATACCATACTTCAGGAACTACCTCTCAGTACGAACAATGCAGTGGCTGACGGCCTTTAATCAACGACATAGAGCAGACGCGTTTAGGTAGAGTTGACAGTACTAACAGACAAGAAACACTGCGTGAAATAACCGCAGAAATCGATGTGGGACGCAAGACGAACGTATTCGGTAGGACAGTGCGGTGAAAGTCTGGCGTGAATGGGCTGTGGCTGCAGGCGACCGACACAAGTGCCTTTGCTAACAGCACGACATCGCTTGCGTTCGTGGCCCTAGACGGCTGGAAAATTGTGGCCTGTTCAGATGAGTCCCGATTTCAGTTGATAAGAGCTGATGGTAGGGGTCGAGTGTGGCGCAGATCCCACGAAGCCATGGACCCAAGTTGTCAACAAGGCACTGTGCAAGTTGCTGGTGGGTCCATAACAGTGTGGGCTGTATTTACATGGAATGGACCGGGTCCTCTGGTCAAAATGAACCGATCATGGTTTACGTTCGACTACTTGGAGACCACTGCAGCTATTCATTGACTTTGTGTTTCCAAACAACGATGGAATTATTATGAGTGAGAACGTGACACGTTACTGGGTCACAATTATTGATGGAAACTGGCTTAGGGAACGATTCGAGCAAATGATTTGGCCACCCAATCGCCCGACGTGAATCCCATCGAAAATTAATAGTACATAATCGACAGCGTCCACGAAATTCTGCTTCGGCAACACTTCCTCAACTATGGACGGCTATAGAGGCTACACGCTGCATGGTTCAGTACACAGGGGATTGCCAACGACTTTTGAGCGCATGCCACATCGATAAGGTATTATGAGATATCGTATTACTTTTGTCAGTTCAGCGTAGAGACCTCAAATACATTATAACAGAATACAACTTCCCTGCTAGTTTATCCTCTGGGTTAAGTACTACGAACTTGAATAAGATTCCAGACAGTCTTAGTAATACAGTGCTTATCGTGATTATAGCCAAAACTGGCACGCGAAGATGGGTACTTGACAGAAAAGTTCACATTTCAATATGAGTTAACCATGGCACAAGTGAGTAGTGGGTCATGTCCTCACATTCGCAATCATTTCGCGAACGTCTCATTTTCGGACTCATGTTTATTGGAACGTTTTGCTTCCGTTATACTATACTTTCACCTATACATACGTATGTAGTACGTGGATCTTATGAAGACTAGGCTCTTCTTCTTCTGCTCTTCATGGATTAGGTATTCTAGCCCATTCCGTCCTAACAGTGGTCTTCAGTGGACCTTAGGTCGCTGTCGATCTCTTCTTGCCCTCGGCATGTAATCCATTCTTTGTAGGTAATCAGTACAATTATGGTTATTATTTAATATTCTATAATGAACTGGTCCTCATTTCGTATGCTATTCATTCTCGTACATCCTTTAATGCTCCTTAAAAATATCATTGTTCCAGGTTGTATTCTACTAAATTGATTTTCAGTCTGCACCCAGGCAGCGCTGCCATAAATTGATAAGGGTAAATCCATTACATTAATAAAAAATTCCATTTTGGTTGTTTTGCAGCTTTTTTTTGGTCCCACATACAGTTTGAAATGTGGTAGCTTTTGCTCAATTATAAAACATTTTGACACAGCAGAGATACAATATTTAACATTCAATACGTGTTCTAAAATGTTTTCTTGCAGTCTTTGACTGTTGCCCCAAACATTCCGTATCATAGCTCTGTGTGTGTGTGTGTGTGTGTGTGTGTGTGTGTGTGTGTGTGTGTGTGTACGGGAATTCTCCCAGTCTTTCAGCAGCGTACTTCCGATCCCAGCCCTGTGTTTGCTAATCGTCTTTCGTGAAATAAATAACACCGCTTAAGAGGCACTGGTGGATCTTATAAATAACGTCCTTAACGTGCTAAGAGAGGCTTTAAAATCTTATCGGCTGAATATATTTACTGGAATCGTACAAAATTTTGGTGGGAAAATAGAGAACAATTAAAATAATGAATATCGCCGTACTGCGGTGTGCCTACGGGTGTGCTTACATCTGTGTGTGTGTGTGTGGGGGGGGGGGAGGTTGGTGAGCGTGTGTGAGAGGAAGAGAGAGAGAGAGACGCAAAGAGGGTGGGTGATGTTAAGTTGTGGCGATATTCAAATCTCTTTCAGATAAAATTAGGAGAATTTCGTCTGTTAGATTTTGTGGCGTTCCTCAAGTAGTCTTGAAGAAAACGTGAACCTGGGCACCATTGTTTGTTTGTATTGTCTGTTGGTATCTAACTTTAACATGAGTTGAGCCCTTGCGGTATTTCACCCCTGTGAAATGCGTCTCGATAGTGAAAGCTGATTCTGGAGGAGAGGGTTTAATTCTTCCTGAACGAAACAAGAGCCATGGCTTGATTACACAGGTGGGCGTATTTGTGTGAATTCCCTTCTGTGCTCACCATTAAATTGTTACAATTCGTGTAGCATGCGATCTGAAGCAAGCTGTTCTGGTCTGCCGCGATTCGTTAGCGAGCGTTTGAGGCGTGTTAAGGAAACCAGCTACTGTAGGTCAGTGATCATCAGCTTTTTTCTACTCAGCGTTATCTTGTTGCCTGTGAATGGTGGCCAGCTACCTCAGTAATACACTTCCTCAATCCCCATCGACATCACTGGTTTTTATACATAATAACTCCATACAAAAATAAACTAAATGTACTCTTATTGAAAAAAATATTTCTTACTAACAAACATGAGTTAAAAAAACGTAACTGTTTAACACATAAAACTTCCTGGCAGATTAAAACTGTGTGCCGGACCGAGACTCGAACTCGGGACCCTTGCTTTTCGCGGGCAAGTGCTCTACTATCTGAGCTATCCAAGCACGACTCACGCCCCGTCCTCACAGCTTTACTTCTGCCAGCACCTCGTCTCCCACCTTCCAAACTTTACAGAAGTTCTCCTGCGAACCTAGCAGAACTAGCACTCCTGAAAGAAAGGATATTGCGGAGACATGGCGTAGCCACAGCCTGGGGGATGTTTCCAGAATGAGATTTTCACTCTGCAGCGGAGTGTGCGCTGATATAAAACTTCCTGACAGATTAAAACTGTGTGCCGGACCGAGAATCGGACTCGGGACCTTTGCCTTTCGCGGGCAAGTGCTCTACCATCTGAGCTACCCAAGCACGACTCACGCCCCGTCTTCACAGCTTTACTTCTGCCAGTAGCTCGTCTCCTATTTAAAACATAATTGACACAATAAATCAGTATCAGTTAGGACGGAAACAACACAACAGACTGTATGACAAATGCGAGAATCACTAAAGCCATAAAACAATACAAACCAAGAGGCAAAAGATCAATAGAAAGACCAATGAAGAGATGGCTTGACCAATTTTGAAGGAGATCGAACAAGCAAAAAGCTCCAATCCTTGATATAGACGACGATGATGATGACGTTTTAAAGTTTACATTTTAAAACCAAATCACACTGCTGACACAGTTTTGTACAATTGAAGAACTAATACTTCAAACGTTAATTATTATCTAATGGAAATGTAGAATGTTTGCAGTATTAGTTACTATATAGTAATACTAACGACTCGATGTCATTGGTGGGCTCCCTTGAGCCTGATGATCACCTATCTGGCTCCATCTTCGTATTCATAGATCCTTTTCAATTTCTGTGGCCTCAGTTTTAAAGTGACTTGACGGGAGCTTACTTTTCATCAATGGTAGTGGATTCTGCTGTCATTTATTAAGGTACCACGATTATTAAATCAAATCCATGCACATTTTGTGTTTTAATAACTAAACGAACCATCGCCGCAACAGACACGAACTCCGTTGCTGCCTCCAGCTCCCCCTTTTCGTCATAAGCCCCTTGTCGATCCGCCACTCCCTCGAGAAGTGAAACCACGCACCAGAGAGCGATGCGCTAGGAACAACCAGTGCAGGTGGTTGTGTCAGTAGAGCATAAAATGTTGAATTGTGTTCACGTGGTTGTTGACAACATTACGAGTGAAGACAGGTGGTAGACGCGATCTCGCCCTACGGCCTGCTCCTCCTGAACGGCGCAGAGGAGCCCGCCGAGTATTGTGCCTCCATCAGACGAGCAATCATCGTCAACGGTGCCACAGCGCACAGCACGAGCCATTGTGGGGGCTTTTGGCGTGCAGCCCAGGACACTGGCGCGCCAGCTGGCGGTTCGGACCTTCATGCCGACACCTCCGCTATCCTGGCCAGCCAAGTACTGTTTACGATAATTCTCCCATCACTCGTTTTTTAAGTTTAGCTTCCAGGCATGCGTCGCCATACTGAAACTTCTTTATTGAAATTCTTTTCTGCTTCTATTACTGAATGAAATGGGAAGTTGAACCTTCTTCGTTATTTAATTCTGAAACAGTAGAGTAAAACTGAACGTACTGAGCCTACTTTCTCTTCTGTACTGTGTATTGATTTGATTCTGATTTTGTTTGAATTTCCTAAATTGTTCGTACTCTTCTGTGTCAGTTAAGGAAACCAGCTACTGTAGGTCAGTGATCATCTGATTTTTTCTACTCAGCGTCATCTTGTTGCCTGTGAATGGTGGCCAGCTACCTCAGTAATACACTTCCTCAACCTCCATCGCCATCACTAGTCTTACTAGTTTAAATGCGGCCAAATTTTAATTTTTATACAAATCATCATATGTACAAAGTACAGCCTTAATGAAAGCTTGTCTTGTATCATTCGGATCACAATTAGTGCATGAGTAGAAATTAGTTATTGTTACTGCTAGCGCGTAATTGTGTAGAGAATTTCCTTTGTAGTTGTAGTTTTTCATTGTTGTACAGTATTGTAATGAGCAAAGCAGTTGTGGCATGCATGTGGATTTGCAGCAAGTATTATGCAGTCCCTATTGCAATTAATTAGATATTATTTTCAGTGCTATTTATAATGTGTTTTCTTATTTTTGCTCTTCTAATTGTGTTTTTCTGTGTTATCGTGTGAAATTCTGTGATAATCATGGCGTGTGAAAAGAGCAACACTGTTCATTGATCTGTCTCGTTTTCAGCTGTCATAGAGACATTTTATCTTTCATAAGTAATTTATAGGTTGCCACAGGCAATGTATTACGCTATATTAATTGTTGACCGTAAATTCACCATAAAAAAGGATCGGACCTATACTCTTCATATATTTTTCTTTTAAAAATTTTACATGATTAACTGCATTCATCTTTTAATGTATCACAATTCGTTTCTATGACAGTCATCAATTTTAATAAGTCTGCTACATGCATTTTATCTAATGTGCTTTTATCAGATTATGTTTTTGCGTAAATGATGACTACATATAAGCGACATCTAGGGAGGGTGTAGGCAAACAGGTTTCTAGATGCTACTGTACCTCAGTAGCTATTTGGCAATAATCACTATGTGGACGATGTGGCCTATTCTACACCATATTTTAAATCTATCTGACGATGCTATGCTGATTATATGTTTTGACGATGCCATTATGGCCGTATCACTTTAGGACATGGTGTAAAAAAGGTACGTTATACCACATTTTATCTGTACATTTCCCTGGTGTATGACAGTATATTCTGATACATATTGCTGACTTATGTTAAAAGAAACACTTCTCATTAGATGTATATGTTCATATATTTTAGCCGGCCGCGGTGGCCTCGCGGTTCTAGGCGCGCAGTCCGGAACCGTGGGACTGCTACGGTCGCAGGTTCGAATCCTGCCTCGGGCATGGATGTGTGTGATGTCCTTAGGTTAGTTAGGTTTAAGTAGTTCTAAGTTCTAGGGGACTGATGACCACAGCAGTTGAGTCCCATAGTGCTCAGAGCCATTTGAACCATTTTTCATATATTTTAGATCTGAAGATGGTCATTACAGACTCAAAGCGGTCATCGTCTAAAGAATTCATTTGTGATCAGAGACTGGAATAAAAAAGTTAAACAATAAGTGAACAGGAAATTATTGCCGCTCGATCAGTCGGCAATAGCTAGCCTCAAGAATGCGAAATGACAAAACAAAATCTTGCAAATACTGTAGATTTAGGTTCTGCGTCCTCACCCTTTTCTCAATTAAGTCAAGGCTCACACTCTGCTTTTCAAAATGCGAATGTTGCCGGTGCAAATGCACTGCCGAAAAGCATAGAGGAACATGTTCCAGACACTAATATATTGTTATTACAATTAATGCAACGAATGGTACAAAAGCTTCAAAAGTTAGACATAATGGAACAAAATCAGGAACGAACACAGCAACAGCTACAAAAGTTAGACACAATGGAACAAAATCTTCCAAAGTTAGACACAACGCTTGAACAAACACGTGAAGGTTTAACTGCTGAGTTACTTAAAATCGAATCTAAAGGTCAAAAAGTTTGTAAAGACGTAAAAACGCAAATTTATGAGTATTTTCAGGCTATTTTTTTCGCGACATGAAAACACATTACAGTATCATGAAGCCGCCATCAAAGAACTGCAGACTATTGTTCACGAAAATCACGACACCTTTTGCAGGCTAAAATTGACTCAGTTGCGTCTACCGATACGGTGATGCAACTTTTTCAAACTCAGGAAAACTTAAAGAACATAGTAGATAAGCTTTCGACACAAATGGACACTTTAAAACTTGGTTCAGAAAAACACACGGAGGAAATCAGCACATCATCGGGAAAAGTAGTCGAACTTTCGGATCAGCTAACTAATTTATCTACAAAGGTAGACGATGAGCTGAAAGATGCAAGACCGTTAGGCTTTACTGACACAGAAGAGTACGAACAAATTAGGAAATTCAAACAAAATCAGAATCAAATCAATACACAGTACAAAAGAGAAAGTAGGCTCAGTACGTTCAGTTTTACTCAGCTGTTTCAGAATTACATAACGTAGAAGCTTCAAATTCTCAGTTCATTCACCAATAAAACCAGAAAAGAATTTTAATAATGAAGTTTCAACACAAGTGAGTGATATTCAAATCAGTTACGGTGCCGTTTGCAATTAGGTCATCTCACAGTTAGAATAAGCATAACATTTACTTAACTAGGGTTGCTGCTGCTTGTACTGAAAGGGAATAGATAAGAATAAAATAGTATTTGAATGAGGGATCGCCGAACAAAACAGTATTTGGATGAGGGATCGATAAGAATAAAATAGTATTTGGATGAGGGGTCGCCCCCAGACGCGGACGACACAACCCCACCCACCACCGCCAGTTACCAAACAAAACAGTATTTGGATGAGGGATCGATAAGAATAAAATAGTATTTGGATAAGGGGTCCCCCCAGACGCGGATGACACAACCCCACCCACCACCGCCAGTGACCAAACAAAACAGTATTTGGATGAGGGATCGATAAGAATAAAATAGCATTTGGATGAGGGGTCGCCCCCAGATGCGGACGAAACAACCCCACCCACCACTGCCAGTGACCAAACAAAACAGTATTTGGATGAGGGATCGATAAGAATAAAATAGTATTTGGATGAGGGGTCGCCCCCATACGTGGACGACACAACCTCACCCACCACCGCCAGTGACCAAACATAACAGTATTTGGATGAGGGATCGATAAGAATAAAATAGTATTTGGATGAGGGGTCGCCCCCAGATGCGGACGACACAACCCCACCCACCACCGCCAGTGTCCAAACAAAACAGTATTTGGATGAGGGATCGATAAGAATAAAATAGTATTTGGATGAGAGGTCGCCCCCAGACGCGGACGACACAACCCCACCCACCACCGCCAGTGACCAAACAAAACAGTATTTGGATGAGGGATCGATAAGAATAAAATAGTATTTGGATGAGGGGTCGCCCCCATACGTGGACGACACAACCTCACCCACCACCGCCAGTGACCAAACAAAACAGTATTTGGATGAGGGATCGATAAGAATAAAATAGTATTTGGATGAGGGGTTGCCCCCAGACGCAGAGGACACAACCTGACACATCACCGCCAGCGACCGCCAAACCGATTGCGCCGTCCCCGATCCCAACCAGTGGCAATGGCTCCCAAGACACCCCAAAACCACGATCGCCCCCAGCCACGGAATAGATACCAAGCATTTGGATGAGGCACTGGCAATCTACACCATCCTTAGATGCCGAAGACACAACTCCATCCACCATCTCCAGCAGCTATGCAACACTGTAAACTGACCGCCCCCAGCCCCCCCCTCCTCCCTTGCGGCCATGCCAGCCATGCCATGTCAAACCAAATTGTGTGCTAAGCTACCATCGCCCCCTGCCACGGAGTAGAATCCATGCATTTGGATGAGGCACTGCTAAACTACGATCGCCTTAGATGTGGAAGACACAACTGCACCCACCAGCTCCAACGGCCATGCGACACGGCTAAACCAACTGCCCCCAGCCCCCCAAATCCGCTTCTCCAGCGGTCATGCCACGCCAAACCAATTTGGTGCTACAGGTACTACAAACCTACAATCGCCTCTAGCTATGAACACAACCGTTGCTAACCCTCATTAGTGGCTATGTTAAATTTAAACGTGTCTTCAGAAATACTTTTTTGGATAGTAATTTTTGGGTGAGGTACTGCAAAACTACGATCACCTTTAGCCATGGGTACAACTTTTCTTTATCCACATCAGTGGCTATGTTGAACTAAAGCCTTGATTAGTGGCTATGCTAAACCAAAATGTGGCTTGGAAATAATTTTTTATTGGATACAGCGTGAAGTTGGCCATGACGTTTTGGGCACAAGTATTCTTTACTTTCATCAGTGGCTATGTTAAACCAAAATATGGCTTAAAAATAATTTTTTATGGTATAAAATGTAATGTTGTCAGTAACAACAACGTTACTAAGTGCACCTCCGAATTCGCTTACTAATAACACCTACATCAGCAGGTTTGCAATGGAATGCATGGAAACGGGTAATCAGGGCCGATAAAGTTAACTTTGGCTGGATTACTGCAAAACTACGGCCGTTTTTAGTTGTGGTCACAACTTTTCCTTACCTTCATCAGCGGCCGTGTCAAACAAAAATGTGGCTTAGAAGGAACTTTTTTTGTGGTACACAATGTAATGTTGGCCATAACAACAAGTTTACAAAGTGCACCTCAGGAATATGCTTTCTAAAAGACTGAAGATATCGAAAGAAACCATTTATCACCAAATTTTAATCCTCCGTTTTATTTCCATCAAGACTAGTAAAAAATTAACAAATAAATCAGATAGCAGTATCTACGTCACCCAACGATGTCAAGAATTACACTTTAAACTGCTCTGTGAGCATCCTCCCAGACGTTGAATAGATGTGATCGTGTAAGCAAACAACGGGCCTTTCTCCTTGCTTATGCGCATTACGTTACATTTACGAATATTTATGCTAATTAGGTGGACTGATAAGGTAAGGAATGAGGGGGTTCTGCGCAGAATCGGAAAGTAAAGGAGTATGTGGAAAACACTGGTAAGGAGAACGGACAGGATGATAGGACATCTGTTAAGACATGAGGGAATGTCTTCCATGGTACTAGAGGGGACTGTAGAGGGCAAAAATTGTAGTGGAGGACGGAGATCGGAATACATCCACCAAGTAACTGAGGGCGTGGGTTACAAGTGCTACTCTGAGGTGAAGAGGTTGACACAGGAGAGTCCGCATCAAACCAGTCAGAAGACTAATGCCCCCCCCCCCCCCCCTCTCCAAAGAAAAGAAAAAAAAGTGCTCAACTTAACTGCCAATCCCTCGACCCTTGACCAAGCATCGACCCTCTATAGTTTCAAGCATTTCGCTACAGTTTTAAACCATTATGACTTCAGGATATACAACAGCTACATCCACGAAAAGCTTTATGGGGCTTCATGATCCACTAGGTCATTTACATATACCGTGAACCATTGCCACTCCGTTGAGTAGCCACAAGTTACTTATAAGTCCGAAGATTTCTCTCCGTTAAGAATGACTTGCTGTTTTCTATTTCCAGTCACAAAGCTCGACTAATATTCCGCATGCTCCCATCTTGTTCATTAGGTGACAGCGCGGATCTATACTGCACGGGTTGCAGAAGTCACGGATCACGGTGTGAACATGAGCGCTAGCATCTATTAAATTTTGGTTTTAATGGACGAACAGAGTCATCTGAGTTTCACACGATCATTGGTCGCGGAATCCCTGTTAGTTCCTACAGCCGAGATTTCCTGAGACCCGAAATATCACAATACATAAGCATAGAACGTGTTCTGAAAATGTTACAACAGACTATCGTCATCATTCCAAGCATTTGCAGTTTGCACCTCTTCGATGACACTTCTTGGAAATGGGAACGATCTGAGCTTTGTTTCCTAACGACTAGTAACGCTCTGCTCTAAACCAACCTATGGTACACTGCTTATAGAAGATGTGCAAATTCTTTCGGGTATTCTATAAAGAGTCATATAGGTATCCCATAAGATGTTCGGCGTAATTTTCAGATCCTGCTGCTCTATTCTTGATGTGGATAAAGTTTCCACTTGATACGATTTTTCACAACTTCTACCATAGCAAAACGTTAATTCTGTTCTGTACTTGAAGCTCACTTTGCACCACAATGATTCGACTGTTTCGCGGTAACGGGAACTTCCACTTGGCTCATAACAAAGTATCAGCCGTCTAGATAAGTATTAGACTGTTGCATAAGTTCCTAGCGTCTTTCCATAAGTTTAATAATCACAGCCACAACATATACACATAACAGACACTCTAGTCATCAATAATACAGGGTGATTCAAAAAGAATACCACAACTTTAGGAATTTAAAACTCTGCAACGACAAAAGGCAGAGCTAAGCACTATCTGTCGGCGAATTAAGGGAGCTATAAAGTTTCATTTAGTTGTACATTTGTTCGCTTGAGGCGCTGTTGACTAGGCGTCAGCGTCAGTTGATGCTAAGATGGCGACCGCTCAACAGAAAGCTGTTTGTGTTATTGAGTACGGCAGAAGTGATCGCCGACAGTTGTTCAGCGTGCATTTCGAACGAAGTATGGTGTTAAACCTCCTGATAGGTGGTGTATTAAATGTTGGTATAAACAGTTTACAGAGAATGGGTGTTTGTGCAAAGGGAAAAGTTCTGGACAGCCGAGAACGAGTGATGAAAATGTAGCACGCATCCAGCAAGCATTTGTTCGCAGCCCAGAAAAATCGACTCGCAGAGCTAGCAGAGAGCTGCAAATTCCACAATCAACTGTATGGAGAGTCCACATTGGCACTTATCTGTCCGTAACTACCTGAACGTCAGCTACCCGAGGCGACGGATCGGCCGCCAGGCAGCCCGTGACAGAGCACTTCATCACTGGCCTCCAAAAAGCCCTGATCTTACCCCCTGCGAGTTTTTCTTATGGGGGTATGTTAAGGATATGGTGTTTCGGCCACCTCTCCCAGCCACCATTGATGATTTGAAACGAGAAATAACAGCAGCTATCCAAACTGTTACGCCTGATATGCTACAGAGAGTGTGGAACGAGTTGGAGTATCGTGTTGATATTGCTCGAGTGTTTGGAGGGCGCCATATTGAACATCTCTGAACTTGTTTTTGAGTGAAAAAAAAAACACCTTTTTAAATACTCTTTGTAATGATGTATAACAGAAGGTCATATTATGTTTCTTTCATTAAATACACATTTTTAAAGTTGTGGTATTCTTTTTGAATCACACTGTATATTCTCCTCCGGTACCTACAATAGTCTGCCAACGCTGGGATAACTTTTCGATTCCACGACTGTAAAAATGACGTCGTTTTGAGGCGAAAACTCGTCGAGTCTCGTTCGGAGTGCATTTTCTTCGGAAAGGAAGTTCCTTGAAGCTTGTTCGATAGAAAACACATTATAAATAGCACTGAAGATAATATCTAATTAATTGCAATAGCGACTGCATAATACTTACTGCAAATCCACATGCATGCCACAACTGCTTTGCTCATTACAATACTGTACAAAAATGAGAAACTACAACTACAAAGGATATTCTCTGTACAATTACGCGCTAGCACTAACAATAACTAATTTCTACTCATGCACTAATCGTGATCCGAATGATACAAGACCGGTAGCCTTTACTGACACAGAAGAGTACGAACAAATTAGGAAATTCAAACAAAATCAGAATCAAATCAATACACAGTACATAAGAGAAAGTGGGCTCAGTTCGTTCAGTTTTACTCTACTGCTTCAGAATTAAATAACGTAGAAGGTTCAACTTCCCATTTCATTCAGAGATTGGAAAAGGTGAATATCTGAGGGCACAAAAAAAAACACTCCGTCTTCAGGTCACATGTGGCCCATTGGGACCATCCGACCACCATGTCATCGTCAGCTGAGGATGCAGATAGGAGGGGCGTGTGGCCAGCGCACCGCTCTCCCGGTCGTTACGATGGTTTTCTGTAACCGGAGCCGCTACTATTCGGTCGAGTAGCTCCTCAATTGGCATCACGAGGCTGAGTGCACCCCAAAGAACGGCAACGGCGCACGGCAGCCCGGATGGTCACCCATCCAAGTGCCGGCCAAGCCCGACAGCACTTTACTTCGGTGATGTGACGGGAACCGGTGTATCCACTGCGGCAATGTGACGTGAATAAGGTGGGCGCGGAATAACCTCTCAACCCAACGCCTGAGAAGTTTTCTTTGTAGTCTAGAAAGATGCGGGTGGCCGTTATCATGGAGTAGCATCACTTCAAGCAATATTCCTGGCCGTTGTTCTTGGATTGCGTCTGGGAGACGTCTCACTTTTTGACAATAAATCTCTGCAGTGATGGGTACACCTCGGAGAAGCAATGCGTAGTACGCCACACCATTTTTGTTCCACCAAATGCATAATACTGGAATTAACTTTTGTGTACGGACGCAGGTCTTTGTACCAGGAGTTGCTGCTTTGTTTGGACACTACCGTTCCATTCTATTCGTTATGTTAGCACAAAAACACTATTTCTCGACATCAGTAATGATACAGGACAGAAACGGTAGGTGTTGTTCACGAGCCAATTGATGACGAGCAAGCAGAGATGCACGTAAGGGCATCTGCTGACCTGGTGTTTTATGTTTAGAGCACGTGGTACCTACACACCAGATTTTTGAACCATCTACACTGTATGACAACGTCGGACGATGGTGGAATGATCACAGTTTGATCACATTTGCCAGTTCTTGAGTACACTGATTTCGATCATTGCGGATTAATGCGTTTTAACGATCTTCATCGACCCTCGAAGGTCTTCCTGAGCATGGAGAGTTACTAAAACTGCTTAAATCGAGAAAACTATTTTCTTTCCCCTCGGGTGCTGTCACACCTCTAATGAACTGAAACAGAAGAATGTGTTGGAAATTTTCCAATTTCTCCATTTGGCACTCCATTTTACCATCGTCCACAGCTATATTCCCTATCTCCAAATGGCAAAATGACAGATGTAAACAGAAATACACTACTGACCATTAAAATTGCTACACCACGAAGATGACGTGCTACAGACGAGAAATTTAACCGACAGGAAGAAGATGCTGTGATATGCAAATGATTAGCTTTTCAGAGCATTCACAAAAGGCTGGCGCCGGTGGCAACACCTACAATGTGCTGACATGAGGAAAGTTTCCTACCGACTTCTCATACGCAAACAGCAGTTGACCGGCGTTACCTGGTGAAACGTTGTTGTGATGGCTCGTGTAAGGAGGAGAAATGCGTACCATCACGTTTCCGACTTTGATAAAGGTCGGATTGTAGCCTATCGCGATTGCGGTTTATCGTATCGCGATATTGCTGCTCGCGTTGGTCGAGATCCAATGACTGTTAGCGGAATATGGAGTCGGTGGGTTAAGGTGGGTAATACGGAACGCCGTGCTGGATGCCATCGGCCTCGTATCACTAGCAGTCGAAATGACAGGCATCTTATCCGCATGGCTGTAACGGATCGTGCAACCACGTCTCGATGCCTGAGTCAATAGATGGGGACGTTTGCAAGACAATAACCATCTGCACGAACAGTTTGACGACGTTTGCAGCAACATGGACTATCAGCTCGGAAACCATGTCTGCGGTTACCCTTGACGCTGCATCACAGAAAGGAGCGCCTGCGATAGTGTACTCACCGACGAAACTCAGTGCACGAATGGAAAAACTTCATTTTCTCGGATGAATCCAGGTTCTGTTTACAGCATCATAATGGTCGCATCCGTGTTTGGCGACATCGCGGTGAACGCACATTGGAAGCGTGTATTCGTCATCGCCATACTGGCGTATCACCCGGCGTGATGGTATGGGGTGCCATTGGTTACACGTCTCGGTCACCCCTTGTTCGCATTGACGGCACTTTGAACACTGGACGCTACATTTAAGATGTGTTACGAACCGTGGCTCTACCCTTCATTCGACCCCTGCGAAACCCTACATTTCAGCATGATAATGCACGACTGGATGTTGTAGGTCCTGTATGGGCCTTTCTGGATACAGGAAATGTTCGATTGCTGCCCTGGCCAGCACATTCTCCAGATCACTCAACAACTGGAAACTTCTGGTCAATGGTGGCCGAGCAACTGGCTCGTCACAATACGCCAGTCACTACTCTCGATGGCCGGCCGAAGTGGCCGTGCGGTTAAAGGCGCTGCAGTCTGGAGCCGCAAGACCGCTACGGTCGCAGGTTCGAATCCTGCCTCGGGCATGGATGTTTGTGATGTCCTTAGGTTAGTTAGGTTTAACTAGTTCTAAGTTCTAGGGGACTAATGACCTCAGCAGTTGAGTCCCATAGCGCTCAGAGCCATTTTTGAACTACTCTCGATGAACTGTGGTATCGTGTTGAAGCTGCATTGGCAGCTGTACCTGTACACGCCACCCAAGCTCTGTCTGACTGAATGCCCAGGCGTAACAAGGCCGTTATTACGGCCAGAGGTGGTTGTTCTGGGTACTGATTTCTCAGGATCTATGCACCCAAATTGCGTGAAAAATGTAATCACATATCAGTTCTAGTATAATACATTTGTCCAATGAATACCCGTTTATCATCTGCACTTCTTCTTGGTGCAGCAGTTTTAATGCCCAGTAGTGTAGCAGCAATGAACTGCAAATAAAAAATGGAAATCGATAAATAAACCTATAGCAGGCGTAATACCAACATTCAAATAAAAAAACACTACGAACTTGTGCACCAAACCAATATTTTCGGTGTCTCTCAGCACAGAAACATTCCCACACGTTGAGGAGTGTCTTAATGCTGACTGTTCCCTTGTGATTTGTGAGTCCGTCGCCGCCGCTTGCGCGCCTTGCGCACGCGTCCTCCGGCTTAGCACGTGGCATTAGGGAGTCGCTAAACCTCCCACAGGCTGCAGCCAGTCGCCCGCGATCGCCTTATCTCTGCCAATATCCGCCCGCGTAAACAAAATCTGAACAGAGGGCTCCAACAATACGCAATCAGCGCGCGTAACGACTTGCGCCCCACTGCGCCGACCTCCGGGGAAATCACCCGCCGCATTGTTGCCAACGCACGTCGAGCGAGGCAAAGAAATAAAAGGGCGGTGCGCTCACATGACTTCATTTCGCTCTTTCGGTTCTGTTAATCCTTCAGAGGCATTTTTACCACCCGTTTCCCTTCTCCTGGAGCCGTACTCGTCGGATAAGTGCAAAGTAAATGGAGAATTAAAATACGTCCCATGTGTGGGAGAGTCCCGATGGACTTCCTAAAGGTAGACATATGATTGCGTAATGGAACACATCGGAGAATCTGTTCTCCCATACTCCAATTTTTTTCTCGGTGAACGGCGGATTTATGGAAATGGCACAAATTGTGGTTGGACGGGGGTTGAAATTTATATAAACTCCAGATTCAAGTAAAAACTAATGAGGATTTTCATATAGGCTCCAACATATAGTATGTGAACTGGGAGTTGCATCTGTCCGAAGGATAACGTATAAGGGACATCGACAGTTACAAATATCTAAGAATAGCTCTGGAAAGAATTACCACATCGAAATTATCATATAGACCACCTCTGCTTCTGAAAGAAGCACAAGGCGAGCACCAGTTGTTTTCGTTGAACTGACAGGTAAAGACGAGATTGTGATGTAAACTGCTCAAGAAGTCCTGCTGTGATGTTGTGTGTAACAGAGAAGACTACTGTACATCTGTTTACTTGTCAGTGTTGATCCTGAAGATAAGAAGGGCAGATATCTGCGAGAACTATCGCACGATGAGCTTAACAACTCATGGATCGAAGTTACTGACAAGAATTATATACAGAAGACTCAAAAACAAAATTCAGGATCTGTTTTTGACGATCAGTTTGGCTTTCGGAAAGTTCAAGACACCAGAAAGACAATTCTGATGCTAGCGGTTGACAGTAGAAGCAAGACTTAAGAAAACTTGAGATGAGTTCATAAGAAAAAGCTTTCGACAATGTTGCATGGTGCAAAATGTTCCACGTTGTGACAAAAATGGGAGTAAGCTGTAGTGAAAATGGATAATACACAAAAATATTGTAGCGAAGAAGAATTTTGGGAAATCACTTGGACCTAAGGTAGTGTTACTGTACTCATACCAATCGTCGCATCTACGAAGACTGGGATTAATGAATGATAAATAAGCTCACACCTTTCCCCTACCAACAGAGAGATAGTTACTTATCTGCTGATCTACTGCCAGTTGTCTGCATATGCTGTCTGATTCTTCGCCCACCGGCAGGGGATGTTGTTAATTCTTTATTTAAATTCCTGTCACAGTTGTGTGAACTTATACTCGTGATAAGGGCTCTTTATGAAACATCGACATATCACTTTTTTCCTAAAACGTATCGATATATATCGGCAATTGCTGTTAGCTCAGCCACATCAATATATCAATTCGGCAATTCGAGTACCGATATTTTTATATTATATTATTTTTTCACAATTTCCTGAAAATATTTGAAGTTTTTCTTTTGAAATTGTAGTAGAATACAATTTTACTTTCAGTGTGTGAAGGAGTCTTACTACTTTTTGAGCCTTCATCACAACCAATCGTTCTCTTTGGCTGTGTGAAGCAAGTATATGTCGCACAAAAGGAGAACTCCAATTGCACTGCCGGCTGGCGGTGTGAATGGATTAACAAGATTTCCGATGTGAAGAAACAGCACAGCAATTCTATTAAAAAACAGTTTTAACGCAACTAGTGTGCTATTTCTTCACATAGACATTCTTCGTAAACAGTTGCCGAATATGATGAACAAAAATCTAAATGACGAGACCGGTCGTTGCGGTGGGCGGAGACATTTTGGGGCAAATGCTGACGTAATCGGCGATCAGCGCTACCAACAGAAACTGGAACGTTTAGCTTCACCACGCAATTTTGACAATACAACTGCTAGATCGCTGGTGTTAGCAGAAATGAAAAACAGGAAAGTCGACATGAAGCGTTTCGGACATTTCCTATATGTGACGAAACCGAACAACGGACCCATCAGACACCTTGCATTGCACCACTTGTAACAACAACGACGCTGTACTATAGTACACATAAATAACATTTTTCCATCTGATTTTTCGATAAACTTGTATAATTGATTTTTTTTTTTTTTTTTTTTTTTTTTTTTTTTTTTTTTTTTTTTTTTGTGATTGTGTTACGAAAACTGTAGACAAGTTTCAATGTGAATATTAATGTTTATGTCAAATGTCAAGCAATATTGTTGTAGAATTGAAAGGTAACAAATGTTGAAACTGTTGTAAGATGTTTAAAATTGTAACTGTGCGTCTGTTCCATACGTAGGCAATGTATTAGGATATGTAGAAATGCGGGTGATTACCCGGTCTGTCAGGGAGCGGTAAAAGATGGATGGCAGGCGAGCGCGGGAAAATGCACGCGGGCACTGCACGGCACAACGGGCTCAGTAGTAGTAGTAGTTGTTGGAGTTTAGCAGTGGTTTGAGCAACACCTTCTGGAGCGAGGAGGCTCTCCTGGAAGACGTAGCTTCATTGAGCCTCGGGTATGCCGTTCCAACGCCCATACAGCATGGCAAAATTCCATAGGCACTAAATGGAGAAGTATTGCGACTCTAAGAAGAATTAAAGTGCAGATACGTCAAGAGCCATAGCTGTGGTTGTATGTGTGCTCTGTGCCTCGTCATCTCGCCGCCCGCCAACCGCCGCATCGATACGAGCAGGTTGAAACTTTTAGTACTGTATTCGTATGGACCAGAGAGTGAACTGTGCAATAATAGCCTAAATTTTACTAGAACTTTCCCATCATTTAATTATCCTCACAACTAACCTAGACGGGGTCCTTTCCAAATGTTGTGCAATCCGAGTGTCCCAAAATGAAAATTAAAACTTTTGTTAATAATAATTGTTTGCAGAACTAGCTATGTTAGAATGGTGTTTAAAGAAATGTTTTCTTAATGAACCAGTAAATGAATAACCAAGGACTAATGAAGTTGAAAGATAACTTTAATATTGGTATAGTAATGAAGTTTATTATTTCGAGACAGATATAAAAGCATTTAAATGAGCAGTAAATAAGATGAAAAGAGTAGTGACTTATATACTGGAAATCTTGAACGCATAATAAATTCAGTAATCATTTTTTTTAATACAGCGATCATAACAATTTCAAGGTCCCCCCTCCCCCCCTTTTTATTCATTTGAATTCTGAAGTGTTCTATATTGGTTTGACCAGCGAAAGTTAAAGTCAATATAAAAGTCAAAATTTGTCAGTGTTTTATCTTTATCAAAATTGACATTTTGTGTTTGTCACGAAAGTACAATTTCTAGGGTAACCTATGCCCGATTTTAATCAGATTAATAGACAGTATAAAGTGTTGTAGTAAACATTATAGTGTAGTGTTATGTATTCATGGTTTTCCATATCAGTACAGAACTTGAAACTATCAGTTCAACAGATTTTCTGGTTCTAAAATTCTACTATATTATGCAGTGTTACTACTTATTGTTTTGCACGAATATCTACCAACTTGTACAGGGAAGAAACTCAGTTAATGCCTAATTAGGTTGGCGACCGTATTATTAACAAATTTGTAGTACCTTCAGAGTTGCTTTTGGTCCATCCTAACGTGTAATTACATTTCGAACGTGCTTGACGGATCATTGTTATTACAGAGTGGGTGTAAGTCTGATTTGCCACCATTCAGGTACACGCGGTCGATATCTATACGAAAATCCTTTCTCATAAGGTGAACCCCGCTCACTTACCTTAGCACAGGCTTTAACGAGTACTGTGTCACGCGGAGGTTACACACTTACATGCAATTACCAGTGTTAGGAAACTGGTTATCACCGAGCGTGAACGTGCAATGTTTTACTTTCAATTCTTTCTCTAAGGGGAACAGGCTGCTAGCTTGTTGGTTTACAGAATATCCAATAATAAATCAATACTTAAGTACACAACTCTAAAACTAGCAGTATATTTACAATGCGCAGCCGATATTTTTTGTAGGCAGGTTCTCGATTTTTTTCTCTCGCTACATCGATACATTTTTGATATATCGAGAGCAGATACTGAAACATTTTTGAGTATCGGTGTATCGGATTCCCGATATTTTTAAAATAAAAGTCCTCCTAGTTACTAGTTTCGAACGTAGCCGATTATTTTCAAACTAGACCTGCACGAAATGTGCCTGTCAGGACAATATTCCACTAATACACTTGGGTAACGTCCACAACAGCACATTAGTCATACAAGAGATATGGAGTGATCTTATTACATGCGTGATACGTTCAACACATGACGCTGTACCAGCCTGTCTACCCCTACGTCCGCTGCAACCATTAAAGTAGTTCAATCTACTGCAACAGAGACTCAAGAGCACGTCTGTACCGAAGCTCAGTGGTTAAAGCCGGTCGGCTAGGATTTGCGCAAGTCTGGTAAGCTTCACGGAACCCATTCAGTCTACCGCATCTGCCGACATCCGACGTGACTAGCCAGGTATATGTCTGCGTAGGTAGTTTCTCTATAGCTCACTTATTACGGCGATGGGAGTATCAAAATGAACGAACCAAATTTAAAGGTGATTGGGGAGAAATTAAGAACTGGCATATATACACAGGTCACGAGACAGGGCCCAAGTCCAGAAGGGTAAAAGTTTTCTTGCGTTTATGACACGGCTTCAAATAAAGTGATGAGTGTCTCACAATGCAAATTGTGTAAAAAGTTGCTAAACACTCAATCGGGAATCTCGAGTATGCTACGACGTGTTCGCAGATTTCACCAGCAGTTTGTCAGTCCATAAATATTTTGAAAGAAGGCAAAGACTTAGGGGCTGACAAGTGTGGGGAAATGAGTACTAAGAAGTTGAGGCCACTTAGCAGAATATAAACTTCCTAAATTTATTGCAAGCATTGACTGAAATAGAAAAAATACATCTGAGTGCCTGTTAAAAATCACTTTCTGGTGGCACGCAACGTGTTGATAAGTAAACTTATATGAAAGAAAAGCTTCCTCTTTGAGATACGTATCTTTTAGATTATCATAATATGAAAAATGAACTTCGTGTTTGCTAATATGCATTTCGGGAATTTAGCATGAACTGTTTCGGCCACTTAGAATGAATTCTTCGTACATCCATAGTTGAAATGGAGGACAGTGGTATAAATTTATACTAAAATTAAGAAATTCCTCCAGCTTTATTTAAGGTGTCGATTTTATTTTTGCAGCTAGTTTCAACGTTGTAACAACGTCATCTTCAGGCCCATACACTTGTTGACGTCAGCAAGTGTATGGGGCTAAAGATGACGTTGTTGCAACGTTGAAACTAGTTGCAAAAATAAAATCGACACCTTCAATAGAGCTGGAGGAATTTCTTCATTTTTAATGTGGTATGAATTCAGCGAACCCGCAACAAAATTTAGTGTAAATGGAGTCAAACTGCCCGCAACACACTAAGATTACAGAAACTAGACTTCTGAAACTTGACGTTAGTTGGTGTTACAGTATAATGGACGTCCACTTTCAGAGATGGTTGGGGTTGTCATAATGATGTTTCTAACTGAGAATAGCCAGTATTGTTCGAGAGATGCTGAAGCTGCAGAGGAAACCATCCATATCGAAATAAATAAGCCCGAAATACGCCAAAAAGGACAAATAAAATCCACCATTTTCTGGCCTGCAGTGACCCAAAATGAATATTGTTTCATTGAACCTCGTCTTGTGATACTCTGGTGAAAAAAGACTTTTCATCAGATTCCGAAACATACTCCTAACACTAAGATGAAAGCATCCAGAATAAACTTCTAGTCCAGGTCTGGTTGGAAAATGAACGGCTACGTTCGAAACTAATCACCAGTATAAATTACACGCAAATGCGACTGAAATTTAAATAACGAATTATCAGATTTGCTGGTCCTTCTCCAGTTGGAAGTATATGAAGGGATGGAGTTGTCTAGATGTTGATGGATTAACAGAAAGCGGACACGGGAATGCTGCAGTAAGAGCGCTTTTGAGATGTTAATCTGAAATATATTGAAACCAAACTGAGCACAAAACCGTGGTAGATCGCTACAGAAATATGACAGTACCATCACGAATATTGACGAAAAAGGCGAGCTTCCAACCTGCAATAGACCAAAGGATAAACACATGTTTTGTTAACCCGAGCATCTCTCTACAATCCATTTCCAAGATACGTGAAAAGGTGCCAGATACCATCAAACGAGGGGGTTCAGTAAGTAATGCAACACATTGTTTCTTGAAAGCAGATTGGTTTTATTCAGGATTCCAACGCATCATATTGCTCCCCATTCTTTTCTATACAAAACCCTATTTTCAACATAATTACCGTCCAGTGCGACGGCCTTATGCCATCTTAATGGGAGGCCCTGTATGCGTGCATGGTTCCACTGTACTGGTCTATGTGTGAGCCAACGTCTTGCTGCATCAATAAACTCCCTATCATCCACGTACTGCTTCCTGCAGCGTCCTTAGGCCAGACAGGAGGAAGTCAGAAGGTGTGTCACCCGGACTGTAGGGCCGGCCGAAGTGGCCGTGCGGTTAAAGGCGCTGCAGTCTGGAACCGCAAGACCACTACGGTCGCAGGTTCGAATCCTGCCTCGGGCATGGATGTTTGTGATGTCCTTAGGTTAGTTAGGTTTAACTAGTTCTAAGTTCTAGGGGACTAATGACCTCAGCAGTTAAGTCCCATAGTGCTCAGAGCCATTTTGAACCGGACTGTAGGGTGAATGAGGAAGAACAGTCAAATGGTTCAAATGGCTCTGAGCACTATGGAACTTAACATCTGAGGTCATCAATCCCTAGAACTTAACTACTTAAACCAGACTAACCTAAGGACATCACGAACCTGCGACCGTAGCGGTTGTGCGGTTCCAGACGGAAGCACCTAGAACCGCTCGGCGAAAGCGGCCGGCGAAGAACAGTCCAATGAAGTTTTGTGAGCTCCTCTCGGGTGTCTAGACTTGCGTGAGCCTTGCGTTGTCTTGGAGAAGGAGAAGTTTGTTGCCAATTTTGCGGAGACTAAGACGCTGAAGTCGTTTCTTCAGTTTCCTGAGGGCACACAATACACTTCAGAGATGATCGTTGCATCGTGAAGAAGGACATCAAACAGAATAACCTCTTCAGAGTCTCAGAGGACCGTCGCCAGACTTTATTGGCTGAGGATGCGGTGCGGCTTAGAGGTGGTGTGTCGACATTTCACAAGGTTACCATTCCGTTTCAGGTTAGAAGTGATGAAACCGTGTTTCATCGGCGGTGACAATGTTCTACAAAATAACTGCCACGATCACGCGCAAGCAATTCCGCAGAGATGGTTCTTCGTTGCTCTTTACGGTCTTGCGTTAGGCTCCTAGGAACCCAGTGGGCAAAGACTAAGTACACTACAGCTACTGATGGACGAGTGTCTCAGCACTGCCAACAGAGACGTCCAGCGAGGTGTTTGATTGTGATCCGTCGATCACCTCGAATCAGAGTGTCCGTGCGTTCCAACACTGCAGGAGTCACAGCTGTGTGCGGCAGGTAGGTGATCTTGTTGCGATGATGGCCGACGTCTCGCCCAACGACTCAGGGTGCTTTTGTTCACTGCTAGGTCTCCGTAGGTATTCTGCAAATGATTATGTATTTCTCGAGGCTCTGTTTTCCATAGACGGAAACTCAGTGACAGCCTTCTGGTTGGAACACACCTCCATTTCAGACGCCATGTTGAAGGCACGTATAGGATCGCCACCTATGGGAACTTCATGAAACTACAGCGATTACGGCGGGAATATTCCACGGTGTCCCAAAGAAATTCTGCGTTTTCTGAAGCGAAATTGTCTGAGAGGAAAAGGAGGAGCTAACGGTTCTTGTATCCCGGACTGGAGGAGAGACTCGGCGCTTGACGATTACATTGCTGGTTCTCTTTGGACGCCAGCTCTCCAAAGAGCGCGAAGAATTTATGTCCGTACGCGATCCTCTCATCGTATTTAAACACAAACCCTACTGGCTTTAAGACAATCCACTTCCACCAAATAGTCCGCTTTGAAGGCGTATGGTTTGATCGTCACAGAAAAATAGTTTTTAATAGTCAAAGCTAATGATTTAATTAAGGAACTTTTAATGAGACAACTGATTGGTTCGTGATCAGTGTCAATCATATCGTTATCTCACCAGCAATGTGAGCCGGCGACAAGATGATCTAAAACAGCTTCACATTACTCTCTCTCTCTCTCTCTCTCTTTTTGTTTCTGGTACTGCGAAGACATCGAGTGCTGTGCCTGCCCACGAAAAGTCTATTGATTATAGTATGAACAAGGATTAAGACACACCAGAAAGAATGGAACAACGAAGTCCCCAAATTAATAAGGCTATAAGACTGGAAGGCAATCTTCCAGTCAGTGCCCCGGCCGGTGTGGCCGAGCGGTTCTAGGCGCTACAATCTGGAACCACGCGACCGCTACTGTCGCAGGTTCGAATGTGTGTGTAATGTCCTTAGGTTAGTTAGGTTTAAGTAGTTCTAAGTTCTAGGGGACTGTTGACCTCAGAAGTTAGGTCCCATAGTGCTCAGAGCCATTTGAACCATTTTTGAGCCAGTCAGTGCCCTATATAGCAAAACAGAGAAATGTAGACGGGCACTATTGTTTGGACATCAGTTTACCACCATTTACTTACAGAATCCACGTTTCGTCTACGTAAACCACTGGTCAATTTAATTGTAATGTCTCAAATCTTTGTCAAAATTAAATACACTTGGCACTTGTTGAGGGTACGACATCTTGTTCGCGTATGTAATAACTCTTTTACTGAGACATAGCTTAAAAACAAATTTCGTAGGGAGGGTAGTTTATAATTTATAGTGCATTTGCCTGAGGAGATGGATCCCATAAAGGTTTTCGCAGACCGAACGATTTGCTGTAAAACAGTCCCCGGCTGCAGTCTTCCCGGCTCGTCTACTTGCGGTGGGTGATCGATGATGGCAGCGCCACCTGTTGCGTGCAGTCTCTCGCCCACTTGGCTGTGTCCACTGTGGCGTTCCTCCCCCCCCCCCCCCCCCCCCCCCCGCTAAATAATGTGGTGAGGCGCGATGCAAACACTTGCACAAGCTCACCCAGCCATATTAGTGGGTGAAATTGATGTGCTTCGCAGATAAATATGCGCACTGAGGTCACAAAAGTCATGGGATAGCAACATAGACAATGTAGAAGGAGCAGTGTGAAGCTGACATACGTATCAGCTGATTCATGTGAAAAGGTTTCCAACGTGATTATGGTCCGCGACAGGGATTAGTAGACTCTGAACGTACAATGGTAGTTGGAGGTTGACACTTGGGACATGGGACACTCAATTTCGTAAAGTTTTGGGAAATTCAACATTCCGAGATTCACAGTTAGTGTGCCGAGAATAAAACGCATCAGGCATTCTCACCACGCACGGCCTTAGCTTAACGACCGAGAGCAGCAGCATTTGCGTAGAGCTGTCAGTGTTAACAGACAAGCAACACGCGAGAAATAACCGCAGAAATCAATGCGGGGCGTGCGACGAACAAAGGCGTTACGAGAGCGCGGAGAAATTTGGCGTTAATGCGCTATAGTAGGACCGAAGCAAGTGCCTTTTCCAGCAGCACGACATCGCCTGCAGCGCCTCTGCTGAGTTCTTGACCATTTCGATTGGAGCCCAGACGACTGGAAAACAGTGGCCTGGTGAGCTGACACCCCATTTCTGTTGGTAAGAGCTAATGGTAGGGTTCGAGTGTGGCGCAGACCCCCCCTCTAAGAAGCCATAGACCCAAGTAGCTAACAAGACATGTGCAATTTGATGGTGACTCCGTAATGGTGTGGGCTGTGTTTACATGGAAAGGACTGGGGTCTCTCGTCATACTGAATCGATCATTGACAGGAAATGGTTATGCTTGCCTACTTAGAGACCATCTGCATCCATTCATGGACTTCATCTTCCCAAACAACGATGCACAATGTCACTGGGCCACAATCGTTCGCGATTGCTTTGAAGGATGTTTGTTATGTATTTTTCTGTCACCTTTTTCACTGTTATAAACTATGTTCTACAAGGAACACACGCCACTGGAGGCGGCAATCTGTAATTTATTTTACCTTAATAACTACTTCAATATTGTTCCACAATTTAAAGGTATATATGGGTGCAAACATGGAATACATGGGAATAATGCAGCTGCTCAGCGACAGGTGTGGGGGAGGCATTGAGGCCAGGCCTCGGATCTTCGACCCCTGCCCTCTTTGCCTCCGCCTACCTGGCGCTGAAAGTCTTCTCAAACTTTAAAAAACAAATAGTAGTACAGTGCTGAGGATGTCTGTCTGGTAAGCAGGAGGTCTAGGCTCGAAGCCCAGTCGGACACAAATGTTCATCTGCCGTCTTAGCTGTATTTCAACGCGCTGTGTGGACGTCGGTACTTCGATATTTAATATGCAATTGTTTTTTGATGCAATAGAGGTGATTTGCGAACGTTCGTCTTGCCATCAGTGTAACGGGACTTCAACGGCATTCAAACCTTAGTCATTGCTTTGTGCCGGCGCTAACCCATGTCATGTATATGTGAATCAGATTGTAGTACATATTTAGTCAAATAACGAATAGTCAGTACACAAGTCTACTGGCCGGGGTCGCTGAGCGGCTCTAGGCGCTACAGTCTGGAAACGCGCGACCGCTACGATCGCAGGTTCGAATCTTGTCTCGGACATGAATGTGTCTCATGTCATTAGCTTAGTTAGCTTTAAGTAGTTCTAAGTTCTAGTGGACTGACGAACTCAGAAGTTAAGTCCCATAGTGCTCAGAGCAATTTGAACCACTTAAGAAGTATACAAGTATTTCCGAACAGTAGAAGCAGGATTGCAGCGAACTGATCCCTTAACCAAGTGCAACATAGAGTACCTGTGTAATGAGTCATTCCAGCTGCGTAGCTGAGGGTAATATTTGTTAAGCAATTCATTGCAGAATTAATGTAATACCCGCACGATGATCTCTGTAGTCATACTGTATCATTAGCAGCCCGCGAATGGAGTACTATGTTCGTTAAATCGGATTACTCAAGTTGAGGCCAAATAAAGAGAAGCGACGACGCCACAACACTATCTTAACTTAAGTAGGCAGTCAGCGCTAAATAATGTGTGCCACCATTAACGTTACTGTAAGCAGTTTGACAGCATAACACCACCACAACTACTGACAACCTGAGCCATATCATCACGCAGTTGTAACTAGCAGTGATTACAAGTTGGTGATGTTTGTCAAAAACAGCGGAAAGCGCCTCTGAAGTTCCATTTGCATTACGCATAGGACGGAGAGAATCCTACATAACAGTAATAGGTGACCCAGCGAAGAGAAGAGTCCACGTATTGTCTCAAGTTCTTGCAGTTTGATATTAATGCAGTTCCCGATAGTTTCACACTAACGGGTTCTTTTGGCTATCGGAATACTCATATGTGAATTATAAAAGTGTAATTGCTAGAACGCTCAGCTACCTTAATAACACCTCATTCTGGATTGAATACGACTCGGAAAGCGACGTTAATTTGACGCTTCCATCCATCTCCTGACGTCTTACTGAATGAAGTCTGAAGTGCACGCACAGTTGTGTTGCCTGCCGCATGGATTCTGTGAAGTGTTTTGGCAGCTGGCAGTCATTGCTGAATACAGGTATTTGCAAATATCCCCACTGTTTTAGGGGAAATCGTATTTGTTGCATTTTTTCCATACCGTAATTAGCACAATAACATAAGGCTTGTTCTGCGGAAGAATTTGATGCCCACAAGTCTTAAATAAGAATCTCCTAGCGGGAGTAATGCATGAGAGGAGAATGACTGTTGGACAAAAGAATGGACAGCTCCCTGCTTTTTGCGTTTCCGATAGCGCCTACGATAAGAATCTGGTGTCATATTATGCTTCACAACCTCACACTGTTTATTTTTTTACTTCATACTAAAACAAAAGTTATTATATGAGAAGAGGAAATGACTGATATGCTTCTCAGGAACTTCAGTTTTTCGTGTTTATTTTCTCACTTCATACTAAAACAAGGGCGTTAATATGAGAAGAGGAAATGAAATATACGCTTCCAAGACATAATATTTCCTTCTGTGCTACTACTGCATACATGAAATCCCTGCAGTTAATTTTTGTTTGTTGGATAAATTTTGATATCACCTCACATTCCTTTGTGAGACGATTCCTATTTTCTTGGGATTCAGATAGAGTGGACATTTCATCACTGGTTAATATTCTGATGACTAATGACATGATACCCGTTGCAATTGTTCCATGGCACCTGTGATTAGAGTCTCACGTTGGTTACTATAAGAACACGCAGGCATTGATATCCGCTCACTGCAGTCAGAGCCAAGGTGATTTCTTTCTGTTTATGGCGAAGCGTTTGCTGCAGTGCCCACGCTCAGCCAACATAATCAAATCGCAGTGGCATTGGGCAGTGCTAATCCTGCACTTGTCGCGAGCCTCGACAACAAGAGCGCACTGTCTCTGCTAACGATGCTATGGAGTTAATACATCTTACTTAACGTAATATGCAGGTCGTGGGTTGGGTAAAAATTCAGTTTGTAACTTCCCTTCGCATTAAAATACCTTACAGTCATATTTGATGCAATATTTATTGTTGGTTGTCTCTCTAATGTTAATAGTAGTGATTCAGATTATGCGTGAACACGAAAACACACACACACAAACAGCCATTGACTCCAGTGAGGGTGACAACTACTGTGTGTTGAACAACACATGCACCAGTCAGTTCCTCAGTTGGCGTCAAGTGGATGAGATTTTTCAATTACCTTGCATTGCAAGAATTGTAAGGAGGAGACTGATAGTAAATGGACTTGTATCTAAAGAGCTGCGACAAAGCAAAGCTTGACCGATTACCAGATAATTGTCCACATTGGTTTTGTGGACGAGTGTACTTTTAGTAACCAACCCACGCACGATCATTACGTAAGATTTCTCGAAGGCGTAGGGGCATTGATTACATTAAGTCGTCGACAGTGTAGCGTGATGATTTACTTCCCACCATACGTTTTCTACATTCGTCCAAAGGTCGCTTGCATTTGTAGGTCCACATGGCAATGACCTTGTTACCTCTGCCCACATATTCTCTATCTGGTCGATGTTTGGTGATCGTGGAACAAATGGCAACTGCTTTACCCTCTCTTGGGCCTGAAACCAATCTCGCACTGCTCTGCTATGATGGATGGGGCTCTGCTCCTATAAATAAATTGTTTATCTCGTTCGTTCACATATTTATATTTAAATAACATATTAGTAATAAGCACATTGTATTATTATTTTCCGCAGTGTGTAAGATTCAGGCCTTGTCATAAATAAGTTATCTAGATTAAACCGCCCGATTAAGAATGTGGTTTACCCAGTCTAGCAAATGATGAGAGTCGTATTCGGATATCCACATTAAGCCTGACTGGCTGAATCCGATTAGAACAATCTGGTATCGAAATGAAGTTACAGAAATCGGATAATTTGAACGTCTGTATTCCAACAATGCTGCACACATAAATTCCTATGATGAAGTAACAGGTATCAACTGCCTAAAAAAAAGTGAGAAATATGTCTACTAGCAGCAATGTAACACAATGAAACACAAGCAAACGTGAACTGTGCAAGCAAAGTCAACTTTACCCCAGGTGGTACACAACCCGGCTGTCGACAGACGGCAGTTGGAATTTCGGATCCTGGGGAGTCCAGGTTAGCACGGCAGAGAATATAGAAGATCTTTTGTAAATTTCCGTACAAGCAGAAAATATGCATTTGAAAACCACACGCCGGGCGGGATTAGCCAAGTGGTCTATGCGCTGCAGTCATGGACTGTTCGGCTGGTCCCGGCGGAGGTTCGAGTCCTCCCTCGGGCATAGTTGTGTGTGTTTATCCTTAGGATAATTTTGGTTAAGTACTGTGTAAGCTTAGGGTCTGATGACCTTAGCAGTCACATAAGATTTCACACACATAAGAACTTTTTTTTATAACTAAACATCGATACATTGATCCAAATACGAAAACTAAATAATCTCACATAATAAATTGACCGACAAAAAATTCTCATAAATCGCCGACAAAAAATTCTCATCATTGCTCTTCAAGACCCACGACTAACTGACAATGAAACCTTGCATTACGGAAACCATTGCATCATCAAGAGCAAAATGCAACAAAAGGTGCCCAAAGCATACCAATTTTAGGCATGGCATTTCTCGAACCCAGATCTATCATCAACTCTGTCAAAGATATCACACCCATCAACAATCGACTTATGACTATGCTCATTCAGAGCCACAGTAAAAAATATACACTCATCAATGCACATGCCCCCACCAACATCGAAAATAGGAAAAACACCAAAAATGTTGAAAAATTCTGGAACAAACTCGAAAATACTATAAGTAAAATTCACCAAGACGACGTGAAAGTACTAATGAGAGACTTCAACTCTCTATTTGGGACAGAAAAAACCAGTAGAAAAATCATTGGTACAAATTCAACACACCGAAACGCTTAGACCAACGGCACACGTCTGACTGATATTTGCCAACAATTCAACCACAGAAGGATGTCTTCCCACTTTAGGAAAATACCATTTCTCAGGTAAAATGCTTGGCTACCAGGTGCAAGCTGCTGTCGTTCGCCTTTCTAGACTCGCTGAATGCCAGATTTTTAATTCTTTTGTAGTAGAGCTACAAGCTGGCAGATACAAACTCAATAAGGGAATCGTAAGACAGCGCTCGAACAAAATTCGTCTTGGTACTTTCAGTAACCCTTAGTGTCAGAGCGAAAACCTTACGGTATTGCCAATTTCATAATGCCACTTTCGTTTTCTGCCGACATATTTGTTGTTGTTGTGAATACATAATTTTATCTATGAAATGCCACATTTTCATAATACTTGTGAATGATACAGGAAATGAAGTAAATACAGATCACTTCGAAGTCAAAAGTCGGTAATATCCTACTAATTCGTGTTAAAAGAGGCTCAATCGCCTTACAGACACTTAATGCTTTATTATGATAGACTGCCGTCGTGATGTTTCTGTAGTAAGCTGAATTTAATTTGTATTAGTACAGTGAATATTTTAATTGCATTTTCCATTAGTTTACTAATCGCAACAGTAATCATCAAAGAGAAATTAATCAGCAGCTATATTTTCTTTCACAATATCTAAAACAATCTGACAATCCTAAAGTTGTTTGCAAATTCTACGCATTTAGAAACCCACTGGTTCTAACGATGTCATTAAACCAGTGTAGTTTTACGAGTATTTTCGTGTATAAATGAATTGCCTTGACGGTTGATCGATCAAGAGCGGGAAACGTAAAATTTTACGAATATATGACGAGAGGGGCAAGTGCTTGAGAGAAGACTTCCCTATCAATACAAGTGCCTGAGAGACGACATTCCTGTCAATCTTCTGGATAGTTTTGTTGCTCGATTTTCTTACACTGCGACCGAAAGGTGTCTGAGTTGTTGATAACAAATTCCAGCTGTGTTGCACACACCCCTTGGAGCAGAATTCGTAGCCCAAAACACACTTTTGGAGCTATCGGATGTAAGATATTATGTTCACACTACTTTTTGCTCTACATCTTTGGGTGGGGCTCAGCCTTTCATTTCTTCTTAAGAAGTTAACGATAAAAGCATCATAACACGTCACCAGTAACAGTACTGCATAGGAATGCTCAATGAGCGACCTGATGACGTTCAATAATAATCACTCAATTGATTTTTGTCGTTTCGAATTAGAGCATGCAGTACTCCTACATCGGACTTCTGGACTTTGCCTGTTGAATGCAAATGTCGCATGATGGTAAAAAGGTAATCTGTCACATATATCAGTAGTGGAGACTTCCTTAATGTGGAAAACCATTCATGGCAGATCGATCTTTGTTGAAACAAGAATATCTTTTTCTGGCGTATTTGTCCCAAAAGCACTCGCTCCACACATAGTTCAAATCTTTCTAGCTGCCTCCTCTACATTCACCCCTCTGTTATACCAAAAGTAAACGTTGTGTTGTAGATGTTACACCTTTTTCCGCTTGCGACTCAATTTTACAATGTAGTCCACGATTTTCGAGTATGCAAAATCCAATGCTTAACTGCACGATAATAACTAGAACTTCAAATTCGAAAATGGCATTGATACATACACTGACAGCGTGGCGGCGCCTTCACATGGGCGGCGCCGGATTTCAGGCGGCGGGTGGCGTCTGGCCGGTGGCCGGTAGCCGCTGCAGCGCGAGGAAACGCCCGAGCGTAAGCTGTTATGATCGCGACGCAGCCACGAGCCGTCCTGCGGAATTGAATCTGGAATACTTGTTATTGCGGGTGGGTAAAATATTAAGCGAATTGTCTTCGATGTGCAATCAGACTCATAACTTAGACCGAAATGTGGTAAAAAAAATATAAACAGTTGGACGCGAACAATCGACTCCAAGTTTAGAATGCACGACGATTACCGCAAGACCACGGGCTCACTCCTTCCGTATCACCTCGGAAGTAGACAACACTTCCTCCTAACACTTCCGCATCTTACAGTGTTGCCAGATTGTGCAGATGGCCGGACTTAGAGTTGTCAGGGGCGGCCAGTTTTATTGGCCACCTTAACTGAACGACTCGGACTTAGTCTCTGTGGCGGCCGGCCGACGGTCAGTTTTTATGTCTAAGACTGTACATCGTAACTGCCCATGTTACTTAAATAGTTCTTCACTCACCATAGCATCGTAACCGAAGAAATAACAATATATTCCAAAGGGCTTTAATTTATTATACAGCACTTAAAAGTATAGAACGCAAAATATTTACGAATGCAGCATTACACACAACCGCATGTCCAACAACAAAAACTGTAGAAAATTAAAGAAAATGTTTATGGCGGTCTCTAGTGCGGATATCTTCGTGTTATCTAAAATTAGTCATTAGACTGAAGTATTGACCACAAAATATCGTGTATTACTGGGAGAGATAAGAATCACTGACTGGTTAAAACCGAAATCGATATTTTAGTTCTGAGTAACCTTTCTTTTTCGCCATTGGTCCCGTTTATAACAGGCTTTATTTTATTTTTTACTAATCACCAGGTAGAAAACCACTACATCAGTTTGTCATAGCACTAGTGTGAAAATTTTAGGTTTTTATGTAATTTTTTAAAAATATTGTTTTTAAATGTTGGATTATTAAAGAAACTGTAAAAATGACCAGTGCTATTTGTATAACAACGCCGACTGTTAGGAACGAAAGCAACAACATGACATCGACACAGCATTGTTTTATTGTTTTGCCTCTCTATAACACTGATAGCAACATATGGCATAGAGGAAGTTAATAATGAAATTTCAACAAGCCTAAGAAGCTAAATAAAAGCATTCGCCTCAGTTGCTAGGTACAGTAGTGAATTTATGGAGAGGCTGAAGATGGAGTATGAATGGGAGGGCACAGTTGATGAAAACGTAATGTCGTTTGTTGAGTCAGTACAAACAAAGCGGAATATCACTTACCTCTTACTAAAAAGCTTCGTAAAACGGACACCATTAATTGTTCAAATGTTAGCCAATCCGTTCATAAAAAATGCACCAAAGGATCATTTCTCGTGCAGACGTGAATTGTTGCCAGAAATATAGGATATTTTAATGGCTTCCGGTGAGGACACGAAGGAGATTCCTGGAACTAAGTACATTACAGAAAGTCTTGTTATTGCCCTAGTGACCATTCGCGAAAAAGCATTAAGAAAGCTGGATCCTGAATAAAGTGCAACCAAAGTACTATCTCAAAAGCTTGTGATCAGCCTTAAGCATGGAATTGCAAAAGCATTAAATAACTCTCTATTGTACAGTTCTATGTTATCATGAACCCAGTTTTAAAAAATGCACATGAACCCTCTCATTGTCAGTATTACAAAATTGACTTAAGGGGTGAATAACTACTTGGACGAAGTCGGTAAACTTACGCCTTTACTTCAAAGAAAAGAGGTCAGAGCAACTGCAAACCCTCTTTGGTAATCACATGATCTGGAAGTAGTCTAGAGTCATCTAGACGAGCCTGAGGGTTTGTTTCCGAACGAAACAGAGCCTTATTTTCAGCACCCTTCACTACACAAAAGCAGTCATCCCTTCGGTTTTTGGGAGCAGTGTAAAAGGTGTATGGCAGACTTATTAATAGCACAAAAATATTTGTCTTTGAAACGAAGTTTTGCCGTTCCTGAAAGATTCATATCATTGGAAGGAGAAACAGCATTGGTCGTATTTTTTTTGTTTTATTATGCGCAAAATCGATTTTCCGTCACTTAGTGACCATCCTCAGTGCTGTAATATACAAATAAAATTGGTAGGCACTGGTATCAACAAGCTTAGAGTGATCACATTTATGTGAAGCGCATTCCTGGAAACCGAGAGATCGCGCTGTCTAATCTTGGTCGCATCACTCATTTTTCACCCTTCGCATAAACCTAGCCTTCACCTGTCAACGATGTGAGGAATCGCCAGAAACAACACACGTGGTTCGAATTCCACCTCAAACTATAGGTCCCCTTTCTCTGATCGGCTAACTGGGGCAGCTTAGCGAAATGCATGTCGCCCAACTGGCGTCGAATACAAAGACTCACTAGGCCATAATCAACACGAAATTATTATTTATACACACAATTAAGTTAGTACTGAGCCTTCAGAGCCTGAGTCCTATTCTCACTTCCTTCAGTTTTTCTGTTGCTTTTTTTTTCACTTACGCTTACTGCTGGAAGCAAGAATACCTTAATGGAATACGGAAGCCATGAGAAAGCCATCGTCAACTTAAGAAAAAAATAACGAGTTTAAAAAAACAAAAACAGATGACGAATCTACAGTAGCTAAATATCAGCGTTGGCTCATTAACTGTGGAAAACTGCCTGTATTGGAAGGACGTAACGCAGTGTCGCAGATTACCGCTACTGTTGTTTAACGTACGCTTACGAGGCAAAACATTACGTCTAGTGCCCACCGTGAGATGAATGCCACCTGGCGGTATTACGGGCACATTACGTGGTGAGGAATGTATATAAGCGGGGCAGAGACAAATGGGGAATCATCTAACGACGATAAAGGCCGAAAATGGGGAAATCCATTGAGACAAACGACGTCGAAAAGGGCAGATCGTTGTGGCCCGGCGCCAGAGAACGAACATCTAGGTCACAGTGGTTCCCATCGTGGGGGTAATTACACCCTGAGGGGTAAAATGAAATTTTCTGACGGATAAAAACTAATCGATTCGATTCTGTTTCAGTCACGAAATTAAATTAGTTTCTAAATATCATTACTATTATCACAATTTTGATAGACTCTAATACTGATTATATAAGTCATCAATAATTACTTTTCCTGAATTAGTAGCATTAATAGGTCACCCACTGCACACATATGTTGTGCTTGGGCTTGTACGTTACTGATGATAAAAGTGATACATATATGTAACAAATGCTAAATATACCAAGAAAATGTCTTCTACGTGTTGTAGATAGTCCAAAAATTTCTTCATGAATGAAGAATTTCTTCATGAATTAATCGACAGCACGACACAATAGTAAATACATAAGGGCAACTATAGTGCTGTACAATTTATTATTATTATTATTGGCGAATTCTCCCCAAAAATGGAAGACGTTAAGCAAATAACTCGATCATTTTTTTTTTTTTTGAGTTCTTCTTGTTCTTTCAATAGGCTTTCATTCTTTCCGAAAAGGCTTGTTTAAGCTCATCCGACCACTTTGGAATGTACTGTTTTTCTTTTGGTTGCTTTGATATAACTTTTCATTTGTCTACTTTGTGTCTGAAGGTGTCTCTTTCTAGAATGTCAGCTGGTCTTGCGATGGCATTATTTAGGTTCTTTCGAATTTCATCTAGCCAAAGTGTGGAATTCTATAGTGAGGTTACACAATCTACACTCCTGGAAATTGAAATAAGAACACCGTGAATTCATTGTCCCAGGAAGGGGAAACTTTATTGACACATTCCTGGGGTCAGATACATCACATGATCACACTGACAGAACCACAGGCACATAGACACAGGCAACAGAGCATGCGCAATGTCGGCACTAGTACAGTGTATATCCATCTTTCGCAGCAATGCAGGCTGCTATTCTCCCATGGAGACGATCGTAGAGATGCTGGATGTAATCCTGTGGAACGGCTTGCCATGCCATTTCCACCTGGCGCCTCAGTTGGACCAGCGTTCGTGCTGGACGTGCAGACCGCGTGAGACGACGCTTCATCCAGTCCCAAACATGCTCAATGGGGGACAGATCCGGAGATCTTGCTGGCCAGGGTAGTTGACTTACACCTTCTAGAGCACGTTGGGTGGCACGGGATACATGCGGACGTGCATTGTCCTGTTGGAACAGCAAGTTCCCTTGCCGGTCTAGGAATGGTAGAACGATGGGTTCGATGACGGTTTGGATGTACCGTGCACTATTCAGTGTCCCCTCGACGATCACCAGTGGTGTACGGCCAGTGTAGGAGATCGCTCCCCACACCATGATGCCGGGTGTTGGCCCTGTGTGCCTCGGTCGTATGCAGTCCTGATTGTGGCGCTCACCTGCACGGCGCCAAACACGCATACGACCATCATTGGCACCAAGGCAGAAGCGACTCTCATCGCTGAAGACGACACGTCTCCATTCGTCCCTCCATTCACGCCTGTCGCGACACCACTGGAGGCGGGCTGCACGATGTTGGGGCGTGAGCGGAAGACGGCCTAACGGTGTGCGGGACCGTAGCCCAGCTTCATAGAGACGGTTGCGAATGGTCCTCGCCGATACCCCAGGAGCAACAGTGTCCCTAATTTGCTGGGAAGTGGCGGTGCGGTCCCCTACGGCACTGCGTAGGATCCTACGGTCTTGGCGTGCATCCGTGCGTCGCTGCGGTCCGGTCCCAGGTCGACGGGCACGTGCACCTTCCGCCGACCACTGGCGAAAACATCGATGTACTGTGGAGACCTCACGCCCCACGTGTTGAGCAATTCGGCGGTACGTCCACCCGGCCTCCCGCATGCCCACTATACGCCCTCGCTCAAAGTCCGTCAACTGCACATACGGTTCACGTCCACGCTGTCGCGGCATGCTACCAGTGTTAAAGACTGCGATGGAGCTCCGTATGCCACGGCAAACTGGCTGACACTGACGGCGGCGGTGCACAAATGCTGCGCAGCTAGCGCCATTCGACGGCCAACACCGCGGTTCATGGTGTGTCCGCTGTGCCGTGCGTGTGATCATTGCTTGTACAGCCCTCCCGCAGTGTCCGGAGCAAGTATGGTGGGTCTGACACACCGGTGTCAATGTGTTCTTTTTTCCATTTCCAGGAGTGTATTATTCTCTGTGTCAATCGATTTTCTGGTAGTCGGCTGAGATGGCCAAAGAATTTCATTCGCCTTTTCCTAACATCAATTTTGATGTTTGAAAACTTTTCTGTTGTTTTAATTGATTTTAGCCTTGGGTATGTCTTTCTCCCAGAGTTTTCCTGATGATCTTTCTCTCTTCTGTTTTGACGTCTTCAAGTTGTTGTTTTCTGTTAAGGGTTAGTGTTTCACTTGCGTAGAGGATTGGTGGTTTTAATACAGTATTGTAGTGTCGAATTTTTGTCCCTCTTGAGATTGATTTTTTTGTTGTAGCGGTTTCGCGTTAACCCTAATCCTTTTTTAGTGTTTTGGAGGCGATGTTGCTGTGAGAGTTTCTCAATACCTGTCGGTTCAATGAATTCTCCATTTAAAGTGTGGGACTCCTCTTAATTTTACCATATTTTGTTTTCAAACTTGCAATTTCTGTTCTTGAACAAAAGAATTCAGTTTTCTCAAATGAAATTTGTAAACCTGTTTTTTCTGCACATTCTTTGAACGGTTCCAGCTGTTTGGCTGCAGTCTGCTCATCCTCTGTTGGTATCGCCAGGTCGTCCACAAATGCAAAATATGGTATGTAGAGGTTGTTTTTGGCATCGCCCAGTCGGATTGGCCTCCAAACCCCACATTTCTTGAGTTCTTTCTCCCATTTTTCCATAACTTTGTCTAAACTACGTTGAGCAGGATAGTAGAGTCCATCTTGTCTCACACCTGTTTGAATGTCGAAGGGTTCTGAGATCTCCCCCACAAATGTTACTTTAGATTTCGTGCCAGTTAGTGTTTGTTTTACGATTTCTCGTGACCTAATCACCTCTCTTCTAAAATTTGGAATAGTGAGGGCCTGTCTACTGAATTGTGTGTTTTTTCAAATCTACGAATGTGCATACTACAGGTTTTTGTCTGAAAGCCCACATTTTGAGTATGGTTTTGAGATTGAAAATTTGCTCCGGACATGATCTGTTCGGTCTGAATCCTGCTTGATGCTCTGCTACTTCGAGTTCTAATTGCTGCTGTGTTCTATTGAAGAGACAAGCTGATAGAATTTTGTAGGTGACTGGTAATAGTGAGATCCCCCTATATTTGTTTACATCTGATTTATTACCTGTATGTAGTGGGTGAATCAGAGCAATCTTCCAGTCATCTAGGTTTTTTTCTGTTTGTCAGATGTTTTGGATTATTTGAGTAATTTCCTTTAGTGAATTTGGGCCTAAATTCTTCAAGAGTTCTGCTACAATTCCGTCCTCCCCTGATGCTTTATTGCTTTTAAGTTTCTTGATGTGCGCATAAATTTCTTCTTGTGTTGGTGGTGACGAGTTCTGTAGTGAGATTTTCGGCTGCATTTTCGGGAATCTCTCTTTGCCTTCTAGACAATTTAAAAGCTGTGAAAAATATGTGGCTAGTACTTGGCAATTTTCTTCATTTTTCAGGACCAGTTTACTATCTTGTTTTCGAAAGCAAAGGTATTGTCGTGAGTACCCTTTGACCTGGTTTGCGAAGCTCTTAAAGAAATCTAGTGTATTGTAGTTTTGAAGTCTTCTTTGACTGACTGCAGTTGCTCACTGACATATTTTCATTTTATATGTCTTAAAATCTTGGCAGTCTGTTTGCGCATTTCGAAAAAATCCTTCTGTGTTTCTTCTGATTTGCTGCAATTGTAATTTCGAAATGCCTTTCTTCTTTCTGCTAGTGCGTTCTCGCATTCTTGATTCCACCAAGGGTGTTTTGGTTGTTTGTGAAGAGGGATCAAATCTTTTGATGTTCTGACGATTTTAGTTTGAAATTTCTCCCAATCTTCTGTGTGTTGTTCTTTCCATTTTTCAATGATTTTGGAGTCTTTGATTTTGTGTAGATCAAATTTTGGGATCAGCAGTGTTTTCCTTTTGAATTTCTTCTTGGGTGTGAATTTAATTTTTATTCTGGTTAAATAATGATCGGAATCGATATTTGCACCTGTGACTATTTGCACATCGTGAATTTCTTCTTCTTCTTCTTCTTCTTATAGTACTTGGCAATTTTCTTCATTTTTCAGGACCAGTTTACTATCTTGTTTTCGAAAGCAAAGGTATTGTCGTGAGTACCCTTTGACCTGGTTTGCGAAGCTCTTAAAGAAATCTAGTGTAGTGTAGTTTTGAAGTCTTCTTTGACTGACTGCAGTTGCTCACTGACATATTTTCATTTTATATGTCTTAAAATCTTGGCAGTCTGTTTGCGCATTTCGAAAAAATCCTTCTGTGTTTCTTCTGATTTGCTGCAATTGTAATTTTGAAATGCCTTTCTTCTTTCTGCTAGTGCGTTCTCGCATTCTTGATTCCACCAAGGGTGTTTTGGTTGTTTGTGAAGAGGGATCAAATCTTTTGATGTTCTGACGATTTTAGTTTGAAATTTCTCCCAATCTTCTGTGTGTTGTTCTTTCCATTTTTCAATGATTTTGGAGTCTTTGATTTTGTGTAGATCAAATTTTGGGATCAGCAGTGTTTTCCTTTTGAATTTCTTCTTGGGTGTGAATTTAATTTTTATTCTGGTTAAATAATGATCGGAATCGATATTTGCACCTGTGACTATTTGCACATCGTGAATTTCTTCTTCTTCTTCTTCTTCTTCTTATTATTATTATTAATATTATTATTATTATTATTATTACTGGTAGTATTAATAGCTGTGTTATGACGCAAAGCATTAACAGCCTGAGGTCTTCCAATTTCTGCCAGTTCATAAGTAATGAATGCAGCTACCTTAAGTATAGTGCACAGATCTAAACTTGGTTGATTTTAAATGGGGTTGCAGTGTGAAGCTCACGCAAGCGCCGCAAAGGAGAGGAGTAACGCACGGGAAGTATGTTTTGTAACAAGTGTCTACACTCATTGTGGATAGTTAGCTTTCTTATCTGAGAAGCAGTTGTGGGCAGCACTTGCGATGCACCACGGATTGCACCGTCATTCATTCTAACAAAAAACAAAACAAAAAAACAAAAAAAAAAAACACACACACACGAACTAAATGTCATTCGTCTTTCATCATTTTAAAAATAAATGTGTTCCAAAAAAGTCTTTCATTCTACAGTTTATACAGGTGCTGAAGTTGATGATAATATGGGAGAGTACTAGTTAATTTCTAATTGCGCCCAGGGGTAATGGTCTAAGAAAGGTTCGGAATCACTGATCTAGGGAATAGCGAGTCTAGTTAGTTGTTCTCGTACTACTATCATGGGTATCTATGGAAAGTGGCTGAGGGACGGCGAAACCAGAAGCAGGTGACAAGTTTTTGGACGTGCACAGCTCGTCACCGAACGTGTATGTCGGAAGCTTGTCCCCTCTGTAAAGCAGGACACGCGGCGAACTATGGCTGATCTGGCGACAGGTGCAGGCACAAATGTTTCGGAGCACAGCGTTCGGCGCGCACTATGGAAGAGAGGCTTCGTAGTAGACGACACTACGTGTTACTAAGGTGACACAATAACATCGTCATTTAGGGCTGCAGCACATACATCATCATCGAGATTGGACCGAAGTGGAAACGTGTCACCAGTTCGAGCGAATCACTTTCTTGTTGCACGAGCCCGATGGTCTATCCAGGTGCGTCATCATTCAGGCTATCAATAGGTCAGAATGCTGCTGCATTGGTTTGAGTATCATGACAGTGGACTCTAGTTGATGTCTTGGCCACCATATTCTCCTGTTCTGAAACAGATGGTGCATTCAAACCACCTGTGCCACGTACCTCCGGAAACATACTAAGCACTTGCCGAATTCATTCCGGGCAGAATCGTTCGTGTATTGCTTTCCAAAATTGGACTAACACGCTATTAAACAGCTGATTATAATGTTTTGGATCTCGAAGAGACAAAAAATGTTTATGGTACGAATAGATAAGCTGGCTGGAACATACGCTAATGTCAAAGTTCGGCTACAACACTGCCTTTCACATAGCAAGTAAAAAGAGAAAAAGTAGATTTATTACGCTGAAGATACTTTTTCACAATAATCGCGTCTTGGAAAAACGTACAATAATAGTAGCAGAAACGAGACTTGCAGCTTGATAAATATCATTTCAAAAGCCCTACACACTGCGCATGAGTGACCAGTACGGTGGTGCGATGAAGTTGAAATTCATGACAGCTCTGAGCGAGTGACGGTCGTATTTGTGTTTGTAGATTCTTGTGGTTGTGTCGTGAGTAATTCAGTTTTAAAATGGAATCTGAAACGGAGTCATGTCGGATTACACCTACTGACCAGCACTCCTATATCAAAATCGAATGCCTACGTGGAAAGAACCCAGCGGAAATTAAGAGTGCTCTGAGAGAGGTGTGTGGGAATAGCGTGATGGACCGTAACTCAGCGTCGCAGTCGTGTGGCTCGTTTCGTGAATGTCGGAAAAGCACTGAGGACAACCCAGGAAGTGGACGGCCCTCATCTGCAGCTGACTAAACCACACACGTTATTCTTAATGACATTCTGAGGGGGAGACCGACGAAAGACATGTGAGGGAACAGTATATGTTGCCAGAGTATCTTTCCCTTGAGATTACAGAACCATAACTCAGAAGTTAAAGATGAGAAAAGTTGCTGCCAGATGGGTTCCACATGATCTGAGTGAAGACAGAAAGCAGGTAGCAAAAGAATCGCAGGAGAATTGCTTCAGCATCATCGAACAGAAGGAGAATAGTTTTTGGAAAGGAGTGTTACGCTGGATGAAACATGTATAAGAGATTTTGAGCTGGAACTGAAGTCTCAGTCGTCACAATGGAAAAGTTCCGACTTTCTACGCCCGAAAAAATTCCGGCGCCAACATTCGAAGGAGAAACTGATGATGACCGCCACGCGGGATTAGCCGAGCGGTCTAGGGCGCTGGAGTCATGGACTGTGCGGCTGGTCCCGGCGGAGGTTCCAGTCCTTCCTCGGGCATGGGTGTATTTGTTTGCCCTTAGGATAATTTAGGTTAAGTAGTGTGTAAGCTTAGGGAATGATGACCTTAGCAGCTTTTCACACACATTTGAACATTTTTATAAGTACGGACGTCTGTAACAGCCGCGTGCTACAGATTGTTTCTGGATAATGTTTCGCCCCCGAAAATTCTTCAAAAAAGGCCTAACATGCTTGCAGCTGGTGTCCTCATTTTGCAACACTGTTGCATGTTGCCCTACCAGTGAGAGAAAAGCTCGACAAATATTGCTGGGAGATACTTCCCCACCCACCACAAAATCCTGATATCAGCTCACCAGACATATTTGTTTCCCAAATTGAAGGGAAAACTCCCTGGGAAACGTTTTGATACAATTGATAAAGCTTCCAGTCAGGTGCCCTGAGCAATCGGACAGCTTAACAATAGAAGTGCCCTATACGGAATATAGAAATTGCCAAAACACTGGGAAGCTGTTACAAGCAAGTACGGAGATTATACTGAAGGCCTATAAAGGTGCTTCCTATAATAAATTATTTCCTTCCATTTTATCTCACAGTGTGCAGTACTTTTAAAATGACCCTCGTACACAGAAACATGCGCTTGAGAAAGTTTACGAGGTACGTCAACGAAACTCGTCTTTAACTTATAATGCAAAAGCGAATGAAGAAAAAAGAAATGTAAGATACACTACCAACGACAAATTTTAGGGGTACTGATAGGGGTCATTTGCATATTTATTCATAAAATATCATGGGAAAATTTATCTGAAAATGAGGATGCAAAATGATACTGTTGTCAAAAGTATCTAGAACACAGTTACAGGCAGTCCTTTTTACTTCCACCAGGATAGAAATGTACAGGAAATCCCATTAAAAGCCGTTTTACGATCTGGAAAACGACGAAAATGAGGAGAAATTCATCTGCAGATAGTTGTTTGTATTCATTCTTGTTTCGGATCAGCACAAATTCAGCTACTTCATTTTCTGTTCCACTACAGTTCCGGTTACGGTATTGACAATACAGAAAACCAAGTCCCGTGAGCTTTCAGCACGGAACCTCTGAACTCATTTGCTTTGGATAAACATTGAGTATTCCAGCAATGAATGTTTTTGTTCCATTTCGGCCTCTCTCTTTTGTATCATCTGGTACTTTGTTCGGTACAAATATTAGGATATGTTTGAAATATTCCTCTCTTCGCTTTCGTCACATTTTGCAGGGGTGCAAGAGATGACGTCTGTTACTAAGCGAACATTAAACTCATACAGTGTTTGTGCAGTTACTTTGTACCTACCCCTTTCTTGTTTTAAAAGCTCGTGTACATTATTTTAGTTATTTCTGTATTTGCTTTTCGTCAGACTGTCTGTACGTCAGACACAATTTCCAAAAGTAAATTCGTACCGACTTGCACAGAACTTCGGTTCTTCGTGATCCAACTACTGTTTCCAGAGAATTCTATAGCGATAAATACAGTTTTACAAATTACAAAAATATAATTCTGTCTTCTTACCGGCTGTTTTGTCTGCTATAGACTGTTACACACAGATACTTAGAAAGCAACAAATATTTGCAAATAAGGTGTGGTCACGCAGTAACGCAGTCAGTGATTTCTTTAGTCTCAAATACAATATCACCTTGCGCTGCATTATTTCGTGTCTCTGACTAGCTGGCTGTCGTGTCTCAAAATAACATTCGCATCGTAAAAGAAGGGTCCAAGAAAAGTTTTCCGTCCCTTCCAGCGACTGGGTGTTGGAGGCAGCGACACAATGACTGAGCACCCGACATTCGCAACAGACGTAATGAAATGTAGCTGAAGGGTCGGAGGAAGGGCGAAGGAAGCGGATTCTGGTCTTACCCCCACCCCTTCTGCCCGGTGTTAATTACTTCATTAAGCCAACTTCGAGTCTACGGTTCTCGTCTCCTTCTGTCTTTTTACCTCTGGTGGAATACATTGCTCATTCAGCTAAAATCTCCGTCATCCCCAATAGTTATTATTGCTTAACGAACTTCTCCTTGCGCTAAAGAGAGCCGCAAGACTGGATAGTTAATTTCTTGCCATGAATGAAATGGCACAAAACCTATCCTCCAGAGGATACCCGTCAAGCCGCTGGTAGCCGTATCTGGGTTATACGAATTCTTCCCCAGAACTCGCAAATCTTACGTACCTTTCACTGACATTTCTTTATCTTTATTATGTTTTCAATATTTTTAGGGTTCCGTGCGTCAATCTGTAAAAACAGAAACCTTATACGATCGCTTTGTTGTCCACGTGTCTTTGTGTCTGTCCGACTGTTACGAATCCATTTTCTCAAGAATGGGTAGAAATATCAAGCTTCAAATTAAGTCAACGTGTAAAAATTTTAAGCTTCTAACGTACTTCAGTCAAAAGATAGGGCCATTTACGTCACATATTTTGATACTCGAAAACTCACTCATGAAAACGAATAGGGTGCTTCCCGTTGACATAGAATCACGGAATTTGGCAAGAAGCAAAATTTTGCAATACAAGAAAGGGGAAAAATCAGAAAATGATTTGTAATTACACTCCTGGAAATGGAAAAAAGAACACATTGACACCGGTGTGTCAGACCCACCATACTTGCTCCAGACACTGCGAGAGGGCTGTACAAGCAATGATCACACGCACGGCACAGCGGACACACCAGGAACCGCGGTGTTGGCCGTCGAATGGCGCTAGCTGCGCAGCATTTGTGCACCGCCGCCGTCAGTGTCAGCCAGTTTGCCGTGGCATATGGAGCTCCATCGCAGTCTTTAACACTGGTAGCATGCCGCGACAGCGTGGACGTGAACCGTATGTGCAGTTGACGGACTTTGAGCGAGGGCGTATAGTGGGCATGCGGGAGGCCGGGTGGACGTACCGCCGAATTGCTCAACACGTGGGGCGTGAGGTCTCCACAGTACGTCGATGTTGTCGCCAGTGGTCGGCGGAAGGTGCACGTGCCCGTCGACCTGGGACCGGACCGCAGCGACGCACGGATGCACGCCAAGACCGTAGGATCCTACGCAGTGCCGTAGGGGACCGCACCGCCACTTCCCAGCAAATTAGGGACACTGTTGCTCCTGGGGTATTGGCGAGGACCATTCGCAACCGTCTCTATGAAGCTGGGCTACGGTCCCGCACACCGTTAGGCCGTCTTCCGCTCACGCGCCAACATCGTGCAGCCCGCCTCCAGTGGTGTCGCGACAGGCGTGAATGGAGGGACGAATGGAGACGTGTCGTCTTCAGCGATGAGAGTCGCTTCTGCCTTGGTGCCAATGATGGTCGTATGCGTGTTTGGCGCCGTGCAGGTGAGCGCCACAATCAGGACTGCATACGACCGAGGCACACAGGGCCAACACCCGGCATCATGGTGTGGGGAGCGATCTCCTACACTGGCCGTACACCACTGGTGATCGTCGAGGGGACACTGAATAGTGCACGGTACATCCAAACCGTCATCGAACCCATCGTTCTACCATTCCTAGACCGGCAAGGGAACTTGCTGTTCCAACAGGACAATGCACGTCCGCATGTATCCCGTGCCACCCAACGTACTCTAGAAGGTGTAAGTCAACTACCCTGGCCAGCAAGATCTCCGGATCTGTCCCCCATTGAGCATGTTTGGGACTGGATGAAGCGTCGTCTCACGTGGTCTGCACGTCCAGCACGAACGCTGGTCCAACTGAGGCGCCAGGTGGAAATGGCATGGCAAGCCGTTCCACAGGACTACATCCAGCATCTCTACGATCGTCTCCATGGGAGAATAGCAGCCTGCATTGCTGCGAAAGGTGGATATACACTGTACTAGTGCCGACATTGTGCATGCTCTGTTGCCTGTGTCTATGTGCCTGTGGTTCTGTCAGTGTGATAATGTGATGTATCTGACCCCAGGAATGTGTCAATAAAGTTTCCCCTTCCTGGGACAATGAATTCACGGTGTTCTTATTTCAATTTCCAGGAGTGTATATAACACGAAAAAATTATTATTTTTTTTAATAATTTTTTTATTCGTGTGTTTCTGTGCTCTTCTGTTGAGCCTCTTTTTCTCTGGAACAGTTTGGCGTGTCGAGTTCAAATTTATGTAACATACTGTAGTTTATGGTCTCTTGCCGATGTAAAAATTGTAAGCGTCTGAGTCAATGGAATGAAAATTTGCGGCCATTTATGTCAGGTATTCTGGAACTCGAAAACTAACTCATCAAAAGCTATAGGGTGCTTCTTCTCACCTAGAACCACGAAATTCGGATAGAATCAGGTAAAGGCAAAATCCGAATATTTTTCATCTGTAATTATATGAGATGAAAAAATTTTTGTCTTCTCATTTTTATCTGTCTGTACCTGTCCGTCTTTTAATACAATTTTTTCTTTCTAACATGGCGGATCAAGTTCAAATGTATGTCATATACTAAAGTCTATTACCCCTTTTCAGAGTAAAGCATTCAAGCTTCTAAGTCAATGCAATCAAATGGCTTGGTCATTTGTGTTACGTATTATGATACACGAAAACTCACTCGTCAAAAACTAAAATGTACTTCACGTTGACCTGCAATCCTGAAATTCGGCAAGAAGCAATGTTTTTCATAACAAGGACGTAAAAAATCTGATAGTTGTTACATTGTAATAATATTACATGAAGACATATTTCACCCTTTGAGCATACATTGCGTTCACCATTCTTCAAAACTATAGCAGAAGAACATTGCTACATGCAAACGTAAAAGGAAAGTTGTAGTCATGCTTCAGTACGTAAATAAGAAATTTTTTATGAAATACTCTCTTTTCACATATATAAAATGTAGTGTTCTGGTCTCTTTTTGTTGCATGTCTGGGCTAGTCTGAGAAAGTACTGTAGAGATATTGATACGATCTTGGAATTTCCAGGACCAATATGTTACCACTATCGACATCGATAACAGGCAAAAACCATTGAGGTTCTCGATTCCCAGGATGGACGATTAAGTCTGTAAGGAACACTTAGTCAGAGATTCCTCCTTGCACTTGGCCAATTACATTTTTTTTTTTTACTTATCAAACACGATGGACGCTGTAATGTTGCAAATGAATTCCGGTACAATTAACAAATTCAGCTCCTTAACGACAAGTTTTCAAACAAGGAATACTTCGTATAGTTAAGAGAAAATTAAGTGTGACAACCATATCCAGCTGGGATTAACGTCTTTGGGAGCTACGTGTTTCGCCTCCTACAAGTAATCGTTGTTGTTGTGGTGACGCTCAGTCTAAAGAGTAGTTTGATGCAGCTCTCCATGCTACTCTACCCTTGTGCAAGCCTCTACATCTCCTACATCCATTTGAACCTGCTTACTGTATTCATCCCTTGGCATCCCTCTACCATTTTTAAACTCACACTTCCCTCCATTGCCAAACTGACGATTCTGTGATGCCTCAAGGCGTTTGCCATCAAATGATCGCTTCTCTTAGTTAAGTTCTGCCATAAATTTCGTTTTTCCCAATTTTTCTCAATACCTCCTCTTTGATGTATAGATTGAACAATAGGGTTGAAACGCTACATTCCTTTCCAATACGAAAACTTCGTTCTTGGTCTTCCACTCCTATTTTTCTCTCTTGACTCTTGTAAGTATTGTAAATTACCCGTCTTTCTCTATAGCTTACCCCTATTTTTCTCACAATTTCGAATATATTGCCAATTTTCCATTGTTGCTCTTTATTCAACCCATCTAATCTTCCCAACCTTATATAGCGACACATTTCAAAACCCTCTATTCTCTTCTTGTCTACACTGTTGATCATACACGTTTCACTTCTTTACATCGGTACACTACAGACAAATTTTTATTACTGGACGTATAAAAGGTCCCCCAGTCCCAGATGGTGGTCTCTGTCTTCCACTTGATTTGAAGTAGCCCGCCATGAATTCCTCTACTGTGCCAACTTCCTCAGCTGAGAGAAGCACTTGCAACCTACTTCCTCAATTATCTGCTGGATGTATTCCATTCTCTGTCTTCCCCTACAGTTTTTATCCCCTACAGCTTCATTTGGTACCATGGAGGCTGTTCCCTCATCCTGGCCCTTATTCTTGTCTATGTTTATCATATGTTTCTTTCTTCACCGATCCTGCGAAGAACCCCTCATTCCTTATCAGTCCACCTGATTTTTAACATTCTTGCGTAGCACCATATCTCAAACGCTTTCAGACTTTTCCGTTCTGGTTTTCCCACTGTCCATGACTCACTACCATACAGTGGTATGCTCTAAACGTGCATCCTGACAAATTTCTTACTCTAATTTAGAACTATGTTTGATACTGGTAGACTTCTCTTGGCCAGGAATGCCAGCTTCCCTGTGCTAATCTGTTTTTCGTGTCGTCCTTGCTGCGTCCGTCATTCGTTCTTTTGCTTCCAAGATAGCAGACTTCCTTAACTTCGCCTACTTCTTGGTCACCAGTTTAGATGTTAACTTTATCCCTATTCTCATTTCTGCCTTTCTTATGACCTTTATCTTTTTACGTTTTATTGTCAATCCATATTTTGTGTTCATTAGGTCGTTGATTCCACTCAACATAACCAGTAGCTCTTCTTCACTTTCACTGAGAATAGCAGCGTCAGCAGAAAATCTTATCATTGTTATCCTTTAACCCTGAATTTTAATGCCATTATCGAACCGTTAATTTATTTCTGTCACGCTTATTCGATTTATAGCTTGAATACTAAGGGCGGAAGTTGCATCCCTGCCTTACACGCTTTGCAATCCGAACACTTCGTTCTTCGTCTTCCAGTGTTGTTGTTCCTTCTTGGTTCTTGTACGTATTGTATATCACTCGTCTTTCCCTGCAACTTACTCCTATTTTACTCAGAATTTCGAAGATATTCACAATTTTCCTTTTTCATATTTCCTAAAGCCAAACTGTTCGTCGTGTCAAATATCCTCCGTTTTCTTTTCCACTCCTCGGTATATTATTTTGTCAGAAGCTTGGATGCATGAGCTATTGAGGTGACTGTGCGTTGGTTTTGCACTTTTAAGCTCTTGCTTTCATTGGAGCCGTGAGGATGAAATTTTTCCACAATTAAAATGGTATATGCCCAGACACATGCATTATACCAATCAGCCTGATAGTCGTTTGGGTGTCACTTTCCCCATTGATTTTAGAAATTCCTATGAAACGTTATTTATCTCTGCTATCTCATTTGACTTCAAATCTTCCACAGGTTATTAAGATTCTGACTCTAAATCTGGGTTCCTTACCTCTTCCATATCGATTCCAGTATCTTCTTCTATCGCGTCTCCCTCATACAAGCCTTCAGTGGACTCTTTCCACCTATTACCTCACTACTATGCGTTTAACACTGATATTCCCACTGAATCATTTAAGTCACCATTGCTTTTAATCTCACCAAAGGTTGTTTTGACTTTTCTATATGCTGAGTCAGTCCTTCCTACTATCATTTCCTTTTGCATTTCTTCACGTTCTTCATGAAGCTATTCCGACATAGCTTCCCTGCAATTCCTATTTATTTCATTCCAAAGTGACTTGTATTTCTGTATTTCATAACTTCCACGAACATTTTTGTACCTGCTTTTTTCTTCGGTCAGCTAAATATTTCTTCTCCTACCTATGGTTTCTTCTCAATTACCTTCTTTGTACCTATGTTTCCAACTTATGTGATTGCCCTTCAGCTGAACTCCCTACTGAGCTATTTCTTATTGCAATAACTGTAGCATCAGAGAACTTCAAGCGTATCTCTTTATCCCACAGTGCTGCCATATTCCATTTCTTCGCGCATTGTTTATTTCTGACTAGTCTCTTAAACTTCAGCCTGTTATTCATCACTATTAAATTGAGATTAATCTACATCTTCTCCTGGCTACGCCTTACAATTCGGTATCTGATTTCAGAATCGCTACCTGACCATGATATAATCTAACTGAAATCTTCCTGCATCTCCCGGCCTTTACCAAGTATAGCTCCTCCTCTTGTGATAGCTGAACAGCGTATTCACAATTACCATCTGAAATTTATTGAAGAAATCAGTCTTTCTTTTCTGTCATTCCTACTGCCAAGCCCGTATTCTGCTGTTCTTACAGCATTCTCCATTCCCTACAGCCGCATTCCAATCCCCAATAACTAGTAGATTTTCATCTCCCTTTACGTACTGAATTACGCGTTCAATATCCTCATATACTTTTCCTGTTTCTTCATCTTCGGCTTGCGATGCCGGCATGTATACTGAAATATTGTTGTCAGTGTTGGTTTGCTGTAGATTCTGATGAGAGCGCACCCATTACTGAACTGAAAACAGTAACTCAGTCTCTGCCCTACATTCCTATTCGTAACGAATCCTACTCCCGTTACACTATTTTCTGCTACTGTTGGTATTAGCCTATACTCGTCTGACCATAAATCCTTTTCTTCTTTCCATTTCAGCCTTCTCGTAGAACGTTATCCTTTCGTAGATTATTTAATGCTTTTTTCATGTTCACGTTCCCCTCGGCAGTCTTCTCCCAGTAACCCGAATGGGGGGAGTATTCTGGAATCTTTTGTCAGTGGGGAGATCATCTTCACACTTTTTCAATCAAAGGTCACAAGTCCTCTGAATGCGTATTATGTGTCCTTAATGTATTGGTTTCCATTACCTTCTGCATCCTTACGCCGTTGATCATTGTGATTCTCCTGTCTTTAGGGCAAGAGAGCGCCCTGAACCTCTGTTCACTCCTCCGCCCTCTTTCACGAGGTAGTTGGCTGGATAAGGACGACTTCTTATGCCGAAAATCTTCAGCGGCCATAGCCGATGATTTTTATTTAAAATTTAAGCGATGACGGGGTTGTAACTCGGGACTGGGGACGTTTTTGACCACTAATCAAAGATGCTCTCTCTAGATCACGAAGGTTCGAGTCCTCCCTCGGGCATGGGTGTGTGTATTGTCCTTTGCGTAAGTTAGTTTAAGTTAGATTAAGTAGTGTGTAAGCCTAGGGACCGATGACCTCAGCAGTTTTGTCCCATAGTCGTTACCACAAATTTCCAGTTTCCTAGATGACGGGAAACTGAGCATCACTTTTCCGGCCTTCGAGGCTGACTGGACATTTATTGGTTGAGGGAACCCAGGATGCCGCCACTCCATGCTCGTCCTTTTGGAGGCTGGGCAGAAGTGCTGCAATCACGTTTCATCACATACCACAGTCTTAGAAATGAAATCCGTTCCTTGCTTGACGTAGCTCAACGGATCGGCCAGGGAAACACCCATTACTGCCACTGTGCACAAAATTTACCATAACGAAGCTTCCCGTGGGCTATATGAATACAGTTCCTTTGCATATCGACAATGCAACAGCAATGTCACGTGTGGGATGGTCCCAATATTCATCTGCGCCGATACAAGCGGAATATTGTGCACCTCGCGAGAAGCTGCACTCCGTATGTCTCTTGCACCCTGCGATAAATTCGTGAAGCATGCTCCCTTTCTGCGCGAAGAAATTGGATAACCGCTCTTTGAGCCGATAGGGAGGAACCCATCAAGCGACGAAGTGCGGGAACAACTCTCCAGAAATGAGGAAATTGCTGCGAAGTCGTTAACCCCGCTTGTGCAAGTGGGGATACCACCGCGCCATCTTCCGCAAATACATTCACCCACTGGGATTACACATAACGCCGCTACAGCGAAAAGCCCTCCTTTTTCAACTGGACATACGTTATACAAGGCTTTTAAAATGGAACTGTATTCGCAGGTTTTGTAGGCCCTTTGGGTAACTACTTGATAGTCTCAAGCAGACACCACCTTAAATTTTTGTAACGCTGCCTACTCACGGAAACGCTTTTGTGGGTTTAATGAGGTCACGTTCCATTTCATCCTGCACAACGAAGTTTGTGGGCAGTAATAGAGACCCAAATCTTGGCTGTTTACTTTATTAATCGTAATCCAAATCATTAGTCTAGGTGGGAAACAAGCCCCTGAGCTGTCGCTAAGAAATTTCTCCGCAATATCTTTTCTTCCAAGAGCGTTACTCCACCATAGTATTTTGGAGAGCGTCTGTGAAGTTTGGGAAACAGGAACGTTTTTCTGGCAGGAATGAAACTGTGATAACGGGTCGTGACTTAAGTCTGGATAGCTCAGTCGATAAGGGCTTTGGCTGTGAGAGACTAGGTTTCGCGTTTGAGTCCCAGCCTGGCACACAACTTTAATCTGGAAGGTACTTTCAACTACGGTTATCGATCCCGACGTCAACATCTTTAGACAACTTTACTACTCACGTAGTAGTTCCATAGATCTATAAATAAACCCTGCCTATCATTTTACCTGCCTCAGGAGAAAACTGGATGGCACATACGTGTGTGCATGTGTCGGGGTGACGAGGTGTAGGTGGGAGGAGAGGTCGTAGATGGGAGGACATCTCGCTATTCTCATTGATGTCCTCCCTCATGGTGCAACGATCAACTCGGAATTGTATTGTGCTACTCTCAGGAAGTTAAGAAATGACTTCAGTGTGTTCGTCGCCACAAAAATGGTAACGCACTTCTCCTCCTTCATGTCAACGCAAGGCCTCACAAGAGTCTTGGCACACGAGAGGAGCTCACAAAACTTCATTGGCCTGCTCTTCCTCATCAACCCTACAGCCCGGATCGCGCAACTTCCGACGTCCATTTATTTGGCCCAATGAAGGATACACTCCTCGGGAAACAGTATGTGGAAGATGGGGAGGTTATGATGCAGCTAAACGTCGGCTCCGATGTCGACCTGTAGAGTGGTACCATGCTAGCATACAGGTCGTCGCAGTAAGGTGGCCTGAAGCCGTCGCACAGAACGGGGATATGCTGAAAACCACGGTTTTGTAGCCGTGTGGGGAATAATATGGTATTCTGGAATCTTGAACAAAACCAATCTGCTTGAAAAAAAAAAACAAATGTGTTGCATTACTTAATATAAAATAACTGAGTTTCTTAAAATTCGTGTAAACTAGTTTGCGGTTTCAAAACTTAGTGAGATGATTTCAGATACTGTTCTTTAAAAGAGATAAGACGACTTAAGTCGATTTTGTGATAATGGTAATGAGGCCTTGCGCCGTAAATGTAGACAGATTGTAATGGTAGAGTGATTTTATAGGTTTCGAATGTTTGTTTTTATGCCGCTGTTGGTTTGATGATTGGGAAAATATAACAGCTGTAACATGGGGGCCGGCCGGAGTGGCCGAGTGGTTCTAGGCGCTACAGTCCGGAACCGCGCGACCGCTACGGTCGCAGGTTCGAATACTGCCTCGGGCATGGATGTGTGTGCTGTCCTTAGGTTAGATAGGTTTAAGTAGTTCTAAGTTATAGGGGACTGATGACCTCAGAAGTTAAGTTCCATAGTGCTCAGAGCCATTTTTTCTGACGTGGGACGAATTACTTGGGAGCGGATGGAGATAGGGAAGTTCTGAAAACATCCGTATTGAAACTGCTGAGAAATAATGGAGAAAAGTGGAAAGGTACTTTAAATGGAAGGGGAAGAACAGGGAACCATAAACTCTAAAAGGATGTAGATAACGCGACGGACTTAGGCCTAATCGCGAGGGAGAGAGATGCAGTTGAATTTTTTTTTAATGTATTGGGTTTCGGAACGTGCCTATACACCCATGTCAACACTGGAAATGTTATACCGTGATTTGCTTTTGACAATTCATGGCATACATTAGCTGAAAATTTACCCCGGTACGAAGCTACACACGCTTCAAAAACGACAGAACAGAAACTGTCACATCCACAGTATACTGAAACGAGTTAACAAGACGAAAATGTGTCACGAGATAAACAGAGATAGTGTGGTAACACAATAGGAAGTGATACACTTAAAACTTTAATGAGGAAGATAGTGAATAATGTACGTGTGTTACACATGAGGGATGCAGTGGTATAGATGTGGCAGTGTCAGTATCAGAACGCAACATTTTTATTACTCGTCAAAGTAAATTGCTTGGGCAGTTGTGCTGTGCTACGATCGAGAACTTTATCTGGAATAGTTCATGCTCGAAATGTTCGCCCATATATAGTTGAGTCGTCTTACTATCACGCGGCAATGTTTCAGTGAGTAGGTGTAATCCTTCCGCAACATGCAAGTGCCACTTAATAATCATCAAATAAAACTACTTCCGATGCTTTTACCTTTTGTCGCCAGCTGATGTTCCCCTGGTTCCCAATGGACTGCTTTCCAGTCAACTAAAGGAAGGCCCATTTATAAATTCCGCTGAATGCTCAAACGATGAACAAGCCGACTTTTGGCGTGTCAGTAACTTGTAAAAACACCCTTAAATGCCAAGATTGTCACAGATAAATGTCTGTATTACGAAATTGGCAGGTTACACAGTAACCTAACAGTTACCGTTATTCTTTACTCACAATTTTGATACACGCACTTTCCAAATAATGTAGTTGAAATACGCTGCCTGACAAGAAAAGTGAAGCATCTACAAGGAGAGGAGAGAAATTAAACTGCACAAGTGGAGAGGTATATCATGGTATTTCAGCGTTCACAAAGTCGGGTCAGATTTACAAATAACTTCGCATTATGATCCCACTTACCAGTATGACGTTGCATCCCCTCTACCTTGAATGCATGCTCTAATTCCACTAATTCAGCAAGAAGAGGAGGGGTGATAGAGCCACTTTATCCTCTCATGAGGGAAGCTGGCCCACAACTGTTGTAAGTGCTCCTTGGTATCGTGGATATTGACGCTGGGACAGATTTGACGTCCGAGATGATCCCATACGTGTTCTGTTGGGAACATATCTTAGTGGCCCCACGAGTCCTCTGCATTACGCAAGACAGTTCATAGAGGCACGTGCCGTGCGTTGACAAGGAATATCCTGCTGAAAAGTGTCACCAAAATGCTGTCGCCTGAGAAGTAAGGCATGAGGTTCCACGATATCTGCGGCGTACAGCTGTGCCGTCAGATACCCCTCAGTCACTACCAGCCGTAACCTGAGGTCGTAGCCGATGGTTTACCACACCAAGACACCAGGAGTAACACCACTGTGTCTCTCCAAAACATTCGAAGAATGAAACTTTTCTCCAAACAGCCTCTATACACGCCGATAGTCATCTGGTGTAGTGCATAAACGCAATTTATCGCTCAACACAGTGCGACGAATTTCATGATCAGTCCCTGCCTCCGAGGTCACCGCACCTCTGAAACGCAGCCGTTTTTGGTGTGGTATTAAGAACAGCCAACGTATAGGTCGGTAACCCCCTAGCCCGACTGCTGCTAGTCTCCGACAAATGGTTCGGGATGACACAGAACTTTGCGGGGAGTTCATTGCCTGTTCTCGGATGGCAGGTGCAGGCGGAAAGAGGTTACTATGTGCTTGGCGCACAAAACGATTATCCTCCTTTATGTTGGTCACACGTGGTCCACTGAAATGCTGTCAACGATTATGCCTGCCCTCACGTTCCAATGCAGTCCGCTATGGAGCCACGGTCAGACGCAAATACCCTGCAAATCTCGCTATGCCACGACTGGACCAGCTGCTGACATGGAGAAACACAACGACGCACCTTTCAGACTGCCTCAAAAGAAAAGGTTGCATCTCCGTGTCCTTCACAGTGACTGCTCAAGATCCGACACTGTTTAAGCCCGTTATATACCGCACCAGGCGCGGTAACAACACTAAACATGAACAACGCTGACGCACTCTGTTGGCCGTTCTGCTTATTTCAGAAAACTGTAATGCTAATCATTTATATACCAGCCGATGATGTGTCTGCGTATGAAGTTAGATTGATATCCGACCATGTTCCCTGAGCGCTTCACTTTTTTTTTATCAAGCAGTGTATGACCTGTATTGTAATTGTAAATTGGTATCTTCGAGGACATAACGCTTATATTGGGCTAAGTAGAGACTTGCAGCATTTACTGAGTGAGTAATTTTCATTTTCCAACATCAGCAGGAGAGCCGAAGAAACGAATAGCCAATATAGCGAGTATTAATCACAAACTTTACGTCTGCCAAAAGACACTGTCCTCACTTGTTTATACACTACTGGCTATTAAAATTGCTACATCACGAAGATGACGTGCTACAGACGCGAAATTTAACCGACAGGAATAAGATGCTGTGATATGCAAATGACTAGCTTTTCAGAGCATTCTCACAAGGTTGGCGCCGGTGGCGACACCTACAACGTGCTGACATGAGGAAACTTTCCAACCGATTTCTCATACACAAACAGCAGCTGACCGGCCTTGCCTGGTGAAACGTTGTTGTGATGCCTCGTGTAAGGAGGAGAAATGCGTACCATCATGTTTCCAATTTTGATAAAAGTCGGATTGTAGCCAATCGCGATTGCGGTTTATCGTATCGCGACATTGCTGCTCGCGTTGGTCGAGATCCAATGACTGTTAGCAGAATATGGAATCGGTGGGTTCAGGAGGGTAATACGGAACGCCGTGATGGATCCCAACGGCGTCGTATCACTAGCAGTCGAGATGACAGGCACCTTATCCGCGTGGCTGTAACGGATCGTGCAGCCACGTCTCGATCCCTGAGTCAACAGATGGGGACGTTTGCAGCATGGACTATCAGCTCGGAGACCATGGCTGCGGTTACCCTTGACGCTGCATCACAGACAGGAACGCCTGCGATGGTGTACTCAACGACGAACCTGGGTGCACGAATGGCAAAACGTCATTTTTTCGGATGAATCCGGGTTCTGTTTACAGCATCATGATGGTCGCATCCGTGTTTGGCGACATCGCGGTGACCGCACATTGGAATCGTGTATTCGTCAGCGCCATACTGGCGTATCACCCGGCGTGATGGTGTGGGGTGCCATTTGTTACACGTCTCGGTCACCTCTTGTTTGCATTGACGGCACTTTGAACGGTGGACGTTACATTCAGATGTGTTACGACCCGTGGCTCTGCTCCTTATTCGATCCCCGCGAAACCCAACATTTCAGCAGGATAATGCACGACCGCAGTTTGCAGGTCTTGTACGGGCCTTTCTGGAGACAGAAAATGTTCGACTGCTGCCCTGGCCAGCACATTCTCCAGATCTTTCACCAATTGAAAACGTGCGGTCAGTGGTGGCCGAGCAACTGGCTCGTCACAATACGCCAGTCACTACTCTCGATGAACTGTGTTATCGTGTTGAAGCTGCATGGGCAGCTGTACCTGTACACGTCATCCAAGCGCAGGCGTATCAAGGCCGTTATTATGGCCAGAGGTGGTTTTACTGGGTACTGATTTCTCAGGATCTATGCACGCAAATTGCGTGAAAATGTAATCACATGTCAGTTTTAGTATAATATATTTGTCCAGTGAATACCCGTTTATCATCTGCATTTCTTTTTGTTGTAGCAATTTTAATGGCCAGTAATGTATACGGAAATTTTGTGAATCGACATTACAAATAAATATGATTTGAAATATTACTTGATATTCCATAACATGAAGTGGGTATATTATTTTGTCATAGGTATTATAGGATGTTGAGATTTGGCTAAATAATACTTCAGACCTTGAAAGGTGGCTACACTGTGCCACTGCGCCAGAGAGTGCGCCAAAGAGTACTATTAAGCCGCCTCCACAGTGCGTGTTACGAGATCGTAGAAGTCAGTGCTTGTGAAGAGATCGTAGAGGACAGTTTTGTCGAGAGCTCGTGGTTGTTGTGAAGTTGGAGCAAGATGTTGTAGTAAAGAGTATAGTTCCATGTCTTATGCAGTTATTTGATGGGAGAGATAGCAGGTGTTATTGTAATGAGTGCATTTCGTCAATATATATGAAGATAAAATTTATAATGTTCCTTTATTAGTTGTGTATCTGAAATAATGTGTCACTACAGGTTCAGTCAACAAAGCATCTGGCTCGTGTTCTTGTATTAGAGTGAATTTTGGTTTTCTTGCGTAATTATAGTTTTTCTAAATTTCTTTTGTCACGTCGGTATAATTGGTATTTAAGAATTCTTGTCTTGTTTGAGAAGAACCGTGCCAGATGTGGACGTTGAGTCACACTCCCACATACAGAACAGTTACTTTTGTGCTTATTGGTTTTGTTGGTTTTTTTAGTTGCTGGGAACTTAATTAATTAACTGTGTTTACTGAAATTTTCTTACATTGTTCTCTGCAGTCAGATAGCGTAACAATTCTAGTCAGGGCCAACCGATTACGAGACTTACGTAATCGGACAGACAGCTACTAAAATCATTTTCAATCATAAATTTAAATAAGCCCCCATGCACGTGGCGACCGCTGCTTCGGATCGTCCCTTGGAATTTTTCTGATTGTGAAAATTGTAGACTGTAGTATTGTTGTAGTAATTTTGAGTTTAGTGATTGTAGTCTGTATTGAGTGTGTAGATTTGGTAATTGGCATTCTTCTAATGGTATTTTTCAAAATTTAATTTTTATTGCCTTGTATACGCGTTTGACAATTTTGTGCAATTATTTCAATTGTTCGTTAATCGTGTTTGAGGGAGACATCTAGTGTGAATAGTATTGTTGGAGATAAAGAGTCATTGTGTGTAATTTTCGTACAGTGACGAATCTTTCGTATATTTTGTAAATGATTACGCGATCTATGAAAAAGGCGAAAATGATGAATAGTGAGAATAACGAAATTGTTGACATGGCGAACTCGCCAACACAGGAAAACAGTATGGTGGATGATGGAGTTGAAAACAATGTAATAAGTCGGGAAAATAGTCCGGAACCATTTCAAAATTTTTCGCAATCAGATAATCCACAGAATCCGAGATTAACGATAGAAGATTCTGGAATAGTATCGAACACAGGTAGCTTTACAGCCATGCAGAAGGAAGCTAGTTTTGCAGGAAATGTTAGGGGTGAAAAGAATTTTGAAACAGTTACTATGGAGCAGTTGATGAGTGCTATATTAAATGTGGGATCACAGTTGCGATCTGAAATTAAAACTGAAATAGGATCAATTAGAACTGAGATGGAAGCAATGACAACACGGTTATGCTCACGAATAGGGACATGTTTCAAAAATACGAATGATGAATCAAAGAAAGAAATTAGAGAAGTACAACCGATTTTGAAGGGTCACAATAATAATTTAATTTCAACAGAAATCAGACAAGAGGAACAGGACAGAGAACAGGAAGAAAAAGATTGCGTGATAGGACAGAAATTTTCAGAGTTAAATTTACAACGTGTAAAAGATAAGGAAGAAATATTTGTGAGAATCGAGGAATCCGTACTAAATGACTTAACGCAACAGTGTGAACAGTCAACTACTAAATGTGACAATACCGAAACCCGAGTCGCGACATTTACAGAAGACATAAATAAACAGAAAGGACAATTAAGTGACTCATCGGAAAGAGTTGAGATGATCTCAGATAAATTGACAAGTGTTAGTTTAGCAGTAGGGTATGAAGAAAATAATTTATTTCATTTACGGGATGCAACAAGAGAGCGCCAGGCGCGCGAAGTTGACAATAATCGACATTCGGACTGGGACAGACGCGGTAGGTCTTTGTCGCCACGAGGCGAAAACTTTGATTATAAACACTTTTTGACTGTCCGGAAATTTAAGATCTTCCGCAATTCTAAGAATGACATACATCCATGTTCATGGCTAGATCAATTTACGTACGCACTTCCGCCAGATGTGCCACAAGGTCACAAACTAGAAATTATGTGCAGCTATTAAAGTCCTCAGGGGATTCACTACTCTAAGTGAATATGTGCCGTAGCGAGCATAGGGCCCCGAGCTGTAGTGGTGCTATTTCTCTTTTAGTTTTCTGGACCGCTACCTACTCTTTTACTATTCTTTGCATCTGTCAAACCAACTCTTCGACTATCAATCTATCTAGAGAGTGAGTAGACAATAACCTGATTTGACTATTTACCTAAATGAGATTTCGAAAATTACTGTTTGGACTTATTAAAGTCCTCAGGGGATTCACTACTCTAAAGTGAATATGTGCCGTAGCGAGCATAGGGCCCCGAGCTGTAGTGGTGCTATTTCTCTTTTAGTTTTCTGGACCGCTACCTACTCTTTTACTATTCTTTGCATCTGTCAAACGAACTCTTCGACTATCAATCTATCTAGTGAGTAAGTAAACAATAACCAGATTTGACTATTTACCTAAATGAGATTTCGAAAATTACTGTTCTAACCTATTAATGTCCTCAGGGGATTCACTACTCTAAGTGAATATGTGCCGTAGCGAGCATAGGGCCCCGAGCTGTAGTGGTGCTATTTCTCTTTTAGTTTTCTGTACCGCTGCCTACTCTTTTACTATTCTTTGCATCTGTCAAAACAACTCTTCGACTATCAATCTATCTAGTGAGTAAGTAAACAATAACCGGATTTGACTATTTACCTAAATGAGATTTCGAAAAGTACTGTTTGAACTTATTAATGTCCTCAGGGGATTCACTACTCCTAAGTGAATATGTGCCGTAGCGAGCATAGGGCCCCGAGCTGTAGAGGTGCTATTTCTCTTTTAGTTTTCTGTACCGCTGCCTACTCTTTTACTATTCTTTGCATCTGTCAAAAGCAACTCTTCTACTATCAATCTATCTAGTGAGTAAGTAAATAATAACCTGATATGACTAATTGTACCTAAAAGTGATTTCGAAAATTACTGTTTGGACTTTACCTTCAGCAGCATTCATTCCTAGTTTAAACGAAATTTTACCTGTTTATCTTCGTGACAATATTACTTCTTATGTTGACGACATTCTTATTGCTAAACGTTCTTGGAGTGAGCACAACAAAATTTTGGATTCATTGTTACGTATTTTTGCACGAGTTGGCATGACAGTGAACTTGGAAAAATCAGAATTTGGTCGTTCTCAGGTGAAATTTCTCGGTCACATTATTTCTACAGAAGGTATTCTCCCTGATCCAGAGAAACTAGACGCTATTCGTAATTATGCTGTTCCTACTACAAAACGTGATGTTCGTAGTTTTCTTGCTGTCTGTACTTTTCTTAGACGCTTTGTTAGATTGGACGATTTGGCCACACCTCGTTTTTGCGATCTATCTGGAAAGTTCCTTTTAAACGAAAATCCGTCGACAACTTTGTTTGGTTAGTTTGTATTCCTGATGAGTGGGTCAATAAATTGATTTGGTATACGCATCTCAGTTATACACACTTTGGTCCCCGAAAATGCTTTCATAAATTACGAGAAAATTGTTACTTCAGTAATATGGAAAAACGTATTCGATCTGTTCTGGCCAAATGCAAATTATGTCAAATGGCTAAGCCTCCAACGATTTCTCACAGAGCACCGTTGTTTCCCGTCATTCCAGCGAAATTAAAGGAGATGGCTGCAGTCGATTTGTTTGGTCCAGTGGTTCGATCTACTAATGGTTTTGCGTACATTTTCGTAGCAGTGGAACTGACATCAAAATATGTGTGTTTTACACCTTTACGCAAAGCAACAGCTCGTTCAGTATCTAACGCTTTCATCAAACATTTTCTTAAAGAAGTTGGTCACGTTGATAAGGTTATATCAGATAATGGATCACAGTTTCGTTCTAAAGTTTGGCTTCGTACTCTACAGCGTCGTAAAATTAAACCAATTTTCATTTCACTTTTTCACCCTCAATCTAACGCTTCAGAAAGATGGATGAAGGAAATCAATAAATTGTGCCGTCTTTATTGTCATCAGAATCACAGAACTTGGGATCAGTATCTTCATATTTTTCAAAATATTCTGAATGAACTTCCTAATGATTCAACTTCTTTACCGCCTCTATTGATATTAAAAAATAAAGCACCGACAAATCGCATTTCTGAAATAGTTCCTTTTCCGCCTTCACGGAAACTGCGGCATTCTGAAGTTGTCAACCTGGCTCTACGAAATATTGCATCTGCGGCTGCTAGAAGAGAGAAATCAGCGAAACGTCCTGGTCGTTTAAAAACTTTTTCAGTTGGTCAGAAGGTATTAATTAAGTCCCACCGTTTGTCTCACAAAGGAAAAGGCTTATGTCGCAAATTTTTTCTGCTTTATAACGGTCCATATAGAATTCGCAAAATTATACATGATAACACTGTCGAAGTAGAAACTCTTAAATCTCGACGCTCTAAAGGAATACATCATATATCAAACGTTAAAATTTTTGTGGAATGACATACTTGTGAGAAACTAACAGCTACATGTAAACACGCAGAGAGTACAAGGATACCGCGCTGTGTTTTGGCGGCGGCACATACTCAAAGCAACAGTGAAGTCTGCGCGCCGCACAAGGCAGTCGTTGACCGCAAACAATTGCTTCCTACGTCACGCGCCTACAGCTGATCGAGCGCTCAGTGCGAATGCACTGACAGCCGTAAACAAACACACAGTCTAATTTCTCCGATTAAATTCAGTATAAAGCTATAGTGACTTGATGAATTGTGTTATTAACATTCAGTATTTTGCAGGATACGGTTGTATAAAGTATTTAAGACCTTCAGGTAAATTCTGTGCGTGTCCGACGTTAAGACGACCTGCTATCGAAAAATTTTCAGGAAGAATGTAATTTCGAAGAAGAAACTAATTAACTAAAAAAAAAAGGTAACTATTAATTGAGTTTATTTTTCAGGTAACAAATTTCCACTTAGGTACGTACTTTAGACGTAATTTGCTGCTCGCGATTACGTGGTTCATGCTTTGTGCTAATTTCATGTTCTATGAATTTACTTGTGAAGCGACGTGCTTGTGTACATTTACTGATTTTGACAATTATTGATTAATGAACTGGGTTGTGACTTGTATATATTATGCATCGCTTGGCTGCACTGCCTTTTCACTGATGTCATTTTTTTAATTATGTGCCTGCTGTGCTTATTTATTTAAATTATAGTTGTAACCTGATTTATTGTGCTGATATGTGTAGGTATGTAAGTTATACTTTGTGATTTGTCTGCTTGCGCCTTCATGTTTACTTATTAAGATTACATATGAACATTTATTTGCTTAGGCTGATATGATGCTAATGACTTGTTTATTACGTAAGATATATGTTTACTGCTATGCGTATGGATTACATATTTACACATTTCTGTTTTGTTGCCATAACTGCTCTTTAATTTGGTGTATAGAAATGCTGATATACTGTGTATAAACATAGAGTTTAGGTTACACTGTGGTATTAATTATAGATTGTTCGCTTGGCAAAGCCTCGTTGTAGGAATTGTGCTGCATCCACTTGTTGACATTTTGTTCTCTACTGGTATATTTACTCGCTATTGCAAGTTTTGCTTACGCTCAGTGCCTTATATTTTTAAGATAAGAAAATTAACTGCTATAATTCGACGAACAACATTAGTACAAGGAACTTCGTTGAAGTCACATGAGCTGAGGTTTTATGAAAGTTGTATAAATGTATGCTAATAAAAAGGAAGCTAACGACATGACAGACCAAAACTAGGTTTAGACCATTGACAGTTGTTACGCTGCATTTTTCGTGAGCAATTGAAATAGGAAGTGACACTTGACACAAGAAATACTCCAAATGTTTGCTTCTGCTATGATTCTTGAAGTGGTGTACACACTGTGAAACATTATGATTATTCACACTCCGTAATCGTACTTAATTACTGAGAGTTATTCGAACTAAGTCTGTTAGAGGTCAGGTATGCATTTCTTTTATTTAATGATGGACAAGGAACCAAAATGTATCTTATAATTTATAATGAGTAGAAAATGTGGGTCAGATGGATTACACAGAGGTTGTGTGTGGACACTGTGTCTTCGGATTGTATGGGATGCTGACTTGAAGTTGCATTAGGATTTTATCTGTACTTGTTCAAGGAGACTGACTAGAGGAAAGAGTTGTTATGGAAGTGAAATGATATTGGTGCTGAGGTTTATATGTAGCGACGTATTATTGAGGTATTGAGAGTATATTAAGTTGTTGATTATTGGAGTTTTTGTGGACAAGAGGTAAGGTAAATGATATTGATGATAAGACGTATTGAAGAGGTATTATTGAGGTATTATTGAGATTATGTGATGCTGATAATTATTGGAGTTTTGGTGGATAAGAGGTAAAATAAGTGAGGAGCATATTTTTTTTGTTGGTCTTATGGAACAAGAGGATGAAGAGAGCAGACTAAAACACTAAAATAGAAGGAAGATAGTCTATACACACACTTTGTTAAATAACTAAGCAGTATATACTTTTTTTGGAGAGAGGAAGTAATTGCATATCTTGGCTCACTGACAGTTGTTCAACAACAGTACATTTTGATCTGGCTTGGCAAACATTCGTCTTGACATGATGACTATGACGTTGACTAACTATTATTGACTATTATACATTGCTGCCAGTACTACTTGATACACATGATGAACATCAGATTTAGACAGAATTTCATTTACACAATTAACACTATTCAGTTACACAGTAGTACTTAATGTGGATGAGAGATGAGTGAGTGTGTTCTGTGTGTTTTCCTTTACTAATCCTAACCACCTATCTCCTAAATATTATTTTATTTGTTTGTAGTGGCTTGCACTGACACCCATAAATATTATAGGTTTACTGGTATTTGTGTATTGTAATAGTTAATAGGACAATTATCTGATATCATTTGTGTGTTTGTTATGATTTGTATGTTACTGTAAAAGCATTTGTATGTGTATTCAAACTATTGTTCATGCCTGAACTGTCTGATTAGTGAAGATAAATATTCTGAACTGTTACTGGTACCTTTTCTACATGAGTGGTGCCACTAGGACATGTTTAATTGGTGCTCATAAACTCTGACGAACAGTGTGAACAGTGCTAGTGAGTTTGATGGAACTGCTTCTGCTGAGAGATGTCACTTGTTGGTGTCTGCACCTGCTCAACATTGCTGGGTGCCACTGATGGACTGCTTCTACTGAAATGGTGTCATTTGTTGGTGTCTGCACCTGCTCTCAACATTGCTGGGTGCAACTGATAGACTGTTTTTACTGAAATGAAGTCACTTGTTGCTGTCTGCACCTACTCAACATTACTGGGTGCAACTGATGAACTGTTTTTACTGAAATGAAGTCACTTGTTGCTGTCTGCACCTACTCAACATTGCTGGGTGCCTCTGATGGACTGCTTCTACTGAACTAATGTGACTTGTTGCTGTGTGTACCTCTGGAACTTTACTGGGTGCCACAGATGGAACTGCTTCTACTGAAATAATGTCACTTGTTGCTGTCTGCACCTACTTAACATTGCTGGGTGCATCTAATGAACTGTTTCTACTGAAATGAAGTCACTTGTTGCTGTCTGCACCTACTTAACATTGCTGGGTGCATCTAATGAACTGTTTCTACTGAAATGAAGTCACTTGTTGCTGTCTGCACCTACTCAACATTGCTGGGTACCTCTGATGGATTGCCTCTACTGCACTAATGTGACTTGTTGCTGGGTGTACCTGCTAAACTTTACTGGGTGCAATTGATGGACTGCTTCTACTAAAAAGATGTCACCAGTTAGTGTCTTTTTTTTGTATAAACTAATCATTGCAAGCATTTTATGTGAACATTTGTATAAACTGATTTTTTTTTGTATATTGTGTAAACTATTATGTAAAGTCACATGTATGAAAATAATTTGTATTGCTTACTGTATTTTTCATATATTAGGTTAGTAAAAGGTCAGTGCAAAGCCAAAATTTTTAACTAATTATGTGATGTTTAGGTATTAATATTATCTTTTATTTTTGTCTGTATTTTTCTGGACGAATTTGGTGGTATTTTCACCACCAATGCTGGCAAAAATACCATCAAATTCTGGCCTGTGGAGGAGGGGCATATGAAAGGTGGCTACACTGTGCCACTGCGCCAGAGAGTGCGCCAAAGAGTACTATTAAGCCGCCTCCACAGTGCGTGTTACGAGATCGTAGAAGTCAGTGCTTGTGAAGAGATCGTAGAGGACAGTTTTGTCGAGAGCTCGTGGTTGTTGTGAAGTTGGAGCAAGATGTTGTAGTAAAGAGTATAGTTCCATGTCTTATGCAGTTATTTGATGGGAGAGATAGCAGGTGTTATTGTAATGAGTGCATTTCGTCAATATATATGAAGGTAAAATTTATAATGTTCCTTTATTAGTTGTGTATCTGAAATAATGTGTCACTACAGGTTCAGTCAACAAAGCATCTGGCTCGTGTTCTTGTATTAGAGTGAATTTTGGTTTTCTTGCGTAATTATAGTTTTTCTAAATTTCTTTTGTCACGTCGGTATAATTGGTATTTAAGAATTCTTGTCTTGTTTGAGAAGAACCGTGCCAGATGTGGACGTTGAGTCACACTCCCACATACAGAACAGTTACTTTTGTGCTTATTGGTTTTGTTGGTTTTTTTAGTTGCTGGGGACTTAATTAATTAACTGTGTTTACTGAAATTTTCTTACATTGTTCTCTGCAGTCAGATAGCGTAACAATTCTAGTCAGGGCCAACCGATTACGAGACTTACGTAATCGGACAGACAGCTACTAAAATCATTTTCAATCATAAATTTAAATAAGCCCCCATGCAACCTATGAGACTGATTGATATTTCGTAACAGATAGTGGGTAAATTTTTTTAGGCAGTATAGGACGTTGAGAATTGGTTAAAAAATTCAGACCTGTGGGACTATAAATTTCATTTTCATGAACATATATCTTTCTCAAAACATTGTTTCTCTGGTTTGTGCCATTGTGCCTCTATTGATTGTTTATTTTTGCCAATCTCTTGGTTGCGTCCTGTAATACTAGACCTATTTAAATAACAGTCGTAGGTTGCATAACATTCTATATTAACTTAATGACAACGTGTTTCGCCCGGATAGAGCATCGTCACGTTATCTGAAAATACAAGGACGACATTACTATAAATACGGCATGGTCCTATTCTGGACTACTATGAAAGCAAAACATGCTTCAAAAACCGACCAAATAAATTTATATAGAGAAACGTAATATACCTCACGATAAGCGATCAGAAATTTTGCACCAAAAAGCATCCGTCAATATGGCACGATACCGAATAAAACGTACCAAAGAGCAAGGATTTATTGTAATGTTGTCGTCATCTTATATTTTCAGAAACCTGATGATGCCCTATCAGGGCGAAACACGTTGTTCTTGACTTAATAAAGAATACTGTGCAACATACGACTGTTTTTTAAATAGTGGCAATAGAAGGTTGCTGTTTCACCACGCCAAGATGTAATGAAATAATTTTTACAATAATAAAGCTTAATCTGCCAAAAATTTCAAACTTTTATCCCAAAGTTAAATCAAATCCTTGAAACAATTGATTGTTTACTTTTTGACAGTTTCATCTTGTATACATTGCTTACGATGATAATAAAGTTTAATTTTCTGAACAGTTTTAAAATAATATTTTTTTAATAATTTTGTTGGGACACAAGGGTTAAGAGCGCCATAGTGGCTGCTCGCAGTTAACCGCGTGAAATGGGGAAATGCGTATTACTGCCGACGCACTTCCTGCCTTGATGACATTTCCTATACTTTGATACTGACTGCAGACTCGGCTCCACTGTGCTGCTACCAGGCTTTAGCTTTCGCTATGGACTGACAGCTACATTGTAGGTCGCAAAATATTTAACAAACAGTTGGCCGCAGCTTCGACCGCAGTGCACTGTTGTCTCCCAAGAGAGGTGCCACCAGGAAACGTTGTATTATACATCCGCAGTGCGTCGGTGTCCACGCCTCCAGATGCTCAACAGTAAACAACGCCACTCGCGGGTCAGCTCACTTCCCCACGGATGCTGGAAGGACTGCGCGTACGGACTAACTATCGACGTTGACTTGGCACCTCTCTGTGCCTCCGACGAGGTGGATACTTGGGTTTGCGTTTCGGTTGGGAATCCGGGCTGCTGACTGGACTAATATCGCAGGTCCAGTCAGTGTTGTTTAAATGACTATCAGAGACGGAGCTTCTCTAATAAAGTTCTAACTGCCAAAATTCAGACTTGGCAACGACGTGGCGAGCTCTGTTGTGCGGCGTACGAGTTTCACCGTTTTTGAACGTATCACCATGAATCAGCAGCATTTACAGTATTTTGAGAAGCAAGCGGATCGTTAGCAAGAACATGTGGCACTTATTTTTAAACATTACCAGGAGTAGCTTCAGGCGCCATAGGCATTCCTGCAACGGCATCAGCCGATGCAAGTCGTCCCATCCACGTCACTCATATCCTTTCTGGAGGACGAGAGGAAATGGTATGGTTATGAGAAACGACTGTATCAGTACTTTCAAGGGTACCAGGTGCTTGACCCACAAGTTCAAATGCTTGAAAGGAATCTTTTAAATACGTACGATGTAGTAGTACCTGTGTTATTCTGAATGACGATCCATGCATGTCCGAAGGAACTTTACATCGTCATTCGGAATAACACAGACACTGAAATACCATATTCATCTCTCAACATCAGGAAAGCGACTTCAAGTAAAATCTCTCCCCTGTACGGAATATAAGAGGGCTGGAACTTAAATAGTGGCAACTATTTATTCACAACCGATACAAAAGAGTTACATGTTTGCACCTGTTACTATCCTTCAAAGTAGTCACCAGCGATGTGGAGAACCAGTTGTCAGCGATGTGGAAGACGTAGTATACCATTAGCAGAGCCTGTTCTGTTGATGGTGCGAATGGAGCGGTCTACTGCCAGTCGAATCTCTGGAACAGTTCTGAAGCGAATGCCACGAAGTGGTTCCTTCATTTTTGGAAGATGTAGAACATTAAAGCCTGCATTTATTTAACACCAAATCTTTGCTATTTTATTAAACTGAGTCAGAAAATAGCAGTTGTTCACACTTTTCGAGAAACACTCGTTTTGTCTGAATAAACCGTATAGCATCTGAGAACTGACCACTTTTACACAAAATGTTGTAGGATAGAAGCTGAACAGCATTAAATTGTGTTTCCAAAAAGACAAAGAAAGTGACAAAAAAAACCTAGCTGGTAAGTAATTATCGCCAGTATTGAAGTATATATAAATCAAATAGGTTTCAGCTGAAACGTTTGTTATAGTGTCCATTCTTGTTCGTTCACTTTTCAGTACACCACTTCTCCGACTACGTAAGTTTGTAGGAAACGCATCCAGCTGCGATTTACAAGTCGTTTGATGCCTTTGAAGACCCAGTTGACTTCCAAAAGGCAGAGTTCGTTGTAGATGGATTTCTGTTGTGTAAAGTGACATGGGAGACAAAACCTTCGAAAACGGAGGGTTCGTTGTAGATGGATTTCTCTTCCATAAAGTGGCGTGGGAGGCAAGAGAACTATTTTCTTTCATAACTAGAAAGTATGTAGATTACTTCAAGCATTGGTATGACAGAAACGTCACGATTGTGTTTGATGGATACCACGACGTTACAACTGATAAGAGCGCGAAATCAGGTGAGTGACTGCGGAGAACTATGAAAAGTAGTGCACCAACCGTAATGCTTAATGAAACGAATTAAACTGCCAGGAAGTTTCATATCAGCGCACACTCCGCTGCAGAGTGAAAATCTCATTCTGGAAACATCCCCCAGGCTGTGGCTAAGCCATGTCTCCGCTATATCCTTTGTTTCAGGAGTGCTAGTTCTGCAAGTTTCGCAGGAGAGCTTTTGTAAAGTTTGGAAGGTAGGAGACATACTGGCAGAAGTAAAGCTGTGAGTACCGGGCGTGAGTCGTGCTTCGGTAGCTCAGATGGTAGAGCACTTGCCCGCGAAAGGCAAAGGTCCCGAGTTCGAGTCTCGGTCGGGCACACAGTTTTAATCTGCCAGGAAGTTTCAATATTAAGCAAGCTACAGAGGACGCCGATACATGTAGGAACGGATGCTGCTATCGACGTTCCCCAACACTTTGCGTTCTTGCCGCTGGTGGGGGTGGGGGACCGTCCTCTTGTGATCCTGACCGCTTCAGTGCCATTTCTCGACTGAAGTCAGGATTTTGAAGAAGGAAGAATACATCCCACTGAGGATATGAATGGCGAAGAAATGGAAGAATTAGAGTTAACGTTATTTGGACTCGTCATCCAAGTGTGTAAAGAAGTAGTGATGTCAAATTAAGAAAAAACAGATTGTCCATAGCTGAACATTAATCATTTATTCTAAGTTACTTTGTTTTATTGTATTACTTAACAGAATTATATACAATATTATGTAATTCAATTTACGGTTAACTGAACTGAGTTTCAGGTATCCTAATAAGGAATAAGAAACCTTCCGTAATTCTTTTCATTAGTTCTCTTGCAAACCAAATTTTTGGTTTGTATTCAATATATTAACATTGTTCTATTAATTTCTTAGTTTTTAAAAGTATCATCTCGATAAAGTGTACCGAGCGAGGTGGCGCAGTGGTTAGCACACTGGACTCGCATTCGGGAGGACAACGGTTCAATCCCGTCTCCAACCATCCTGATTTAGGTTTTCCGTGATTTCCCTACATCGTTTCAGGCAAATGCCGGGATGGTTCCTTTGAAAGGGCACGGCCGATTTCCTTCCCAATCCTTCCCTAACCCGAGCTTGCGCTCCGTCTCTAATGACTTCGTTGTCGACGGGACGTTATACACTAACCACCACCATCACCGATAAAGTGTAGGTTAGGGATTATGTACCACTGACAATAACAAAAAAAGCGAATGTTGGAAAAATTCATTCAATGGGAAATAGAAAACTAAAGTTTGTCATTGCCCATGATATTTATCTGTAGTTGAATAATGGTGATATTTAGTTACCAGCTAAATTTTTTGACACTGAGTTTTTGAAAACACAGCCGGCCTGAGTCGCCGTGCGGTTCTAGGCGCTACAGTCTGGAGCCGAGCGACCGCTACGGTCGCAGGTTCGAATCCTGCCTCGGGCATGGATGTGTGTGATATCCTTAGGTTAGTTAGGTTTAATTAGTTCTAAGTTCTAGGCGACTGATGACCTCAGAAGTTAAGTCGCATAGTGCTCAGAGCCATTTGAACAATTTTTGTTTTGTTTTTGAAAACACAATTTACGAGTCAGTGGTGTTACGGTAAAAGGGTGTTCTTCGTGGTCCTCTTATTGCGCCTAACAAAACGCTAAATGCGGAAGGATATGAATTCATTTTAAGACACTGTGTACTGTATGCAGTGGAGGAACAGTATTTGAATTAATATGACAATACACCCTGTCATAATACAGCAACGGTGAGGTAATGTTTTGTGGTCAATAACGTTCCTGGAACAGCCTGGCCTGAACACACTGGAAGCCCTTGGGATGTGTTACTACGTCCAACATCACTACCCCCTGGTTTTGGCTCTAGAGCAAGGAAAGACTGCCATTCCTCCACAGACATTCCAACACATCATCAAAAGTGTCCGCAACAAATTTCGAACCGTCATATTAATGTCCACTAATATTTGTCCTTATACTTTTAAACAGGCGCTGTAATCGCTCTGTTACACATAAGACGACAAGCTCATCACAGGTAACAAAGAAGCTATTCCCGTACATCGCATGATTACTGCACGAGGGTGTAGCAACAACTGGAACGCTCCCTGGACTTAATAGTCCTCCGGACAACGTCAGCTGCCAACATGTTTAACTAGACATCTCTCCGCTCTTTGATTTCTCTACCTATGACCCTGTCAGTTTGATGCCTGAAACCATACCGTTTGTGTTGTCACCGCCAGACACCACACTTGCTAGGTGGTAGCCTTTAAATCGGCCGCGGTCCGTTAGTATACGTCGGACCCGCGTGTCACCACTATCAGTGATTGCAGACCGAGCGCCGCCACACAGCAGGTCTAGAGAGACTTCCTAGCACTCGCCCCAGTTGTACAGCCGACTTTGCTAGCGATGGTTCACTGACAAATTACGCTCTCATTTGTCGAGACGATAGTTAGCATAGCCGTCAGCTACGTCATTTGCTACGACCTAGCAAGGCGCCATTATCATTTGCTATTTATCTTGTGATGCATGTACCGTCAGATCGATGTTCACCAATTATGGATTAAAGTTAAGTATTCCAGAAGCTACGTACCTTTTTTGCTAGTCTCTATTCCTTTAACTGTTCCAGACCTCACGCCAGCCTGCGTGAGCTTAAACGCCTGCCTTTCGGCTTCCTCTCATAGTGGCTTGGCTGTCTTGTCAAGTCACAACTCTGTTTATGAATCTTCGATAGCCCTTTCGAAAATATGCATACTTTTTTGACTCTGTGTCACGTTGCGCCAACAACGTCGTAGCACACACCTCTCTCAAACCTGCAGTAGCTCCCCAAGTATTAAGCCCGCAGACAGTAACTTTCGAGCTTAAACATGCTGTTACAGCCGAACATTATCAATTCCAGAAGCTTGGAGTAATTCAACCCTACAAAAAATTAGGGTAAGCTGTGCATCTACAGAGATAATGTCACATCGTTACTTCCCGTAGTGTTCTGCGACCCCAAGGATCTACATTCTGAACTGGCATCTTGGCACCACTTTCATAAAACTGACTTGGCATATGCTTACCTACAACTAACATTGAATTTACGGTTTAAACATCTTTTCTGGATACAGCTTTTGGATTTTGTCGCTATAAGCCCCAGCTATTTTCAACGTTATCTGCAAGAACTAAATAGCTGATATACATGAAATGTGTTCGCAGTTGTGCACATGGACAACCATCAGCTGTATAATGGAATGACGACATTGGAAACATGTCGCGCATCGGGAATCGAACCCGGACTTCTCGCTTATCGTGAGCAGTCACCTTTCCATTTGACTATCCGAGCACGACTCACGGCCAGATACAAACTTCCACATGACGTCAGCTATGTGACTACAACCCGCACTGCCGACCAGGGTGGCCGAGCGGTTCTAGGCGCTACAGTCCGGAACCGCGCGACCGTTACGGTCGCGGGTTCGAATCCTGCCTCGGACATGGATGTGTGTGATGTCCTTAGGTTAGTTAGGTTCCAGTAGTTCTATGTTCTGAGGGACTGATGACCTCAGAAGTTAAGTCCCATAGTGCTCAGAACCATTTGAACCAACCCGCACTCGTACATCAGGTTTGTATATTCCCTTACTTTTTACTTGAAAGTTGCTTGCCCGGTGTCGACGAATAATAAGGCATTTCAGTGCCTGCGTTATTCCGAATTACAATGCAATATTCCTTCGACCGTGCATGCAAGTCTGAAGGAACAGGCACCGTGGCGACTACAGCCGTTATGAAATACACGGAATGTATTTGCAGTTACGAACATGGACAACCATCAGCTGTGTAATGAAATGACGATCATGTCCGAAGGAACGTTGCCTCGTAATTCGGAGTAACACGGGCACAGCAATGTCGTACGAATGGCTGATATGCCATACTGTACAAATTTCTTGGCTGGTGTTACCGTTCTGAGCAAAACTCAGCAGTAACGTCTAGACATTCTTCACCTTCTGTATTCTACTCTGCAAGCTTCTGGCTGTAACGTATCCTTTGCGAAGATAGCAATATGTCGATAGAACATCATTTCCACGCCATGGACCACATACAGTGACCTATCTACATTATCGAGCGGCAATTCCTTTTTGGGGGAGGATGATTATTGTGATAAATTTATTTCTAATGTAGCTAAAAATTGCATTGCTGTTAAAGCCTCTGAGCTAAAAACGAGTTCCTTTGAAGTGGGCTGCGGAGCGTCTCAGCAAGCTTTCCAAGCGCTGAAACAAAATCTGTATTCTGCTCTGTCCTTAGTATATTTCATGCTGTGTTCCCCCATTGTGGTGGCGGGAGCAGCTCCTGTACGTTCTTTATGATTCTCCGCCATCACTGCCAAAGCTACCAGGCTTTAGCTTTCGCTATGGACTGACAGCTACATTGTAGGTCGCAAAATATTTAACAAACAGTTGGCCGCAGCTTCGACCGCAGTGCACTGTTGTCTCCCAAGAGAGGTGCCACCAGGAAACGTTGTATTATACATCCGCAGTGCGTCGGTGTCCACGCCTCCAGATGCTCAACAGTAAACAACGCCACTCGCGGGTCAGCTCACTTCCCCACGGATGCTGGAAGGACTGCGCGTACGGACTAACTATCGACGTTGACTTGGCACCTCTCTGTGCCTCCGACGAGGTGGATACTTGGGTTTGCGTTTCGGTTGGGAATCCGGGCTGCTGACTGGACTAATATCGCAGGTCCAGTCAGTGTTGTTTAAATGACTATCAGAGACGGAGCTTCTCTAATAAAGTTCTAACTGCCAAAATTCAGACTTGGCAACGACGTGGCGAGCTCTGTTGTGCGGCGTACGAGTTTCACCGTTTTTGAACGTATCACCATGAATCAGCAGCATTTACAGTATTTTGAGAAGCAAGCGGATCGTTAGCAAGAACATGTGGCACTTATTTTTAAACATTACCAGGAGTAGCTTCAGGCGCCATAGGCATTCCTGCAACGGCATCAGCCGATGCAAGTCGTCCCATCCACGTCACTCATATCCTTTCTGGAGGACGAGAGGAAATGGTATGGTTATGAGAAACGACTGTATCAGTACTTTCAAGGGTACCAGGTGCTTGACCCACAAGTTCAAATGCTTGAAAGGAATCTTTTAAATACGTACGATGTAGTAGTACCTGTGTTATTCTGAATGACGATCCATGCATGTCCGAAGGAACTTTACATCGTCATTCGGAATAACACAGACACTGAAATACCATATTCATCTCTCAACATCAGGAAAGCGACTTCAAGTAAAATCTCTCCCCTGTACGGAATATAAGAGGGCTGGAACTTAAATAGTGGCAACTATTTATTCACAACCGATACAAAAGAGTTACATGTTTGCACCTGTTACTATCCTTCAAAGTAGTCACCAGCGATGTGGAGAACCAGTTGTCAGCGATGTGGAAGACGTAGTATACCATTAGCAGAGCCTGTTCTGTTGATGGTGCGAATGGAGCGGTCTACTGCCAGTCGAATCTCTGGAACAGTTCTGAAGCGAATGCCACGAAGTGGTTCCTTCATTTTTGGAAGATGTAGAACATTAAAGCCTGCATTTATTTAACACCAAATCTTTGCTATTTTATTAAACTGAGTCAGAAAATAGCAGTTGTTCACACTTTTCGAGAAACACTCGTTTTGTCTGAATAAACCGTATAGCATCTGAGAACTGACCACTTTTACACAAAATGTTGTAGGATAGAAGCTGAACAGCATTAAATTGTGTTTCCAAAAAGACAAAGAAAGTGACAAAAAAAACCTAGCTGGTAAGTAATTATCGCCAGTATTGAAGTATATATAAATCAAATAGGTTTCAGCTGAAACGTTTGTTATAGTGTCCATTCTTGTTCGTTCACTTTTCAGTACACCACTTCTCCGACTACGTAAGTTTGTAGGAAACGCATCCAGCTGCGATTTACAAGTCGTTTGATGCCTTTGAAGACCCAGTTGACTTCCAAAAGGCAGAGTTCGTTGTAGATGGATTTCTGTTGTGTAAAGTGACATGGGAGACAAAACCTTCGAAAACGGAGGGTTCGTTGTAGATGGATTTCTCTTCCATAAAGTGGCGTGGGAGGCAAGAGAACTATTTTCTTTCATAACTAGAAAGTATGTAGATTACTTCAAGCATTGGTATGACAGAAACGTCACGATTGTGTTTGATGGATACCACGACGTTACAACTGATAAGAGCGCGAAATCAGGTGAGTGACTGCGGAGAACTATGAAAAGTAGTGCACCAACCGTAATGCTTAATGAAACGAATTAAACTGCCAGGAAGTTTCATATCAGCGCACACTCCGCTGCAGAGTGAAAATCTCATTCTGGAAACATCCCCCAGGCTGTGGCTAAGCCATGTCTCCGCTATATCCTTTGTTTCAGGAGTGCTAGTTCTGCAAGTTTCGCAGGAGAGCTTTTGTAAAGTTTGGAAGGTAGGAGACATACTGGCAGAAGTAAAGCTGTGAGTACCGGGCGTGAGTCGTGCTTCGGTAGCTCAGATGGTAGAGCACTTGCCCGCGAAAGGCAAAGGTCCCGAGTTCGAGTCTCGGTCGGGCACACAGTTTTAATCTGCCAGGAAGTTTCAATATTAAGCAAGCTACAGAGGACGCCGATACATGTAGGAACGGATGCTGCTATCGACGTTCCCCAACACTTTGCGTTCTTGCCGCTGGTGGGGGTGGGGGACCGTCCTCTTGTGATCCTGACCGCTTCAGTGCCATTTCTCGACTGAAGTCAGGATTTTGAAGAAGGAAGAATACATCCCACTGAGGATATGAATGGCGAAGAAATGGAAGAATTAGAGTTAACGTTATTTGGACTCGTCATCCAAGTGTGTAAAGAAGTAGTGATGTCAAATTAAGAAAAAACAGATTGTCCATAGCTGAACATTAATCATTTATTCTAAGTTACTTTGTTTTATTGTATTACTTAACAGAATTATATACAATATTATGTAATTCAATTTACGGTTAACTGAACTGAGTTTCAGGTATCCTAATAAGGAATAAGAAACCTTCCGTAATTCTTTTCATTAGTTCTCTTGCAAACCAAATTTTTGGTTTGTATTCAATATATTAACATTGTTCTATTAATTTCTTAGTTTTTAAAAGTATCATCTCGATAAAGTGTACCGAGCGAGGTGGCGCAGTGGTTAGCACACTGGACTCGCATTCGGGAGGACAACGGTTCAATCCCGTCTCCAACCATCCTGATTTAGGTTTTCCGTGATTTCCCTACATCGTTTCAGGCAAATGCCGGGATGGTTCCTTTGAAAGGGCACGGCCGATTTCCTTCCCAATCCTTCCCTAACCCGAGCTTGCGCTCCGTCTCTAATGACTTCGTTGTCGACGGGACGTTATACACTAACCACCACCATCACCGATAAAGTGTAGGTTAGGGATTATGTACCACTGACAATAACAAAAAAAGCGAATGTTGGAAAAATTCATTCAATGGGAAATAGAAAACTAAAGTTTGTCATTGCCCATGATATTTATCTGTAGTTGAATAATGGTGATATTTAGTTACCAGCTAAATTTTTTGACACTGAGTTTTTGAAAACACAGCCGGCCTGAGTCGCCGTGCGGTTCTAGGCGCTACAGTCTGGAGCCGAGCGACCGCTACGGTCGCAGGTTCGAATCCTGCCTCGGGCATGGATGTGTGTGATATCCTTAGGTTAGTTAGGTTTAATTAGTTCTAAGTTCTAGGCGACTGATGACCTCAGAAGTTAAGTCGCATAGTGCTCAGAGCCATTTGAACAATTTTTGTTTTGTTTTTGAAAACACAATTTACGAGTCAGTGGTGTTACGGTAAAAGGGTGTTCTTCGTGGTCCTCTTATTGCGCCTAACAAAACGCTAAATGCGGAAGGATATGAATTCATTTTAAGACACTGTGTACTGTATGCAGTGGAGGAACAGTATTTGAATTAATATGACAATACACCCTGTCATAATACAGCAACGGTGAGGTAATGTTTTGTGGTCAATAACGTTCCTGGAACAGCCTGGCCTGAACACACTGGAAGCCCTTGGGATGTGTTACTACGTCCAACATCACTACCCCCTGGTTTTGGCTCTAGAGCAAGGAAAGACTGCCATTCCTCCACAGACATTCCAACACATCATCAAAAGTGTCCGCAACAAATTTCGAACCGTCATATTAATGTCCACTAATATTTGTCCTTATACTTTTAAACAGGCGCTGTAATCGCTCTGTTACACATAAGACGACAAGCTCATCACAGGTAACAAAGAAGCTATTCCCGTACATCGCATGATTACTGCACGAGGGTGTAGCAACAACTGGAACGCTCCCTGGACTTAATAGTCCTCCGGACAACGTCAGCTGCCAACATGTTTAACTAGACATCTCTCCGCTCTTTGATTTCTCTACCTATGACCCTGTCAGTTTGATGCCTGAAACCATACCGTTTGTGTTGTCACCGCCAGACACCACACTTGCTAGGTGGTAGCCTTTAAATCGGCCGCGGTCCGTTAGTATACGTCGGACCCGCGTGTCACCACTATCAGTGATTGCAGACCGAGCGCCGCCACACAGCAGGTCTAGAGAGACTTCCTAGCACTCGCCCCAGTTGTACAGCCGACTTTGCTAGCGATGGTTCACTGACAAATTACGCTCTCATTTGTCGAGACGATAGTTAGCATAGCCGTCAGCTACGTCATTTGCTACGACCTAGCAAGGCGCCATTATCATTTGCTATTTATCTTGTGATGCATGTACCGTCAGATCGATGTTCACCAATTATGGATTAAAGTTAAGTATTCCAGAAGCTACGTACCTTTTTTGCTAGTCTCTATTCCTTTAACTGTTCCAGACCTCACGCCAGCCTGCGTGAGCTTAAACGCCTGCCTTTCGGCTTCCTCTCATAGTGGCTTGGCTGTCTTGTCAAGTCACAACTCTGTTTATGAATCTTCGATAGCCCTTTCGAAAATATGCATACTTTTTTGACTCTGTGTCACGTTGCGCCAACAACGTCGTAGCACACACCTCTCTCAAACCTGCAGTAGCTCCCCAAGTATTAAGCCCGCAGACAGTAACTTTCGAGCTTAAACATGCTGTTACAGCCGAACATTATCAATTCCAGAAGCTTGGAGTAATTCAACCCTACAAAAAATTAGGGTAAGCTGTGCATCTACAGAGATAATGTCACATCGTTACTTCCCGTAGTGTTCTGCGACCCCAAGGATCTACATTCTGAACTGGCATCTTGGCACCACTTTCATAAAACTGACTTGGCATATGCTTACCTACAACTAACATTGAATTTACGGTTTAAACATCTTTTCTGGATACAGCTTTTGGATTTTGTCGCTATAAGCCCCAGCTATTTTCAACGTTATCTGCAAGAACTAAATAGCTGATATACATGAAATGTGTTCGCAGTTGTGCACATGGACAACCATCAGCTGTATAATGGAATGACGACATTGGAAACATGTCGCGCATCGGGAATCGAACCCGGACTTCTCGCTTATCGTGAGCAGTCACCTTTCCATTTGACTATCCGAGCACGACTCACGGCCAGATACAAACTTCCACATGACGTCAGCTATGTGACTACAACCCGCACTGCCGACCAGGGTGGCCGAGCGGTTCTAGGCGCTACAGTCCGGAACCGCGCGACCGTTACGGTCGCGGGTTCGAATCCTGCCTCGGACATGGATGTGTGTGATGTCCTTAGGTTAGTTAGGTTCCAGTAGTTCTATGTTCTGAGGGACTGATGACCTCAGAAGTTAAGTCCCATAGTGCTCAGAACCATTTGAACCAACCCGCACTCGTACATCAGGTTTGTATATTCCCTTACTTTTTACTTGAAAGTTGCTTGCCCGGTGTCGACGAATAATAAGGCATTTCAGTGCCTGCGTTATTCCGAATTACAATGCAATATTCCTTCGACCGTGCATGCAAGTCTGAAGGAACAGGCACCGTGGCGACTACAGCCGTTATGAAATACACGGAATGTATTTGCAGTTACGAACATGGACAACCATCAGCTGTGTAATGAAATGACGATCATGTCCGAAGGAACGTTGCCTCGTAATTCGGAGTAACACGGGCACAGCAATGTCGTACGAATGGCTGATATGCCATACTGTACAAATTTCTTGGCTGGTGTTACCGTTCTGAGCAAAACTCAGCAGTAACGTCTAGACATTCTTCACCTTCTGTATTCTACTCTGCAAGCTTCTGGCTGTAACGTATCCTTTGCGAAGATAGCAATATGTCGATAGAACATCATTTCCACGCCATGGACCACATACAGTGACCTATCTACATTATCGAGCGGCAATTCCTTTTTGGGGGAGGATGATTATTGTGATAAATTTATTTCTAATGTAGCTAAAAATTGCATTGCTGTTAAAGCCTCTGAGCTAAAAACGAGTTCCTTTGAAGTGGGCTGCGGAGCGTCTCAGCAAGCTTTCCAAGCGCTGAAACAAAATCTGTATTCTGCTCTGTCCTTAGTATATTTCATGCTGTGTTCCCCCATTGTGGTGGCGGGAGCAGCTCCTGTACGTTCTTTATGATTCTCCGCCATCACTGCCAAAGCTACGAAGTCTGACCCCCTTTCAGTTATAATTGCGTCACGTGCCCGCACAACACTAGGCGACATTAGATCTCGCAGCAGGTGTGGTCATAATGTTTTTGCTTATCAGTGTATATACAGCGCGAGTTCATTTGCTTCAGGGTATTCTCCTTTGCATCATAGAAGCGGACGTCGCGCGTGTCATGGTTGCTGTGGCGCTATGACAAATATTCTGGAACTTTTACATCAAGATATCCTGATCATTGGTCACATCAGGTAATAACTTTCACGTCTGCTGCACTACCTTGGACAGGGATATAAAAGCCAGTGTAGCGCGCATCAGGCCATACGGCCTTAGTATTTCACCCAGTGACCCACACAACGTCACTCTGAGAACGTATCCATCTTGACTCTGATGAGTCTTTCCTCAAACGTCAAGCGGCTGATCATTATCAATGATCTCTCGTATATCACATATATTAGTGAAACGTCATCTCCAACTGCCAAAACTATGGTGAAGGCTCTGACCACATTACTATACATCAAAGATCTTCCAAAAAGTTTCAGCAATAAGAATGATGACAATAACAATACGAACCCCATCAACGACACTATAGATCTGCCCTTCCAGTTATTTGACAGTGTTGTGACTTTAGTTACTCACACTCTGATAGCATCGTATTTTTGGTATGATGTAGATGGACGCCCTCCCCTCCACTCCCCGTGAACCAACGACCTTATCGTTGGTGGGGAAGCTTGCATCCCTCAGCGATACAGATAACCGTACCGAAGTTGCAACCACAATGGAGGGTTAACTCTTGTGAGGCCAGACAAACGTGTGATTCCTGAAGAGGAGCTGCAGCCTTTTCAGTAGTTGCAGGAGCCTTGTAATATCAACCAGAACGACATTGAGAATGGCTGAAAGCAAGGGGAAACCGCAACCTCAATGTATGCCGATGGAATGTTGCTCAATTGTAGAGTTAAATGCCGATGGAATCCTCTTGCGCAAAATACTCGTGGGACAAAATAGTCCCGCATTCGGATATCCGGGCGGAGATTAATCAGGAGGATGTCATTATCAGGAGAAACAAAACTGGCGACCTACGGGTCTGAGCCTGGAATGTCAGATCCCTTATTCGGGCAGATAGGTTAGAAAATTAAAAAGGGAAATGGATAGGTTGAAGTTAGATATAGTGGTAGTTAGTGAAGTTACGCGGCAGGAAGAACAGCACTTCTGGTTAGATGCATGCAGGATTATAAATACAGATCAAACAGTATGTTTAAGAAGGAATAAAAAATAGGAAGACGGATAAGTTACTGTGACCGGTATCGTGAACACATTATTGTAGCAAAGAAAGACCCGAAGCCCACACCCATCACAGTAGTACAAGACTATATTCCAACTAGCACCGCAGATGATGAAGAGTCGAAGAAGTGTATGAAGAAATAAAAGAAATCATTTAGATAGTTAAGGAAGATAAAAATTTAATAGTCTTGGGGGACTGGAATTCGACAGCAGGAAAAGATAGAGAAGGACAAATGTAAATGAATATCGACTGGGAGAAAGGACTGAAAGAGCAAACCGTCTGGCAGAATTTTGCTCAGGGCATAATTTAATCACAACTAATAATTGGTTTAAGAATCATGAAAGAAGTTTGTTTACCTGGAAGAGACCTAAAGAATACGGAAGGTTTCAGATTGATTATACAATGGTAAGACAGAGATTTGGGAACAATATTTTAAACTGTAAGACATTTCCAGGGACAGATTAGGACTCTGACCACAATTTATTAGTTGCGAACTGTAGATTAAAACGGAAGAAACTGCCAAAAGGTAGGAATTTAAGGAGATAGGACCCGTACAAACTGAAAGAACCAGAGGTTGTAGAGAGTTTAAGAGGGAGTGTTGGGGGACAATTGACAAAAACAGGGGACAGCAATACAGTAGAAAAGGAAATGGTAGCCGTGAGAGATAAAGTAGTGAAGGCAGCAGAGAACCAAGTAGATGAAAAGACAAGGGCTAGTAGAAATCCTCGGGTACCACAAGAGATTGTTGTTGTTGATGTTGTTGTGATCTTCAGTCCACAGACTGGTTTGATGCACCTCTGCACGCTATGCTACCCTTCATCTACAAGTACCTACTGCAACCTTCATCCTTCTGAATCTACTTAGTGTATTCATCTCTGGGTCTCCCTCTACGATTTTTACCCTCCACGCTGCCCTCTAATACTAAATTGGTGATACCTTGATGGCTCAGAACGTGTCCTATCAACAGATTCCTTCTTCTAGTCAAGTTGTGTCACCAATTCCTCTTCTCCCCAATTCTATGCAGTACCTCCTCATTAGTTACGTTATCAACCCATCTAATTTTCAGCAGTCTTCTGTAGCATCCCATTTCGAAAATTTCACTTTTCCTCTCGTCTAAACTGTTTATCACCCATGTTTCACTTCCATACATGGCTACTCTCCATAAAAGTACTTTCACAAAAGACTTCCTGAAACTTAAATGTATACTCGATGTTAACAAACTTCTCTTGTTCAGAAACGCTTTCCTTGCCTTGCCAGTCTACATTTTATATCCTCTCTACTTCGACCATCATCAGTTATCTTACTGTCCAAATAGCACCACTCATCTACTACTTTAAGTGTCTCATTTCATAACCTAATTCTGTCAGGATCACCTGATTTAATTCGACATTCCATAATCCTCGTTTAGCTTTTGTTGATGTTCATCTTATATCCTGCTTTCAAAACATTGTACATTCCGTTCAACTGCTCTTCCAGGCCTTTCTCTGTCTCTGATAGAATTACAGTGTCATTTTCAAACCGCAAAGTTTTTATTTCTTCTCTATGAATTTTAATTCCTATTCCAAATTTTTCTTTTATTTCCTTTACTGCTTGCTCAATATATAGATTAAGTAACATCGCGGATACACTACAAACCTGTCTCACTTCCTTCTCAATCATTGCTTTCCTTTCCTGCCCTTCGACTCTTATAATTGCCATCTGGTTTCTGTGAAAATTGTAAATAGCCTTTCGCTCCCTGTATTTGACCCCTGCCACCTTCAGAATTTGGAAGAGACTATTCCAGTCAACATTGTCAAAAGCTTTCTCTAAGTCTACAAATGCTACAAACGTAGGTTTGCCTTTCCTTAATCTATCTTCTAAGATAAGTCGTAGGGTCAGTATTGCCTCACGTGATCCAACATTTCTACGGGATCCAAACTGATCTTCCCCGTGGTTGACTTCTACCAGTTGTTCCATTCGTCTGTAAAGAATTCGTGTTAGTATTTTTAAGCCGTGATTTATTAAACTGATAGTTCGGTAATTTTCACATCCGTCAGCACCTGCTTTCTTTGAGATTGCAATTATTACACTAGTGGAAATTGAAATAAGAACACCGTGAATTCATTGTCCCAGGAAGGGGAAACTTTATTGACACATTCCTGGGGTCAGATACATCACATGATCACACTTACAGAACCACAGGCACATAGACACAGGCAACAGAGCATGCACAATGTCGGCACTAGTACAGCGTATATCCACCTTTCGCAGCAATGCAGGCTGCTATTCTCCCATGGAGACGATCGTAGAGATGCTGGATGTAGTCCTGTGGAACGGCTTGCCATGCCATTTCCACCTGGCGCCTCAGTTGGACCAGCGTTCGTGCTGGACGTGCAGACTGCGTGAAACGACGCTTCATCCAGTCCCAAACATGCTCAATGGGGGACAGATCCGGAGATCTTGCTGGCCAGGGTAGTTGACTTACACCTTCTAGAGCACGTTGGGTGGCACGGGATACATGCGGACGTGCATTGTCCTGTTGGAACAGCAAGTTCCCTTGCCGGTCTAGGAATGGTAGAACGATGGGTTCGATGACGGTTTGGATGTACCGTGCAGTATTCAGTGTCCCTCGACGATCACCAGTGGTGTACGGCCAGTGTAGGAGATCGCTCCCCACACCATGATGCCGGGTGTTGTCCCTGTGTGCCTCGGTCGTATGCAGTCCTGATTGTGGCGCTCACCTGCACGGCGCCAAACATGCATACGACCATCATTGGCACCAAGGCAGAAGCGACTCTCATCGCTGAAGACGACACGTCTCCATTCGTCCCTCCATTCACGCCTGTCGCGACACCACTGGAGGCGGGCTGCACGATGTTGGGGCGTGAGCGGAAGACGGCCTAACGGTGTGCGGGACCGTAGCCCAGCTTCATGGAGACGGTTGCGAATGGTCCTCGCCGATACCCCAGGAGCAACAGTGTCCCTAATTTGCTGGGAAGTGGCGGTGCGGTCCCCTACGGCACTGCGTAGGATCCTACGGTCTTGGCGTGCATCCGTGCGTCGCTGCGGTCTGGTCCCAGGTCGACGGGCACGTGCACCTTCCGCCGACCACTGGCGACAACATCGATGTACTGTGGAGACCTCACGCCCCACGTGTTGAGCAATTCGGCGGTACGTCCACCCGGCCTCCCGCATGCCCACTATACGCCCTCGCTCAAAGTCCGTCAACTGCACATACGGTTCACGTCCACGCTGTCGCGGCATGCTACCAGTGTTAAAGACTGCGATGGAGCTTCGTATGCCACGGCAAACTGGCTGACACTGACGGCGGCGGTGCACAAATGCTGCGCAGCTAGCGCCATTCGACGGCCAACACCGCGGTTCCTGGTGTGTCCGCTGTGCCGTGCGTGTGATCATTGCTTGTACAGCCCTCTCGCAGTGTCCGGAGCAAGTATGGTGGGTCTGACACACCGGTGTCAATGTGTTCTTTTTTCCATTTCCAGGAGTGTATATTTTCCTTGAAGTATAAGGATATTTCGCTGTATTCCTGCGTCTTGCTCACCAGACAGTAGAGCTTTATCATGGATGACTCTCCCAAGGCTATCAGTAGTTGTAATGAAATGTTTTCTACTACTACGGCCTTGTTACGACTTAGATCTTTCAGTGCTCTGTCAAATTCTTCACGCAATATCATATCTCCCATTTCATCTTTATCTACGTCCTCTTCCATTTCCATAATATTGCCCTCAAGTACATAGCCCTTGAGTTGGCCCTCTATATACTCCTTCCACCTTTCTGTTTTCCCTTCTTTGCATAGGACTGGTTTTCCATCTGAGCTCTTTATATTCATACAAGTGGTTCTCTGTTTTCCAAAGGTCTCTTTAATTTTCCTGTAGGCAGTATCTATCTTACCCCTAGTAATATGTGCCTCTACATCCTTACATTTGTCCTCTACCCATCCCTGCTTAGCCATTTTGCACTTTCTGTAGATCTGATTTTTGAGACGTTTGTGTTTCTTTGTGCTTGCTTCATTTACTGCATTTTTTATATTTTCTCCTTTCATCAGTTAAATTCAATATCTCTTCCGTTACCCAAGAATTTCTACTATCCCTCGTCTTTATACCTACTTGACTACTGCCACCACTATTTCATCTCTCAAAGATACCCATTCTTCTGTTACTGTATCTCTTTCCCTCGTTATTGTCAATCGTTCCCCAATGCTCTCTCTAAAACTCTCTACAACAGCTGGTTCTTTCAGTTTATCCATGTCCCATATCCTAAAATTCCCGCCTTTTTGCAGTTTCTTCTGTTTTAATCTACAGTTCATAACCAATAGATTGTGGTCAATGTCCACATCTGCCTCTGGAAACGTCTTACAATTTAAAACCTCGTTCCTAAATCTCTGTCGTACCACTATATAATCTATCTGAAACCTTCTAGTGTCCCAAGGACTCTTCCACGTATACACCCTTCTTCCATGATTCGTGAACCAAGTGTTAGCTATGATTAAATCATGCTCTATGCAAAATTCTACCAGGCGGCTTCCTCTTTCATTCGTTACCTCCATTGCATATTCGGCTATTACTTTTTCTTCTCTTCCTTCTCCTACTATCGAATTCCAGTCACCCATGACTATTAAATTTTCGTCTCCCTTCACTATCGGAACAATTTCTTTTATGTCATCATACGTTTCTTCAATCTCTTCTTCATCTGCGAAACTAGTTGGCATATAGACTTGTACTACTGTCGTAGGCGTGGGCGTCGTGTCTATCTTGGCTACAATAATGCGTTCATTATGCTGTTCGTAGTAGCTTACCCGCACTCACATTTTTATTCATTATTAAACCTACTCCTGTATTACCCCTATTTAATTTCGTATTTGTAACCCCGTATTCACTTGACGAGAAGACTAGTTCCTCCTGCCACCGTACTTCACTAATTCCCCCTATACCGTACTCTAATCTATTCATATCCCTTTTTAAGTTTTCTAAACTACCTGCCCGATTAAGGAATCTGACATTCCATGCTTCGATCTGCAGAACGTCAGATTTGTTTCTCCTTATAACTACGTCCTTCTGAGTAATCCCTGCCCGGAGATCCGAATGTGGGACTATTTTACCTCTGGAATATTTTACTCAAGAGAACGCCATCATCATTTAACACTACAGTAAAGCTTCATGGCCTCGGGGAAAGGTACAGCTGTAGTTTCCCCTTTCTATCAGCCGTTCGCAGTACCAGCACAGCAAGGCCGTTTCGGTTAGTGTTACAAGGCCAGATCACTCAATCATCCAGACTGTTGCCCCTGCAACTACTGAAAAGGCTGCTGCCTCTCTTGAGGAACTAGACGTTTGTATGACCTCTGAACAGATAACCGTCCGTTGTGGTTGCATCTACGGTACGGCTATCCGTATCGCTGAGGCACGCAAGTCTCCCCTCTAACGGCGAGGTCCATGGCACGGGGGGACAAGAGATATTAAATTTAATTAATGAAAGGAGAACATATAAAAATACAATAAATATAGTAAATAAAGCAGGCGAAAGAGAATACAAGCGTCTGCTAAATCAGACTAATAAGGAGTGCAAAAAGGCTAAGCAGGAATGCCTAGAGGACAAATGAAGGGTTTAGAAGCATATATCAAAAGGGGAAAGATAGATACCACCTACAGCAAAAGTACAGAGACCTTTGGAGAAAAGAGAACCATCTGTATGAATATCAAGAGCTCAGATAGCAAACCAATCCTAAACCAAGAAGGGAAAGCAGAAAGGTGGAAGGAGTATACAGAGTGTCTATGCAAGGGAGATGTATTTGAGGGCAATATAATGGAAACGAAAGTGGACGAAGATGAAGATGAGATGCGAGATATGACACTATGTGAAGAATGTGACAGAATATTGAAAAACCTAAGTCGAGACTAGGACCCCGGGGCAGAAAACATTATGTTCATCTGACAGCTTTGGGAGAGTCAGTCATGACAAAACTTTTCCATGTATTGTGCATGATGTATGAGGCAGGTGAAATACCCTCAAAAAGAATACAGTGATGGACGTTAAAATTTCCGAACTATCAGTTTAATAAGTCAAGGTGGCAAAATACTAACACGAATCCTTTACAAACGAATGCAAAAACCGGTAGAAGCTGACCTCGGAGAAGACTAGATTGGATTACAGAGAAATTTAGGAGTACTGACCCTGCGACTTATCTTAAAAGATAGGCTAACGAAAGGTAAACCTACGTTTCTAGCATTTGTAGACTTAGAGAAAGCTTTCGACAATGTTGGCTGGAATATTCCGAAATTCTAAAGATGGCAGGAGTAAAATAAGGGGAGCGAAAGGCTATTAACAGTTTTTATAGAAACCGGATTGCAGTTATAAGAGTCGGGGGCCTGAAAGGGAAGCATTGGTTGACAAGGGAATGAGACAGGTCTCTCTGTACACTGAACAAGCAGTACAGGAAACAAAAGAATACTAGTAGGAATTAGTCCTGGTAGAAGAAATAAAAACTTTGAGGTTTGCCGACGACATTGCAATTCTGAATTCTGTCAGAGACAGCAAAGGACCTGGAAGAGCAATTGAACGAAAAGGACAGTGTCTTGAAAGGAGGAAATAAGATGAATATCAACAAAAGCAAAACGAGGATAACGGAATGTAATCGAATCAAATGATGCTGACGGAATTAGATTATTAAATGGGACACTGAGAGTAGTATATGTGATTTGCTGTTTGGGCCGGCTGAAGTGGCCGAGTGGTTCTAGGCGCTACAGTTTGGAACCGCGCGACCGCTACGGTCGCAGGTTCGAATCCTTCCTCGGACATGGATGTGTGTGATGTCCTTAGGTTAGTTAGGTTTAAGTAGTTCTAAGTTCTAGGGGACTGATGACCTCAGAAGTTAAGTCCCACAGTGCTCAGAGCCATTTGAACCATTTGCTGTTTGGACAGCAAAGTAACTGATGATGGTCGAAGTACAGATAATGTAGAATGTAGACTGGCAATTGCAAGGGAAGCGTTTCTGAAGAAGAGAAATTTGTTAACGTCGAGTACGGACTTCAGTGTCAGGAAGTCGTGAAAGTATTTGTATGGAGTGTAGCCACGTATGGAAGTTCAGACAAGAAGAGAATAGAAACTTTTGAAATGTGGTGCTACAGAAGAGTGCTGAAGATTAGATGGGTAGATCACGTAACCAGTGAAGAGGCACCAAATAGAATTGGGGAGAAAAGAAATTTGTGACACAACCCGACTAGAAGAAGGGATCGGTTGGTAGAACACTTTCTGAGACATCAAGGGATCACCAATTTTGTACAGGAGGGAAGCGTGGGGGTTAAAAATCGTAGAGGGAGATCCATAGATGAATATAGTAAGCAGATTCAGTAGGAAATAGATTGCAGTAGTTACTCGGAGATGAAGAGCCTTTCACAGGATAGAGTAGCATGGAGGGCTGCATCAAACCAGTGTTTGGACTGAGGACCACAACAACAAGAACAACAAAAGACGGACGGCGTCACGACAACAACAACAACAACAAAAGACGGACGGCGTCACGATGGGTAGCCCGTTATCTCGTTGACTGGTCTTACAAACGTGAAAAGGTGGAAGAATTTTTGGACCCCATCAACAATTTAGCAAGAAAATCGCCACTGCTCTTGCCTTGCCGCTTGCCTTGGCACCTTTTTTTTCCTTCTGCCCTTGAAACTGCTACCCTTCGTTCTCTTTTTTTGGCTACTACCTACGTCCTTCGTATTAGTGAGTAATCCTACCCAGACGTACGGATAACACCACGGCCCCACATCCCAAGACGTCCTCGATTAGTAAATAACAAAAACGGAGTCGACAGTAGAACTTTTTTCATGGTCACCACGTCGGTGTGGCTGTAGAGGGGTTCCACCCTTTTATACAGAGTGTTACAAAAAGGTACGGCCAAACTTTCAGGAAACATTCCTCACACACAAAGAAAGAAAATATGTTATGTGGACATGTGTCCGAAACGCTTAATTTCCATGTTAGAGCTCATTTTATTACTTCTCTTCAAATCACATTAATCATGGAATGGAAGCACACAGCAACAGAACGTACCAGCGTGAAAACACTTGGTTACAGGAAATGTTCAAAATGTCCTCCGTTAGCGAGGATACATGCATCCACCCTCCGTCGCATGGAATCTCTGATGCGCTGATGCAGCCCTGGAGAATGGCGTATTGTATCACAGCCGTCCACAATACGAGCACGAAGAGTCTCTACATTTGGTACCGGGGTTACGTAGACAAGAGCTTTCAAATGCCCCCATAAATGAAAGTCAAGAGGGTTGAGGTCAGGAGAGCGTGGAAGCCATGGAATTGGTCCGCCTCTACCAATCCATCGGTCACCGAATATGTTGTTGAGATGGGTAAGAACACTTCGACTGAAATGTGCAGGAGCTCCATCGTGCATGAACCACATGTTGTGTCGTAGTTGTAAAGGCACATGTTCTAGCAGCACAGGTAGAGTATCCCGTATGAAATCATGATAACGTGCTCCATTGAGCGTAGGTGGAAGAAACTAAAATGAGCTTTAACATGGAAATTAAGCGTTTCCGGACACACATCCACATAACAACTTTTCTTTATTTGTGTGTGAGGAATGTTTCCTGAAAGTTTGGCCGTACCTTTTTGTAACACCCTGTATATCAGCTGCTAGTCTCGCTCAGATCGCATCGCTGCTCCTCTCTCGCTAACAGTAATGTCGGGACGGAGTAGGGAAGCAAGTTGGCAGTCGTGTTCCTGCTAAAAGCTGTCGCGAACGATCGCGATCGCGGCGGCAACATGAGGTCGAAGAAGAAAGCGCAGCAGTGCTACGAGTGCCAAAGACGCATGTAGTCAGGACCTGCAGAGGCATAGTTGCTCGTTGGAAATCCGTGAAAGTTGGCTGAAGCAAAAGAAGACCGCGATCCGAGGTCACTCGGCGGCTGCCCTGTCTCCCCCCCTCAACACCAAGCAAAAGAGGGAAGCGAGCCGTGCTGCCACGAAGGTGACGTAAGTGACACGCCACGCACGCACTGCAGAAGACGACGAAGCGATTGCGAAAAAGAGGGCCACCATGAGGAAGGAGTTCATCGCTGTCCACCGACAGCTGTAAGAGATGCGGGAAGAGTTAAGGGCCGCCAAGAAGGTCATGTGCGTTCCCGCCACTCCCTCCCCGTCGAGGTGGAAGGAAGGGGTTGATACAGCGACGCAGACAGATACACCTCCCCCCCCCCCCCCCACCCCCTGACGCCCTCAGAAATACGGGAGGCCGATGTGGCGCCTATGAAATTCGAAAAACGCTCCTCCTCGCAAATGGGAGGTGGACAGCAACAGAGGCAAGTCGACGCCTACCGTCGAAGTCCCACAAGAAGAGGCTGTGGCAACGGAGGACTCTTGCTTGCGACTCCAAGACGAGCACGGCGTGGATGCGGTACTGAATAAGATCGCCGAGTCGCTCAAAGACAGGAATTACCTTGACAATTACTAATCCCTTACCCCTCCTGACGTTCCCATAGCCAAACGATCTCGCCAGGCATCATGGAATCATGCGTGTCGTCATCTCCAGGAAGGAACTCTTGAGTTATCAACATCCTGTCTTCACCCCCGTTAGCTGGGACCATATCATCGGAATACCGTATTGGAAGGAAGAGGCCTTCACCTGACGATAACTTTGCTGTTCCTGAACAGTTTAAGGGGGAGTAGTACGTCAAACGGGCCAACTTGGAGCAGGAGAGGTACCACAGGACATTTTAATTTCCACTTTCTATACTTTTACAAGTAAATTCATAAAACTTTGTCAGCATGACCAGGAAGGATTCAGGATTCGCATTCATAGCAGTGGAAGTGCTAAAACATAACAAAATAAATTTTTTTTAGATATGAAATTTCGTCATTTTTTCACTTACTGTTGGCTGCATTTGTTGCTATAGGTACATTTTTCTTCACAAGTAAGAGAGATTCTTTGGTGAATTTTGCACAGCATACAAACCATACGTACAGGTGTTTGAAACTCTAGAATTTTACAAATCTATTGAAAACTGTGGTAAAAATTGAGATACTTAACTACAAAATTTGATTTTTTTTTCTAAACATAAAGCTTAAAACGTAACAGCTCATTCATTTGTTCATAAATTAAATAAATTCTAGAGTTTCAGACACCTGTAAGTATGGTCTGTATGCCGTGCAAAATTCATCGAACAGTCTCTCTTACTTATGAAGAAAAGAGTACCTATAGCAATAAATGCAGCCAATAGTAAGTGAAAAAATGATGAAATTTCACACACAAAGCCCGCATCTCGTGGTCGTGCGGTAGCGTTCTCGCTTCCCACGCCCGGGTTCCCGGGTTCGATTCCCGGCGGGGTCAGGGATTTTCTCTGCCTCGTGATGGCTGGGTGTTGTGTGATGTCCTTAGGTTAGTTAGGTTTAAGTAGTTCTAAGTTCTAGGGGACTGATGACCATAGATGTTAAGTCCCATAGTGCCATTTGAACCACACACAAAAAAATATTTTGTTTTTGAACTTCCGCTCCTACAAGTGTGAATCCTGAATCCTTCCTGGTCATGCTGACAGAGTTTTATGAATTTACTTGTAAAAGTATAGACAGCGGAAATTAAAATGTCCTGTGGTGCCTCTCCTGCTCCAAGTCGGTCCGTTTGAGGTCCTACCCCCTTTAAGAAACTTTTCCAACCCCTAGCTTCCTATCAGTTCTCGTTCTTGTGTTCCAGTTTCACTTTCAGGTCAGTCCATGAAGAGACGTGCTTTACAGCCGACCAGCAAGCAATTTGGAGGAATAGTAATCCCTGCTTAGCCTCCGCCCACAGTGGACCGAGGTCAAGTCCATCTGGATCTTGTAGTCGTAGTCCACAAGACAGTCACCACTTGACAATAGCCGAGGAGTACTCTGCCAAAAGCTCGTGCATTTTAAACCACTTGGCGCCCCTGGTTGCTCGAGAGAATGTTATCAATGCACATCGGCACGAAACCAACACAATGACGTTGAACACATTACCTTGGTCCATTCTACCGTCAAGCTAATGACGAGACCAAACATGTGGTGCGCACATTTAGTAGCCATGTGCTTAAAGTTGCTTCTGCCTTATCAGCGAAAGGAATACTCATCATTATTCCTCAGCAGCGCCAGTCAACTTATGTAAATGCTCAATGACCACTAAGCACATTCGGTGTGACACCTCTTACACATGGCCCAGAAGTTGAACGCTCAGCTGCTTGGAAGCTGCCAGTCTTCACACAGAAGCAGGGAAATTTTCTCTATATGGAGGCAATGCCCGGCAGCTATTGGACTCACCATTAGAATCAGGTTCGCCTTCTGCTGCCACCTTTCTGGGATCGTCCTCCATTCAACAATGCATGGACAAGGCCGACACCTCTCTGCAGTCTAGCCAAGCAACACCCACATGTCATATTCAATAGCTGTACCAACAATCTTGGGGGCGGGGGGAGGTATGTTACTGGGCTGTGCGCTCCTCGCGTTTATCACATTTGTTGCTTGTCATCTTCTATTACAGTACTGCCGCCTTATCCCGTTTACTAGCATCACTAACTTCCTGCCTTACTTGCTCATGAGCGGCAGCAGCAGTGCGTATCGATAAGCGCACTGTCGCACCATCTCTGGAGCGACCAGTAGTATTTCCAGGTCATCATGTGTCTGGCAGTCAGTTGGAGATGGACCAACAGTCCAGTCCGGACGCAGCAGCAGTGAAATCGGGATGGAGCGCCAGTGTTGCGCAGACAGGCACTGCTCGCCGGCCGCTGGCGACTCACATGAACTGTCTGACGGAGGGAGATTGGAGTAGGTCACCCGTTGGTTGGTCGTTCGGTTGGTCATCTCATCGGCCGACGTATATTTGGTCCTTTTACCGTTTCCGGGCCTGGCAAATGGGCCGTTGGCGTGGAGCAGCGAGGAAATTTTCGCGGCGCATAGTTTGGCCGGGCCCGCTGGCGGCCTCCATGTGGTGTCGGAGTGTGTGGTGCTGTTCCCATTGCTACGAGGTTCACGGCTCACCGATTCTGGACATGTAAGTTGAGATTTGACTTAATCTACCAGCAAGTCATCACTGTTCACGTAGTGTCGTTTGGAGTTCACTGTCGACTGTCGGGATATTCCCACTAGCAACAACGTGTGTTTTCAAGTTGGCAAATTTTAGCCACCCTCCAGTGGAGTTTAACTGTACTTGTTTATTTTGAATTGAGGTGCACCAGCAGAATCTTCTGGCTTGTTGCCGCTAACGTTCCAGTTACCTGCCCTGGCCGTTGACGTAAATTCAGGCAGTGTATTTTCCTCATCATGTTGTCGCTGTCCGGCATGGTGTGTAGATTGACAGCTCAATGTATAATTGGTTGTGTGCGCCAATACCCGCTACATTGTTCCATTGAACTCCCTACTGTGTGCTTGTCAGGTGAAGTGGAGGTTATCTTGTTTGTTGGTCTGTTGACTGTCTGTCGGTTGTGTTGTCGTCGGATCGACAATGGATGGGTCGACTGCCTGTTTCACCTAAGCGAGTGTTAGTGTTTGAATTCCGGGCCGACCCTCGGAACTTCTGAGCGCCCATCGGCGACATTTGTTTTGTATATTTTTATTTTTTTATAGATATGTTTTGTCGAGATGCTGTGAGCTAAGTAGTGACTCGTCCCAAAATCGAGGCCAAAAGTCTACTGGAGCTCGAGGCGAGTTACTACTTAATACACAAGATATGTTTGTGTGAGAAACAGATCAATGTAGACTTTTCTGGAAGAACTTAGGCATGCATCGTAAAATATTCTCATCCGTTTCTCTGAGGATCATTTATCTTTCTATACATATACACGGGAAAAGAGCATTAATAAATAACTTATGAGATAAGAGTTTCCAGTACAGTTCGCGCTCTGGATCATGATTACCAAGTTACAAAAGCTAATCTATTGAGAACTGTGGAGAGGGTCTAATAACACCAGACTTCTCTAGTGGACAATTTGATGTAACTTGCTCCAGGAATTTTTAATCTTACTGCTAGAAGAAAAACAAAACTGTTTTTATTCTCAAGTTTTTATTTGTATTTTTGATATGACATAGTGAATCTCTGAAAGAAGTTACCTAATAATTTTTGATACTATAAGTGCATTGTTTCTAGTACTTTTTAGTAGGGGCAATAAATTGCTAAAATCTAGACTCCAGTTATTGATTAATAGTATTGGAATGGTAAATAGATAATATAAAAATGGGTTATCGTAGGGTTATTACAATGGAAGCGAAAGATGGAAACAAAATAGAATGAACTAAAGTGCTTATGTCTTGCTATGATGTAACATAGCGGAAATAGAATTTGGATATAGGCTTTTTTGTAAACATGGAAAAAATTTCACGGATATTGAAGTAACATCAGACATTACAGAAATATTTGTTTTAAAAATACTATTTAAAAATCATTAAAGTGAATTTATCAACGTGCTCATACTGTCATAGGGAGGTGGGAGACCTCTACGAAGAGTTAAATAAGCTGGTAACGGCCAGCAAATCTTGCTACAGGAGAATATCGAACCTTTAATGGGGATGTTTTCGGAAACAGACGAATAAAATTGAGTCCAAAATGAAGAGAGAACAGTATTATACGACCAGGAAGACGTAGTAGGAAGAGGGAAACAATACCTTATTTAGGAAATAACGAAGATCTGGAACTGGAGAACGCTGGGGAAATCGATCCGGAAGAAGAGTGAGGTTATATCTAGTGCAATAAGTCAGGTAGCTAAAACCTGGGAAAGCTACTGGAGTTGATGATGTGCCAGCATAGCCCATCAAGGCCGCTGGGGAACAGCTACTTGTAGAACTGTTCCATCTTATGTAAGTTATATATGAAACCAGGGAGCTCCCAACGCACTTTAGAAACGTACAAAGTGCCAATACTAAAGAACGCCTTTGCAAAGAGATGTGAACAATATAGGACCCTCCGTCTGGTAACAGACGCCTCGAAGATCTTGACCTCCGTTATTGTAAGGAGGATAGAAGTCAGAAAAGATACAGTGATCACAGACGATCAGTTTCACTTTAGATGAGGTGTATGCACACGAGAAGCAATACTCAGCTTACAACTAAAGAAGGATCGAGACACATATATTCGCTTTTGAAGATGCTGAGAGAGATTGAAATAAAGTACAACGACAGAAGAATAATGCAGAGAGTGTATACAAACAGGGTGAAGACAGGGCTGTTCACCTCCTCCTGTCTGTTTCATGGATACATTCAAACGGCAGTAGAGGAAGCTAGGTAGAAACTAGGAACAATTAACGAGCAAGAATTAAAATTCATGGTAAAAAAAATAAACTTGCTGAGCTTTACTGATAGAAAGAGGTTCCTACTCAATGGTCTGAAGATGACCACAGTAGTGGTCGAAACCGGTCACTTTGTTAAATAAATCGTGATCAAGACTGTTTTTAATAGTAATTATTTATAAAACATGTGCTGCTACACGGGAGTGAAACATGGACAATCGGAGAAACGGAAAAACATAAAATAACAGCCTTCTAGGTGTGGTGCTACCGCATAATGCTCAAGATTTCCTGGGTAGAAAAGATATCAAACGAAGAGGTGTTACACAGGGTAGAGGAAGAGAATCCTTGTCTCCTGAAGAAAATCAAATACAAAATGGACACGTGGGTTGGCCATTTGCTGAGACATGATGGTGTATTTAAAAGTGTCATTGAAGGGACAGCAGAAGGGAGAAATACAAGAGGCAGACCAAGACTAGAATACACCAACCAGCTCATGGAGGATACCAGTTGCACCATCTATAGCTGAGCCGTGATAAAATTTGCTCTTTTGAAGAGCGCGCCGCAGCGCGTAGTATAAAGCAGTCGCCTTCCGTTTCTGGCGGTGGCGCCGCTGTGGCAGTCGCAGTTTTGGTGTCTCCCTTTGGTGGAAAAGGGGAAAAGTTGCCTGTTCACGTGCGTTTAAGGGGCGCTATGAGCTCTGCAGGAGGTCAGTTTGAGTCGGTCAGTCGGAGTGAGTCTGGGGTCAGTCTGTCTTGGCGACTCTGCTCAGTTGGTCAGCGGGGTCAGTGTGGGGCAGTCAGTGTCTGTCTGTCGTCCGGAGTGCTACTATGTGTTAGGCCGCCAGTCTGCTCGAGTTTGTTCAGGCAATGGTCATTGGCGGTTGGATCGATCGGTTGGTCGGTCGCGCACTGGGACACAAGATGACTTGTCCGTCTTGAGCGTCGGCGCATGTGAGGTCGCCACTTCGGTCCAGTGGGCCGCGCCTTATAGCGAAGGGTAGTGACTTCGCGGCCGACACGAGAGCAACAGGAGTCAACCCACGACTTCGGTCTGGCCGTTGCGAGCTGCGACGCCGTGAGACGGGAGATCGGCGCGCCTTCCTGCGTCCGTTGAAGCGGCTGGCAGCGGACGGCTCGGGAGAGCGTTGGGGTGCTGTGCCAGGTTTTCGCCACAAATCGCAGTTATTATAAGTTAAGTGATTAGTGATGTGTTGTTTCAGTTGCTTGTTAAATTCTACTTGTGTTCTTGGTCAGTCTCTCGTCCCCAGCTTGCTCGTCTGTCTCTCGTCCGCATTTGTTAGGCAGTGTCTGTCTGTCTGTCTGTCTGTCGGTCTGCCGTGGGTTAATAGCCGCCTCTGTCGTGTTTGTCGGATTCAGTGTTAACGAATTTATTGCTTAAAGGTCGAATTCTTGAAATATGTTTTTATGTTGCCTATCATTTTGCGAGGTGGTATATGTGTAATGTACTGCATGTTGTACATTTTATATAAATCTTCATTTAATGGGTTTTATTTAAATAGTCATTTTAGGTTGTAAGGTTGCCACCCATCCACAGTAAGAGTCCTTTAAAAAAAAATGGCACTTGCGGTGGCAAATAATTTGAGTTTTGTACCATTTCCTCTTACGGGGTGCATAGCTTACGTGTTGTGTGAGTTGTTAAATTTTTTTAGTTTAAAGTAATCTGGTGTGTTGCAGATGTGCACCAGTGTACTCTTTCAGAGGTTGTTGTGAGCGGTCATGACTACGGCCGTGTTGAAAGGGAGCAGGCAAGCTTCTCAGCCCGAAGGCTCATACTCTTAATATTGTTCTTTCTGTTTCTAAATAAAATTGCAACTTGATATTTCGAGGGTGCTTTTCTGCTTATCATTTTAAATCTGTTTTTGAAAAGCTTTTAGGAATAAAATTCACATTTGCTAAAGGTATTTCATTTTCCATCAGTTGCTTCCTGGCAACTACTTCCACGCTCAGCTAGTGTGATTAAATGTGTTAATGTTCTTGATGACTCGCTAGTAAACAAAGTAATTTCTCTAAGAAAATATTTTGAAAGTAAATTTACGGTTCAATAGCGCACTCAAGAGGAAAGCCGAAGACGGAAATGCCACGCATACTGCTGCTAACCAACCTGACTGTTAGAGACTTAAGACGAATAAGAAGAATTTGAATGTAGAAGAAGATTAAGGAAGAATTCTTCAGTGGATAATTTCGGATGTGACGGCAGAAATGATAGAGGCTATACATTACCACAATTTCTTGGATGTGTTGGCTTTAACACATTCTTCAAGAAGAACAAATAGAAAATGGACTTGAAAGGGCCAAATTTTATAAAATAATACAGAATTCGCTGAGAATGTGCGGTCCTAAAACATTTTATAATTTATAGTGGACTAGGTGTAGCCTCTTTGACCAGTAAACAAAACGTTCATGGCCCGAGGTTCTAAACCAGCCACTCATTAAATTCTGAATGAAAATAATCAGTAATGGCGACCAAAGATTTCCGGCATAAGAAGTCTCAATCATCCTGGCAACAGCCTTGTCCAAGAGGACGGAGGAGCGGACAGAAGTTCGAGGCACTCTCTTACCCTTGAGGTGGGTAAAGGTCTCTGAAAGGGGGAAGAATCAGCAGTGATCAACGGCGTGGGCCTCCGCAGCTGACGACCCATGCATGTGCCAACGTTAATACCACGACATCGGCAACTAATACTGAAACAGATATGTGACCATAGGAGTTGGAAGATCACACAGTGGCAGAGCGTTGCATGGTCTGCTGAATCCCGATACCATCTTAATTACGCCAATGGGAGGGCGCGAATCCGTCGTCTTCCAGGGGAAGAGACTCTTTATAACTGTACTACGGGACAGACACAAGATGGCGGCGGCTACATTATGCTCTGGGATACATTCACGTGGTCACGCATGGGTCCAGTGGAGCTCGTGCAGGCAACCATGATGAAAAGGGGTGTCGTACACTGGTTGCAGACCACTAACACCCGTTCATGACGATCTTGTGTACCGACAGCACTAGGATTTTTCAACAAGATACTGCGGCGTGTTGTAAATCCAGGAGTGTGGTGGAGTAGTTTGAGGAACACAGTGGCGAGTTAGAACTAATGTTCTGACCTCCTAGTTCGGCAGATCTGAGCCCGGTCAGACACATCTGGGATGTGACTGACCGTGGCCTCAGAGCTCATCGCCCACTCCCTGGAATTTACAGAAATTAGGTGACGTGTGTGTGTGTGTGTGTGTGTGTGTGTGTGTGTGTGTGTGTGTGTGTGTGTGTGTGTGTGTATGCAGACATGGTGTCTACTCCCTCCAGCGACCCACCAACGCCTCACTGATTCGACGCCACGATGCGCCGCTGCTGTTATCTGTGCCAAAAGTGGAGATAACGGCAATTAGGTAGGTGGTCATAATGTCCTGGCTGATCAGTGTAAGAGGATGATGAAGAAGAAGAAAAACTTGTGTAGACTTCATATATCAAGTGACACACGTCGCTGTTGCAACAAATTAGAAAGCTCTGCGGGCATTCCGAGATTGCTTTTAGATACTTGCATAGTTCAAAAGATAAATAAGGAACAAAAAATGCCCCTGAGGACTATGGGACTTAACTGCTGAGGTCATCAGTCCCCCAGAACGTAGAACTACTTAAACCTAACTAACGTAAGGACATCACTCACATCCATGCCCGAGGCAGGATTCGAACCTGCGACCGTAGCGGTCGTGCAGTTCCAGACAGTAGCGCCTAGAACCGCTCGGCCCCTCCAGCCGGCAGGAACAGAAATGCTTAATAATGAAAATAACGACATTCTGGAAGCATTTTCTATTCATTGTATGAGGAAAGGAGAAGCTCCTGAAGCTGAGTTGATTTAACGAAATTATTTATAGCTGGAGACAAAATAATACCATAGGAACTTACAAACTAGAAGAAGACAGTTCCCTAAAACTCGAACAATGATCATTATTAAATTTGACACGGAAAGAAATGAGCAAGATCCTAAAAAACATAGACCCACCAGCCTACACTTTGTAGTACACCGTCCAGCCGCATTAATGTTACCACTTGTCAAACGCCTGAATAACCATCTTTTGCAGCGCGTTCCACTGCGAGACGTGCAGGAGGAGAGTCAATAAGGTTGTGGAAGGTACCGACAGGAACGTGGAGCTATGCCGCCTCCAGTGGCTTGGCCAGTTGCCCTAGGTTTCGAGGATGACGATCCATAGCGCAAATAACTTGATCGAGGTGGTCGTAAAAACTCTCGATTGTGTTTAAATCTGTAGCGTTTGGTGGCCAGGAGAATGCGGTAAACTGATCCTCTTCGAACCACGAACGTACATGCAAGCTGTGTGGGATGCTGTAGTTTGTGATGTTGGTAAACGCCTCCCTGTCGAAGAAAAACAAGCTGTGTATATGGGTGGAAATGGAAATGAGCGTTTGGTGTCATTGGGCGGGAGGCCACTTCCGTGAAAGGTCCAGCCACCTTCTCCCTGAGCGGAGAGAATCACAGACCCAGCCGGGAATAGAACCCGGAGTCGTAGGACGGCAATCGGTCACGCTTACCACTGAGCTATCTGGGCGGACTGGGTGTACATGATCCCCAAGGATAGGTGCATACTTGTGTCGGTTCACAATGACGAGGTTATCTATGGAATATATATGACGGTAGTATCTGTTCCCGAAAGAACAGTTACCGTGGATGACCATGCAGCTTTGCTAGAAGTGAAATGATAATTAAATGGATACCCTAGCTGCAAACAGGCGTTGATGTACTTCTCACGGGGAGCGTGCAAGGGATAAGTCCCTGCTGACGCACTATCCTCTGCGCCCGCGGTGGCTCAGATGGATAGAACGTCTGCCATGTAAGCAGGAGATCCCGGGTTCGAGTCCCGGTCGGGGCACACATTTTCAACATGTCCCCAATGAAGTACATCAACATCTGTTTGCAGCTAGGGTGTCCATTTAATTATCATTTCACTTCTAGCAAAGCTGCATGGTCATCCACGGTAACTGTTCTTTCGGGAACAGATACTACCGTCATATATAGTTAAAATATGGCTTCCCGGTCATTGACCTTCTTGTGCGAACGCACACGCTATGCCCGAACTCGTACGGGACTCGGTAGATTAATCTGCAACGAGTAATGAGTATGATGGGCAAACATCTATTAGGCGCACTACGAATGTAGTGGAAGTGGACATGTCGGGAATGTGGATCTCACTGGGAGCGTGCAAGGGATAAGTCCCTGCAGATGCACTATCCTCTGTGCCCGCGGTGGCTCAGATGGATAGAGCGTCTGCCATGTAAGCAGGAGATCTCGGGTTCGAGTCCCGGTCGGGGCACACATTTTCAACATGTCCCCAATGAAGTACATCAACGTCTGTTTGCAGCTAGGGTGTCCATTTAATTATCATTTCATATCTATGGAATGCCCTAGAAACATTCACCAGAGCATAACGCTCCCTCCTCCGGCCTGGGTCCTGCCGACTACTGTTGCAGAGTGTTGGCTTTCAGACATTTCAAGCCCGACGGAGGATAAAACGTGGTTCATCCGAAATGGCCATCCGTCGCCACATAGTGGACCCCAGTTGCAGTACTGGCATGCCTTGCAGTAGTGGCGGCCTTCGTCACCGACGGACAGCAGTCAGCACGGGTGCATGAGCCAGGCGTCTGCTATTCAGGCTCATACTCAGCAACGTTGGCTCAACGGTCGTTGAGGAGTCATTGTTGGTAGTCCCTGTGTTCATCTGGCCTGCCAGTTTCTGAACAGGTGCACGTCTGTTCGCCCGTAAAAATCTCCGTAGCCGTCTTTCACCCCCGACATCTATGGCCCATGGTGTACCTCAGTTGCCTCGATGCCGAATTTAGATAGTGCCATTTTGCCACGCATGATATACTTTAACGACGGCGCCACGAGAACAGTTTACACACTTAACTGTTCCCGAAATGCTTCTAGGCCTGACCCTAAAGCCAATGATCATGCCCTTTTGGACTTCCGATAAATCGCTCCGTTTCCGCCACATTACCACAACGATTGCATTGTTTTTCAATCGCCCCCCCCCCTCCCCCACCATCCGCCCGCCACCGTCCCTGCCCCGCCCCCGCCAGTACGAATTTATTCTCCGTTGTTAGTGTTACCAGCTGCCGCCTGCAAGTGATTATCACATTTTGATGTCGAACATAGGAGGTTGTCACATTATGTTTCTCGACAGTTTGCGTGAAATACTGATTGCTAAGCGCTTAGAGGAAACATTGCATTTTATTAACGTAAGGAAACAAGGTGGCTTTACAAGTGGACGTAGCTCGATAGACTGTTTGTGTACATACCACCTTGGTCCTTTCTGTAACAAAATTACAGAAAAGACTGATCTTAACGAATTTTCAATTGGACAATAATTCACAGACTTTAAGGTTCAAATGGCTCTGAGCACTATGAGACTTAACATCTGAGGTCATCAGTCCCCCAGAACTTAGAGCTACTTAAACCTAACTAACATCACACACATCCTTGCCCGAGACAGGATTCGAACCTGCGACCGTAGCGGTCGCTCGGTTCCAGACTGTAGGGCCTAGAACCGCTCGGCCACAGCGGCCGGCTAGACTTTAAGAAAGCTTGTCGTTGAAGACTAGGCATTGATTAGAGGTAGAAAGTACAGACACTACATCGTTACTAAAACTCCTACTGAACTTCATCAGTATAGTAAGAAGTTTCTAACTGAAAGAGGAGTCAGACTGAAAGATTCTTTATTAACAAAATTATTCTCGACGTTCCTAGAAGAGGTTTTCGAGTCCCCAAACTGGCAAAACAAAGAAGGAATATGTCTTAATAGTGCATAATTGATCCTCCTTAGTTTTCTTAATGCCAGTCCACTGTTTACATTTAATCGAGCTAAACATCAACACTGACTGAGAAAACTTAATAGAACACGTTTGAAAATTGATTACTATGATCCTAAAATGGTATATAACAAACCTACTGAACAAAATTAGTAAAAGAGCCAAGAAACCAACGGATGAGTTTTGGTATTTACAGAAAGACTGGACTGAACACGAATAGAAATAAACGAAAATGTGAAAATCACACTAATAATTCTCATAATCTAAATAGCGTTTTGAAAGGTATGTTTGCTGGTGTGCCTGAAACTGAATATTCAATATCAGTATGTGCTACTAATCGCACACTTTAACTTGGGCCCTCTCTGACTGGCGAAAGTCGGTTGACTTGGTTCTGCTATTGAATGTTTACGTTCGTTGCCAGCCTTAGCTACGCAACAGTACTGTGCGCCGTAAAGGTAAGTAGCCACTGTGAGTTGATCTGTGGTCGGTGTTGTGTGCAGTGGTTGTTAAAATTATTTGCAAATATGATCAACGAAGCTCTAACTCGTGCATCTAGAGACTCGCCATCAAATTTCGTGTCTGTTCTGCAATGTATGAATGTATCACATGTTCGTTCCACTTATAATCTATAATAAACTGGCAGCCGGCCGCTGTGGAAGAGCGGTTCTAGTCGCTTCTGTCCGCAACCGCGCTACTGCTACGGTCGCAGGTTCGAATCCTGGCTCTTGCATGGATGTGTGTGATGTCCTTAGGTTTGTTTGGTTTAAGTAGTTCTACGTTCTAGGGGACTGATGACCTCAGATCTTAAGACCCATAGTGCTTGGAACCATTTAAATAAGCTAGGTGCCCTGGTAGGAGGAGACAGGGAATGTCCTAGTGCCCATTACGCTGTGAGCTGATCGCAAGTTTCCGCTCCCAGGATTCTATGCAAAAGGGCCATGTTAAAGCGTGCGATTATTCCAGTTCTGACGTACGGCAGTGAGCCATGACCTGTCAAAGCGGAAACCATACAAAAACTGACGGTTGTTCAGTAATCTGGGGAGGGATGAATGTTCTGAATTACTAGAAAGACGGTATAAAGAAAATAGTTCAGGAGACACACTGGAGTGCAAGACGTTATTACGATTGTAATGAGAATGAAATGGTGCCGAGCAAGACGTATAACTAGGTGAATGTACAGCAGATGGACCGAGAAAGTTCTTTGTTGGTTTTCAACAGATAATAAAACACCGAGAAAACATAATTGAAGGAGCTTGGAGAAAAAAAACACGCAAGAGCAGCATTGATCTGAACAGCTGAAGATAGTAATGCATGGAAACATCTAGAGAACGTATCAGATGACTGATGACACTGATCACAAAAAAGACAGCTGTCCACGAATCTTCACATTCACAATAATTCATAGACTTTAAGGAAGCTCGGTTTCCACGAAAAAATGAAAAAAAAGAGTTCTTTGTCGTTACAGTATAAATGCAGTTGATTTAATTTATTGTCTAATTGGAATTCCAATACCTCTACATAAAACAGTTGCTTCGATATTTCAGAATAAATGGAGATGACTCAATTTATTATCTAATTGGTATTCCAATAAGTCTATGGAAATATGTAAATGAAACGCCATTAATCAGCTAATGAATGAACAGCTGAGCCCAAAGGACTAGATAGCACACAACACTAGAGCACACGGGTCTTACTTATTGGCAGAGAAGCTGACAGTGACATTTTCAGCTTCGGATTGCGAGTGTGCAGATGAAAAGCTTTGCGTAACTGCAGGTACCGAAATGCAATTTATATTCGTTCTGCATATACCACGCGAGGAAAAAAAATGGCTCTGAGCACTATGGGACTTAACAGCTATGGTCATCAGTCCCCTAGAACTTAGAACTACTTAAACCTAACTAACCTAAGGACATCACACACATCCATGCCCGAGGCAGGATTCGAACCTGCGACCGTAGCAGTCGCGCGGTTCCGGACTGCGCGCCTAGAACCACGAGACCACCGCGGCCGGCCACGTGAGGAAAATATGAAGATTTAATTCCTTCGTATTTTTTCCATTGAAATAATAATCATTGAGCCAAGGTAACGAGTGTGACTATTTACTGTAGGAACTGCGTGTCTCGAGCAATGAAAATACTGAATTGACCTGATACAGACATCGCGCTAGACACACCATACGCTGCGTTTACGGTGTTTAGCACGCAGCTCGATATTTTGCGACTTTGACTTTCGGTTTTAAAAGGGAACCCCAAATGTTTAGTAAAATACGATGAAGGCTTATTGTGGTGTGTAAGATTATTGGAAACAAATATTAACCATAGCATAGCACGTATAAACTGTAACAACAGTATGTAGGAAAGGCGGAATATTCGGAGAGGTAAATATGAGCACGCACTTCATTACAACCCCCGCCTTCGTAGTTCACGCTGTTAATGTTCCCGAGAGCAGCACCGCTCGACCCAGGAGTGGAATGTTGGATTCCTGGTAATTGATTGATCACCAGTATTTGGCAAGCAAGATATGAATGAATCTACATCTACATCTACATTTATACTCCGCAAGCCACCCAACGGCGTGTGGCGGAGGGCACTTTACGTGCCACTGTCATTACCTCCCTTTCCTGTTCCAGTCGCGTATGGTTCGCGGGAAGAACGACTGTCTGAAAGCCTCCGTGCGCGCTCGAATCTATCTAATTTTACATTCGTGATCTCCTCGGGAGGTATAAGTAGGGGGAAGCAATATATTCGATACCTCATCCAGAAACGCACCCTCTCGAAACCTGGCGAGCAAGCTACACCGCGATGCAGAGCGCCTCTCTTGCAGAGTCTGCCACTTGAGTTTGTTAAACATCTCTGTAACGCTATCACGGTTACCAAATAACCCTATGACGAAACGCGCCGCTCTTCTTTGGATCTTCTCTATCTCCTCCGTCAACCCAATCCGGTACGGATCCCACACTGATGAGCAATACTCAAGTATAGGTCGAACGAGTGTTTTGTAAGTTACCTCCTTTGTTGATGGACTACATTTTCTAAGGACTCTCCCAATGAATCTCAACCTGGTACTCGCCTTACCAACAATTAATTTTATATGATCATTCCACTTCAAATCGTTCCGCACACATACTCCCAGATATTTTACATAAGTAACTGCTACCAGTGTTTGTTCCGCTATCATATAATCATACAATAAAGGATCCTTCTTTCTATGTATTCGCAATACATTACATTTGTCTATCTTAAGGGTCAGTTGCCACTCCCTGCACCAAGTGCCTATCCGCTGCAGATCTTCCTGCATTTCGCTACAATTTTCTAATGCTGCAACTTCTCTGTATACTACAGCATCATCCGCGATAAGCCGCATGGAACTTCCGACACTATCTACTAGGTCATTTATATACATTGTGAAAAGCAATGGTCCCATAACACTCCCCAGTGGCACGCCAGAGGTTACTTTAACGTCTGTAGACCTCTCTACATTGATAACAACATGCTGTGTTCTGTTTGCTAAAAACTCTTCAATCCAGCCACACAGCTGGTCTGATATTCCGTAGGCTCTTACTTTGTTTATCAGGGGACAGTGCGGAACTGTATCGAACGCCTTCCGGAAGTCAAGAAAAATAGCATCTACCTGGGAGCCTGTATCTAATATTTTCTGGGTCTCATGAACAAATAAAGCGAGTTGGGTCTCACACGATCGCTGTTTCCGGAATCCATGTTGATTCCTACATAGTAGATTCTGGGTTTCCAAAAACGACATGATACTCGAGCAAAAAACATGTTCTAAAATTCTGCAACAGATCGATGTCAGAGATATAGGTCTATAGTTTTGCGCATCTGCTCGAAGACCCTTCTTGAAGACTGGGACTATCTGTGCTCTTTTCCAATCATTTGGAACCTTCCGTTCCTCTAGAGACTTGCGGTACACGGCTGTTAGAAGGGGGGCAAGTTCTTTCGCGTACTCTGTGTAGAATCGAATTGGTATCCCTCTGTTGAGTGATTCCAGTTGCTTTTCTATTCCTTGGACACTTATTTCGATGTCAGCCATTTTTTCGTATGTGAGAGGATTTAGAGAAGGAACTGCAGTGCGGTCTTCCTTTGTGAAACAGCTTTTGAAAAAGGTGTTTAGTATTTCAGCTTTACGCGTATCATCCTCTGTTTCAATGCCATCATCATCCCGGAGTGTCTGGATACGCTGTTTCGAGCCACTTACTGATTTAACGTAAGACCAGAACTTCCGAGGATTTTCTGTCAAGTCGGTACATAGAATTTTACTTTCTAATTCACTGAACGCTTCACGCATAGCCCTCCTTACGCTAACTTTGACATCGTTTAGCTTCTGTTTGTCTGAGAGGTTTTGGCTGCGTTTAAACTTGGAATGAGGCTCTCTTTGCTTTCGCAGTAGTTTCCTAACTTTGTTGTTGTACCACGGTGGGTTTTTCCCGTCCCTCACAGTTTTGCTCGTCACGTACCTGTCTAAAACGCATTTTACGATTGCCTTGAACTTTTTCCATAAACACTCAACATTGTCGGTGTCGGAACAGAAATTTTCGTTTTGATCTGTTAGGTAGTCTGAAATCTGCCTTCTATTACTCTTGCTAAACAGATTAACCTTCCTCCCTTTTTTTATATTCCTATTAACTTCCATATTCAGGGACGCTGCAACGGCCTTATGATCACTGATCCCCTGTTCTGCACATACAGAGTCGAAAAGTTCGGGTCTGTTTGTTATCAGTAGATCCAAGATGTTATCTCCACGAGTCGGTTCTCTGTTTAATTGCTCGAGGTAATTTTCGGATGTGCACTCAGTATAATGTCACTCGATGCTCTGTCCCTACCACCCGTCCTAAACATCTGAGTGTCCCAGTCTGTATCTGGTAAATTGAAATCTCCACCTAAGACTATAACATGCTGAGAAAATTTATGTGAAATGTATTCCAAATTTTCTCTCAGTTGTTCTGCCACTAATGCTGCTGAGTCGGGAGGTCGGTAAAGGAGCCAATTATTAACCTAGCTCGGTTGTTGAGTGTAACCTCCACCCATAATAATTCACAGGAACTATCCACTTCTACTTCACTACAGGATAAACTACTACTAACAGCGAGGAACACTCCACCACCGGTTGCATGCAATCTATCCTTTCTAAACACCGTCTGTACCTTTGTAAAAATTTCGGCAGAATTTATCTCTGGCTTCAGCCAACTTTCTGTACCTATAACGATTTCAGCTTCGGTGCTTGAAGTTCCGGTACTTTACCAACGCAGTTTCGACAGTTTACAATTACAATACCGATTGCTGCTTGGTCCCCGCATGTCCTGACTTTGCCCCACACCCGTTGAGGCTGTTGCCCTTTCTGTACTTGCCCAAGGCCATCTAACCTAAAAAACCGCCCAGCCCACGCCACACAACCCCTGCTAACCGTGTAGCCGCTTGTTGCGTGTAGTGGACTCCTGACCTATCCAGCGGAACCCGAAACCCCACCACCCTATGGCGCAATTCGAGGAATCTGCAGCCCATACGGTCGCAGAACCGTCTCAGCCTCTGATTCAGACCCTCCACTCGGCTCTGTACCAAAGGTCCGCAGTCAGTCCTGTCGACGATGCTGCAGATGGTGAGCTCTGCTTTCATCCCGCTAGCGAGACTGGCAGTCTTCACCAAATCAGATAGCCGCCGGAAGCCAGAGAGGATTTCCTCCGATCCATAGCGACACAGATCATTGGTGCCGACAAGAGCGACCACCTGCAGATGGGTGCACCCTGTACCCTTCATGGCATCCGGAAGGACCCTTTCCACATCTGGAATGTCTCCCCCCGGTATGAGCATGGAGTGCACATTGGTTTTCTTCCCCTCCCTTGCTGCCATATCCCTAAGGGGTCCCATTACGCGCCTGACGTTGGAGCTCCCAACTACCAGTAAGCCCACCCTCTGCGACCGCCCGGATCTTGCAGACTGAGGGGCAACCTCTGGAACAGGACAAGCAGCCATGTCAGGCCGAAGATCAGTATCAGCCTGAAACCGGTTCATCAGACAAACTGGAGAGGCCTTCCGTTCAGCCCTCTCGAATGTATTTCGCCCCCTGCCACACCTTGAGACGATCTCCCACTCTACCACAGGTGATGGATCAGCCTCAATGCGGGCAGTACCCGGGCGACCACAGTCGTAGTCCGATCGGGGGATGCTTGGGACGAGCTGCCCGTCCCCGACAAACCCCCATCCGGACCCCCACAGTGATGCCCATTAGCAACAGCCTCAAGCTGTGTGACCGAAGCCAACACTGCCTGAAGCTGGGCGCGAAGGGATGCCAACTCAGCCTGCATCCGAAGACAGCAGTTGCAGTCCCTATCCATGCTAAAAACTGTTGTGCAAAGAACGTCTGAACTAATCTACAGAGAGCGCAAACAAATCGACACAAAATTTAAACGGTTATTAAAATACAAGATTGCCTAGTAAATGCAGTAATGCTGCTACTTGCGCACTGCTGACACACTGCTCGGCGGCGGAAGGAGACTACGCGATTTTACACTATTCAGGTACTAAAACGCGATGCTACAACTCTCAAATACTATAATACGCCCGAAATTTATGAATTAAACAATGCAAGTACCAAAAACACCCAAAGAAATTAAGAATTAAACTATGTAACAAATGAGTGAGCTAGGAGTATACTACTTGCTGCTGCAGCTGCAGCTGCTTATCCAACGGCGGCAGGGAGCACACTGTCTATGATCACTAGACTGCGCATTTGTTTAAATATGAAGCCACTCAACAGCGCGTCTTTGCAAGGAGGGCATATGACGCTGTTACTGATGACTAGTCCGTAGCATGGCGATGTTTATCACACAGCACCTCGGTCACAAATATTAAGTCAAAATTGACCTGGTTTCGACGCTACTTTGAGCGTCGTCTTCAGAATTAGACTAACTGTTCTAAAACATTAGGTATATAGTACATTAACAAAATTAGGGTTTGTACTGACTGGAAAAGATGCAGTACTTACAAGTCACATATTAAAAAAGATCTGAGCCGGAAAGGGGACGTCGTGAACAGTTGTGAGATGGCGAGCCGCTAAGGGCTGCTCGTACTGTGAACAAGGGTTGCAACGAGACTGAGGTGCCCACTTTAGAAAGTGTGGGCAAGTAAACATGGTGTTGCTACGAGCGCCATCTAGTAGTTGCAGAAACAACTAGGCTACTGTATATTCAAAATTAGACACATGTAACTGTGATGCAGCTGATTCAGGCATAAGGTAAGCATTAATAATAACAGGATGAAGTTACATATTTATCTGCTTTAAATAGAGATACATTTTGTAACGTAAAAAACGTTAGTTATGACGTACAAGAAAACAGCAAAGATGTGACAGGAAATCAACATTTCGGTAAACTGCATGAGGAAATCTGAATCAAAGATCAAGCAATGGCTTTATACAGTCAAGAAAGTTTTCATTTCGCAGCTGCAGCTGTTCGTTGAGAATGAGGCCATCATGACGAGTGAGATGTTTGAAAATCTCCAATTCCTCTAAGACATCTAACCTACGCCCCTTCTTTTCGGTATGCAGAATATTGTTATCGCCTATGGCTTTAGGCACGTGTCCAGTAATTAAGAGATGATCGCCAAAGGATGACTTTAGGGGACTGGTCTTGTGGTGTGCGTACTGTAAGACCTTCGGCCCACACACCATCAGATTATTTGACTTGTCGCTCTAACGAAGCAGGCGAGTGTCAGCAATATGTCTCGTGGTCTTATCGTGGCGTGTTTATCTTCTGCCGTTAGCGCAGACCATAGAAATGCCACTTGCACGCTTAGAGTACCAGATTGACGGTGACCAACTTTAAACAGAACTTGATTAATTTTCTCACACATTTATTAAAATAATAATAATCATAAACCTTAACTTAATTCTGGATGCTATTTACAATCGACAATCTGAAGTTCCTTTGGTCTTGGTACGTTAATCTTATTCTCACATGTCTCTGATACTTGACAAAGTGTCTATACATTTCTCTTCACGGCTATGTAACCGAATATGATAATCTTATTAGGCGCAGACTGAAACTTGACTATAGACTGGTACAGACTAATGTAGGCTGGTACAGGCAAATACAGACTAACGCAGACTGCCTAATCGGAAGTCTGTACACTCGTTATAATACCTCGCGCGTTCAGATATCACTGCGCAAGTGTGATCCGCGAGGAGAAAAGGTTCTACGTTAGCAGCAATCTCATTGGCTGCGTTACATATTAATACGCGGATCGGCGGAAGCAGAATTTGGTCCGTCTTTATGGCAGCGCCATCTCGTAGTGCGGAGACGGACGAGCGCTGCGTCTGCGCTGTTGTGCTTAGCGGGGCGCGCTCTATTGGGGAAAGTTGTGTACGCGCTGACTACGCGGAACTACAGTATGTACACAACAGGTCTTATCGATAGTCATCTGGGTTCAGGTTCAGACACTCAACTTACACGTCGGGCAATTATTACGATATCAGGGATGACAGTGCTGGCTCCGATATTGAAGGAAGTGGTATGCGAAATCGTGTGCCAAGGTAATTACAGATAATCAATCTTTCCCGCTTTCTTTCTGTACCATGTCTTGCCCCATTGATAGCAGCACGAATAGCGACGTAAATCTTGCTCAGATTCAACAAGTAAATCAGTTACTCATTTTATGGAGATGCTGTGTTTGGAACTGAGTAGCTGGAATCCTGAATAAATATAGTTCGTATGCTATTAGAACATTACTTTTTTTCTCAAGTCACCTGAACTGATGTCAGTTAGCATTTCATTTAGATTTTATACGTAAACACACTTGGGTAAATCGTTCTAAAGAGAGTCTCGTTCCAATAAGATCATGGAATACGATGTGTAAGCACAGACTGATATTTCTTTTAAGGTTCGGAGAGCATATTCGCAAGCTAATTACTTTCTTTGATGAGTAAGCTAGCTACACACAGGTGAATGCATCCGGAAACTCATTTAGCTCTCAGACAACTGAACACTGGAATTTTCATCTCCCCAGTGCAATCGAATTACATGAACAGGAAAGTTATTACAATAAATCTACGAAGACAGAAAATTTTGATTTCTGTTTCGTCCGAATTAGGTCAGATGAAACAGGAGAGTTTCTACAACGGCACCAGTTGGAGCGCGTAGTTATAATTCAAACGAAGCGAAATAACTCCCGTCCCAATTCTGTTATTATATCTGAAAATGGTCTCATTCTGGTTAAACCAATTATAAAAAACGTGACCTAGGGTGTTTCATTCGTAACGTAGTACTAGTTATGCTAACCTACGGATCCAGAGAGTCAGCTTTCTTCAGGCGGATAAGCCTCATTCAGAAATGCATTTTAAGATATACGAAATGGCCAACAATTTTCTTTGCCAGCATGGTAACTTATAAAACACACACAGAGTCCATGGCAAGTGGTGGGCATTACTTACCATTTGCTATCTCACACAAATATAAGGATCTATCAACATACGTTGATAAAAGATTTTTAAAAACGTCGTAGTTCCACCGCCAAGTGCTACTAATAATAGTTCTATACCACAGGCGGTTTCAATCCTCTGACCATTACCAGGTGTCTTAAAGTGAGCTACAACTTACATGGAAATACCTAATCTGTGGCGTCAAATAGTATAAAATGCATCCTACGTCGTTACTACCGAGTTATAAAATACGTCGCATTACCAGTGATGAAATGTAGCTCACAATGTCGTTTTTCGTTCTATACAGGGTGGTCAGAAACAGCCTGAAAAGCTTGTAAAGTGTTGCAGGGTAGATTGTGCTGAGAAATAATTATTTCGAAATATTAGATACGTTGCGCCATTTCCGACTTAATTAGTATTGAAGTTAGCCAATTAGTCCTTCGCGAGAGCAAATTCAAGCGGCCCGCCATGTATAGCGTCAGTTGTTCTCATAGCGTAGATGGCAGTGCACGAGTCTGCTCAGCCTGTAGATCGGGTTCGATCCTTATTACCGTACCTTGTCCAATTTTTGTATCGCTCTTTGGTTCTGTCTTAGGAAAACAATCGTAGGACACGTTTCGCGACGCCGTCTTTGGAGGACCGATTGAATTTGCGAGCCCAACAGCCAGATTGGCTAACTTCGGTGCTAATTAACTCAGAAACGTCGCAACGAATCGAATATTTTTCGTAAGAGTTATTTCTCAGCACAATCTAACCTGCAATACCCACACAAGATTTTCAGACTGTTTCTGACTATCCTGTATAAAGACAGATTGGCTCCACTATTTCGCATGGAGACACACCACACAAGTGCCACTACACAATGGAGTTATGTTTACAAGATGATACATCTACACTCATCAATATTTACACGAGGATTCCAGGTTCTAGCACGCCACTGTAGCCGAGCCGTTCTAGGCGCTTCAGTCCAGAACCGTGCTGCTGCTATGGTCGCAGGTTCGAATCCTGCCTCGGGCATGGCTGTGTGTAATGTCCTTAGGTTAGTTAGGTTTAAGTAGTTCTAAGTCTTGAGGACTGATGACCTCAGATGTTAAGTCCCATAGTGCTTAGAGCCATTTGAACCTATTTTTTTTTTTTTTTTATTCCAGGGGCTAATACCCTTACAACTACACATCTGTATCATAAACTTAATTATGAACATTTGTGACAGTAGCATGTAAAAAATTAACAATCTATACGGCGTGTACAATGGCATGTCTTATGTTTTACAACAACATTAGAAATGGCAGTAATGAAGTGCAGTCAATGGCGACATATACGAGTATTTATGAAGTTTCATCTAAATGAAGCAATCCACACCCTACGTTTGTATCCACATTGTTTCTGTTTCACTGCGACCTCTGAGAGATACAATACACATCAATTTAGCATTGGTAGAGTATGAGAAAGTAAGTTTGTCTGTATGAGATAAGCAACTTCTATCTGTATTGACATTGCTTTTCCTTAAGAGGAATGACATTCATAGTACATTTATAACATGTCTGCTGACAATACGGAGGAATATATACATGCACAGTATGTTATTAATCGTAAGCGTGTGCATGTGCACCAGATAGTGTTATATTTCCAGTTAAATGTGAAATGCATTTCATGTGTTCTCTCCTCTGGTGTACACGATGCCTGATGGTCTGAGGACTGAAACCGGTTGTAATGAAAAAGTTTTTACTAGCAGCTCTTGGCGGCAAACTATGACGTTTTCTAAACCCGAGGGAAATTGAGGAAATTACACATTTCGTTACATTCAAAGCCCACTGCGCACCAAGAGTACCCCATTATCAAAATAGAGTAAATATTCTATATTTCCTGAAGGCACAGTTCTGCTGCGGTACAGATAACAGGTCAATCACAGTATGAGAACGAAATGGTGCGACGACTGGAAACGTAGGTACGCCTATTCCAAAGCTGGAGTCCGCGAGACAGTGCCTTTCTTGTGGTCAAAACGCAAAAATTACACACCATTTCACTGCTAAGTTCTGGTGATGTATCGACCGAAAGCAATGTGGGGTCCAGCAGTAGTGAAATGGTAGCAGTTTGACCAAAGCCATACTCATGTGGATGATGCTGGTGAGGAAGGAAGGCCATCGACATCAACCACAGACGCCAGGGTCCAGACGTTCGGGGAACTGATTCGAAGCAGTAGCAAATTTTGTGACGATGAAGATGTTCAAAGAGTGGTTATCTAATTGTCAGTGACCAGGGAACAGATTTATATCGTCGAGGACTTGAACGACTGATAGAATATGTCTGATAAAAGCCAGAGGTATAGGCAGCGTTTCCCCATTACGTCCAACGATGGGGTGCTATTCCGGTACTCAAGAGTCTCGGCAACAGTAACCCCCTAAGAAGAGGAAAATAGACTGAAGACGTGAAATGTGTTTTAGGGAGGGCATTCGAGTAGGGTGTTCCACTCAGCTATGTTAGCTACAATGCTGTAATGATTACCATAACTGCCTAGTAAGCAAGGAGACTTGGGTTTGAATCGCGGCCATGGCACAAATTTTAATTCATTTTTTCTCTTCCATCTTTATCGTAGACTGGTAGAATGTTCGAGACTCGGTCCAACACACAGTTTTAATCTGCCAGGAGGTTTCATTCCGACCGCTGTTTACAGAGTCTTGGTGACGATGATAAAAAAAAAAATAGCGTCATGTATCAGTGACTCTGAAGTGCAGCGCAGCATTCAACAAAATTTACTTGGACTGTCATAATAATATGTAACTTACTGTTTGAAGTTCTCTCGTACTTACGAACTGCGGGGCACCACCTACACGAAATGTATAGCTTGGTATTGTGGTGTCACCGCCAGACACCACACTTGCTAGGTGGTAGCCTTTAAATCGGCCGCGGTCCGTTAGTATACGTCGGACCCGCGTGTCGCCACTATAAGTGATTGCAGACCGAGCGCCGCCACACGGCAGGTCGAGAGAGACTTCCTAGCACTCGCCCCAGATGTACAACCGACTTTGCTAGCGATGGTTCACTGACAAAATACGCTCTCATTTGCCGAGACGATAGTTTAGCATAGCCTTCAGCTACGTCATTTGCTACGACCTAGCAAGGCGCCATTATCAGTTACTATTGATATTGTAAATCATGTACCGTCAAGACCGACGTTCTTCATTAACGGATTAAAGTTAAGTATTCCACCAGCTACGTCCGTTTTTCTAAATTCTAATTTCCTTGTCCTGTTCCAGACCTCACGCCAGCCTGCGTGAGCTAAAACGCGTGCCTTTCGGCCTCCTTCCAGTAACACGGTGTTGGCTCTCCTGCCAACCACAACAGGTATATGCTTAGTTATGAGACTAAGCAGCCATGATGTCAGATGAAGCAGACGTTCAACAAACTTATAATTTACTGCATATTACGAATGGTACGCAACAACAGACATAACGCGTTCCACCTGATGTGGGCTTCAGGTCGCCACCGCAGTGACGTCCAAACACGATCTAGTACACGTTGCATAGAGCGTACTGTGTCACACGCTACCACAACTCATACAACAACAAATGCTTCATCATTTACAAGTATTGTTTAAACCTTTGACTTGACAACCATTAACGAAAGAGATAATTATATTCGGTTTACACCAGGCACGAATAAGGATTTGGCCACTCTCAACTATTCACTACACTTGGAATTTTTGGGGTAAGATGCGTTCCGGCACGCGTACTGAATGTGCAGCAAGGTATCGTGTACTGAGTACATGTTCAACGAACTGTTACATGTAAGTCGTCCACGTAATCAGTCAACGTGTTCTGGAAGAATTGTTTTGTACTTTTCCCTATGAGCCTGATTAACAACATAAATCATGAACTGTGGACGCATGTTCATATCAAGTTTCAACGTGAGTAATCTAACCTCTAGTTACTGATCCAGTTTTGAATACCAGATGAATATCTCAGTGGTCGAATGGCGCTGAAGATATATATTTTGAGGTAATCGTCAGTCAGATGGTGCGAGTTTTGGTCCAACGTGGCACATTAGTGTGCGGAGTTCTCCTGCGAATCCTGAGCACTCACGCAATCAGTTATTATAAAAATCTCCGTCTGTCTTTCCGGTCCTTTAGAACATTTCTCGACTTAAGCATTCCAATTTTTAAAATTACAGCTCCGAAATTTTAGGGCAAGATAGGGATCCATGGAAAATGATAAATGTAATGTAATATAAATATAGTATACAATACAAAAATAAAATATCAAGCTCATTCAACGCCAAAAATATCTGGCATTCTTGCACCCGTCCATGCGAACATAGCGAGATCAGTCTGATAACGCTTTTTGACAGTGGAAACATGAACTGGGTAGGTTCTTCAATATTTATATTTATATGAACATTGTGAATGAATATACTGATTAAAAAGCAATCGTCAAACAATAAATGATATAATAAGCCGAAAACCGGCTGCCGACGTAAAAACTGTAGAAAGTAAACGATTTTTGTTTCCATTGCTGACCGGAACTTGGATGAAAACACGGTGGCTGTGTTTTGTATTACTGTGGAAGCGATAGCAGCAAACCGTGACTTTTTTTATCGAGTCTAATTTATGGTATATTTCTTGTTTCGGGTGTTTCTTCACCCATCTACGGGATGTGCACAGTTAAGTCTATTATTTGCGCTTAATAATGGCATTCTTTCCGTCTTTTTGGTAAATGTGGGTACCGAAATCAAGTAGGCCCTACGGTGCTAGTGTTAATGAAAAATAATAAACCTTCTATTTGTATTACGTAATTGTCTAAATACAGCACCTTCTTCAGATGCGAATAAAAACCATCCAATCCTGATAAACGACAAAAAAATATGTTTGATAACATAAACAGTCACTTGTTTCCGCTACCCTATCCAGAGGAACAACGACGAAAATGTACTTACTTGAAGAAATATGGCAATTAGCCAATTTTTATACAGTTTTATTTAGGCGAAGACGTATTTTGGGTTTTAACCAATCTTCAACTGGCATCTGATGGTGAATAGTGAGCTGCATCAGTGCGACAGTGAAGTGTGTGTTCGTCTGGTATACATATAAATGTGAATAAAAGCGCTACTTATCACAGGACAAAGAGCGGCAACGGCAGGAAACAAAAATTTTGTACTGTTGAATATGTGTTACTCCAACTGAAGTTGGATCAAAACCCGGAAAATAACTTGACATAAATAAAGCTGTATTGTAAGTGTGTGGCTGCTGTATTGCTTCAGAATAGTTTCATTCACACTCACAGGAGCTGAACTACCGTTATCACGGATAAATTAATAAAACGTCGAAATAGTTCACGGGTGAACTGGCGAATGTCATTATTCAACGGGCACAGTATTTCGACAAACGACCACAATCCCGTCATCAGGTGCGCTCATTGCCGAAATATTGTCCCCGTCGGACACTAACAACTGCCAGTTCGCTCGCGCACTACTTCGACGTGAAGAACGCCGGGAGAACCATAATTAATGAAACCGTTGTAGCAATCAGTAACGGTATAATCCATTAATATGTCATCTGCCGGTAAGATGGATGTGGAGCGGCGATGACAATCTTGTCTGGCTTTAGGCGAAAAGTTGTGCGAACGCGGATATCATTTGACCATAGTTTCCTTTTGGCGACCCATCGATGGCAGCTGCGCGGTCGTAGAGGGACGCCGCCGCGGTGCCTACCTCGTGTGCCGGCAGCTCCCTCGCCGCCCCCACTGTGCAGGATGCGTCGCGCCGCCTGGCGTCCAGAGGCGCACTGCATTGGCCGCGACGACCGAGGACTCAGAGCACCGCAGGCGCGGCGGCAACTGCGCATGCGCGCCACTCTGATGCACGCCGCTACTCTGTGGCTGCGTTCTCCGGCTTCGCGCGCAGCAAGTGTGTCCATCCCGTGCAGCGCCGACTCCTGACCATCTGCGGTGTCTTGGTAGGCAGAGTTTTATATAAAGAGGCGCAGTCCCTCCACGCCCACGCCGGCATGGCGATTACCACCAAAGTTCTACTGTCAGCTCTGCGTTTGTTACTACACTACTGGCCATTAAAATTGCTACACCAAAAAGATGACGTGCTACAGATGTGAAATTTAACCGACACCAAGAAGATGCTGTGATATGCAAATGATTAGCTTTTCAGAGCATCCATGCAAGGTTGGGGCCGGTGGCCACATCTACAACGTGCTGACATGAGGAAAGTTTCCAACCAATTTCTCTTACACATATGCAGTTGACCGGCGTTGCCTGGTGAAACGTTGTTGTGATGCCTCATGTAAGGAGGAAAAATGCGTATCGTCACGTTTCCGACTTTGGTAAATATCGGATTGTAGCCTATCGCGATTGCGGTTAATCGCACCGCGACATTGCTGCTCGCGTTGGTCGAGATCCAATGACTGTTCGCAGAATATGTAATCGGTGGGTTCAGGAGGGTAACACGGAACGCCGTGCTGGGTCTCAACGGCCTCGTATCACTAGCAGTCGAGATGACAGGCATCTTATCCGCATGTCTGTAACGGATTGTGCAGCCACGTCTCGATCCATGAGTCAACAGATGGGGACGTTTGCAAGACAACAACCATGTGCATGAACAGTTCGACGACGTTTGCAGCAGCATGGACTATCAGCTCGGAGACCGTGGCTGCGGTTACCCTTGACGCTGCATCACAGACAGGAGAGCCTGCGATGGTGTACTCAAAGACGAACCTGGGTGCGCGAATGGAAAAACGTCATTTTTTCGGATGAATCCAGGTTCTGGGTACAGCATCATGATGGTCGAATCCGTGTTTGGTAACATCGCGGTGAACGCACATTGGAAGCGTGTATTCGTCATCGTCATACTGGCGTATCACCCGGCGTGATAGCATGGGGTGCCATTCGTTACACGTCTCGGTCACCTCTTGTTCGCACTGACGGCACTCTCGACAGCGGACGTTACATTTCAGATGTGTTACGACCCGTGGCTTTACCCTTCATTCGATCCCTACGAAACCCTACATTTCAGCAGGATAATGCTCTACCGCATGTTGCAGGTCCTGTACGGGCATTTCTGGATCCAGAAAATGTTCGACTGCTACCCTGGTCAGTAGATTCTCCAGATCTGTCGCTAATTGAAAACGTCTGGTCAATGGTGGCCGAGCAACTGGCTCGTCACAATACGCCAGTCACTACTCTTGATGAACTGTGGTATCGTGTTGAAGCTTCATGGGCAGCTGTACCTATACACGCCATCCAAGCTCTGTTTGACTCAATGCCCAGGTGTATCAAGGCCCTTATTACGGCCAGAGATGGTTTTTCTGGGTACTGACTTCTCAGGATCTATGCACCCAAATTTCGTTCTAGTATAATATATTTATCCAATGATTTCCCGTTTATCATCCGCATTTGGTTTTGGTGTAGCAATTTTAATGGCCAGTAGTGTATTATATTTATTTAGAAGTTCACACTATGCGGATTTGTGATGTTTTCCGTGCGTCCGGATAGGATTAACCACTAACATGGGCCCATTGAATAGGTACAAGGTGGACGAAAAGCGATTAAAGGGTAGCGGGTTCACGGGCAGAGGGAAAAATATTGTAAGGCAAGAGCCAAGGGAAAAAACCTCTGCGGCCGTCTAGACGGGTAGTAGAGGGTTTCTTTGGCTGCTGCGACAGATCATGCAGGCGTAAGTTTATGTTCAGTCATGTAACTGCTACGAAAATGCTTCGTGAAGTGCTCGGTTCCTGCGTCATAGAGAGTTTCAGACCGTTATCGACATGAGGTAAAGCCGATGCTCGGCATCACGAATGTCTCCTAGGCCAGTGGCAGAGTGTATATACCTGTAACATTCCATAGTCATCATATGAGTGGTCGATTGGTCATAAAATCGATTGCATTTGGTAGTGTGCGGAGCGTCTGTGCAGCGAGGACTCGATCGCTAGTCGTAAATAGGCACCCAGTCCCTATTGACTTGTGGTAGGTGGACGTGCAGGGGGTATCGTGGATTGGGCAAAAATGAAGATTAGAGAGTCTAACGTCGTGTCAGCGACGACATCAGAGACAGACTGTGCACTGGAGAAGCTCAGCAAAGACGCTCCGATAGTGAGTGTCGTCATTGTTTTTAAGACAAACTTTACTGACGAAACCAAATACAACCTGACATCGTGAACTATACTCCTGACACTATTTTTCGATATACTCGCCACGGACATTGGTCGTAGCGAGTAAATTTTGAAGAAATAACTCTAGTAAAACTCGGTACCTGCGATGCAAGGAGCTGTCACACAGCCTGCTCCAACTCAACATTGGTTTGGAAGTGATGTCACGAGATTGCGGCTTTCAATGCAGGTAAAGTGCGATAGGGCAAGGTCGGTCTGTAGACCGTGTGACCCAGTGTCTAATCCGAAGAGAGACATGACGTCTTCATCATATATGGTTTATAGGCGTTCATGGATGACGGGCACTCTTGTCCCACATGCCCGTTTATACTGGATAACAGCACGCGCTTCCATTGGCGACCACGTTGTCATCGTCATTTGTTTACGAATAACCTAGGGCACAATCGTCTGCTGCTATTCTCTCTTCTTCGACTCATCGCGCATGAGTCATTCATCCTCTGCTAACGCACCTTTCGCCCCTGAAACAGAATAGGTTTAGATTCCTGCGGCGTTCGTGTACCATCTTCTCTTCCATAAACAACGGCGAAACTTATTTTCGGAACCTCCGTCGTACAAGAGAGGGTGTCATAAAATTTTAATTATCACCTTGAAAAAAAAAATCAACCTCCGAGCATCAGACTTGATGATGATGTCGGTCCTTCTCTTCATATCACCCATCAGTCGGAAAGATTTTTCCCAGCGATTGTTACTTGGCGTATAGCTTGCTTGTACAAGTCTGCATTTTGGCTGGTTAGGAAATGTTCCAACCCCAGCATCAAGTCATCGTCATTCTGGAAATGTCTGCCTCGCAAATGTCATGTGAGGAAAGAAGAAGTCAGTGTGTGCTGTGTCAGGAGAATACAGGGGTAAATCGAAAGGTGATAGCCCCAAAAAGCTGCATGTCTGCAGAATAAGCTACAGCGTTCTCTTGGAATAAAAACACTAACTTGGACATCTTACCGCCACGCTTACCTACTGTAACCCTGTTAGGTGATTTTGGTAGTATGTTCTTGTGACAACGTGCGCCTACGAGCGTAATCTGTTAGCACCACCCACGGCCGTCCCAAAAAGCACTCACGATTACCTTGTATAGTGTGTATTAAACCGGGGACCTAGAAACGACGGAGAGGCCTCGTCCCGCCGTAGCCCTCAGTGGCCTCACAACAGACCATACCGTCGTCCCACACCCACACCGAGTCCAAGGACATCCCCCCACCCCCCCACCCCACCCCCCCGGGGGACGTCTCATACCAGTCGAGTGTAACCCCAAATGTTTGCGTAGCAGATTAATTATGGAGTACATGTACGTGGAGGCAGTGTTTGCGCAGCAATCGCCAACATTGTCTAACAGAGAGAATAACGGGAACCAGCCAGCATTCGCCGAGGTAGATGGAAAACCGCTTTAAAAACCATCCACAGACTGGCCGACACACCGGACCTCGACACTAATCCGCTGGACGGATTCGTGCCAGTGACCGACAGGGCGTCCCGCTCGGGAAGCAGCGCGTTAGACCGCACGGCTGACTCACCATCACCTTGCTCGACATTGGTTGCGTCTTAGTCATTTTCGGCGGTGATGAATCCACCATCCACCTGTTTCCACTGCTTGCTTTGCTGTTTTGCCTGCGAGTCGTAGTAGTACATCCGACATTCATCTATAATGATTAGGCGGCAAAAGAGGTCATCTGGGTGGACCTTACACACCTGCAGTGTTTGCGCTGCTGTCTGCCTCATGCGGTGGGCTTTTGGAAGGGTTGTATGTACACGCGGAACCCAGTGGTGGGCGACCTTTACCACGTTCAAAACATTGCTCAAAATATTGAAAATTACAAGACTGATTCTTAATTTTTCCACAGCCGACTCAATTGTGACACGTCGGCCTTCGAGCATCAGGATTCGTCTTCCCCTGCAACTCGCTGTTCTTACCCAGAGAGCCGGCCGCTGGTGGCCGAGCGGTTCTGGCGCTACAGTCTGGAACCGCGCGACTGCTACGGTCGCAGGTTCGAATCCTGCCTCGGGCATGGATGTGCGTGTTGTCCTTAGGTTAGTTAGGTTTAAGTAGTTCTAAGTTCTAGGGGACTTATGACCTCAGCAGTTGAGTCCCATAGTGCTCAGAGCCATTTGAACCATTTTTTCTTACCCAGAGAGAAGGTCTGCCACTTCGTTTTCCTCATTCACACTTGTTTGACGACGCAGGAAAAAATGCCCGAACTCACCACTTTTTCATACAATTGTGTATTTTTGTCTTGCCGTTCCATCAATTCTGCATAGGTTATTAAACGGTTTCCCTTCTAGTACAGGAAACGACCCAACAAAGAGTGGAAAATAAATAAGTTGCCACGTCCGGAAGGAATCCCAATTCGGTTTTACAGAAAGTGCACTGACCCCTTACTAAGCCTGCAGTTATCGCAAATCTCTCGCCCAGCGCAAAATAAGCAACTGGTAAAAAAATTTCACGTGACTCTCACATACAAGAAGCGTAAAAGAACTGATCCGCAAAATTACAGACCTAGATCATTAACATTGGTTTCCTGCAGAATTCTTGAACGTACTCTCGGTTCGAATTTAGTAAAGTTCCTTGAGACGGAAAAGCACCACTCCTGCGAATGTCTGTTTTCCCTTTTTTCACGTGATATCTTGCGAACTATACGTAAGGACAGTGGTGGATCCCATATTCTTAAATTTCCGAAAAGTAATTGACTCGGCGTCCCACTACAGGCTGTTAAGGTAGATACAAGCATACGGAGTAGGTTAATAGGTTCCCAGATGTGTGTCTGGAAGACATCTTAAATAGTAGGGACCAGCAACCGAACACCTTGTCCTCGATGGAGAGTGTTCATCAGACACAAGTGTACCATCAGTAGTACCCGACAGAAGGTACCGCTTTTATTGTCTGTAAAAATAAATGGACTGACGAACAGGGTGATTAGAAATCTGCGGCTGTATACTGATGATGCTGTGGTGTACGGAAACGCGTCGTCGTTGAACGACTGTAGCAAGACACAAAATTTCTAATTCGCGTGGTGAATTGCAACTAGCTGTAAACGTACAGAAATGTAAGTTAGTACATATGAGTAGGAAAAATGATCCCGTAATGTTCCAGTGCAACATTAGTAGTTTGCTAGTTTACACGGTCAGGCCAATTTGAATACCTAGGTGTAACGATGCAGAGCGATATGAAACGGGACGAGCAAGTAAGGATTGTCGTCGGAAAAACGAATGCCCGACTTCGTTTAACTGGGATAGTTTTGGGAGAGTGTGGTTCATCTGTAAAGGAGACCGCGCGTAGAACAGCAGTGTGATCCATTCTTGAGTACTGATCGAGTGTTAAGGACCTGCTCCAGGTCGGGTTAAAGGAAGACATCAAACCAGTTCAGAGGCTGACTCTTAGGTTTGTTACTTGTAGGTTCGATCAACTTGCAAGTATGCTCCGTGAACTCAAATTGGAACTGCTAGAGGTGAAGCGACGTTCATTTGAAGCTCACAGAATACCAATTCTACAGCGGCGAATGTGCATTTCGCATAAGTATCGCGAACATAAGATAACAGAAATTAGTTCTCGTACGGAGACACTTAGACTGCCTTTTTTACCAGTGGAACAGGAAAGGAAATGACTAGTATTGGTACAACGCACACTCACCCTCCCCCACGCACCCTACGGTGGCTTATATTGTATGTAAATGTAGATGTAGAACGAAGAGAAGCACGTTTCGTCACGGACTCGGTTAGTAAGTGCTAGATCATTACGGAATACCCAACCAAGTCCAGTTCCAAACACTGTAAGAGAGGCGATGTGTATCACTGAGTAGATTATTGTTGAAATTCCGAGTGCATACGTTCAAAGAGGAGTACAGAATCCTATTCCTGCCTTGCAGACATGTCTCACGAAATGACCACGTTGGTAAAATCGGTGAAATTACAGCTAGTACGGAGACAGTCGTTCTTCCTGTGAAGCCGGCCGTTGTGGCCGAGGGGTTCTAGGCGCTTCAGTCCGGAACAGCGCTGCTGCAACGGTCGCAGGTTCGAATCCTGCCTCGGACATGGATGTGTGGGATGTCCTTAGGTTAGTTAGGTTTAAGTAGTTCTACGTTCTAGGGGACTGATGACCTAAAATGTTGTCCCATAGTGCTTAGTGTTGTGGATTGGCAAGAGCGCCAACCCACTATGAGAGGAAGCCGAAAGACACGCGTTTTAGCTCACGCAGGCTGGCGTGAGGTCTGGAAAAGGTCAAGGAAATTAGACTAGCAAAAAACGTACGTAGCTGCTGGAATACTTAACTTTAATCCATAATTGGTGAACATCGCTCTTGACGGTACATGTTTTACAGCATCAATAGTAACTGGTAATGGCGCCTTGCTAGGTCGTAGCAAATGACGTAGCTGAAGGCTATGCTAACTATCGTCTCGGCAAATGAGAGCGTAATTTGTCAGTGAACCAGCAAAGTCGGCTGTACAACTGGGGCGAGTGCTAGGAAGTCTCTCTAGACCTGCCGTGTGGCGGCGCTCGGTCTGCAATCACTGATAGTGGCGACACGCGGGTCCGACGTATTCTAATGGACCGCGGCCGATTTAAAGGCTACCACCTACCAAGTGTCGTACCTGGCGGTGACACCACACTTAGAACCATCTGAACCAGCCTTCCCGTGAACCATTCGTGAATGGAGCAGGGGTGTCGTGTATGGGCAGTCCAGATGGCTTAAGAACTAACCTAGATTGTTCTGACACAACTGCAGTATTTCAACTGCTGCAGAAAACGAATTACCGCACGATTCTCCACTTTATCAATGTGCTGTATGACTTCCTTTCTGCTGTTTTAGTCGATCGTTACCTACTGTGGCGCGGGTATTTAATTGTGTACCAAGACGCCAGACATGTACCCGCAAACAAACAAAAAATTTAATTACGTAACTTTAAGTATTCTAGGTGATAGTTAAAGATTTATGACGGGTCTCATACGATCAACCGTGTCCTGTAAACTGTGCCTGATAGAACTGGCTCCCCGAAAAGGACAAGAAGCGTCCGCTAATCCCTCCACCCGAAAATTCGCCGATAAATTGAAGAACCGAAGGCTCTTGCTTGGTGTTATAATAATTACCGTTGACGAGGATTGGACATGTTCGAACAAGGATTATAATGCCAAAATTTTTACAGTCGGAAGAGATCAGAATTTAAGTTGTTGTTTATGACTGAGTCGTACGAAACTATGATGGGAAACTTAAAAACAAACTTTCAAAATGGGAATTTGAGAGTCAGATCTCTTTTACCTGACAAGGGGTACCATAAACTAAATAAAGTATAAAATGGAATATGGTCCGTACTCGTCAAAAAAAAAAAAAAAAAATGGTTCAAATGGCTCTGAGCACTATGGGACTTAACTGCTGAGGTCACCAGTCCCCTAGAACTTAGAACTACTTAAACCTAACTAACCTAAGGACAACACACACATCCACGCCCGAGGCAGGATTCGAGCCTGCGACCGTAGCGGTCGCGCGGTTCCAGACTGTAGTGCCTAGAACCGCTCGGCCACTCCGGCCAGCTCCGTACTCGTCGATGAGCATGTGATACATGCAACATACATAAGATGTACTTTCACACTTTCTAAGTGACCAGAGTTATGCACATATATAGGAGACACAAGTTGTACACAGTTTTTCCTCCCACCTGTAGCCCTACATACTCGCGTTTTCTACATGTTACTTCAAAACATTTCTTTAGAATTACAGTTCTTCATCTCATTGTCAATATTGCCATACGGAAAATACGCTATCCAGTGACATGAATGTGATCACCATAAATGAGTGGACAGCGCGAAGGCTTGTCATGCCGGAGGGCCCGCGTTCGATTCCCGGCTGGGTTGGAGAATTTCTCGGCTCAGGGGCTGGCTGTTTGTGTCGTCGTCTTCCTCATCATCATTTCATCCTCGTCGACGCGCAAGTCGCCGAAGTGGCGTCACCTCAAATGACTTGCACAACGCGATCAGGTCTACCCGCCGGGAAGCCCTCGCCACGAGACATTTCACGGCCTACGTTCGACTCCAACGTGCAGTAACCAGTCAACACTACAGGTGGCAGCACAGCAATGATCGGCTATATGAAGCGTATCGGAGGGACGCCGAAAATAGCGCAGTCGTTGTCGTAATGCGGAAACGGAGCGATTTATTTTACGTCCAAACGGGTATGATCATTCGCTCTCGGATCAAGGGTGGAAGCACTATCGAAATGGCTAAGTTTGTAATCTGTTCGCGAGCCGCAGTGGTTAAATTACACTGTGCGCGGCAAAATGGCACTACCCAAAACCGGGACCGAGGCAACTGTAGTACACCGTGGGCCATAGATGAGAGGGGTGAACAAAAGCTGCGCAGATAGATACGAGGGAATAGAAGTGCATCAATAGAGCAACTGAGCACCCAGATGAACCATGGGGCTACCAATGGTGTCTCCTGAAGGACCTATCAGTGTACTCAGAAGCGCCTGTTTCGTGCACTCATAATGACTAACGCCGGAATTTACACATTACTACCGCAACTGGACTCCACTGAGTACGGACAGATGTTCTTTCCAGATGCGTCATGTTGTATGCTCCATCGGGCAGATGGCCGTTGTCGTGTAGAGTGTGAACGTCTGAAAGCAAACACCACGCATGCGTTATTATCTGAGGAATGTTTTCGTATCATTCCCGAGGTGATCCCGTCATTCTGGAAGGCACAATGGACCTATCCAAGTATGCATCTATCCTTGGGGTCCATGTCCACACCTACATGTAGTTTGTTTTCCTCGGTGCAATGGCATCTACCACCAGGACAACGCAACATGTCATACAGCTCGCAATGTAAATGCGTGGTCCGACGAGCACAGTGACGAGTTTCCCTATTCCTCTGGCCACGAAACTCCCCCGATTTAAATCTAATCGAGAATCTGTGGGACCATCTCGACAGGGCTGTTCGCTACATGGGTCCGCAACCGAGGATCTCAACGCAGATGGCCACGGCATTGACATCAGCATGGTTCCACATTCCTGTCGGTATCTCCCATTTTCTCTCGTTGATACTCTTCCTCCACGTTTAGAGCTACAAAAAATCGTGACTGAGGCTCTTAACAGGTCGTCACATTAATGTAACTAAGCTTTATAAAATTGTATAATAAGTAAGATATATTTTTAAAGGACAGAGAATACAGCCAAAGAGCATGCAGCACAAATGAAGGAAAAGTGGGCTTTACACGTTAAAAGAAATAGGACCAGTGCAATATGCCTATGTAACAGGGCATATGGAAGAACGGTATGTCGGCCGCTGGTGACGCTCTTCTTCTTGCAGCAGGACGTTTACTTTGTCAGCATGACTCGGCTTGTGCAGGGCGCCACAGCACCTCACTGCAGGCGTACGCAGCGTTTCCTGGGAATGAGGATTCTCGGGCTGCAAGTATTGACTTAGCGAGCAGGTAGTTTCCAAGAACACTGACCGCAAATTTAAGGGGCTCCGGAACGCCCTATACTTGCAATGTTAAAATAACGCTTATAAATTACATCTTTCCTCACAAAATATTTGAGGTAGGAAGTTGAACTTTTTACAGATTATTTATTGGAATATGGGCTACAACTTAACACAGGGATTTTACAAAATTTTAGTTCAGTTATTAAAGATGATTTTTTTCAATTGTAATGAAAATTCACAACATTTTTTTGCAATTTTTTATTTATATATTCAAAAATATACAGTTTTTTGGAAAAAGGCTGTGTTAAATTATGCAGAAGGTACTGTGTAACATTTACTGAAAGTTTGAAACAAATATGTTCGGAAGATCCTTAGAAAACATGTAATTAGTATGAGAAAATAAAAGTTTTGGAAATCGAGCGACAAAGATTGGATTAACTTTTTAGTGCATTCCAGGTCCATAGGATGGATTATCTTCATCCTCTGCAAACTCCTCCTCCAGCTTCCTCTTGTTCCTCCTCCTGTTTACTCTTGCTTGTATTTCTAGACTCTTTACAGCCCTGTCTGCAGCCCGAAGGCGTTCCTTGTCTAAAGCAAGCATCGCTCGTTGTTGTGTTCGTAGATTTTGCTACCATTTTCTTCAGTTCCAGTTACTGCAACACTGTTCCAAAAGGTGGTCATGTATGAACACTTATCACATTTCAGTTGTATTTCACTAGCAAGTCCTACGTGCTTTATTATGGAGAGTTCCAGACCAACTTCACTACAATGAATACATCTTACACAGTTTGAAAAAATTCTTTTGAGAACCGACATATCAAATATTTCATTCACAACCGATTCGCCCATAAAACATTCATAGTTTTCACTCATTGAACCAAGCTTCTTCTGTGAAGTATTTTCTGTCCCACTTTGACTGCTATGGGCAGGTGTACTTGAGAGGTTAGGTTCACTCACTTGGTTATCGTCTTTATTGTTTACAGTAATAACACATACCTTTGGCTTTCCAACATTTCTCCTTTTCTTAAAAGCCATCAGAGGATTTCTAATAACATTACTTTTACTCATTATTATACTTCAACAAAACAGAGACTCAAGAAACAGAGTTAATTACGAATATTTTCGAGATAACGACAGAGTAAATAAACATGAAACAATCGACAATCACACCAGCGATATATATTGAACCATCACAGGTTAGCCACAACACATACTTTATCTCACATCACTAAAATGTACCTGATGAACACGGACGCTAATAATAACACCATTTGACAGCAGTTTAACAGCGCCACAGTGGGTCACGCCCATGTAGAAAACATTTCAAAAAAAATTTAAAAATAGTTGTAGTCTTCGGAATTGAATAAACTACACTCCTGGAAATTGAAATAAGAACACCGTGAATTCATTGTCCCAGGAAGGGGAAACTTTATTGACACATTCCTGGGGTCAGATACATCGCATGATCACACTGACAGAACCACAGGCACATAGACACAGGCAACAGAGCATGCACAATGTCGGCACTAGTACAGTGTATATCCACCTTTCGCAGCAATGCAGGCTGCTATTCTCCCATGGAGACGATCGTAGAGATGCTGGATGTAGTCCTGTGGAACGGCTTGCCATGCCATTTCCACCTGGCGCCTCAGTTGGACCAGCGTTCGTGCTGGACGTGCAGACCGCGTGAGACGACGCTTCATCCAGTCCCAAACATGCTCAATGGGGGACAGATCCGGAGATCTTGCTGGCCAGGGTAGTTGACTTACACCTTCTAGAGCACGTTGGGTGGCACGGGATACATGCGGACGTGCATTGTCCTGTTGGAACAGCAAGTTCCCTTGCCGGTCTAGGAATGGTAGAACGATGGGTTCGATGACGGTTTGGATGTACCGTGCACTATTCAGTGTCCCCTCGACGATCACCAGTGGTGTACGGCCAGTGTAGGAGATCGCTCCCCACACCATGATGCCGGGTGTTGGCCCTGTGTGCCTCGGTCGTATGCAGTCCTGATTGTGGCGCTCACCTGCACGGCGCCAAACACGCATACGACCATCATTAGCACCAAGGCAGAAGCGACTCTCATCGCTGAAGACGACACGTCTCCATTCGTCCCTCCATTCACGCCTGTCGCGACACCACTGGAGGCGGGCTGCACGATGTTGGGGCGTGAGCGGAAGACGGCCTAACGGTGTGCGGGACCGTAGCCCAGCTTCATGGGGACGGTTGCGAATGGTCCTCGCCGATACCCCAGGAGCAACAGTGTCCCTAATTTTCTGGGAAGTGGCGGTGCGGTCCCCTACGGCACTGCGTAGGATCCTACGGTCTTGGCGTGCATCCGTGTGTCGCTGCGGTCCGGTCCCAGGTCGACGGGCACGTGCACCTTCCGCCGACCACTGGCGACAACATCGATGTACTGTGGAGACCTCACGCCCCACGTGTTGAGCAATTCGGCGGTACGTCCACCCGGCCTCCCGCATGCGCACTATACGCCCTCGCTCAAAGTCCGTCAACTGCACATACGGTTCACGTCCACGCTGTCGCGGCATGCTACCAGTGTTAAAGACTGCGATGGAGCTCCGTATGCCACGGCAAACTGGCTGACACTGACGGCGGCGGTGCACAAATGCTGCGCAGCTAGCGCCATTCGACGGCCAACACCGCGGTTCCTGGTGTGTCCGCTGTGCCGTGCGTGTGATCATTGCTTGTACAGCCCTCTCGCAGTGTCCGGAGCAAGTATGGTGGGTCTGACACACCGGTGTCAATGTGTTCTTTTTTCCATTTCCAGGAGTGTATATATCTATTAAAAGGTAATAGTCTGCAGATTCAGAAAACGCAAAAAAGTAAAAATTGAACCTTTCATGATTTTGAGCCTTTCCGGAGCCCCTTAACAGCTTTTCTTTATAGACCCAAACTGGGCGCAGTTTCCGTATATCCCGCGCAGTAATTGGGTATACCTTACGCAGCGCTGGCTGCAGACAACCTGCGGTGACCTGGTAGGGTCAGACACTGAATGGAAGCTGCTGGCCTTCATTTGCAGCTTAGAATCAAGCACTATTCTTAAACAAACAACCAGAACCTGCGCACTTGCGATAGTTGTACACAGAGTGCTGTTGTATTTTGAGAAGAGCATGAAAAAATTAGAACACAGTGTCCAGTGGCGACAAGGTCATTGGGGACGCAACTATTGAGGAAGCTTCACAAAATATTTACTGACACTGCCGACAGGAAGCTGACACGCAGAAGCTTGCATAGGTATGCAGAGGAAATATGAATACTAATCTGCACTAGCTGTATTCACTACTGAACACGATATCTTTAATTGAGCGAGGTGACACAGTGATTGCCGCATTGAGCTCACTTTCGGCACAAACGTGGTGCAAACACCGTCCAGTAATATTGAGCTAGGTCTTTCCGGCTCACACGAGCTGCTCTACACCCGAACTCGTAACTTGCGCGAAATTGGCCTTACTACCAGCATCTGAACTCCGCAACTGGCAACAGACCCAAGATTTTGCTTGTCAACTTTGTGTAATACGAGGGTTGTCCAGAAAGTAAGTTCTCATCGGCCGCGAAATGGAAATCACAGTGAAAACCAGAAACGTTTTACTTGCAACAAAAATGGTTCAAATGGCTATGAGCACTATGGGACTTAACTTCTGAGGTCATCAGTCCACTAGAACTTAGAACTACTGAAACCTAACTAACCTAAGGACATCACGCACATCCATGCCCGCGG